>NC_081818.1:13662916-14300833 GCF_030704535.1 Vitis vinifera
ATATTTTTTTTTCTTTTGTCTAGTGTTTCCTGGTTTGTATAACAATTTTTTTTTCTTCCGTTTTTGTTTAATATTTTATAGATGTTCATTGCTTTATTCAATATGATTAACTTTGATATAATCACTAAGTGTTCAAATTTTTTGTGAAATCTTTCAATTTGTGAATTCTTTTCCAATAATATTCTAATTATTGCTTTATTTTGTAGTTTCGTTTCAACGAGGGAACACATGATGACTATGGAATTCCATTCAACATTTCTTTTGTGGTTAGTGAATGTTAGTGATGACTATGGAATTTCCTCCATTCTTTTTTAGATTTTCTTTCTCTTTCTATTAAGAGGAATCTCTATGTTTGTCTAGTTCAAAGTAAAAGCAAAAAGCCTTATTTGAATCACTTTTGAAAATTCTTTAACTTTGATTCATTTCTACACTTAGAGTGATTTCCCATGTTTATATAGAAGAATTAGAAATTTTCTACTTACACTTTTTATCTCATTTAGACCCATTAAAATCAATAGAACTCTGCTCAATTGAGCTCTATGGTACAACCATATAACTTATGATCCATAGTTTCTCTATTATTATTATTATTATTTAGAAATTAGACATTGGATTTTGCTCTCCTTGGTTGTTGATAAAATGTAGGAACAAAGAAGAAAACAAAAGAAAAGAAAATTAAAAATTCTAAGCATGTTAAGAAAATTTTAAGAAATATATGACTAGTAAATTCTTGAATATTTGTAGTCATATCACCATTAATAAATAAAAACATTTTTTTGGGTTCCTAGTGAAGGAAAGCATCAAATATTGAAATCTTTAAACCAATTTTTTTTTTCATAGATTGTTGTTCTATTTCTCATTTCCATTCTAAATCATCCTAAACCTACTATTTATCAAGTTGATTATACTCCTTAAAAGAAACCTCAAATTGAATGCGTAGAATGAAAAATGGTGTGTGAAGAGTAATAATTTTATTGATAAATCCAATTTATAGGCTTAAACTTACCCAAACCCTGTATTTGTCTAGGCTAATGTTAACATTTGATAGAAAATTTAGATCAAACTTTAAAGTGAAAAAAAAAAAATAATTGCTTAGTTCATTTAGGCTTTTATTGACATGGTTTTTGCCTTAAGATTTTATAGCCAGGGTATTGATCCTTTGGCCATGGTTGGGTATAGAGGTATCCATATTATTTTGAATTGGTAGGGATTCCCATGCTGTCATGAAGGTTGGTTAAAAGGAATTAATCAAGAATTGTGTTGGTGTAGGGGGCAATCTTGTTAACTGGTGTAGTTTGAATGCTAATAGATGCTACTTCCACTAATATAAGAACTTTTAGAACTTAAAAATTCTCACTAGTTGGAATGGGAAGAATGATGCTAATATCCATTAATGAGTCTATTTAAAGTCATTATCTTTTATAGTGATCATATTTTATTATATTGTCCTAGTTCATGGAATCACTTGATTTATCATATAATTTTTTGTAAGTCACTTGATTTATCTTATAATGCAGATAGGCTTTAACAAGTAAGGTCTAATTACTTTGCTCCATTTTTTTTTATAAGTCTTGCCCATTTGGTTAAGTTGATTCTAATATACTATTTAAATTATTGTCTAAAACTATTTTGTTTTAGTCTGGTTGTTATCTTTTTTGTAATAAAAGTAAAAGTCTCGTGCATTAAATTTGTATCATTGGAGAAATGGCATTGATCTACTTGACTATGTGCATACCTGTTGGAAGCAAATTTAAGCAATATCACTCTTGACCTGGTGCTTTAGGTTTAAGTTACAACATTGGAAGCTAGCATGGATATCAATATTGTGTATAAGAAACTTCTATGAAAAAAATCAGGGAATTTCAATGAGTATATAACATATTTATACTTATTGTTCCTAGAAGCGTTTGTTTAACTATTGTAAGAGAATTAACCTTTTAGAATGACCAATAAATAATTTGTTGACATAAGTTGGGTTTGGATTAGGAATGTAAAACGTAGGTCGAATATCATTAATGCAAAAATAGCCTCCTAGGTTGGCTTAGGTCCAGAATTAGTGGTCCTGATGAGAAATAACATGACAACGTAATCTCTTGTGCTAGGTATTACTTATACCATATCAAGCACTTGATTTTTCAGTTTTTTTTGTTCAATTTGACTTGTATTGAAGTGGGTTGTAATATTTAGGATAGATGGATAGTTGAAAAGGCCAAGATTTGAAAAAAGAACCCGAATATTTGAATTTTGTGATAATTAATTTCATGCTTAGATTTTCCTAAAAGTTTATGATTTGTCTTTCTCCTTTACTAGATTCAACCTTTTGGTTGGTGGTGGCCTTAATGCTAGCATCATATATTATTCTCGTAATGATCAAAAGGTAAATTCATTTATATTGTATGTAGATCCATTTTACTAAAGAGGATTCATTTTTATAAACAATTTTATAATTTATATATACAGGTTAAAGATGAGGACCTTGTTTAGATGGACATTGGATGTGAGTTACATGGATATCTTAGTTATCTTACTTGTACATGGCCGCCCTATGGCTTCTTTTATACAACCCAAGTATGCCCTTTAATTGCTTTATGTTTTCTCACAATCTTATTTCTGAAAAAGTTTCCCTAGTTATCTATAAAATTTTGGAACTTCTATCAATTCTTGTAAAGTTTGTTCCATGTTAGTTCTTTACCTTATTGCATTATGGCTTCTATTGATTACAAACCACAGTGTAGTTTATTATCTTGATACACGTAGACCTAAACAAAAGTACTTTGTAAATGTTGTTACAGGGCCTTTTGGCAAGGTTCAGATGCAAAAGCCTTTTGAAAAAGCAACAAGGAGTGAGGACTAGTTGATCATCGCAAGAGAAGCTTTTGGTTAGATTGAAACTAGGAATCTTCATAAATAGTTGTTGCTCTTCCATATGGGCAACAATATGACCATCTTATTACAATACACATGGTCATTGATGTGTGTGGAATGCTAGAACTTATGATACCTAATTCTGAACTATTTTGACCCATTCCATGGGAACATTTAAATTTTTTTACTAGGCTGTGGATTGATGAGATTTAAATAGTTGATGATCGTGATTTCTCTATTACTACATTTAACTTCCCTTTTTTTTTTTTTTTTATCATAACATATAATGATAATTTAGTCTTCCAGTGTATTGGATATCAATTGGTTCATTTTTCATTCTTCCCACAAAGTTTTAACAGTTCTCATATAATCTTTGGTTCTCTTCTTTATTCTCACCAGTATTGCTTTTATATATCATCTTGATTTCAACTTAAAGTTTACATTAAGAAACGAGCTACATAGCGATTTAATTGAGTAAAATTGTTGCATCAGTAGACTGTAACCAAGACATCCATAGTAAGACTTATAGTAACGACTAATAGAAAGCTCCATCAATTTCAAGACCAATATTAGTGGCCAAGAAAAAGGCTTTATCCATATCCCACCTTATAGTAGTGACCAAACAAAGGCCCCAACCATAGCCCACCTTATATTAGTGGCCAAAAAAAGGCCCTAACCATAGCTCACCTTATAGATGTGGCCAAGCAAAGGCCCTATTTGTAGCCCACCTTATGGTAGTGGCTAAAAGAAAGGCCCCATCCATAGCCCACCTTATAGTAGCAGCCACTCTTAAGCGCAATTATGCACTACCTTTTGTTGTGGCCAAAATGAAGTTGTAGCCATAATTTATAGCCCCCTAATCTTACATATGGTTGCATCTATAGAATTTGTTTACACTCCCTATGGCCACGCCTTGCTGCAACCCATTTTGTTTGCATTCATATCCTATAGTTACACTAAGCCCTTTTTTAGCTAGGGTTAATGACCGTAACTAAAAGCTCACATTCTTATAGCGACCTTAAGGTTTCACCAATTGATCAAAACCACTGAAGACCTTAGCACTACTTTAATATTCTCTCAGGGTTGAGAGTCCATGAAACATGTTAGCTTGATGAATCATAACTACTTAATAATAGTCAATGTCATGATTCATTATAGGTCATATCCTATTCGGATAGAGCCTTGAAAAGTATGACATGATGTAATTGATTAAGATTCAGTAATAAATTTATTTATTTGTATATCTAGTTCCCTTTATTATCCCATGTGTATTAATTGGTTATCTAAGCATACATGCCCATATCTTTTGCATTATACATGACTTGGGTGCATTAGAAGTTGCAGAGAGGATACAAGTCATAGGCTTCTTGCAAGATGATAAGTTGTTCATAGTTTGTTCATAGATTTGGGCAACCTAGTAGAGATTGTAGTGCACTACCTCCAAATTAGAAAGTTGACTTGTATTGGCCATTGGGATGAGTTTCCCATGGTGAGTGCACTAGTATATATGATTGCATATTGGACAAGACCTACAGTGACTCATGATGTAAGGTTATCGATTGTCGTGATTCACCAATGCACTACATTGCATGGACTTTTAACTTTGAAAGGATATTTAGCATGTGCCAAAATCAACATAAGGCTTTGACTTATAAGTGAGACCATAATGTTGTCATATATTCTTATCAATTGGGTCATTGTTGATGGAGGCTGGTGGCAACAATATTCTCAATAAAGACACAATGATATTTCATGAAATTAAGACATTGTGTCCCCTTAGGTGATTTAAAGGATACATGATCAAGAAGACTATGGTCATAATAATTTATTCAGTGGAATTTGACATATGCTTCTTGAAGGTAAAGTATGTTAATTGATCACATAATAAGTGGATCTATAATACAAGGATTCGAGATGTAATCTTGATAGGTTAATAACACTACCTTGTTAGATTACAATCACTAATTCATGGGGAGTATGCATATAGTGGATACTAAGTCAAGGACCTGAGCTTCACCTCATTGTAATTTTATAAGATATTGGAGTGCAGTTGATTTTCTTTAGTAGAATGTTGAACCAACTTCAAAATTGGATTACGAGGGTGCCAGTATTTTCCTACGAGTCCTAATGGTCCTCACTCAAGCTCTTAATTCATGGAGACACATTTTATTTAAGGGATTTGGGTTTCTGGTTCATAAGTGTATACTAGATATTATGAGTTATCCTTCTAGATTGAGCTAATTAATTCATTGGAGCCCAATAGGGCTAACTAACTAATATCAACTGTTTTTAAAGATTTCTTTAATAAAATGCAGTTTTTGTAAGGAAAGAAAAATCAAAGGCCACAAGATAATGTAATGCATACAACAAACATGGGTAAGAGAAAATAATTAAGGCATTCATGTTATGTGAGCAAAATCAAAGACAATTTAAAGCATGATTCCCCTAATTCTGTTCTAATTTTAGTAAAGTGATTTTCATAAATGGGATTTCTGAAAATATTAGCCAATTGATCCTTAGTACCTACAAACTATAAGGTGATGTCTTTTTTTTGCGCATGTTCTCTAAGGAAGTGATGTCTTATCTCAATGTGCTTAGTTCTAAAGTGTTGAATTGGATTTTTAGAAATACTAATTGCACTTGTGTTATCAAGTTTTATTGGCATAAATAAAGAATAAGCCCAAAACACTCAGAGTTTGTTTCATCCAAAGAATTTGTGCATAACATAAATTGATGGTAATGTATTTGGCTTTTGCCATAGATAATGCAACTGAAATTTGCTTCTTACTATGCCAAGATACTAAAGAGCATCCTAGAAAATGATAAGTGCCACTAGTGTTCTTCTTAACCATTTTACAATCAGTAAAGTTGACATTTGAGAAAACAATTAGATCAAAATTATCATATTTTGGATAACATAAGCTTAAGTCAATAGTTCCCTTTAAATATATTAAAATTTGTTTTATGACACTAAGATGTGATTTTTTTGGACAAGATTGAGATCTAAAACACAAACATACACTAAATATGATATTTGATTTGCTGGCGATTAAGTGAAGTAAAAAAACTATCATGCTCTATACATTGTGGGATCAATAGATTTACCTTGCTCATCTTTGTCAAGCTTGATGAATAAGCTCATTTGAGTTTTCATGATCTTTGCATCCTCCATCTTAAGTCTCTTGAATCTCTTTACATCATTTGATGTTTAATTTGAGGACCAAGAAAGTAGTTGGATCATCTTGGAGAGACAAACCACTTTTTTTTTTTTTTTCTTTGTGAGAGAGACAAATTTGGATTCATCTTTGGTCATATTGAGTATCTATTATCTAAGAACCGTTCGCTTTTTAACTTAACAGGATTCCCCCACATTAGGTTGAATTACTATTAGGACATTATCATTAATAGGATAAACCTAAAATTAATTGATTAGAAGGGATGAAATAGTCCTCATATTTATGAAATTTTCCCCTTCCATATTTTTGTTTGAAGAGTAACCCATTTTTGACATAAATACTTTTGACTATTTCAAGTATTTACAATATGTTTTAAAGATTATTTTGAAAAGAAAACAATGAGTATTTTTATCAAAATGAAACTAAGAAAATATGAAAGATTAAATTTTCAAAATTGGTTTTCGATGAACCTTTTAATCAAATAACCCATAAACCTACCCTTTTTTCACAATAGTTTAATCCTAAAAGTCTCCGTTGTTACTCTCCAACTACAAAAGTATCTTTTTCATCTCTACCCTTTCTTCCCAGCCACTTTAAAAATTAATAAAAGAGATGGAGCCTTTAAAAGAGTTCTAATCCTTGAAAGTTTATGCAGATGATTCAGTTTATCAAATCAAATATTTTAATATCAATTAAAAAAATCTAATTTTCATGAATTAGTATTATATGTGTCATAAAACCGTGAATTTGTAATTTTTTTTTTCTTATCCTCGTATCTTTAAATAATGATAAAAATAAATAAATAAATAAATGTTTAGAATCTTTTGGGCCAATGAAAAAAAAGGTTGAATTATATTCTCACGCGCGTAAGCTGGAGGTGAGTAGGGAGCATGTAAGAATCCATGTGGTTAAACAGAGAAAATCTCTCAGCATAAGAGGCCACGGACACACCTCATCTAATTGGAAGAATCAAAGCGGCGGAGTACACAACCAATAGAAGACTCCGACGCTATTTATTTAGTCCATTCTTTGGTTCTCTCGACACGTATCGGTAAAAACTACGCTATCACCGACAACACAGAAGTCACGTCCCTTTCCGTACCATCCTTGTTCATGCCCACTTCCACCGGCTCAACTGGTATTCAGTAATCTTATGTATTAGCGACATGTACCAATTCCAAGTAGTTTTATGTACTTTATATTTCAGTTCAGTTGTTCTTTACCTATATTTAAGTTTTATCTATTTGACTTTCTTTCTTTCTTATTTTAATCTTATTCTAATTTCTATATATTTTATTTATTATTAAAATTTGATTAAATTTTCAATAAATACCATGTTGATGTTTTAACATATTTCTTAAGTATTTCTCTTTATCTATATAAATTTATTTTTTTAAAAAAATAATTTTTATTTAAGGGAGATAAATTGTAATTGACCATTATTAATAATGTTTGATAGGGGCTTTAAACTATAACTTGAAATTATTTAATTTAAGCACTTAAATAATAATTGTCAATTTGATTAAACATGCTTTTGAAAATTAGGGGAGCCAAAAATGTGGGATAAGGAGCCAAAATAGAAAAAATTGGTTTTAAGGATTATATTAAAGTAAATTTAGAATGCGTTTGATAGTAATTTTAAGAAGTGTTTTTAAGCGGCTTTAGTTTTTCTCAGTGCATGTGCTTGAGAGTCAATACTTTTGAAGAATATTCTAGAAAAATATAAGTTCATAACTTATTCTTACAATAATTTAACATTAATCTAGCGAATTGATTAAAATTTATTTGAAAAATACATTACTTTATTGGGATCATTTGTGAGCGTGTCCAGAGCTAATATGATGAGATTTGAACCAAATCACATGCAGATTTTTGTACCCCATTTAAGTTGAACCTTAACCTTTGCATAAGTTAGACTTTGGTGTAGGGCTACCTAACCTATTTTGGCAATATATATACATATAGTATTTGAAATTAATTTTTTTTTTTTGTTCTAATGCTTTTAATTTTCTTTTTTTCTTTTTTCAATCTTTTTATCAACTAGCATCACAAAATTATGAGAAAAAAGTCAGGGAGTTTGACGATACTAGTTGCATATGTGAAAAAATTGGCTAGAATTTGTTCCTCTCGATTATTTTCTTTATTAATCATGTATAGTATAAATTTTATTCCATTATTTTAGCAATTAGCATCACTAAATCATCAAATTCTAATGGTTGGAGTTTTTTTTTTTTTTTTTAAAGACAATTGTGTAATTCTATTTTCGTTATTAATTTTCTCAAAAATTTTATTATTCTTAATTATATAATTTTTATTATTCTAAATTTTCTCTAAATTTCATATTAATAATTAAAATATCTATTTGATGCCCACTTCCAAAATTTTTATATTATATTTTTTTTTCTTTTCATATAATGAGAATTTATAAATAGAATGTATCTATGAAATCCATCATCACCATTTTATGGAATAAAATATTTTAAAAATTAAAGTTAAAAAGGCCCTCCACTCGGAAAACAATTAATAAAAAAAATGGATATTCTATTTGTAAAAGTGAAAACTGATGACAGTAAAGGCAAGCGGAAAAAAAGAAATAATAATAATTTTTTTTCATAAATTAAATTTAAAATGATTTACATATTTCGAAGGATAACGGTTAAAGACGAAGAGAACGGTTTGGTGATTTTTTTTTTTTTAAATGCAAAATTTAAGTTTAAATTGATAGGATATGTTATGTCCTCCTTTGAGCAAATCAAGCTGAACATTACTTTCTTTCTGTGGATTAGAGAAACATAAAAGAAAAACATAAAGGTGAAAGGGCATGGGTCTATTAGGCTAACCCTTCTTCGATGGTCAAGTTAGTCATGGACCAAAGTAAAGGACATGTGAAAAAGAAATTGTTTTTATACCTTATTTTGAGACTAATGTCTCTTTTATGGTTGCTTTTGAGTGGATGATTATGAAAAGATAGTAAAATAGAGGCATCAATTATGTATTAACTTAAATAATTTTTGTTATGTTCATCTTTAAAGCTTTGACCATTATATGATGATTATAAAATTACCTTTAAGGTTCTGGCTTTTATGTAATTACTGCAAGGGCCTTGTGTTGGGAAACTTGGATTACTCTGTTTCTTAGCCATGGGTCTCATAGGATGCATGCTAACTATTTTTAGGTTTTTCTATATCAAATCATTGCGGAAAAACATAACAATCAAAAGCATAATAACATAGATCTAGAGAGAAAAACATCATACCTGCAATTTGGATGTTTTCATGTCGATTTCAATCAATTGGAGTAAACCGTAGGTGTCATAGATCTCGTATACCCAAAGATTTTCCATTCAATCACTCTTTTCACAGATCATTGTTAGGATATAACCCTTAAAAGCATGAAATGATGTAACAAATTCAGAGTTTATTATTTATTCAATAAAGTTCCAATTGCACTTTAATATATTCTTATTTCGTGCATTACACCTTATGAGTATTATGACCTACACCTCTTATATTATACATGATTTAGGTGCATTAGGAGTTACACAGAAAATCCAAGTCATGGGTTCCTTGCAAGTAGATAATTTGTTCATAATCAATTTATGGACTAAGATAATTTATTTAAGGTTGTAATGCACTACCACCTAATTGGAGAGATGACTGGTCTTAGCCATCGGGATGAGTTTCCTATGATGAGTGCACTAGTGTGTACAAACACATTAGATAGGACCTACAGTGAGTCATGAGATAAGACATTAAATAGTCATGACTTCACCAATTTACTATGTTGTATTGTCTCTCAACCTTGAAAGAATATTGAGTTTGTGCCAAAGTTAGTAGTAATTTTGACCTATGGGTTAGATCCTAAAGTGATCATATATTCCCTATGAATCAAGTTATTGTTAATGGAAGTTGATAACAACAAGTATTCTCAATAGAGATACCATGATATCTCATGGTCTTTGAGATAGTGTGTCTTCTTCAATAATCTTAAGGAAACATATTTAGATAAACTATAGTCATTGTAGTTCCTTAAATGGAACTTGACATAAGTTCTTTATGAGATAGGATATGTCAGTTGATCACCCTATATGAGGATCTAAAACTAAAGGATGATATAAGTAATATTGAAAGACTCATAACTTTTACCTTGTTAGATTACAAATACCAATTTAAAGAGAGATTGTAGACGGTGGATAGCAAGTGATGGACCTAAATGCTTAGGTCTCATTGTCATTTACTTAGGCTACTATAGTGTAGTTGATTATTTATAGTAGGATGTTAAATCAACTTCAAAATTGGATCTTGAGGAAGCCAATAGTGTCTTATGGGTCATAGCGGGTCCTCGCTCAAGCTCATATACTTGATGACACGATTTATGAGGGTTGGATCGACTCTTGGTTTACTTATGTGCATAAGGGTATTTTGGAAATTTTGTAAGATTGCACAAGGGTTAGTGAATGATATCTTTGTGTTTTGTTAATTGATTAATTAGACAACCATATTAGGTTAATTAATTAATTAATTATAGCCTTCTTTGGATTAAATTAAGTGACATAAGCTCGATGTGGGCTCGAGTCACTTAAGCTTAGTAGGAACCCTATAAATGACCCCTTAGAGATTAGGGTTTCAATTTTCTTCTTCCACCTACCATTTTCTATATTACAGAGAAAGTCTTAGGTGGTGTTTGTTTTTTTGGCTTTTTACTGAAAGTAATTTAGTTTTACAATTTAGGTTATTTGTTTTTCTATTTTTTCATGACTTATTATAAACTTTTTACTAAATAGAAAAAACCAAAATATGTAGCTTTTTCTAAATAGAAAAAATAACATATTGATTTTTTTTACTTTTTAATACTTAATAGAAATAAAATACTACAAAAACAAACAATCTAATATTTAACACTATTAAACATTAAGGTTCTATTTAGAATTAAGTAAAAAAACAAACACCACCTTAGTCTCCATCCTTTTAACTAGCACCATTTGAGTATTGAGATTGAGCCTTAGAAAGTATGACATGATGTAATAGATAGAGATTCGTTTATAAGTTTATTTATTTATGTTTCTTGGTCTTATATTTATCATCCCTTTTGCATTAATCAGTTATTTGAGCCTACACACCCCATATCACTTACATTGTACATGAATTGGGTACATTAGATTTTGCATAAAAGATATAAGTCATAAGTTCATTGTAAAGTGATGAGTTGTTCACAATCAGTTCATGAATTTAGGTAATCCAATTTAGAATATAGTGCACTACCTCCTAATTGGAGGGATGACTTGTCTTAGCCTTTGGGATGATTTTCCCATGATAAGTGCACTAGTGTATGTGATACACACTAGATAGAACTCATGATGAATCATAATGTAAGACTATTGATTGTCATGATTCACCAAGCTATTATATTGCATGATTCTCAACCTTGAGAGGATATTAAGTTTGTGCCAAAGTCAACATGAGGCTTTGACCTATGGGTGAGACCCCTAAAGTGGTTATATATCCCTATGGCTTAGGTCACTGTTGAAAGAGGTTGGTGGCAACAGGTGTTCTCAATAGAGGCACCATGATATCTCATAAGATTAAGACAATGTGTCCCCTTAGGTTATCTAATAAACATGTGATCTAGAAGACTATAGCCATAACATTTCCTTCAGTGGAAATTTGGCATATGCTCCTTGGAGTTGAAGTAAGTCAATTGATTACATAATAAGTGGGATATGTAACTCAGGGATTAGAAAAGTAATCTTGATAGGTGATAACACTACCTTATTATATTCTGGACATCAATTCATGGGGAGTTTGCATGTAGTGGATAGTTGATCATAGATTCGAGCTTTATCTCATTTTTATTTGTGTATAGTATTGTAGTGCAGTTGATTATCTATAGTGAGATGTTAAATCAATTTCAAACTTAGATTTTGAGGGAGCCAGTACTCCTATGGGTCCTAGTGGTCCCCATTCTTAACTCACATACCATGATGACATGGTTTATAAGGTTAGATTAACTTTAGGTTCACTTTTGTGCATGAAGGCCTTTTTTGTAATTACATAAGGTTGCATAAGGGATAGTGAACAAGATTTTTAGATTGAGCTAATTGATTAATTAGATGGTCATGTGAGGTTAATTAATCAATTAGGACCCGATTCGAGGTAGATTAAGTGACCTAAGCCTTGGTAGGCTCAAGCAACTTATGTCCAATAGGGAAATCCCACAAATACCCCCTTAAGGACTAGGGTTTCAAGTGAGAGTTGTCTTCCACCTTAAGAGAGAGAGAGAGAGAAAGAGAGAGAGAGAGAGAGAGAGAGAGAGAGTAGGATTCATTTTTTGGCATATTAGATCTAAGCAATGAAAACAATACTATTTTTTTTTTCAAAAAATTGATCTTTAGGGTTAAAATACTAATCTTTAGGTTTGAATGTCCCTAAACCTTGAATCCAAGTGTTGAAGAATCAAATTAATGTCATTAGAAGTCCCATAGACCCAAGATCTTTTGATCAATGCTTCTTCCTTAATCTTGGCACACTTCCAGTAGTGAGGAAGAGAGAGTGAAGGATATGATTCTTTTTCTCTCTAGGGGTGGAAGATAACTCTATGGAAACCTTAACTCCTAAGTGGGTATTTATAGGGTTCCCTATTAGGCTTAAGTGGCTTGAGCCTATTAAGGGCTTAGGTCACTTAATTTAGCCCAAAATGGATTTTAATTAATTAATTAACCCAACAAGGCCTACTAGTTAATCAATTAACCCAATTCAAATACTTTGTTCAGTTACCCCTGTGTAACCTTATGTGATTACCAAAATACCCTTATACACAAAAGTGAACCTAAAGTCAATTCAACACTTATAAACCATGTCAACAAAGTAAATAAGTTTAAATGGGGACCATTGGGACCCATAGGACAATATTGGTTTCCTCAAATCCAATTCTGAAATTGATTCAACATCCCACTACAGAGAATCAATTACACTCCAGTACCTTATGTAAATAACAATGAGACACTAAGTGCTCGAGTCCATGACCTACTATCCATTGTTTTCAATCTTCCTATGAACTGGTGGTTCGTAGTCTAAGAAGGTGAAAACTATCAATCATTTAAGACTACCTTTACTATCCTTGAGTAACAGATCCTCTTATTATATGTTCAATTGACATCTCTTAGTTCTTAAAGAGTCTATGTTTGCTGGGAACCCTAGATTTCTCCATTCCCTTACCTTAGATCGTATAGGTGCATGCAAAACTACCTTAGGCCTTTAGATCTTATGTAACGGAAGCAAAAAAACATATTTTTACAATTCTAGGATCAAGAGGAAAGCCATTAAAGAACTTTACCTTTGATTTGGATGTTCCCAAATCAATTCCACTCGGAGAAGATGAAGCATAATGAAGCTAGAAGTCTTCTACACCCAAGATCTTCTATCTGATGACTTGAACAAAGATCTTGACACTTAAAAGTATGGACTTTGGAAATGATGATCTCTTCGATCTCTCTATCTCTTTCTTTCTCTATAAGACAAAGTCTCTCTCAAGGTTATGGAAACCCTAGCCCCTATGGGATATTTATAGGGTTCCCTTATCGGGCTTAAGTGATTTGAGCCCACCAAGGCTTAGGTCACTTAATCTGGCCCAAAATGGGTCCTAATTGATTAATTAACCACATAGGGATATCTAATTAATCAATTAGCCCAATCCGGAGAACTTGTTCACTATCCCTTGTGCAACCTTATGTAATTACCAAAACGCCCTTATGCATAAAAATGAGCAAAAAACTAATTCATCCTTCATAAATCACGTCATCATGGTATATGAGCTCAGACCAAGAACCACTAGGATTCATAGGAGTATTGACCCCCTTATAATTCAATTCTTAAGTTGATTAAACATTCCACTAAAGAGAATTATCTGCACTCTAGTATCTTATGTAAATAACAACAAGATGAAGCTCGGGGTCTGTGACCTACTATCGACTGCATCCAAACTCCCCATGAATTGGTGTCCATAATCTAACAAGTATCAAAATTACCTCTCCAATCCTTGAGTTATAGATCTCACTTACTATGTGATCAATTGACATGCTTTAACTCTAAGGAACATATGTCAAATTACCATTAAAAGAAATGTTATGGTTGTAGTTTTCTAGATCGCATGTCCTTTGAATCACCCAATGAGACACACTGTCTCAATCCATGAGATATCATGGTGCCTCTACTAAGAATACCTATTGTCACTGGCCTCCATCAATAGTGATCCAATTCATAAGGATATATGATCACTTTAGGGTCTCACCCATAGGTCAAAGCCTCTTGTTAACTTTGGAACAAGCTAAATATCCTCTCAAGGTTAAGAGTCTATGCAGTATAGTAGCTTGGTGAATTATGACAATTGATAGCCTTGTGTCATGATTCACCATAGGTCTTGTTCAATGCACATCACATGCACTAGTACACTTACCATGGGAAAACCATCCCGACAACCAAGACAAGTTATCTCTCCAATTACGAGGTAATGCACTAGAATCTTAGATGGATAGCCCAAATCCATGAACCAATTTTAGACAACTCATCACTCTACAAGGAGTCCATGACTTGGATATTTTATGCAACTTTTAATACACCCAAGTTACGTACAATGTAAGAGATGTAGGGCGAGTATGCTAAAAAAACCAATAAATACAAATGAGATATTTAAGGGAAACCAAGAAACATAAATAAACTAATTTATAAATGAATCTCAATTTGTTACATCATGTCATGCTTTCTAAGGCTCAATCCTAATAATGTCCAGTTCCACTTAAGGAACTACTATGATCATAGTTTACATGAACACACCTAGTTATGATCACCCAAGAGGGCGCCTTATGTAAACCCCATGAGATATCATGGCACCTCTATTGAGAATAACTATTGCTATCGGCTTCTATCAACAGTGATCCAATCCATAGGGAATATATGATCAGTTTATGATCTCACTCATAAGTTAAAGTCACTGCTAACTTTAACATAAGTTTAGTATTTTGTCAAGGTTGAGAGACAACACAATAAAGTAATTTGATGAAATCATAACTACTTGATAGCCTTACATCATATGACTCTTCGTAAGTCTTGTCCAATGTGTAACCATACACACTAGTGTACTTAACATGGGAAAACCATCCCGATGGCCAAGACCTCCAATTAGGACATAATGCACTACAACCTCTAATGAATTGCCTAAGCCCATGAATCGACTATTAACAAGTCATCTACTTGCAAGGAACCCATGACTTGGATCTTCTATGCAACTCCTAATGCACCCAAGCAATATACAATGTAAGAGATGTTATGAGAGAATGTTCATAAAGCACAATGCATGGAATAAAGATATAAAGAAGTGAAACTGGAATATCATTAAATAAATAATGAATTCTAGATATGTTACATCATTTCAGATTTTTAAGGCCTTTATCCTAACATTCTCCCTTCCAAAACCCACACTTTGGAGTGCCAAGATTATGGTTCGAGTCATCGGGCAGAAGATCTTGGGTGTTCAAGATCTTTAGACTCTTCAAACTTCATATTCACCACATGGAATTGATTTGGAAAAGTCTAAATCGGTGTTAAATTTTTCTAATGCTTTTAATCTAGACCTTAGAATGTTAAAAAAAAAAATGTTATATTTTGCTTTTGTTGCAGAAAATCTAGAGGCTTAGGGTAGTTAGCATATAACTATTCGATCCCGAGTATGCGAATGGAGAAATTATAGGACAAAAATTGCAGGTGTATGAGGTCTTCAGTGACTTTGAATTTGTCTTCTATTGCAAGGATTAGATTTGAGAACATTTGGATCTAGGTAAGTTCTTTATTCTCACATTCTAGATCCTGAAATTGAATTTATATACATTTTATCATTATGCATAGGATCTATATAAGCCTAGGGAGAATTGCATGCACCTAGCATGATTATCAAATAGGGAATAAAGTAATTCAAAATTCCCTACAATTGGTATTAGAGTCTGTCACGCCCCAAGACCCACTCCAAGGGCGTGACGGTCATTTCACACTTCAAACCCGAAGGCTTATAGTGTAACCTGACCCAAACAATTATCTTGTAATCGGAAGTTACCAATTACCAAATACCTGTTCAGAGTAGCGGAACAAATCCAAAATCGTCAAAATTCAATTTCAAAACTAAAACATCCACTATCCAAAATCCATTGTCCAAATATTTGCAAACTTAAATAATTCAAGTACTAGAACAAATTTCAAAATCTCCAAAACTCAACTTTGATCTAACATAAAATTTGAAGGATCAATATCCAAATAACTTCCAAATACCAAAAGATCCAAATGAACACAACTAACAGTTAAACAAAATCCAATATAAAATCCTAAGTCAAATTCTAATGATGACCATTCCTCAGCCTAGCCATCACTCCTCACCCGAACTAAGGGTACCTGAAAAGTAGTCAACAAATGGGAATGAGCTCACAGCCCAATAAGGAACATTAATGCAGTCCATGGATCAAACATTTCAAACTCAATTGCAAAATAGGAGATATTGTAATAAATCATTTTCATAAAGCTGTGAGTAAATTTTTATTTATTTATTTATTTTTGCCAATACATTCAAAATTTCTAACTGTATGCATTTATTTCTAATTCAAACAATTTCATATCAAATTCAGTCAAAACATTCCAATAATTTATTTACTCTGGTCATCAAACATCAAAGGGTGCCTAGTTAGGTGAGACTTTTCAAATGGGTGGCTAGCCTCAAATTGTTCCTTTAAGGTGGACGGAACTAAACACTACTAGTACTAGTAACCTTTAACCGAAACCCCTAGAGGTTGGGGTTCAAATCAATTACATTCCCCACCAAGAAATGTAAAAGTCAACTATTATACCCCATTGACAAGGGCCAAAAGTCAACTATTATATCCCGTTGACAAGGGCCAAACAAACCAGAGTCAAATATTTATTTCATTTATTCAAATTTACAACATATAATATCTCTACATTTATTTGTCAAAAACATAATATAAAATTCTAACATACTTTTCATGCAAAATAGGTTTGATCCATGCATAAAACGGAATATAACTCAAACGTTTCCAAATAATGTATATATATATATATAAAATTGTTTCAAAAAAAGAATTTAACAACTGCATTAATTTCCCTTACCTCAAAAGAAGTCCTCAAAAACTTTGGAGAAAAATAATCCTGAAAATTTACTCTTCACCTAACAAAACATAAGAGGAACAATTATTACTATTTATCTAAAATTATAGATTTGAAAATCCTAAAATTTTAGGTATTCAAATTATTATTATTATTTTTATATATTTATGAAAGGTAATTTAATCTATTCATATTTTAAAAATTAATAAATTTCTAATTCATATAAAATTGAATTTATTTATTTATTTATTTTAAAATTTATTTCTTGGGACACAACTTAATTAAACTATAATTTATTTCAATAATTAATTTCTATGTTATTTATTAACTTACCCTCATAATTATAATATATAAAAAAACTTTACTTCCTTTTTATTTAAAACTTCTATTCTCTCATTTTTATTTTTTATTTTTATTTTAAATAAACTTTATTCCCAACAATACTCCATTATTGTCAACAAAATAATAGACATATATATATATATATCCATCCTCCATCCGTACACACCCACACACCCACATATATATATATATATATATATATTCATTCTCCAATTCCACCCGTGTACACGCGTCCTCCATTTTTATTTTTATTTTTAATCCTTAAGTCATTCTCCAATTCCACAGTGTGCACACGTCTTCCAGTTTTTTTTTTTTTTCTTTCTAAAAACTTAAGAATTTCCAATTTCCAACAATAAATCAAAATCTTAAATTTTCACTATTTTGATATTAAAACGAAATAATAATAATAATAATAATAATAAACTAACTCTAATCTAAATCGAAATCTTCACAGGAATCTTTTTTTTTTTCTAATAAAAAAACTTAAGATCTCCCCAATTCCAATAATAAATCAAAATCTTAGATTTTCACTATTTGATATTAAAACGAATTAAAAAAAATAATCTAACCCTAATCTAGATTTGGGGTTTTCCAAAAAAAATATATCTAATGTGCTTGAAATTAACTAATGAATCTAAAATAATAATCTAGGGGTTAGAATTTTACCTATAAGATTTGGAAAAATCATGTTAGATTCCTTTTAGGATGTGTTAATCCTTGTTTTGTAGTGTTTATTATTAATCCCATGGCCCAATGGATGTATGTGTATGTGCATGAGATTTTATGCAGGACAATACTAACTACCAAGGGATGTATGTATGAATGTGCATGCACCTAACATAGTGGAAACATATGGTAATAAAAACCATAATATGATATACATCTAAAGATAGAAAACTTATACCTATGATCTAGATATTCCTAGATCAAATCCAATCAAATGAAGATGATCCATAGGTGTTGTTGATCGCATAGACCTAATGATCTTCTACCTGATCTCTCATTTCATGAATTTGGACATAAGAGAAGGGTAGGCTTCTTTTTCTTTAGAGGGGTTGCTTGGGTTTGCTCTTTAGAGTTTGAAAGACAATGACAAAAGTTAAAGTCTTAAACCCTTATAGGGTTTATCTATGTTTCTTTATGGAGTTAAGTGACTTGAACCCAACTTGGGATTGACCCACCTAATCCATCCCAATTAAGTCCTAATTAATTAATTGACCTTATTAGACTCTAATTAATTAACTAGCTAAATAAATAAATAAAACCATTTATAAGATCCAGGACAACCTTGTATTAATTAATTAACCTTACTTTTAATTGATTTTAGTATATTTTATTTTTCTCCATAATTTTGAAGGCAAATCAAAGAAAAAAAATTTCTTTTTACCCCCATCGAGGAGGCTTTCAAAACACTGATTTATTTTAATGAAAAATATTAGTGGATTGTTGTATCTCACGTGTGGAGTAGAAACTAGAAGAGTCAAAATGTACAAAGTGTGAAACCTTGTCTTCAATCAATGCACGATTGGCTTGTCTATTCATTTTAGTGTTTTTCTTATGCCTTTATTTTATGGATTACAAGAATCTATAGGAAGCTAAAAACAAACATATTGTTGAATAGCTTAGACACTAAAAAATTAACTCTGGATTTGAAAGAGCAACCACGTATAAATTTGAGTTTTGAGTTTCCTCAACAAGATGAATATCTAATTAGCTATGAAGGTTGGAATCTAATTATTAAGGGTAGTTTTTGATAGTTATATTCTTTTAATTATTATTGATGAATATCTAAGGTTCAATGAATTTCTTTTATATTGGTTTTTAAATTATTGCTATGAAATATTGACGATAACTATCAAGTTGTGTTGAATAAAGCTTCTACTTGATATTGATTTTATTTATTTATTTATTTTTTTACAAGTTAAAGGTTTCTATTTGCTATAGACATTTGCTCCATAAATAATTAACAATTCCTACTTAAATAATAGATTTTCGTTCCTCTTCAATGAAACTACTCTCCCACCTTAGAAAGAATGTTTACTTACAAACCTTTATCTTCATTCTAATTAAAAGCATTATTAATATTGTGCTTTCTTGTTCCTTTCATATTTCCAAGCATTTGTTATCTTCAATTATTTGGGATAACTTCAATGTGAACTCTTTTCTTTTTTTTTCCTAGATTCCCGAGCCATGTGTGATACATCATGTAGAGGTAAAAGATTCCATGGGAGATTGAAAATTGTTTTCGTGTTATCACTTCACCCTTTTTTTATTTCTTTCTTATCATTCTAAATATAGTAGGAAATGATGTTATTTGTAAAGATGAATTTGAATCGATACCCATAAAAGGAACAATAGTCATGTGGATACCCAATTATTTTTTATTTTGTTTGGCTATATTCCAAGATAGAATTGATTGGATAAGGATAACGTTTTGTACTTTAATGTTTAATTCATGTTTTTGACAAGAATATCCCATATTTGGTCCATACAAAGGTTTCTATTGTTCAAAAAGTTGGTATTAAGCCAAAAAATATTTTTATCAACCATCATTTGAAATGTAAATATTGAATTTAATAGAAAAGATATTTAAAACTAAAAAATGGGAAATGAATTAAAAGTGAAACATGTGATATGCATAAGAATAATTATTTTGTAGTAAAACATATTTCATGGTAAAATGGTGATTTTTTTTTATGGAAAAAAAAGTAGCCTTTCAACCTTGATTATTTTCATGGAAAAAAAAAGTGTCATATTGTAATGAACTTGTTTTATGACGAAAAATGAGTTGTTGCCACATATTTCTTTGTGAAAAATGACATGTTGACACAAATTTTATTTTATGAAAAAATTATTTATTTTTCCTATAAAATTAAATTTTATGATTAAAAACAATTTCTTTGAGACTTGTACTAACAAACTCGCTACAAATAATTTTTTATGGAAAAAAATATTTTACCACAAAATATTTTTTTAATTACAAATTAATTTATGACAGAACACCTTATTCTTTGTAGTGATGGGATTTTCTTTTAAAATACCTTTCCATACAACAAAATAAATTCACGCCTTCCAATTTAATTATATAATCTTTTTAAAAAAATTGAATATTCATTATATAATTATTTTTCTATTTTTCTAATTAAAAAAATGATTATATTATCAATTTACTTTTTTTTTCTAATTTTTAAATCATCATGTCTCTAAACACTCATAATTAACATTTATTTGATTTTTTTTTTTTGTAAAGTCCTATTTGAAATTCATATAAATTAATATTATATTCTATTACATTCGTGGACTTTAATGTAATATTGAAGAAAGCTTGGAACCAAATTTTCAGGCATGTCTTCAAAGTCAATATTCTAAGGCTTGGTATAATTTGACCAATCTCTTAGGCAGAAAAGGAAACCCATCTTCTTCTATTTACTCCCCATTTGAATAATAATAAAGAAATGCTATAAAAATAAAGAGATTGATTTACAGATAGTCATGCGCATGATAAATTTTTACCATTTTTTCCAATGAACCTAGTAAGAAAAAAAAAAAAAAAAAAATCTTACAAATATGATTCCCGTCTTCTTTATTTGCTGATTTCTTTAAATAAATTTCTTTATATTAAATTAGAGCGGCTGGGGCGGTAACCGGTAGACGCATGGACCCCAACCACCTACCGTTCCCCACACGGCGACTTTCTAAGTCGCGTTTGTCAACAAAGGTGGTGGTGTTTTTTTTTTTTTTTTCTTTTTTTTTCTTTTTTTTTTTGGGAAAAATAAAAAATCAGTATTATTATTTTATTTATCTTTTAAATGGTTGTTTTATGTTTCCAACACCGACCTCGGCTATAAAGCCAAGGCGACCTGGTGTTTGTTTTCGTGTCTCTGCTCAAAGCAACACCGTTCAATTCCGTTGTGTTGTTCATTTTTTTCGCCACCATGGCTCTGCTTTCAGATCTCATCAACTTGAACCTCTCTGATGTCACTGAGAAAATTATTGCCGAGTACATATGGTCAGTTTTATTTGCTAATCTCTGTTTTTTTGGAAGAACAGTTGATTTTCTATGTGTTTGGAGTTTCATTGAAAGTCCCACGTTGCTTTTTGTGTAAATATAGAGTTTTTCATTGATGGTTATGCTTTACTCTTGTGATCGCCTCCATAGGGTCTGTGTTTTGTGTGTGTTCTTTCTTTCGGACTCATGATCGCCTGTTTGCTTGATGAGAAAACTGAAGAAGTGAAAGGAAAATCGACCTTTTGAATTTGGGTTTTTATGTTGTTTTGGCTTTGAGAAGCCGAAAAAGATGGTTTAATTGAGCCAAGTAGCAAGTCCAAGGCAGAGTGAAATGAAAGTTTTTGATGTCCTTCATCGTTATTCATTCTTATATTTTTCTTGTTGTAACGAAAGGGTGAGTCAAGAATTTAGTTAACTTGTTTTGGTACTTTGTTTCTTTGTGACTGAACAAATCCTAATATCCATTCCCTCCATTCTAGTTCACTGGGAGCTTTATTGTTGATTCTTTGTACTTGTTTTTGTTTTCCTCCTGGTGATCAACCAATGGGTTTTGCAGGATCTCACTTTTTGGGGTGTTGTTTTTAGTTTTTGAGCCTTTTCTCTCACCGCCGATGTTTTTAATATTTCATTTCAGTATCAGTATCTACACTCTTTTGGTTCTTGCTTGTGTGGGGCTAGATTTCTCATAGCTTTTTGTTTATTTGGGTATGCCCGGGTCGATCCGTCAATATTTCTGAATTTTGGCTAACTCTCATCACCTTTTTTTAACAGGATCGGCGGATCCGGAATGGACCTCAGAAGTAAAGCGAGAGTAAATATTTTTATCCTTGAAGAACAAGTTCATGTTCATTTGTTGTGGTTAGGTGGGAAATTATCTCATGTGTTTGGTTGGTGGATGTATGCAGACGCTATCAGGGCCCGTTAGCGACCCCCACAAGCTACCCAAATGGAATTATGACGGATCCAGCACAGGCCAAGCCCCTGGAGAGGACAGTGAAGTGATCCTATAGTACGTTTTTCTTGTTTTCGCCATTTCGCCTTTAACCATTTCCGGCTAACAGATTTTCATACTCTGATTTTGGGTCTTTCCTTGTGAATATTTTCCTGAAAAGAAACAAAATTGATGGGTTTTTTTTGGTGTATATTTGATGTAACAAACCAGCCCTCAAGCAATTTTCAAGGACCCATTCAGGAGAGGCAACAATATTCTTGTGAGTTGTCATCATCACTTAAATTTTACATATAAGACATGCTGGTTTTAGTACACCACTGATTTTCTTCTTGCAAATCTTACTGGACTTAGGTCATGTGTGATGCTTACACTCCTGCTGGGGAACCCATTCCAACCAACAAGAGGCATAACGCAGCTAAAATATTTAGCCATCCTGATGTCCTTGCTGAAGAAACTTGGTATCTTCTTACTCGAAATTCCTCTTTTAGTGTCATACCTACTTTTGTGGGACTTTGTGTAATTCATTTGCTTAATAATTCATGGAACAGGTATGGTATTGAGCAGGAGTACACCTTGTTGCAAAACTCGGTTAAATGGCCCATTGGCTGGCCTGTGGGAGGTTATCCCGGCCCCCAGGTATCATTGCTCATTCTCTTGGCAACACTAAAAGATTTTATTCGCTTTTTTACTTGCTAGTATTTTCTAGCAGTTACTGATTCTTTTGTGATTGTCACAAAGTTCTTTTGATTTTAAACCTCACTGAAGATTGATAGATCGATCATGGTTTTATTTTGGTATCCAAGTCTAGAATGACGAGTTCTACCCCTTTTCCATGGACATGTGCTTGTTGTCTTAAAATTTAATTTGTTTGCTTATTTCAAAATTCTTTTTGAGCTCATCGAGCTTCCCTTCCTTCCTTTTCTTCAAAGTTGAATGGTTCAGCGGACAGTTAAAATTGGTTTTGAACCATAATTTTTATTATTTGTGGGATAAAGCAATGTTGTTATGGCTCGGCAGGGACCATACTACTGCGGTATTGGTGCTGACAAAGCCTTTGGGCGGGACATTGTTGATTCTCATTACAAGGCATGCCTTTATGCTGGAATCAACATTAGTGGCATCAATGGTGAAGTTATGCCAGGACAGGTAAAATTATAAGGTTCACATTTTATTATTTTTCTTTCCTTCTCTTTTGTATAATTTACCGAAAATTTTCTATCTTACATACAGTGGGAGTTTCAAGTAGGCCCTTCAGTCGGCATCTCTGCTGGGGATGAATTGTGGGTTGCTCGGTACATTCTAGAGGTAATTTAGGTCCCTAACAAATATTATTTTATTTATGAGAGTAAATCTCCCCCTCAACATTTTGGATTATGTGATATAAACAGAGGATTACAGAGATTGCTGGAGTGGTGGTTTCCTTTGATCCCAAACCCATTCAGGTTAGATTTTGTTCTTTTTTTTCCACTTTGGTTAATTTTTTTGCCCCTTGATTGACTGTGCATAGGAGGTCATAGAACCATATCTAGTTTTGTTACTTGGTTTTAAAATTCGAACTTTGCTTGGATGCTTTGTCTCACCAGGGTGACTGGAATGGTGCCGGCGCTCACACAAATTACAGGTAGTAATATATATGATTTATAACGAGTTTGTTATATTAATTCTCTCTCTGTCTCTTTTATACTCATATTTACTGAGGCTTTTGATGATGGTTTCAGCACTAAGTCCATGAGAAATGATGGAGGTTATGAGATCATCAAGAAAGCAATCGAAAAACTTGGGCTGAGGCACAAAGAACACATTGCTGCATACGGAGAAGGCAACGAGCGCAGACTCACAGGACGACATGAAACTGCTGACATTAACACATTCTTATGGGTAAAAAAAAAAAAAAAATTCCAGTTGAGAATTCAGTTCAGTTAGCTCCTGGAATACAAACCTAATATTTAATGTTGGATTGTTGGACAGGGCGTCGCAAACCGAGGGGCATCCATCCGAGTAGGCAGAGACACAGAGAAGGAAGGTAAAGGGTATTTTGAGGACAGAAGGCCTGCTTCCAACATGGATCCATATGTGGTGACTTCCATGATCGCGGAGACCACCATCCTATGGAAGCCATAAGTGTTTCCAGATGTTGCCGTTGTTCCAGGGGATAAAATTTGAGTCAGTCAGTTGTGTTATTTTGGTGCTGTGTCTCATTGTTTGCCCTTGTATTTGAGGTAGCAAGGGGGGTGGGTTTATGGCCCCCTTGCCTGATCATTTCGCCTCTTGTTAAAATAACCATTACCTTAGCATTAATAACGACATTTGAAGGCCTGGCTTCTATTGTTGCAACTTGGAAGGGTTAAATTTGTTTCTTTGCTTTATCTGTGTTTGTCTTCTTTTAAGTCGTATGGGGGTTTGATATATTTGTTAGTATGCCTTATTTTTATACAGGGAGTTTATATATATATATATATAGCCACTGTTGTTGAGCATGGTAATAACTGAAGACGGGGGAGTCTCGGTAGGTGGTGGGCCTGGCTCAGGCTCCAGCTATAGACAAGGAAAGATATGGATCATTGTAATAATTTTCCTTTTTCTTTTTTCTTTTGAAATGTAAAAATTAAATCAATTAATATAAAAATTTCTCATGTCAAAATTAGTCTAAAGTAATTATGTCAATATCCCTCCCATGAACAATTATATTTTTCGTGAATCCATTAGGTAAAAATCAAAAGAGACTTAATGCATTGGATTCTTTATTTTGGAACGCAAAAATTGAGTTGATTAATACGAAAATTTCTTTGAATAAAACTATCCTAAGAATGACAATGCTAGTTTCATCCTAGAACAATTTTGGTATTGGCATTAATTAATTATCAATTTTTGTACAAGAAATTTTGGTATTAATTCATTTAGTGTCTATTTTGATACATTTATTATTTTTAATAATTTTTTAAAAATAGAATAAATTAATAAATACGATATAAAAATTAGAATGTCTTGCACAAAAAGTATAGATTTGAATATTTAAAAGTCATTTAATTTTTTTTCAAATTTAAGAATTTTTTGATACCCTAATTTTGTTAAACAGTGCTTTAAATCATTAACTTTTAAATGTATACATGTAGAAAATTTTAGTATGTTATATAAAGGGTAGTATAATTATAATGTTTATCTAAAAAATTGATAACTTTAGAAACTTTTTATAAAAGATCAAAATTTTAAAGGTTAAAGAAAAGGGTGCATTTAGCAAATTAGACGAGTTTGTGAAGAGGCAAATATTTTTCTAAGCATGCAGTTAGGGAGACGACTTGAGGTTGAAAGATAAAAAATAAAAAATAAAAAAAATAAAAAAATTGAAAAAAATTGCAAAACAAAACAAAAAGACTAGTGCATTTAGGAAAGTGAGTAAGTTTGAAAAGCATAGCAAAATAAAACAAAAAATAAAATAGAAATGATATAAAAAAATTGAAAACACTAAGGGGAAAATATGTTTCCATATGTTGGTAATTTACTTCAAAAAATTAAAGGGATTCACCATTACAATTCAAATCAATCCTACTAGGTGACAACATAAACGTCTTCTAGAGGTAATCTTCCTCTGGGCTACGAATAAAACAACACTAGTCCCAGGAACCTGTTTGGAAGAATGCTTTGCCACCCTCTTCAGAGCCTTTCCTCCTGAATTTGCTTCACATATTGAACTGACAAAATTTGCTTGAATTACAAGTATGAAGTTGGAGACAACTTGAAGGGTTCTCTTTCCAAACAAGATTCGGAAGGATATATTGATTGAAAAGCAGAGAAATTAATAAAACTCAGACTAACTCTCTTGAAAAACAGACAACTTGCAGAGAAAATCAGAAAACTGAAACAAATACCAGAATCTGGGCAAACTTGGATTGCAACTAGACTGTGTTGGAGCTTGGCAATTTCAATGAAATCACAACTGAGCATTTTTGCACAAGGGTTCTTCATTGTTATTCTATAACAAGTAAACATAGTACAGATAATTAACTACTACATCTACATACATAAATTTGCTAACCTTAGCACTATCCCCAATGCTTGAACTTAGACTAAAGCTTCCATGACCCGTAGATAATAAGGATTCATTAATCTAGGCATCTCAACCTGATGACACAGTACAGTTAGTATCATTCAAATTTTGTAGAATGTTACATGTGCATTAAATATGATAGATTAAAAGTACCTGGGTTGGCTTTGACAACCTGCATACGAGGAGTGATTATAGTGGGCAAAAACTCATCATTCTAAACCATAAGGAAGTGTGAAAAATAATAAAGTAGAAACAATAAGTGGGCAATGCAGCAGGGGCTTAAAAAGGTCAGTTGGTTATGATAGAATCTAAATAGAACATTAATCATGAACACAAAAATTTCATGTCAAAGCTTAAACCATTGCAGAAAGTATAAAAAATGTCATTGAAACTTCCTCTATCCCAAACCAAAAAAGCTAAAAAAAGAAAAAAGAAAAAAATATTTGCTGAAATTGGAAGAGAGGCATTGTCATTTGTCAACCACATTGCCCTTGCTAATACTGCAACCATTGTTGTATCATTTGTTGCATTTGTTGTTGCGTCAACTTCATTTGTTCTTGTTGCTGCTGAATTTTCTTTTGCATACTTTCTTCATGTTTTCGATGCATTTGTTTGAAATGCATCAATTCTTCCTATGTATCCTTGAGCTTTGATGCAAGGGCCACATTTGTCTCTCTTCTACTTGTGGCTCCGAAGACAGATGAGGGAGTTGGACCAAACCCTAGACCACCACTGCAAGAAAAAAGGGAATCAATGACGCTTTTTAAGTGTCAAGAAAAGTATAAGATGACACTTCTCTAAAGCATCATCTTCTCCCATGTCATTATATGTTTTAGTCAATAATGACACTTCTAGGAAGCGCCATATTTGATTTATACTTTCAATGACACTTAAAGAAGTGTCATCTTTGAATAATGTTAATGATGACACTTATAAATGCGTCATCTTTGAGTATTTTTACTGAAATAATTTTTATAAAATTGTCATTGTTGACACTCATGCGGATATCATCTTTGGATTATTTTTTCAATGACACTTTTAAAAGCGTCATCTTTGTTTTATGTTAATAATGACACTTAATAGAAACGTCATTTTTAAGCATTTTATTTTAATAATAATATTGCTATTATGTTTTTAAAATAATGAATTTCTCATATAATTAGATAAAAGCAAAAGCAATTATAAATCATAAAATTAAATTGAATTGTACAAATTAAAATATCTCCAAATATTAATATACAGTGGCTTAGTTTGAATAATTAGTATAATTACTCGTATACAAATTATAAATTTGTTCATTAGATCAAAATATTTCAATGAGAATTTTTAAATCCAATATAAGAACAAATATCGGTGCAATGACTACAAAAAGAAACCATCATCAACAAAAGCCTAGTTCAACCTCCTAATGATTTAAATGATATCATCTTCATGATTTTCAGCATCGCTTCATTGTAATGATTTCTCTTATTGTAAGCCAATTTCCTTTGCAAGCTATATATATATAGATATACATATAACTTTTAATTATACATATAACAACCAATATAATTGAAACAAAAAGGATATAAGAATAGGAAATAATCCAACATATTAATTAGCTTTTGTTCAAGTAAAGCAATAAAACAAACATATTAATATTTTTCTTATTAGGTCAAAGGTAAGAATTTTTACTAGAGTAAATAAATTATTAGTGTTAAAAAATACTGCTACTAAGTAAGATAATTACCTCAATTATTAAGTGTACAACCACATGAATATGTCTTAGTTCTCTTAATTATTGAAAAAATCCATTTTATAATGATTTATACTATGTTGATAGTGAAGAAAATTAAATCTTCATTTACCTTATCATTGGCATCATCCCCCATCAAAGTCTTCTTCATTAGGCTCTTGCTTCAGAGAGGTTATCAATAACATTAGAGTAATATAAAGCAAAAGATGTTAATTAAAAAAAATAAAAATAAACATTGATAGATCTACCTTTTCACAAAATAGCTATATTCTAAGATGCCTTAAAAATTAAAAGAGATTGTTATGTAGCTCACCCATATAAAGTTATTCAATTCATGTTTAAAGAGAGGTGAATTAAAAAAATGAAAAATAAAAATTGACATATTTACCTTTATTCACAAGATAACTATATTCTAAAATTCCTTAAAGATGCCTAAAGATTAAAAATTAACACACTACCTATATTCCAAAGAACAAAAAAAAAAAAAGTTGTACAATGAAAAGATGTCTCTACGCACAAGGATCCACACATTAATGTGATGCAACAGTTGCTCACTAAAAGAAATGACAAAAAAGAAAAAAAGAAAAAAAAAGAAAAAACAGTTGCTTGAACTGAAATATCCCACAGTGCACTCCAAATTCCACTTTCTACCATCAAGATATCATGATTGACTAATGTGGTATGTTAAACCATGTGACACACTACCTTAATTTTCTTTCTTTTCTTTCTAAAAGTCAAATTAGGAATAGCATTTGATCACTAAGGGAAAGAAAGTACTAGAATCTTGCAACCACTAATCCAAAACCTATAAACATAAGTTTCCAAACTTTCCATAATATTTTTTTTACTATTCTTGCCTTAAAAATTATGATTACCACTAGAGTTTCCTAGGAAAAAACCAGAATTTTGCAAATTAGAGCAATTCAATGAATCAAACATACACAAAACACACTAAAATTTCTTTAAAACACTCACCATTTGGCTTATAATTCGCCATTACATTAGATTATGATATTCTTCATTGTATTATACCATTTATATTTAGTGATTCAGTATGATTTTTGAGAAACATTTAGTTTATCAAAAGCATATAGGAGGTTAATATCCTATTTTGGAGGACAGTTGAAAGGGTTTACCTCATAGAGGAATCTAGTATTTCTTAAGATAAAATCAATGGATCCTTGTAGGAAACATTCTCTGAAATAATGCTTCCCTTGGTCATCATGAACCGTTCATGCCTTGAGCTCCATAAAATCAACAACCATAGAATACTGCTTGATCATTTGCAACTCTAAGCCCCCCTCTACCCTCCAACATTACTAGGTGATTCTGGAGGAGTAGTATTCTTTACTAGGAATCACAACAAAATATCATCAATAGGGTTAGTCTAAATAATAATAATAATAAAAATCAACTTGGAATGTTGTGTAAGTTCCCTACATGTTTAGAATTCATTACCTGAAGTTAATGTTGTATGCTTTAAAGTTGGGAGCAAAGATGGCTATTGAATTGATATATATGATCCCTCTTGTAGAATTTGCAGTATCATTTGCAAACTAAAAGACCAACAATGCTGCGCAAGAAATTTCATATAAGGACTGCCCAATTGCATATTTTATTTGTTTTTAACGTGTTTGTTGTGCACAAAGAATGCCAAATATTTGCAATTTTTCACTGAATTCCAATTTTCTTTCTTCTTAGATTGGTTGATGTGCATATGTGTTTGATAAGTTGATGTGCATATATATGTGACAATGTTAGAATTCATGAAGCTAACAAAGAAAAAGAAATCAGAGTTAATGACTTGTAAATGCCAGAATTCATAATGATGAAGGTTCTAAAGAGGCTAGAATAAGGAACATCCATAAAAAAATTGAAGTTTCTACATAGAAAAACAATACTAAAGACTATCCAAGGCTAGGCCATAAGGACTGTACATACTTTAGGAAAGTAGCACTAATGGATGAGTTGTGGACATATGTGCTAACATTGGATGCTTCATGGTGACTGGAGATAAACCATAGAAGTAGGATCCTAATTGGAGGTACAACTTATTTTCATGAAGTACTAGAAATATGATGCAACAACAATTAGTTGAAAAAGGTCAATCTTGTTATGTATTTTGTTGGCTACCAACATAAAAGCTTAGGTGTCCTATTTTTATTGGATCCATGAAAATGAGAAATGTTTTAGTATTAAAGAAAACTCTAAATATAAAACTTTTAGTTATATTATGAGAAGTTGAGCTCAGGAATTATTATAATGAATGGTTTGGAATTTATGTTTTCTAAGTCCCAAGGATCTAAAAGTTCAAGAAAATGACATAAAATTAAGTAATCATTGATGTAGAAAATTGTAAAATAGTTTAGCTTAAAAACTTGTGGAAGGGACATGTACACTATTTTAGTTTTCCCTGTAGTCAGCGTTCTCACATGAATACCAAGAAAAATAGAATGGTTATGAAAGTAAAAGCCATGATTTCATTAGGCAAGAAGCAAGTCTAATTCTAAAAAATCTCTAAATTAATTCTCACTTCTCAAATATCAATTCTTGCTTCAATCATACCTGATCCATCTCTCCTATTTCCAACTCTACGTGTCTCAACCCTAGCTATCCCAACTTATCAAGTACCTTGTAGATCCTGCAATGTTAAATAGTGATAAATACACCCACGTATAAGAATTTCTTTCACTTAGTAAAATGCCTAATTTTTGTTAACTTAACTATTTAATCAAGAGTTGATAATTCTTCTAGAATTTGAATATTTCTTACAAGGCAAGAATTTTCGTCACTTAATACAAAATTAAACTAATTAATTATTACAAAAAATAGGTATAGACCTTGAAAAAAACATAAGTTAATTAAAATAAATAGTTTAAAATGTGAAACTAAAACTATACCTACTATTTAATATCATCATTTAAGTAAAATATATGTTGAACTTGAAGGAAATAGAGCAATATCCTCACTTGACATTAGCATAGTGGTTTAAAGTTCTTTCCAATAAGCCAACCCAACATCTACATGTATAAAAAAACAATTTGATACAATTTAGAGGTAGATATTAAAAAGACTTCCAAAGAAACTAACATCAATAGCAAGAGAATATAAAATATTTTGAGAAAATACCAATACTCTAAAATTTTCCTATAATTAAATACTTATTGAGTATATTGTGGTATCTAATTTAGTAATGTAAAGATAAATATGATGCTATAGGAAAAGCAAGGTCAAAGAATCAATAATGTCATACAAATAAGCAAGGTTAAAAAATTGAAAGAATTTATGAGCACCCATCAAAATACTTCATCTACTCAAGGTCAAGTAATCGCTTCATTACTTCTCCTATTACCTGGTACTTACACTAATTCAATAAATTTGAATGAATGAAAAGTCATTACTTTTCAAATTATAAATTAAAATTTTAATATTTTAAAATATTTTGGGATATTTTTTTTTTTACCATAAATTTAAGTTTGTCAATTCTGTCATTGTTTTAACTTTATGCAATGTCATGGTCCTAAGGCCTAAATCAGGTTCAAATATTCTACTGTCCAAAAAAATTAATTTTTTTATAATTGGGATCCTTTGTCTTCTATTTAATAAAATGATGAATATTAAAAAAAAAAAAAATTATTACACTTAAATTTACATTATTTCTTCTTTATCTCATTGTTATTAAAAACTAATAAAAATATGAAATTTTAATGACGGTACATTCAAATGCCTAAACAAAATAAATAAAAATAATTACTTGATTCATTATTAATTTATTATGTAGCTTCTAATATTTTTCTTCTATAAATTCTAAAAGTTTGAGGAGAATCAATTTAATGATTAACCATTGAAATTAATTCTACTATTTAACAATGAAAATTTTAAAAATACTACGTTTATATAGATATTATTAAATTTTCTAATATATAAGAATACTCCATATCCTTTATTATTAAAATAAAATAAAATGTTTTTTAATTTTGTTATTAAAACTAAAGATTGGTTTGTCTAATCATCTATCATAACTAGATTTTATTATCAAAAGTCAAATACAAAATTAATTTTCAGAGATCACTCCACTCCAAATCCATTATCCTAATTTCCTACCAAAGCACTCCACTCCAAATCACCAATAGGAATTAAGCTGCCCATTATCCCATTTCACCAAGGCCTTCATAAATGGTACTCACCACCATCTCCCGAAATCTTACCAAAGCTAAACCTGCACACACTTAGACAAACACTAAACTCATTTAATATCCCAAGACATTCAAAGCCTCTAATTTGAAACAAATTTTCTGCAAATCTAGTTGGTTGTCTACTTCCCACAACCAAACACATACCCACAAAAATGCAAAAACGCTAAAATACTTTCATTTTTTAGAGACCAATGAAAACCCTAAGATTATGATAAAATAAAGACACTACCCCACCACCAATACTTGCAGTCAAGGCTTCTCTTTCTTCACCATTTCCATTCACTACGCTTCTTTGCACGGATCTAAACACAAACCTATTTCCAACTCAAATCAAAATGAAAAAAAAAAAAAAATCAACCTTTTTAACAGAAATACAAGGATTTCAATAGTAGAGTAGTGTATCAGTAAACTATAATACACTAGACAAAGTTCAAGCTTTGAACATACATAAAACTAATTGTTTTTCTATTTCTTTATTGCTCTTTACCTAATGCGAAAGTTACATAATATAATGGCCCAGAAGATAGGTGAAGTATTTTTGGGTGTCTTCAGTGGGGCATTCCTAACAGTTGTTGGTAAGGCTTCCAATTGGTAGCTAGCCAGTAAGGTTATTGATTTATTGTTGGTGGCCTCCGATGAGTTTCCCAATGGTTGAAGGTTTGAAGGTCATCGATGGTTTTGGGTTTTTCTTTCCTATACAAGCTAGGTTTTTCAGATGCGACGAGGTGTTTGAAAAATAGGGAAACATGGGTCTCCATCTCTCTCTTTCTTTCTTTCTTTCCCTCTCTATTTTTTTTTCTCTATCTATATATAGTATAGGAGATAATGACACTTGTTAAAATTGTCATAGTATCTAGTTCAATAATGACACTTAAAAAAAAGTGCCATCGTTTTATTTAATTCATTGACACTTTTTAAAAACGTCATAGAATTAAGTTTCGTTATTTGTAATTTTTGTAGTAGTGCACATACATGACCATGTCTCTCTGAGCCCATTATCAGTGTGTATATGTCATCCACCAATAGTGGAGTGGATGACACAACTATGGATAATGTGGATGTTGAAGACTCCTTGGTGTGTGATTGTATTTGAACCGCCAAAAGCTCATCAAACTTAGCCTACAAAGAATATTATGGAAAATTAATTGTTAAAACATATAATGAAAATGTACCATAAATTCTCATTCTATAAGAATTATTAGAAGATAACTAATTATTCACCATAATTTCATGAGACGCTTCATCAACAGGTGTTCCATTCTTACATGTATTCGTAAGCTTAAACATCTCTATCCGATTAGGCTGTATTCCATCGTCCCTCAATTGGCTCTATCATCCTCAATTATTACATTATAATAAACTTGTCATGATGAACACAATATATTATTAAAAAAAATTTGCTAACCTGTTCATAGCGAAATTGTGCAAAACTCTTAGATCTTGAAGTATGATCGATTTTTTGTTTAGTTCTATTTTCCTTGTTCCTTTTAGAGATGGCTTGTATTTAAAACAAATATATTGCAGAATATATTGACATTCAATTTAACATTGTATTATATGAACATTTTAATTACCTGTGCCTTTTTTGAGCTCCAAAAATAAACAAGCCACTTCCAATCAGCATTAGAGACAAATGGTGGTTTATGCTTGAACCTCTCCCCATTCGTATGCCAACAGTCATAATATTTTGCTTTCATCCTATTTTTATAGCTTCTATATTTATTTGAGGCTATACCCAATATTTAATCTTTTCAATCTTTATCTAATTCAAGTTTTTCCTACAAATGATTCAAACGTTAGTCATAGAATATGGTAACAATGAAATGACATATCATATAGTGAGAAATACAACATACCAAAACAAAGGCCCATACTTTCTCTTTTGTATCATCTAAAACAATTTTCCAATCACTAGCTTGGAGACCCTTCCCCTATCCATCGACCGGTGCGACTTGCGATTAAAAAAAAATGTGTGGAGAAAAAGTGTGGTTTTCGAGTTTTGGAAAATCCGTCCTGATGAGGAACAATTTTGCTTGGAGTCGTCACTTACTTTTTATTTTTATTTTTGAAATGGGGAAAATTAAGTAAGAACAAAACCCCCTCAATGACTCCAATTAAGAAAAAGCGGTCCGCGAAACTCGAGGACCTATTAGGAAAGTACCTCATGTGAGGTAGCACCTCTCTAGGCCTGAGATCTGGTCTCTACTAGTGAATTGGGTACATTGGAACATATGGGTCAATGATCAGTGAATTCTCCATCGGGCAGCATGGATGACAAGACTCATACAATTCTAGTTGGTATTCGACATGCATAGGAAATCGACAATCAGAACAATGATGCGTACCTGAGGTCCTTAGCCATGCGCTGTGGAAAAGGGTGAGTCAATGAGCACAAGCACACAACACATGCAACCACCAAATTTACTAAAATTTAGTTGTATTTCTACTTGAATTAAGAGAATTTTCAGCCATGAACCAACCCTATACATGTAACCTCTAATCTTCACCAAACAACCACCAAAATGTAGCCATGAAACTTCATTACATGGCTAAAATCTAGCTATTCCAATTCCATTGATTTTCGGCTAAGAATTAGCATATTTTCCACTTGAATTTCATCCACTAACAGCCACAAATTTCATAATTCTCCATAAAAAAATTTCAGCTGCCAAAGATCAATTATATGGTGGCCTAAAGGGTGGTTGTGGGTGCATGGTGGTGGTGAAGAGGCCATGGGTGATCTGTGGTGAGATGCGGGCTGCATGGGGTGGCTTTAGATGACCCATGAAGGCCATGGGTGAGTTGTGAGGTGTGCGGGCTGCATGTGGGTGAGCGTGTGAGGGTGAGGTGTGCACGGGTGAGCTGTGTGGGCTTTATGAGTGCATGAAAGGGAGGTGTGGGTTGCATGTGGTGGCCATGGTGGCCATGGGGTGTGTGTGGACTACCTATGGGTTGTGTGTGTGCTGTGAGGGAGGTATGAGCTGCATGTGGTGGCCATGGGGTGAGTGTGGACTACCTATGGGTTGTGTGTGTGCTGTGAGGGAGGTACGGGTTGCATGTGGTGGCCATAGGGTGTGTGTGGACTACCTATGGGCTATGTGTGTGCTGTGAGGGAGGTACGAGTTGTATGTGGTGGCCATGGAGTTGTGGGCTGTAAGAGAGGTACGAGTTGTATGTGGGTGAGCATGTGAGGGTGAGGTGTGCACTATTGAAAAGGAAAGGATTCAAATCCTATTCAAGTGGCCAACAATAGCCTTGATTCGGGTTTCTTCATTGCAGGTGAAGCTGCTGAGGTATTTACACCTTTAATTGAATTCAAAAATCACTCAACCTTCCTCGTCAACCCATAGAAACACACCGAGTATGCTGGGATTGCTGCACACCCATCCCTTAGACCAACACTTCTAGCATTCTCTTGAAACAATGCCCAAATACATAAAGACTGGAACACCATATGAGAAAAGAAACATAAAACATAGGTGAAAACATAATAGACTCAGAGGAATGATGAGTAGAAAAACAATTAATTAACGTGAATAGCCTCATTTCAAGTGCTAATCCATGGGCCAAAACAGGGGAATGATTCAAAATACAATTTGAATAAAAAAAACAGGGCGTGATTTCTACCATCAAATCCGAAGATGGACACATATGCAAATTATTTTCAGATGGGATCAATGGCATTAACAGAATGAAGAACATAGCAAATAGACAAAGAACCAATTTCAACACATAAATTTGTGGCCCTTTCCGTCCACACCAATCAACAAAATAAATGCCTAGAACCATTAGAGAATCATCAGAAATTGAACATGAGATAAAGCATGGGAAATAGTTGAAAACATACTTAGGTAGTCTCCACCCGATTACTTAGCTTTCCCGCTATGGTTCCTCTCTGAAATCCTCAAAAGAAAACCTCGTGATCTACTCTCTTCTCTCTCTGGATGTAGAGCTCTCAAAGATGCCAAGAATCCCCCCTACACATTCAGTCGTCCTCCAACAGAATCTCCCAACCCAGAATTTCAAAAACTTTTTGTTTCTTTACTCTCTTTGAAATGTCTTTTATACCAACTTCTCTCCTCAGCATCTGTACCACCTCATTCTTCTTACCTTTCAGCTTTGGAATCCCTCACCATCAGCCTTGGAACTTTAGCTTATTCAAATCCTCTCCCAGTCATGAGGTGGGCAGTTGCCCCTCATAAATCCACCATTGCTTACCTTCCAATAATCCACATGGATTTAGGATGGGTTGCAATCAACCTAAAAATTGGTTGATTTGATTGAAAAAAATTCTCAAATTTTGATAGAGTGTTCCTTGAAGAGTAAGGAATCCAACAAAAAAAAAAAAACGGTGTGCAATTCTAAGTTCGGATGAGAGAGAAATGACTAAAATAGGCCAGAATACTCCAATTTGGATGGGCTTCTCGAGCTGCCTTGATGAACCGATTGAGCCGACCCAAACTGGTCGATCCAATTGATAAAAATTCTCAAATTTTTATAGAATGTTCCTTGAAGAGTAAGGAATCCAACAAAAAATAGTGTTCAATTATGAGCTCAAATGAGGGAGAAATGATTAAAACAGGGTAGAGTGCTCCAATTTGGGTGGGCTTCAATGAGCTACCCCGATGAACCGGCTGAGTCGGCTGCAAACCGTTCGATCCGATTGAGAAAAATTCTCAAATTATGATAGAAAATTCCTTGAAGAGTAAGGAATCCAACAAAAAAATGGTGCGCAATTCAAAGCTTGGATGATGGAGAAATTACTAAAACAATCTAGAGTGCTCCAATTAGGTTGGGCTTCAGCAAGCTCCAACAGAACTGAAACTTTTTTGGAAACCTTAACCTCTATCCTGTAGCCTGATATGAACCAAGGAATTGATCATGGCAGAATTTCATAATGGACCAAACACTCGCACTAAATCAAACCATAGGTGAACTCACGTGAAGTTCGAAAACCGATTAAGCCCAATAAGGGCTCAATGGCTATGACATACAAAAATTGGGTGCGGGCGACACCCCCAAGATACACGCAAGTGTCAAGGGACAAAATTGAGGGTCACAACTATGCCTCTCTTCAATAGAGTGAATGAAAGAGTGGGTTGTGAGTACAAAGCGCAAGTGAGGAATGAGTAGAAATGAACTCTAGTGAATAAATCAAAGGCCAACAATTTTGTCCAAGCATAACAATACCGAAGACCAAAGAAGCTAGGTCACAATGATTAAGGACTAAGGGATCCGGGCATGATGTCGGAGAGCCACCGAAAAGATAAGGGATCCAGGCACGATTTCGAAGAGCCATCGAAAAGATAGAGGATCTAGACACAATGCCGAAAAGCTGTAAAAAAGATAAGGGATCCAGACACGATGTTGGAGAGCCACTGAAATGATAGGGGATCCAGACATGATGCTAGAGAGTCGCCAAAAAGAAAAGGGATCCGGATACGATGTTGGAGAGCCATCGAAAAGTTAGGGGATCCAGACACAATGTCGGAGAGCCACCTAAAAGATAAGGGATCTAAACTTGATGTTGGAGAGCCGTCGAAACGATAAGGGATCCGGACATGATGTGGAGAGCCACAGAAAAGATAGAGGATCTAAACATGATGTCAAAGAGCCACCGAAACGATAGGGGATCCGGACATGATGCTGGAGAGCCACAGAAAAGATAAGGGATCCAGACATGATGTCGAAGAGCCACTGAAACTGTAAGGGATCTGGACATAATGCTGGAGAGTCGCTGAAACGATAGGGAATCTGGTCATGATGTTGAAAAGCCGCCGAAAAGATAAGGGATCCAGACATGATGCCGGAGATCCGTCGAAATGATAAGGGATCTAAAAATGATGCCGAAAAGCCGTCGAAAAGATAGGGGATCCGAATACAATGCTGTAGAGCCTCCGAAACGATAGGGGATCTGGACACGATGCCAGAGAACCGTTGAAACAATAGTGGATCCAGACACGATGCTAAAGAGCCATCGATGCTAGAGAGCCATCGAAAAGAAAGGGGATTCGGACACGATGCTGAAGAGCCGCCAAAAAGAAAGGGGATCTGAACACGATACCGGAGATCCACCAAAAAGATAAGGGATCTAGACATGATGCCGAAGAGTCGTCGAAAAGAAAGGGGATTCGGGCACGATGTTGGAGAGCCGTCGAAAATATAGGGGATCTGGACACGATGTCGAAGAGCCACTGAAAAGATAGGGGATTAAAGCACGATGCTGGAGAGCCGTCGAAAAGAAAGGAGATCTGGACACGATGTCGGAGAGCCACTGAAAAGGTAAAGGATTTAGACACGATGTTGGATAACCGTTGAAAAGAAAGGGGATCTGAACATGATGTCAAAGAGCCGTCGAAACGATAAAGGATCCGGACACGATGCCAGAGAGACGTCGAAAAGATAGGGGATTCGGGCACGATGTTCGAGAGTCTTCGAAAAGATAGGGGATCCGAGCACGATGGCGGAGAGTAGTAGAAAAGAAAGGGGATCTGGACACGATGTCAGAGAGCCATCGAAAAGATAAGGGATCCAGACACAATGTCGGAGAGCCACCGAAAAGATAGGGGATCCGAACACGATGCCAAAGAGCCGCCGAAAAGATAAGGGATTTGGACACGATACCAAAGAACCATTGAAAAGATAGGGGATTTGGACACGATGCTGGAGAGCCGCTGGAAAGATAGAGGATTCGGACACGATGCCAGAGAGCTGCCAAAATGATAGGGGATTCAGACACGATGCCAGAGAATCATCGAAAAGATAAGGGATCCAATCACAATGCCGAAGAGCCACCAAGAAGATAGGGAATCTAGACACGATGTCGGAGAACCGCTAAAAAGATAGAAGATCCAGACACGATGTCGGAGAGCTGCTGAGAAGATAGGAGATCCAGACACGATGGTAAAGAGCCATCGAAAAGATAGGAGATTTAGACACGATGCCGAAGAACTGTCGAAAAAATAGGGGATTCGGACACGATGCCGAAGAACCACTGAAATGAAAGGGGATCCAGACACGATGTAGGAGAGTCGCCAAAAAGATAGGGGAGTAAACAACTCAAAAATGAGAGGAGGTATGCCTTAGTATTGTGTCTAGGAAATACCAATAAATGACTCAAATAAGCAATAAATCAAACACCTAAATCAAGATAAAAGAAGGGGGTATGCCCCCGTAGGATGATACGAAAATATCAATGATCGGCGGGAGGCAAAAAGAAATGGGGTGTGCCTCAGTCTAGGATATCAATACCACGTTAGAAAGGGGGGTATGCCCCAGTCTAGGATATCAATACCATGTTAGAATCCTGTAACTGCATATGAGGTGAAAATCAAAGAGCTAAAAACATCACACATAATCATCCATAACAAATCATGCACTATTTTTCACAACATCTAGTGTCCATAGAGCTATTAAGGGGAATGTCCCTGGATGTACATCTGACATATGTGATTACGACTCAAAAAGTGTTATTTGATAGCTTGTAATTAACTCTTTTAAACACTTTTGATTAGTAGTTATCACCTTTTAACCCAATTAACATATTAAGGACCCTTGCAATCAATTCTAATCAAATTGTGTTAAGTTTTGGTGTTTTGATAGCTTTTTGATCACCAAAGCAATCCGAGATTGAGGAGAGTTCTTTGGAATCCATGACAAAGATGTCCGGACAGGGCGTCCGGACACACCATCGGAGGACGGCGAAACATGGGCCGTGGCAGGTTGTCAGAATGACGTAGGAAGGCTTGCTCACTTTAGTCAATGATCCAGACAACATATCCAGATAGGATATGCTATCGTTCGGGGTGTGATGTTCACGAGTGTCGTGTGCTTCTACCTGAGGGAGTCCAGATAGGGGAGCGCGCCACATGTTCTCTTGGGGAATCCGGATGGAGTTGCTTCGGATAGAGATGCGCGCTCCGTGTCATCAGGGGGAGGGGTCCCTACACCTTGCACACCCAAACGGTCTCCCTTGCGACGCGCGACATAGCTCATTCCACCCGGGGAAAGAATTCTGTCCAGTCGACATTCCACCTTCTCCGGATATCTCACATCTGGATGGGAGAGGAGGACATTTCAACTTCCCCGGTCAGACATGTCCGGATCCTCTGATCGAATATTTCACATCTGGATATCTCACAACCGGATGGGAGGACGTTTCAACTTCCCCGATCAGACATGTCTGGATCCTCTGATAACGCTTACCCATAGCTCCAGCTGAGGAGACTATGCCACCTAAGGAGACTACCAGAACAGAGGCCAAAGTCCTGATCCAACCCACTCAAGAGGCCACCATAGATGTATCAGCTCCTAGGACCCTACCATTATTTGATCATCTCTTCATTTTTTGTATTTACATATTAGTATAAATAATTCCATGTTTTGATGTTTTATATTTTAGGATTGAATGTATTACTGATGATACATCATATATAGACATTATTTTTGTTTAAACTTGGCATTTTTCTATTTCCTCTACTCACTAACTCTTTTGTTTTTTTTGAAACATGTGGTTTCTCCTATACGACTCAGACTCTATGTCACTCAGGAGGTACCACTTCCTCCCTATTTTTCAATCGCTTTTGTCACATTGAGGACAATGTTCAGTTTGGTTGGGGGGAGAGTTGAGGAAGGAAGTTTTGTTAATAATACTAAGTTATTTTGGTAATTTAGTTGCTTTTTGCTTAATTTTAAATTTTTTTAAGTTTTTATTCTACTCTCCATGGTTATTAAGAAAAAATTTTCAAAATGAAAAGGGAGAAATTGAATTTTTGTCTTTTTACTTGACTTAGAGTTTGTATTATGCTTACTAAAGTTGATGAATTATTGAAACTTCTATTGAATTCAACCTTAGTTCTTCCACTTTAAGCTATTCACACACTGTACACAATAGGTTCCGAGTATAAGATGAAAAACTATTTCCCTCTTGACTTAGGAAAATTTTAGACTTGGCACCTTTGACCTCATTTAATAGTGTTGGGACACCTTGTAAAAGGCCAATGAGTCTTTGAAAAAAGACAGAAAGAAAAAGAAAAATGTTTACTTGCCTTGAAACCCGAGCAAGGTCCGAGGGGTATATGGTGAAAATCTTTAAAACCTGGTGCCTTAAGCCTTCATTGGTTGGGAGTCACCGACCTCAATGCTCGTTACAAAGGTGAATAGGTGGAGTTTAACATACTGTAGGTGCTTGGGTATTAAAATTCATTCTCAAAAGTCTGGGGTAAAATCTGAGGAGTTAGTGGTTGAAAGATCCTTAAAACTTGATGCCCTAAACCTTAATTGGTTGGGAGTCATCGATGGACCCCCATTACATGGACAAGTTAGAAAATAATACCTTTAGCCTTGTACTCCTACAATGAAAAAAAAAATTGTGAAACAAGAGGTGCGTTCTTAGCCTATTGGAGGTTGATCAGCTTGCTAAGCTTTGAAAAAGAACTAGGTTGGGGGGAGAGATTAGTTCAACATACTATATTCGGAAGCTAATAAGTAACACTTAGATTTTTGTGGAAGAGTAAGGTTTGACCCTTTGGGAGTGGAAACTCTTTTAAAGCTTAAATTTGCATAATGCCTTCTCTTTAAGAATTGTGATTAGACAAGTTATTTGATAAATCTTGTTGAAGTTTGAGTTTTATTTCTTTAATGTTCCATGTGAGAGTTAGATCATCATGCCACTTGAAAATTGTTTTTTTGATCAGCATGATGTTGTAAATTATAGTACTGTTTATTTTTATTTTTCTCTCCTTCATTGCTAATGGACTAGCAATATGTCGGTTGGAGGGAGTGATTACTACTCAAAAAGTGTTATTTGATAGCTTGTAATTAACTCTTTTAAACACTTTTGAGTAGTAGTTATCACCTTTTAACCCAATTAACATATTAAGGACCCTTGCAATCAATTCTAATCAAATTGTGTTAAGTTTTGGTGTTTTGATAGCTTTTTGATCACCAAAGCAATCCGAGATTGAGGAGAGTTCTTTGGAATCCATGGCAAAGATGTCCGGACAGGGCGTCCGGACACACCATCGGAGGGCGGCGGAACATGGGCTATGGCAGGTTGTCAGAATGACGTAGGAAGGCTTGCTCACTTTAGTCAATGATTCGGACAACATATCCGGATAAGATATGCTATCGTCCGGGGTGTGATGTTCACGAGTGTCGTGTGCTTCTCCCTGAGGTAGTTCGGATAGGGGAGCGCGCCACGTGTCCTCTTGGGGAATCCGGATGGAGTTGCTCCGGATAGAGATGCGCGTTCCGTGTCATCAGGGGGAGGGGTCCCTACACCTTGCACATGCAGACGGTCCCCCTAGCGATGCGCAACATAGCTCATTCCACCCGGGGGAAGAATTCTGTCTAGCCGACATTTCACCTTCTCCAGATATCTCACATCCGGATGGGAGAGGAGGACGTTTCAACTTCCCCGGTCAGACATGTCCGGATCCTCTGATCGGATATTTCACATCCAGATATATCACAGCCAAATGGGAGGACATTTCAACTTCCCCGGTCAGACATGTCCGGATCCTCTGATAGCGCTTACCCGGAGAGTTTTTCTCTTAGTATACAATGCCGCAGTGTTCTCCTGAAGCTTCCTGATATTTTCGACTGACTTTTTGAGATATTTTGCTTTAGATATTTGATGTCTGAATCCCCAAACTCTCCTTGTAACCCACCTATCATAGGATTCCTTAGTCTTTAAGCAAGAACAAAGGGGTGAATAACCTCTTATATATAGTTGTAATTTTCTTTACAATCATATAGATCTCGGGAGCTTGTTCTTGGAGACAACCTTTTGTATAAGGAAGAAAAATTTATTACAGAGCACTTGCTCTGTTTTTCATATATATATTTTTGTTTTCTCGTTAGTTTTCTTTCTAGCCAATCAAACTCTGAGGATTTTTCCTCAGAGGATGAGAGGCTAGGCTCTTTGTCTCTTGGAGTGAAGAAAGCTGGGTAAGTTTCCTCATGCATAAATTGGAAGTTGATTACTACCAAAAAGTGCTATTTTGTAGACCTAATTATAATGGTTTTAAGCACCTTTGAGTAGTAATCATATTCATTTAACCCAATTAATTCATTAAGGTCCTTAGTAATTGGTTTTAACCATTTTGTGGCAAGTTTACATGTTTATATCAGCTTATGAATCAATTCAAGCATGCCAAATGATGGAGGAGCTACTTGGACAAGTTAAAGCAAGCTTTTAGCTACACCAAAGCAAGCCAACAAAAGGAGAAAAGCAAAGAGAAGCAAAGAGAAGCAAAAAGAAGCAAAGAGGAAAACAGAGGACAGCAGCTGCAGTCTTCTTTGGCACTTTTGGAGCACTTCCCGAAGTCCATTTGCTACATGATATATACCATTTCAAAGGTCAGGAAGTCAAGAATCTAACGCTTCAAACCGTGTATGATTTGGATCTGAAACGAGGAAGATATGGCCTTCGGAAGACAACTGCTCCAGGTGTGCGAGAATTTCGCACACCCCCCTTTAGCTGTGCGAATGGTGTGCGAAGTTCGCACACCTTCTTCAGGTGTGCGAAAATTTCGCACACCCCTTGCGTGGTGCGAATTTTCCCCTGTTTCTGCCGACTCCACACGAGATCTTTTCTTTTGGATATTTTTGTATTAATTTCCATTCTTCTCCTTGTAATCCACCAATCATAAGATTTCTTAGCTAGGAAGGTTGGAAAAACTTCTCTATTTATATCCCCTTGCATCCGTTGTAACAAAGATTGATATATAGATATATAATACATATTACGTTTTACACTCTCTCGTTTTTCTCTTTTCTCTTCACTATTTTATTTTCTTGGTAGCCAAACAGCCTCTAAGGGCTTTTCCTCAGAGGATGATTGGCTAAAACTTTTAGTTTCTCAAAGTATGGATGTTATGTGATGACTTGGATGCAATCCCATGGAAATTTCTCACACCCGGAAGGTAAGGTAGTCATTTTTCATTAAAGGTTCATTAATGCAAAGTTTGGTTTTTATTTCCTTTGGACAACTTCCAACGGCCAATACTTGATAAGCTTTTGGATTTCTATCCATTAGTTATCTCCTACGAGCTATTGGAAGGTGAGGTTTTCAATTCCAAGTTTTGTATTAATCCGTTAGAACCAATTTCAATGGCCATTGAAAGGTGAGTTTATCACCTGGAATGACTATGAGTTGCCAATATTTGGTAAGCTTTTGGCTTTAGACCATTAGTTATCTCTTACGAGCCATTCAAAGGAAGTCTAAGGTGAATAACCATTGATGAAATTCACTACCATCTGTTTTGCCATTTTAAAGGATTAAAACGTGATTTGCTAAATCCATACCGGTTCGGGAAGCAAGCATCACCATAGTTGCAACCCCAACGCGAGGAGCCTATCCTGAGATTTCCAATTTGCATAAGAGCCAGAGCATAGCTATCCTATCTTTGAGAAACTTGTTTTTACACCCTTTCATTTTAGTCTTTAATGTTAGCTTAGATTAGTTTAAATCTTTCTAAAACATTTACATCTTCTTTTAAAGCTAACATCCATAAGAAAACCACCTATTTTCCTAACTTGAATATCACTTGTGTTTGCGAAAACCCTTCCCAGTGAACGATCCTAGAACCACTATGCTATAGTAGCTTGGCTACTTTAGTAATAGTATTCAAGGTATAAATTTTGTTGATACGCCTTTAAAGCTAAGCTACCATGAGTCGCATCAGAAGTTTTGTTGTTTTAGTTTTTAATGAAGAGAAAGTGTGACCCGTTAATGGTTTTTATCTTTTTAGTTAACTTTAAACGCCTTTAAATCACCTGGGCCAACACTTGGTAAGACAAGTGATCTCCATCCATTGAGATGCACTAGTTTATCTCTTACGAGCCTTTGGGAGGTGGTTTGAAGGTAAGATTTTCTAGAATAGCCAACACTTGGTAAGCTTTTGGACTCTAAGGAGACATCCATTAGTTATCTCTTGCGAGCTTTTGACGGGTAATCCAAGGTTAAAGATAACCTTGAATGGCAAATGCTAGGTGAGAGGCATGAGCTATTGCAAGGTGCATTAGTGAGAGGGATTTAGTGTTTGAACCCATTAAGGGGAAGCATCTGTACCACACCGGTTAGAGAATTAACTATATGTTAATTCTCTAATGCGAGGAAAAGAAACAAGTGACCGAAACTCCCTTTTTGTACAAGGAATATGAGCCCAGTGATATAAACTCTAAGAAACACTTTTCTTTGTAAGAAAAATCAGTTACCATTTTTGGTTAGCTTAAAACCAATCCTTTTTCCACCAAAGTTTATGTTTTCTTTTAAAGCTAACCTTGAAATGAAAAGGCACCAATTCAACTTTGAATTAATATCAATTGTAGAGTGAAAACCCATCCCAGTGAATGACCCTAGAGCCACTATGCTATTGATTCGTTCCCAATTGGTGTCTCAGCTGATTCATGTCCAGCTGGTGCTCCTTGACTGAGGAAGTGATCAACAAAATTTATAACCTATATCACCATGCATTAGGATAGCTTTAACTAATATAGCATAGTGGCTCTAGGATCGTTCACTGGGAAGGGTTTTCAACTCACAACTGATACCAATTCAAAGTTAAATTGGTGCTTTTTCATTTCAAGGTTAGCTTAAGAAATAAAACACAAACTTTGTTTAAATGAGGTTTTGTTTAAAGCTAACTAAAAAGAAAGTAATGGAAATTTCTTATGAAGAAAAACATTCCTTGGAGGTTTAGGTTCACAGGGGAGGTTCCTTATGCAAAAACAAAGCTCCGGTCATTTGGTTCGTTTCCTTGCATTAGAGAATTAACATATAGTCAATTCTCTAACCGGTGCTGTACAGATGTATCCTTTAAATGGATTCCAGCTCTAATTCCCTCTCACTGATGCAACTTGCAATGGCTCGTGCCTCTCACCTAGCATTTGTCATTCAAGGTGATCTTTAACTTTGGACTTCCCTTCTCAAGCTCGGAAGAGATAACTAATGGATGTCTCCTTAGAGTCCAAAAGCTTACCAAGTGTTGGCAATTCTAGAAAATCCTACCTCCAAGTCACTTCCCAAAAGCTCGCAAGAGATAAACAAGTGCATCTCCATGGACGGAGATCACGTGCCTTACCAAGTGTTGGCTCAAGTGACTTGAAGGTGTTTTAAGTTAACTAAAAACATAGAAATCATTAAAGGATCACACTTTCTCTTCATTAATGACTGAAACCACAAAGCTACTAATTATTGCACTTGGAACCTTTCCCGGCAACCTTAACTCCAAGGAACTAAAAGTCTAACCACTCATTCTCTGAGGAAACTTCCTCAGAGCTTGTTTGGCTAGTAAGAAAACTAACGAGAAAACAATTATATGAAGGAAAAATAGAGCAAGTGCTCTGTGAATTATATTTCTTCCTTCCGCTGATTACATAATAATCTTCTGTAAAGAAAATTACAAACTATATATATGAGGTTATTCACCCCTTTGTTCTTACTTAAAGACTAAGGAATCCTATGATAGGTGGGTTACAAGGAGACTTTAGGGATTTAGACAACAAATATCCAAAGCAAAATATCTCAAGATGTCGGTCGGAAATATCAGGAAGCTTCAGGAGAACACCGCAGCACTGTATATTGAGAGAAAAACTCTCCGGGTAAGCGCTATCAGAGGATCCAGATATGTCTGACCGGAGAAGTTGAAACGTCCTCCTCTCCCATCCGGTTGTGAGATATCCGGATGTAAAATGTCGGCCCACGGAATTCCGGATATGAAATGTCGGCACACGGAATTCCTCCCCAGGTGGACTGAGCTATGTTGCGCAAGGGGGACCGTTTGCTTGTGCAAGGTGTAGGGACCCCTTTCCCGGATGACACGGGAGCGCGCAAGGCTATCCGGATCAACTCCATCCGGATTCCCCAAGAGGACATGTGGCGTGCTTCCCTATCCCAACTGCCTCAGGGAGAAGCACACGACACTCGTGAACATCACACTCGGATGATAGCATATCCTATCCGGATATGTTGTCCGGATCATTGACTTCCGCCGCCATCCGATGGTGTGTCCGAACATCTTTTACTCCTTGCATTCCGGATTTGCTTATGGCAAAGGACTTCAAAGCTTCAGTTCTTCATGTTTCTGAGCTTTCCATTGCTTTGTCATGGATTCCAAAGAACTCTCCTCATTCTCGAATTGCTTTGGTGATCAAAAAGCTATCAAAACACCAAAACTTAACACAATTTGATTAGAATTGATTGCAAGGGTCCTTAATATGTTAATTGGGTTAAAAGGTGATAACTACTACTCAAAAGTGTTTAAAAGAGTTTATTATAAGCTATCAAATAGCACTTTTTGAGTAGTAATCACTCTCCCCAATCGACATATTGCTAATCCCTTAGCAATGAAGGAGAGAAAAATAAAAATAAACAGTACTATAATTTACAACATCATGCTGATCAAAAAACAATTTTCAAGTGGCATGATGATCTAACTCTAACATGGAACATTAAAGAAATAAAACTCAAACTTCAACAAGAGTTATCAAATAACTTATTTAATCACAATTCTTAAACAGAAGGCATTATGCAAATTTAAGCTTTAAAAGAGTTTCCACTCCTAAAGGGTCAAACCTTACTCTTCCACAAAAATCTAAGTGTTATTTATTAGCTTCCGAATATAGTATGTTGAACTAATCTCTCCCCCCAACCTAGTTCTTTTTCACAACTTAGCAAACTAATCAACCTCCAATAGGTTAAGAACGCACCTCTTTGTTCACAATTTTTTTTTTCATTGTAGGAGTACAAGGCTTAAAGGTATTCTTTTCTAAATTGTCCATGTAACGGGGGTCCATCGATGAATCCCAACCAATTAAGGTTTAGGGCATCAAGCTTTAAGGATCTTTCAACCACTAACTCCTCGGATTTTACCCCGGACTTTTGAGAATAATTTTTAATACCCAAGCACCTACAGTATGTTAAACTCCACCTATCCACCCTTGTAACGAGCATTGAGGTCGGTGACTCCCAACCAATGAAGGCTTAGGGCACCAGGTTTTAAAGATTTTCACCATATACCCCTCAGACCTTGCTCGGGTTTCAAGGCAAGCAAACATTTTTTCTTTCTTTCTTTATTCTTTTTTTTTTCAAAGACTCATTGGTCTTTTACAAGGTGTCCCAACACTATTAAATGAGGTCAAAGGTACCAAGTCTAAATTTTCCTAAGTCAAGAGGGAAATAGTTTTTCATCTTATAATCGGAACCTAGTGTGCACAGTGTGTGAATAGCTTAAAGTGGAAGAACTAAGATTGAATTCAATAGAAGTTTCAACAATTCATCAACTTTAGTAAGCATAATACAAACTCTAAGTCAAGTAAAAAGACAAAAATTCAATTTCTCCCTTTTCATTTTTGAGAATTTTTTCCTTAATAGCCATAGAGAGTAGAATAAAAACTTTAAAGAATTTTAAAAATTAAGCAAAAAGCAACTAAATTACCAAAATAACTTAGCATTTAATAACAAAAACTTCCTTCCTCAACTCTCCCTCCAACCAAGCAGAACATTGTCCTCAATGTGACAAAAGCGATTGAAAAATAGGGAGGAGGAAGTGGTACCTCCTGAGTGACGTGGAGTGATGGCTCAGCGGCCTCTCCTGTAGGAGGCTCCTGATGAGGTGGGAATGGTATGCTCAGGATGGCAGTGTGCTGGCCTGACTGGCAAGAATCTGCTCCTGCTTTTAATCATTCAAAAAGATTAAGTTAGTTACAATTTACATAATTTCAAGACCCAAAATTACAATCAAATAATTTACAAAACTCAAAAATTAACATATTTAACAAAATTATGGACTTTGGTGAAACCAAGTCCATCTAACCCTTCTCTGATCAGGCTTTTTGTGGCTCAAGGAGGTTGATTTCCTCATTTTCTGGCTTGAACGGTTCAATGAATGGCTTGAGGCGATGACCATTGACTCTAAAGGTGTCTATGCCATTGGAATTTAGTAATTCCATCACTCTATTGAGATGTACTTGGTGAATAATGAAAGGACCTATCCACCTTGACTTGAGCTTCCCTGGAAAGATATGGAGCCTTGAGTCATAGAGTAGGACTCTTTGTCCTTTCCGCAATTCTTTATTGGAGATTAGTTGATCATGCCACTTCTTCATCCTCTGTTTTGCAACTTTGGAATTGATGTAAGCATTATTTCTTAATTCCTCCATCTCATTAAGGTCTCAGCACCTCTTTGCCCCAGCTCTGATCAAGTCCATGTTCAACCTCTTGATTGCCCACCAAGCTTTATATTCAACTTCCATAGGGAGGTGGCATGCTTTGCCATAGACGAGACGATAGGGAGACATGCCAAGAATAGTCTTATAAGTTGTTCTATATGCCCATAATGAATCATGTAGCTTAATAGACCAATCTTTTCTACTTGTAATCACCACTTTCATCAGTATGTTCTTTATTTCCCTGTTTGCTAGCTCTACTTGCCTAGAAGTTTGAGGATGATAAGGTGTAGCTACCTTATGCTTCACTCCATACTTGGCTAATAGGGTTTCAAAAGGTTTGTTGCAAAAATGAGTACCTCCATCACTGATTATGGCCTTGGGCACCCCAAATCTTGAGAAGATGTTCTCCTTAAGAAATTTGAGAACCACCCTGTGATCATTTTGTTTACAGGGGATTGCCTCCACCCATTTGGAAACATAGTCCACCCCCACCAATATATAAGAGTTACCAAAAGACATTGGGAAAGGTCCCATGAAGTCAATACCCCAAACATAAAAAAATCAACTATAAGGATGGGGTTCATGGGCATTTGGTTTCTTTTTGTAGGCTTCCCAGGTCTTTGGCATCTATCACAACTCCTACACATGATGTGGGAATCTTTGAAAAGCGATGGCCAAGTAAACCCTGATTGCAAGACCTTTATGGCTGTTTTCTGAGAGGAAAAGTGGCCTCCACAGGCATTCTCATGGTAGTGGCTGAGGATCCCTTGTTGCTCTTCTTCAGGGACACACTTCCTTATGATTTAATCTGCACAATACTTGAAAAGGAAGGGCTCTTCCCAATAATAAGCATGAATCTTTGTAAAGAAGTGCTTCCTGTCTTGCGTTTTCCACTCACTTGGAACTTCACCAGTAACCAAATAGTTAGCAATATGAGCATACCAAGGAGCTTTCTCTAACAACATAAGTGATTCCTCAGGAAAGTCATCATTAATAGGTAATACATGGGAATTATGTGCTATAGCCAACCTTGAAAGGTGGTCAGCTACCACATTCTCCAGCCCTTTCTTGTCTCTGATTTGGAGATCAAACTCTTGTAACAAAAGAATCCATCTAATCAACCTTGCTTTTGCATCTTGCTTTGTCAATAAATATTTCAAGGCTGAATGGTCAATGAAAACAATGATGAAAGACCCTACCAAATAAGCACGAAACTTGTCTAAAGCAAACACCACAACTAACAATTCTTTTTTTGTAGTTGTATAGTTTCTTTGAGCCTCGTTCAATGTTTTGCTTGCATAGTAGATCACATAGGGCTTCCCATCTTCTCTTTGGCCGAGTACAGCTCCTATAGCAAAGTCACTGGCATCACACATTACTTCAAAGGGTAATTGCTAGTTAGGAGCCCTTACTATTGGAGCAGTTGTCAAAAATTGCTTTAATTGATCAAAACTCTTTTGGCATCTCTCATCCCAAACAAACTTAGCATTCTTAGCTAAAAGTTCACAAAGAGGCCTTGACAGCTTAGAGAAATCTTGTATAAACCTCCTGTAGAACCCTGCATGGCCAAGAAATTGCCTTACTCCTTTTACAGTGGTTGGGGATGGCAATTTGGCAATAAGTTCCACCTTTTCTTTATCAAGTTCAATGCCTTTCTCGGAGATGATATGGCCAAGGACAATTCCTTGACATACCATAAAATGGCATTTCTCCCAGTTGAGCACCAAGTCTTTTTCAATGCATCTTTTAAGAACCGCTTCCAAATTTACTAAGCATTCTTCAAATGTACCTCCATATATGGTGATATCATCCATGAAAACCTCCATAATTCGCTCCACCATATCACTAAAGATACTAAGCATACATCTTTGGAATGTTGCAGGTCCATTGCATAAACCAAAAGACATTCTTCTATAGGCGTATGTTCCAAATGGACATGTGAAAGTGGTCTTCTCTTGATCTTCAACATCAATTTCAATTTGGAAATACCCTGAGTACCCGTCCAAGAAACAATAGAAAGGATGGCCAGAGACTTTCTCCAGCACCTGATCAATAAACGGGAGTGGAAAATGATATTTCCTTGTAACAACATTCAATTTCCTATAATCAATACACACTCTCCAACCTGAAGTGAGGCGTATTGCAATTTCTTCTCCTTTTTCATTCTAAACCACAATAATCCCTGACTTCTTTGGTACCACTTGAGTAGGACTCACCAAAGGGCTATCAGATATGGGATAAATAATACCCGCTTGGAGTAGCTTCAGTACCTCAGTTCGCACCACTTCTTGTAAATGAGGATTCAATCTTCTTTGAGGTTGACGAATTGGTTTAGCTTCTTCCTCCATATATATGTGATGTGTACAAACCAAAGGACTAATTCCTTTCAAGTCAGATATTTGCCATCCTATTGCTTTCTTGCACCTCTTAAGAACTTCAAGTAGAGAAATCTCCTAATGATCGGTAAGAAACGAAGATATTACAACAGGACATTGGTTATTTTCTTCTAAGTATGTATATTTTAACTCCATGGGCAGAGGTTTCAAATTGAGCTTTGGGAATTCTTCTGTTACATCACCTTGTCCCTCCTCCTTATCAAATAAAGGTAGGATCTCTTGGTTCCTCGTCCAACCTTGTAAAGTAGCAAGCACATCAGCGGGTTCAGACAACCCTTCTTTAAGATACTTAAGACTTTCATTCAACTCATCTTGCATATTCTGATCACAATGCTCCTCCACTAGAGTGTCAATAATGCATACCTCTTCTGGACCTTCTTCTTCTTCCGGAGTAATCAACTTCTTTGACATATGAAAGATATTAAGCTCAAGTGTCATGTTGCCAAAAGTGAGTTGCATAAGTCCATTCCTACAATTTATGATTGCATTTGAAGTAGCAAGAAATGGCCTTCCAAGGATGATAGGAACATAATTAGCTTCCTTAACTAAAGGATCAGTATCAAGAACAACGAAATCTACTGGATAGTAGAAATTATCAACTTGAATTAATACATCTTCAATTATCCCCCTTGGAATTTTCACTGACCTATCAGCTAAAGACAGGGTGATTGATGTTGGCTTTAATTCACCAAGTCCCAATTGCTTATAAACAGAGTATGGTAGCAAATTCACACTTGCTCCCAAATCTAACAAAGTTTTTTCCACTACCTTTCCTCCAATCATGACTGAAATGGTAGGACATTCCGGATCTTTGTACTTCAAAGGAGATTTGCATTGTATGATGGCACTTACTTGTTCAGTCAAGAAGGCTTTCTTATTCACATTCAACCCTCTTTTGATAGTACACAGGTCCTTTAGGAACTTTGCATATAATGGAACTTGCTTAATTATGTCCAGCAATGGAATGTTGACCTTCACTTGCCTCAATACTTCAAGGATTTCTGATGCATTTTTTATCCCCTTTTTCCCATGCAAAACTTGAGGAAAAGGAGGAGATGTGCGTTTCTTCATCAATTCTTCCTTAATAAGCTCTTTCCCCTGATTTGCATTCACTGTTGAATCACGGTCCTCCTTCTCTTCACTGATATCTTTCTTTTTTCCTTTCATTTCCTCTCTCTTCTTTGTCTCTTCTTCTTCCTTCTCTTCAACATATAGCTTGGGTGTTGGTGACTCAACCTTTTTACCACTCCTTAGAGTGATCAAGGCTTTAACATCTCTCACCTGTGAAGCTTCTCCCTCATGAGTTTCCACTTCATGGATACCCTTGGGGTTTTGGTGAGGTTGAAAAGGAAATCTACCCTTCTCTTGCACTTTGTTCAAATTAGTGAGCCTTGAGATTGAGTATTGGAGATTATCTATCTTCTGAGATAAGTCATTTTGCAGCTCATCAATCATTTTGTTCAAAGTATTCTCTACACTGTCAATTCTTTGACTGAGTTGAGAGTTGATGGATTTTTGTTCTCCAATAAAATCTCCCACAACCTTGCTGAGATTCATTATTGCTTGTTCAAGATTTGAAGCTTGTTGGGATGGTTGAGATGGTTGAGCCGGCTGTTGGTACTGAGGTGCTCTTGGCTTCCATGAAAAATTTGGATGATTCCTCCAACTTGAGTTATAAGTATTGCCATACGAAGCATTGCTATTGGGCTTGAATTGTCCAATGACATTTGCTTGTTCTCTATACGTTTCTCTAGCAACTGGAATTGAAGGGCACTCCTCCACCAAGTGTTCATAAGATTTTCAAATCGAACATGGCTTTACTTGCACTGGTGTTTCAGCAACAACTTGCACTTCATTCATCTTTTTCAATTCTAGCTCCTCCACTCTTCTTGTCATAGCTACAAATTTTGCTTTCATATCATCATCTTCATTCAAGGTGTACATCCCAGCCTTAGCATGAAGAGCATTTGGTTGAGACTTCATCTTTCCCACTTCTCCTCTGTGCTGTTCATCCCATCCCCTTGAGACTTCAGCTACATAACTCAAGAAATCCATAGCTTCCTTAGGATTCTTACTCATGAAATCCCCTCCACACATTATTTCGAGGAGTTGCTTCATTGAGGAAGACATCCCATCATAAAAATAACTCACCAACAGCCATGTATCAAAGCCATGGTGAGGATAAGCATTAATGGCTTCCATGTATCTTTCCCAACACTCATAGAATTTCTCACTCTCTTTAGCTGAGAAGTTTGAAATTTGCCTTTTCAAGCTATTTGTTCTGTGAGTAGGAAAAAACTTCTTGAGGAATTCAGCTTGTAAATCAGTCCAAGAATGGATACTCCTTGGCCTTAAAGAATTAAGCCAAATCTTGGCCTTATCCTTTAAAGTAAAAGGAAATAATTTAAGCCTCATCAGGTTGATAGAAGCTCCCCCCTCTCGGAATGTATTACAAACATCTTCAAATTCCTTGATATGGGCATAGAGATTCTCACTTTCCATTCCATGGAAAGTTGGCAAAAGTGGCACAATATGGGGTCTGATCACTAGCTGCTCTATAGGGGGCACTATACATGATGGTGCACTCATACGAGGTGGATGCATACGGTCCCTCATTGTTCTGAATTCATTGGGATTGTCTTGATGATCATGGTGACTATGCTGATCCTCAGGTGTAGTTTCCATGATGTTAAAGATTACTTCCAACTCCTTGTTATGAGGTGTTTCAAGTTTAACAAGCCTTCCTCCACAATCTCGTATCCACTTTGGCATACACAACTAGTATCAACTGTAACAAAGATAAAAAACAAAAACAGAGGAAAAAAAAACAAAACTACCAAAAAGAGTTCGATTAACTAAAACTAAATTAAAAGTTATGCTAGACTATAAACGAGTAAAAGAAAAAAACTAAAAGAGTTAGTAAAATGAGAGAAAACTCACCAAACTTGTGATGAAAACCACAAGTACCTTGAAATAATATCACTATGAAGTTGGCACCTTTCCCGGCAACGACGCCATTTGATTCGTTCCCAATCGGTGTCTTAGCTGATTCATGTCTAGCTGGTGCTCCTTGAATGAGGAAGTGATCAACAAAATTTATAACCTATATCACCATGCATTAGGATAGCTTTAGCTAATATAGCATAGTGGCTCTAGGATCGTTCACTGGGAAGGGTTTTCAACTCACAACTAATACCAATTCAAAGTTAAATTGGTGCTTTTTCATTTCAAGGTTAGCTTAAGAAATAAAACACAAACTTTGTTTAAATGAGGTTTTGTTTAAAGCTAACTAAAAAGAAAGTAATGGAAATTTCTTATGAAGAAAAACATTCCTTGGAGGTTTAGGTTCACAGGGGAGGTTCCTTATGCAAAAACAAAGCTCCGGTCATTTGGTTCGTTTCCTCGCATTAGAGAATTAACATATAGTCAATTCTCTAACCGGTGCTGTACAGATGTATCCTTTAAATGGATTCCAGCTCTAATTCTCTCTCACGATGCAACTTGCAATGGCTCGTGCCTCTCACCTAGTATTTTCCATTCAAGGTGATCTTTAACTTTGGACTTTCCTTCTCAAGCTCGCAAGAGATAACTAATGGATGTCTCCTTGGAGTCCAAAAGTTTACCAAGTGTTGGCAATTCTAGAAAATCCTACCTCCAAGTCACTTCCCAAAAGCTCGTAAGAGATAAACAAGTGCATCTCCATGGACAGAGATCACGTGCCTTACCAAGTATTGGCTCAAGTGACTTGAAGGTGTTTTAAGTTAACTAAAAACATAGAAATCATTAAAGGATCACACTTTCTCTTCATTAATGACTGAAACCACAAAGCTACTAATTCTTGCACTTGGAACCTTTCTCGACAACCTTAACTCCAAGGAACTAAAAGTCTAGCCACTCATTCTCTAAGGAAACTTCCTTAGAGCTTGTTTGTCTAGTAAGAAAACTAACGAGAAAACAATTATATGAAGGAAAAACAGAGCAAGTGCTCTGTGAATTATATTTCTTCCTTCCGCCGATTACATAATAATCTTCTGTAAAGAAAATTACAAACTATATATATGAGGTTATTCACTCCTTTGTTCTTACTTAAAGACTAAGGAATCCTATGATAGGTGGGTTACAAGGAGACTTTGGGGATTTAGACAACAAATATCTAAAGCAAAATATCTCAAGATGTTGGTCGGAAATATCAGGAAGCTTCAGGAGAACACCGCAGCACTGTATACTAAGAGAAAAACTCTCCGGGTAGGCGCTATCAGAGGATCCAGATATGTCTGACCGGAGAAGTTGAAACGTCCTCCTCTCCTATCCGGCTGTGAGATATCCGGATGTAAAATGTCGGCGCACGGAATTCCAGATATGAAATGTCGGCGCACGGAATTCCTCCCCTGGTGGACTGAGCTATGCTGCGCAAGGGGGACTGTCTGCATGTGCAAGGTGTAGGGACCCCTATCCCGAATGACACTGGAGCGCGCAAGGTTATCCGGATCAACTCCATCCGGATTCCCCAAGAGGACATGTGGTGCGCTTCCCTATCCGAACTGCCTCAGGGAGAAGCACACGGCACTCGTGAACATCACACCCGGATGATAGCATATCCTATCCGGATATGTTGTCCGGATCATTGACTTCTGCCGCCATCCGATGGTGTGTCCGGACATCTTTTACTCCTTGCATTCCAGATTTGCTTATGGTAAAGGACTTCAAAGCTTCGGTACTTCATGTTTTTGAGTTTTCCATTGATTTGCCATGGATTCCAAAGAACTCTCCTCATTCTCGAATTGCTTTGGTGATAAAAAGCTATCAAAACACGAAAACTTAACACAATTTGATTAGAATTGATTGCAAGGGTCCTTAATATGTTAATTGGGTTAAAAGGTGATAACTACTACTCAAAAGTGTTTAAAAGAGTTTATTACAAGCTATCAAATAACATTTTTTGAGTAGTAATCAGCTATGCTAGCTAAGGTTATCCTAGTACATGGTGTAATAGGTTATAAATTTTGTTGATTACTCCTTGAGGAGCACAATCAAGGGACACCAGCTGGACACATATCAAATGGCACCACTGTCAGGTACCATTGAGAGGACATGAATCAGTTGAGACACCAATTGGGAACGAATCAAATGGTGCCATTGCCGGGGATGGTGCCACTTTACAGTGATATGACCTTTCTAGAGTACTTGTGATCTTCATCAAAAGTTTGGTGACTTTTCTTTTCCTTTTACTAACTATTTTTATTTCTTTATTTTTCTTTGTTCATATTTTAGTATACTTTTTATTTAGTTTTTAGTTTACCTTAATTTTTTCTTAGAATTTTTTTTCTTTTCTTTTCTTTTGTTTTCTCTGTTTTTTAATTCTCAAATTGCTAGTTGTGCATGCCATATTGAATACGAGATAGCAGAGGAAGCCATGAACTTCATGAGATATGTGGCTGAAGTTTCAAGAGGATGGGATGAACCAAATGCTAGAGATATGGGAAGAATGACATCTCAACCTAATGCTAAGGGTAAGATGTATATTTTGAATAACGACATAGACATGAAGGCAAAGATTGCAGCTATGGCAAGGAGATTGGAAGATCTAGAAATGAAGAAGATGCAAGAAGTGCAAGCCATCTCTCAGACACCATTGTAAGCTATGCCTTGTGCCATTTGTCTATCTTATGAGCACTTGGTGGAAGAGTGTCCTACCATTCCAACGGTGAGAGAAATGTTTGGTGATTGTAACACCTACAATTCCAATTTGAGGGACCATCCAAATTTCTCTTGGAAACCACAGCCACCTCAGTACAAGCAACCTGCTTGATTCGCGTGTAACTCCAAATGGGTCATTTAATAAAAAACATTTATAAAACCTATGACCTCATACTAATGTAGCAAAGCTACTATAGTATAGTGGCTCTAGGGTCGAACTCTGGGATGGGTTTTCATTCTACCAGTGATATACTCAAAATTAGAAATTGTATTTAATGATTTCCTTAATAAAAAACTTAAAGTTTAAAAGAAAATAAAATTTGTTTTGAAAGTGTTTGAAACTAAACTAACATAAACTAATTAAAAATGGAAGAAAGAAAGTCTCCCGGAGCTAAGAGTTGCTAGGATCAAGTTCAGAATAGAAAGTGGAAAAATTCCGGATTTTTCTCCTCGCATTGGGGATTTAACCTATAGTTATTTCCCGAACCGGTATAGGTTTGACAATGAAGATTTAATCCATAAAAGATCAATAGAAATGGTAGTCAAGGTCCATTAATGGCTTAAGACACTATGGGTCTTCACCTTGAATCACTTTCCAATGACTCGTACATGATAACTAATGGACTAATATGAATCTAGCAATAAGCATCCATAAAGACCTGAAGCTTACCATGTATTGGTCATTCAAAGTGATTCTAAGGGGTTTAAAGCAAAACTTTGGATTTAGAAGCCATTTATGAATTCCAACTACCTGAATTTAATGCATGGAAGCTTTCCACCTTTTCATCTGGACTTTTCACCTAGCTTCCTTTACTCCAAGAAACCGAAAGTTTAGCCTCTCATCCTCCGGGCAAACATCCTTAGAGGTTGTTTGGCTTCCAAGAAAAAGAAAATAATAAAGAGAAAAGAGAACGAGAGAGCTCTGTAAAATTCTAAGTGTAAAAACGTAATACGTATTCTATATTCTATATCCCAAGAGGTGATTTCCACCCCTTATAAAGTCTTTTCAAAAGCTAAAGCTTATGATTGGTTAATTACAAGGATAATAAAGGAAATTACATCACAAAATACAAAGGAAAATATCTAAAGTGGAGTCGGCAAAGGGCAGAGCAAAATTCGCAACACGCATAGGTTATGCGAACCATATGCGAATGTTATGCGAATTTCGCATAACCTCTTGTGGAATGTGAAATTTTCGCATAACCTGGAGCAGTTGGCTTCCGAAGGCCATATCTTCCTCATTTCAGCTCCAAATCGTACACGGTTTGAAGCGTTGGATTCTTGACTTCCAGAGCTTTGAAATGGTATATAGAATGTAAAAAATGGATTTCGGGAAGTGCTCCAAAAGTGTGAAAGAAGACTGCAGCTGCTACATCTTGATTTTTTTTTCACTTTGCTTCTCTTTGCTTCTCTCCTTTGCTTGACTTGTCTTAATGATCCAAAAAGCTGTTAAAACATTAAAACTAGCCACAAATATGATTAGAAGACATTGCTAGGTCCTTAACATGCCAATTGGACTAAAGATGAAGAACTACTACACAAAAGTGCTTAAAACATAATGCATTAAAGGTGTAAAATAGCACTTTTTGGGTAGTAATCACTCCCCCCAACTGACACATTGCTAGTCCCTGAGCAATGAAGGAAAGAAAAATAAAGAAGAATAGATAATATAATATTTTACAAAATCATGCTGATCACTCCAAAAAATAACCAAGTGGCATGATTGGATCAAACTCTCTTGTGAATAGTCAAGGATATAAAACTCAATCATCAACAAGAGTCATCAAATAACTTACCTATCACAACATTCAAAAAGCGGGCATTATGCAAATTTGAGTATCAAAATAATTTCCACTCCCAAAGGACCAACTCTTAATCTTCCATAAAAATCTAAGTGTTAAGATGCTTAGTTTCCAGTTATAGTGTGTCAAACTATATTCTCCCCCCCAACTAAGGTTTTTCTCTAACTTTTGCAACACTAACTCATATATAGAAGGCTAAGAACGCACCTCTTCTTTTTTTTTTTTTTTTTTTTTTTAATCATATATACTCCACCCATCCACCCATGTAACGAGCAGTGAGGTCGGTGGCTCCCAACCATTGAAGGCTTAGGGCACCAGGTTTTAAAGATTTTCACCATATACCCCTCGGACCTTGCTCGGGTTTCAAAGCAAGTGAAGCAAAATTTTTTCATAAGACACATTGGCCTTTTATAAGGTGTCCCAACACTAATAGAATGAGGTCAATGGCACCAAGTCAAAAATTTCCTAAGTTTAGGGGGTGAAAAAGTTTTCCATCTTATAACTGGAATCTAATGTGTTCAGTGTGTGAAAAGATTAGAGTGGAAGTCTTAAGATTGAAATCAAAAGGAGCTTCAACAATTTATCAACTTTAATAAGCATAATACAAACTCTAAGACTATGGCAATAAGATAAGAATTTAATTCCTCCTATTTATTTTTGAGAATTTATCTTTAAGAAAACAATGAGAGTTTGCAAAAAATTTGTTAGCAAAATAACTTAACCAAAAAAAATTCAACAATTTACTTCCTCAACTCTCCCCCCAACTAGGATGAACATTGTCCCCAATGTTCTAAAAGCAAATGGTAATAAAAGGGAGGAAGTGATACCTCCTTATAGTAAGGTACTCTGAATAGAGAGGAGAAACCACATGTTGCATAAGAAAAGAAAAATCATAAGAGTGATGATTAGAGGAAATAAAAAGGAATAGCTAAAATACACAAAAAGGAAGATGTCTATATAAACTGAGAGAGTACAATATACAAGACAAACATGGAATATATCCAATCCCAGTATAAAAGTGGTCCAAAATACATAAGACATCCAAAAACATATAATATAGATACAAAAAAGGGAGAGGAGTGATCGTATGATCAAGTAGTAGGCTCCTCTGGTGGATAGGAGGGGTCCTCTGCTGGAACTAAGGAAGGCACCGCTACAGGTGGAGCTGGTGGCACAAGACTGAGGTGCTGCTGAATCTCAAGGAGAATGAGAGTCTGCTGCTCCTGCTGAATCTAGAAGTGGTCCATGCGCTCCATAATGGCCGTCTGAGTAGTGGTCAGAGTCTGAAAAGAAGCGAGCAAGGCACGGTACTCTGAACCAGGGATAGTGATGGGCGGCTCTGCGGTAAGAGGAACAGTAGGTGGGGTGATTCGACTCATGGTAGCTTAGCTTTAAAGGCGTATCAACAAAATTTATACCTTGAATACTATTACTAAAGTAGCCAAGCTACTATAGCATAGTGGTTCTAGGATAGTTCACTGGGAAGGGTTTTCGCAAACACAAGTGATATTCAAATTAGGAAAATAGGTGATTTTCTTATGGATGTTAGCTTTAAAAGAAGATGTAAATGTTTTAGAAAGATTTAAACTAATCTAAACTAACATTAAAGACTAAAATGAAAGGGTGTAAAAACAAGTTTCTCAAAGATAGGATAGCTATGCTCTGGCTCTTATGCAAATTGGAAATCTCAGGATAGGCTCCTCGCGTTGGGGTTGCAACTATGGTGATGCTTGCTTCCCGAACCGGTATGGATTTAGCAAATCAAGTTTTAATCCTTTAAAATGGCAAAACAGATGGTAGTGAATTTCATCAATGGTTATTCACCTTAGACTTCCTTTGAATGGCTCGTAAGAGATAACTAATGGTCTAAAGCCAAAAGCTTACCAAATATTGGCAACTCAAAGTCATTCCAAGTGATAAACTCACCTTTCAATGGCCATTGAAATTGGTTCTAACGGATTAATGCAAAACTTGGAATTGAAAACCTCACCTTCCAATAGCTCGTAGGAGATAACTAATGGATTTCCAAAAGCTTATCAAGTATTGGCCGTTGGAAGTTGTCAAAAGGAAATAAAAACCAAACTTTGCATTAATGAACCATTAATGAAAAACGACTACCTTACCTTCCGGGTGCGAGAAATTTCCATGGGATTGCATCCAAGCCATCACATAACATCCATACTTTGAGAAACTAAAAGTTTTAGCCAATCATCCTCTGAGGAAAAACCCTTAGAGGCTGTTTGGCTACTAAGAAAATAGAAACGGGAGAGCTCTGTAAATATTCTAAGTCTATATATCAATATATCAATATCTCTTTCTTACAACGGATGCAAGGGGATATAAATAGAGAAGTTTTTCCAACCTTCCTAGCTAAGAAATCTTATGATTGGTGGATTACAAGGAGAAGAATGGAAATTTATACAAAAATATCTAAAAGAAAAGATCTAAAGTGGAGTCGGCAGAAACAGGGGAAAATTCGCACCATGCAAGGGGGTGTGCGAATTTGGAAGGTGTTGTGCGAAAATTTCGCACACCCCTGGAGCAGTTGTCTTCCGAAGGCCATATATTCCTCATTTAAGCTCCAAATCATACACAGTTTGAAGCGTTGGATTCTTGACTTCCTGAGCTTTGAAATGGTATATAGCATGTAGAAAATGGACTTCGAAAAGTGCCAAAGAAGACTGCAGCTGCTGTCCTCTGTTTTCCTCTTCTCCATTGTTCCTTCCTTGCATACTTTGAACGACTTTGGCAAAGGGCTATGGAGCTCCAAAGCTTGGTTCTTCATGAATTTGAACTTCCAAAAGCTTTGCCATAACTTGTCCAAGTAGCTCCTCCATCATTTGGCATGCTTGAATTGATTCACAAGCTGATAAAAACATGTAAACTTGCCACAAAATGGTTAAAACCAATTACTAAGGACCTTAATGAATTAATTGGGTTAAATGAATATAATTACTACTCAAAGGTGCTTAAAACCATTATAATTAGGTCTACAAAATAGCACTTTTTGGTAGTAATCAGTGGGGCATCAGATGATGCTGCCTCTGGTACAGGCTTCGAGGGAGCTGAAGTGGATGGAGCAGGAGGGACTTCTCTTGGCTCGGGAAGTTTTGGGGAATGCTGATGGAGCGATAGCTGAGTCCATTGGTCAAGAGAGAAACTCTCTCGACAATGGCGGCGGGGCTCAGCCTGAGGGTCTGCAGGAAAACCCATATGTGCCAAAACATGGCATAGCAGCCGAGGGAAAAATAACTGAATGGAGGCTGCCCTCGTAAGACGCCGCTTATGCACCTTCTCCTCAAAATGGAGGAGAGCGGCCATAATCAAATGATGAGGACCAAAGTAGTAGCCCTCAAAGATACGAAATAATGCCTCTAAAATGGCCCCTCGCCTCTGTACGGTATGCTGGAGAGGAAAAAGGTTGGTGCGAAGCACCACATCAACTAGGAGCATCCCTGGGGGAAGCTCCCTCCTGAAAATGGTCCTCTGGGAAGATGTCCCTCGAGATAGGCTACAAACCATGTCCCACTCAGAAAGTGGGGCCCAACGTCTAAATGCAGTGGGATCAGCTGGTGCATAAGGGATATGGAAAGCCTCGGCAATCTGTCGAGCCCCCAAAATACCCTGACGTCCATCAATGGTAAAAAGTATCGAGGCTGGTACCGGGACGCCACGAGTAGTCATAGACTGGTAAAAGTCTAAAACTACTCGAGGATAAAAGAACTGGGGCGGAGTCATAAAGGGTACAAGATGGTACCTCTCAAGTAGGTTGTATGAATCCCGCAAGTCAGTCTGCTGGCGCAACATAGTGTGCTCAAAATATGCCTCGACATGAAATGATTTGGACCGGCAATCTGAGTTGCCCTCAATAGGCGAGCTGGGTCTAGGGTGTCTGGTGGATGGCGGCTGAGACTGTGAATCCCGAGGTGCTCTAGAGGACTCTCCTGGCTTTGAAGTCTTGGCTTTCTTTGTAGGAGGACCCCGAAGTGGAATCTGAGTAGGGGCCACAGGTGTGGCAGATGCTCTCCTCGTATGGTATCTGCTCTGAGAGGCAGAATCAGCTAAATGTGGCGGCGCATCTAGTGGGGCCCGCACAGGGGTGACTCTCTCACTGCTCTGGGGAGCTGAAGTATGTCCTCCTTGGGTCTTAGGCATAATGAAGTAATGAAATGAGGCTCAGAGGGTTTGGATTGGGGAAGGCAGAGATGGAAAAAGTGAAAAATTGGCACAAGGTAGGGGTTATGCGAAAATTTCGCATATGGGGGGGTTATGCGAATTTCGCATAACACATGATGGAATGCAAAAATTTCGCATATGCACTATTCACACGCCCACTTGATGTTTTGAAGCTCATTCAAATTGTGGAAATTTTTGGCTTTTGAGGGTGGGAAATGCTGGCTAAGGTAAGAAAAGAATTTTTCATGGTGAATAGGCTTGGAAATTGGAGCTTTTTCACAAAGAAATTTTGAAAATTGGAGCTCCTCTACCCGGCGGCCATGAGTTCTCTTTGAAGAAAACGTGGCTTGAATGCTTGGTTTGGTGTTTTGAATTGGTGAATACAAGGCTGAAATTGGTTGAGGGTTGGATTTAGAGTGTTGAGTGAGGAATTTGGAGGTTTTTGATGGTGGAAAAAAACTGAAAATTGAAGGGGTGGACGGTGATGAATAGTGACTGCCATGGCTATGAGGTGGAGTTATGGAGATGGGCTGCCATGGTGGTGTTGAGAGTAGGGAAGGATGATGAAAAGAAACTTAAGGAAGGGATTTGGTGATTGGAAGAGAGGTGCTATGAGAAATGAAGAAGAAATTGAGCATGGGAAGAGAAGAACACGGTCTTTAAAGAGGAAATGCGAATTTCGCATTACCCCTTATGTTATGCGAAAATTTCGCATTCCTGTGAGAACCCAGACAGAGAGCATGGTTTTTCAAATTTGTCTCAAAAACGAATTCGCATATGGTTGGCATATGGTTCGCATTCCTGTGAAATTCGCATAAGGGATTTTGGGAAGGGATCGAGAGCATGTTTTTCTTGGAAATTGCCACAAAAGCATTTTCGCATAAGGGGTGTGTTATGCGAAAATTTCGCATATGGGGGGGGTTATGCGAAAATGGCTGAAACTTGTTTTTTTTTCTCCCCTGTTTTGCCTTACTTTCACCATGACTTCATTCCTCAAGCTTTCCCACCTGAATGTTAACCCAAAAAACCAATTAAAAACACATTAGAACGGCATTAAAGTCAAAAATAAAAATCAAAACATGGAAAAACACAAGAAAAAACTAGATTAAATTAAAATCAACTTAAAAGAAAACAAAAAGAGGATGAACTCTTTAGTCTTTGAAGAGACTAAGTTCAACCATAAACCAAGTATTTTCATGTTGGAGGTGGATCAAGGAGGATGAATTCCTCCTTGTCTCAGGAAAATGATTCTATATAGGGCTTGAGACGATGCCCATTCACTTTGAAAGTTCGAGTGCTATTGAAGTTGAGTAGTTCCACTACTCCATTTGATTGCACATCATGAATTATGAAAGGACCCGTCCACCTTGATTTCAATTTTTCCGGAAAAAGATGAAGCTTAGAGTCATAAAGCAAGACTCTTTGTCCCAAAACAGCCCCCATAGCAAGATCATCAAAAAAACTAAGTTAAATCAAACCAAAATAAAATTAAAGCAAGAAATCAAAATTAAAACAAGTTTAAAAATAAAACAAAAAGATATGGACTAGCTAGTCTTTAAAAAGACTAAGTCCATAAAAAAAATTGGATCTGGATTTAGCTTGCCCAGATCCCATATGAAGTTTGCATTTAAATCAACATGAAATGGCTTCAAAACTAGCTTTGGAGGGTCCTCCCTAGCTACTCCTTTTAAGTCCTCCTCATTGAACAAGGGTAAGATCTCTTCCTTTCTCCTCCAAGAAGACATGATGGCTAGCACATCAGAGGGTTCAGGTAACCCTTCTTCAAGCAATTCAAGGCTTTCATTCAAGCTCTCTTGTAAATTCTTGTCACAATGCTCTTCAACCAAGGTGTTGATCAAGCACACCTCTTCCAATCCTTCCTCTTCTTCTGGGTGAAGATGCCTCTTGCATAGGTGGAATATGCTTAATTCCAAGGTCATATTCCCAAATGTGAGCTGCATCACCCCATTTCTACAATTGATGATGGCATTGGAGGTAGCTAGGAAAGGTCTCCCAAGGATGATTGGTACATAGTTTGCTTCCTTCACAGTGGGATCAGTATCAAGCACAACAAAATCCACAGGATAGTAGAATTTGTCCACTTGAACTAGAACATCCTCTATCACCCCCCTTGGGATTTTGACTGACCTGTCAGCTAAGGAGAGAGTGATGGTTGTGGGCTTCAATCCTCCAAGTCCCAGTTGCTTGTACACAGAGTATGGGAGCAAATTCACACTTGCCCCCAAGTCTAGTAAAGCTTTCTCCACATGTGTCCCTCCAATGTTGACTGAAATGGTGGGACATCCCGGATCTTTATACTTAACTGGAGACTTACTCTGAATGATAGCACTTACTTGCTCAGTGAGGAATGCATTCTTTGTCACATGTAACCCTCTCTTGACCGTGCACAAGTCCTTTAGAAACTTTGCATATGTGGGGACTTGCTTGATCATATCAAGTAAGGGTATATTCACCTTCACTTGTCTCAAGACTTCAAGAATTTCTGATGAATTCTTGATTTCCTTCTTTCCATGTAAAGCTTGAGGAAAAGGGGGAGGCATATGTTTCTTCATCATATCCTCTTTAATCACTATCCTTGGCTCTTCTTCAATGCTTGATTTGGATGCACTTTTCTTCCCACTCTTCTCTTCTTGGTTATTGCTCTCTTTGACCAAGGTTTTCTTTGACATGAGTTCTTCATCTTGCTTCACCTTAGGCAGGGGTTGATCAACCTCTTTTCCACTCCTTAAAGTGATCACAGCTTTAACCTCCCTCAACTTTGAAGACTCCCCCTCTTGGGTTTCAACTTCATGAACACCCTTGGGATTTTGGCTTGGTTAAGAGGGAAACTTTCCCTTCTCATTCACAGTGTTGAGGTTGGTAAGCCTAGAGATGGAGTATTGAATATTATCTATCTTCTGAGATAGATCATTTTGCATCCCCTCCATTCTCTTAATTTGAGAACTCTCAACATTTTCAATCTTTTGATGCAATTGGGAGTTGATTGCCTTTTGTTCACCCACAAAGTCACCCATGACTTTACTTAGGTTCACAATGGCTTGCTCCACTGAAGAGGTTTGTTGAGGTGCTTGGGTTTGGCCTTGTGGTTGGTATGGAGGTGGTCTTGGTTTCCATGAAAAATTTGGATGGTTTCTCCAGCTTGAATTATAGGTGTTTCCATAAGGTACATTGCTGTTAGGCCTAAATTGCCCCACAACATTGGCTTGATCACCTAACATCTCCCTCACAGCTGGCATGGTTGGGCACTCATCTACCACATGATCACATGATTGGCAAATGGTGCATGGCATGACATGGGCTTGGGTCTCGGAAATGGCTTGGACTTCATGTATCTTTTTCAACTCAAGTTCTTCCAACCTCCTTGCTATTGTTGCCACTTTAGCTTTCATGTCCATGTCTTCACTTAATACGTACATTCCACCTTTTGGATTTTGGGTTGGTTGAGAGGGAAACTTCCCTTTCTCTTTTGAGTTGGGCTCATCCCATCCTCTTGACACTTCAGACACATAACTTAAAAAGTCCATGGCTTCTTCCGGATTCTTGCTCATAAAATCTCCCCCACACATGGTTTCAAGAATTTGCTTCATGGAGGAGGACATTCCATCATAAAAATAGCTCACCAAGAGCCATGTATCAAAGCCATGATGAGGACAAGCATTGATGGCCTCCATATACCTTTCCCAACATTCATGGAACTTCTCATTTTCTTTAGCAGAAAAATTCGAGATTTGTCTCTTCAACCCATTGGTCCTATGGGTGGGGAAAAATTTCTTCAAAAATTCGGCCTGAAGATCAACCCAATTCCTTATGCTCCTTGGCCTTAAAGAATTAAGCCATATTTTTGCCTTGTCCTTCAAAGTAAAAGGGAATAGCTTGAGTCTCATCAAGTCTATTGAAGCTCCTCCCTCTCTAAAGGTATTGCAAACCTCCTCAAACTCCTTAATGTGGGCATATGGATTCTCACTCTCCATTCCATGGAAATTTGGTAGAAGGGGCACAATATGGGGCCTTATAACCAACTGCTCAAGAGGAGGTATGATGCATGAGGGTGCACTCATCCTTGGTGGGTGCATTCTATCCCTCATGGATAAATATGCATTGGGATTACCCCCTTGACCTTGTTGAGAATTCTAATCCTCTGGTCCTCGTCCATGATATTAACACAAATATCCAACTCTGTGTCTTGAGGATTCTCAATCCTTACTAATCTTCCCTCTTGGTCCCGAATCCAATAGGGCATGCTCAAGTTACTACTTACCTGAAATAAAACAAAAATAACAAAAACAAAAGAAACCTAGAAAAGAGTTAAGGTTAGAAAGAAAATAAAAATAAACCTAACAAAAATAAAATGAAAGGAAATGAAGTTAGTGAAAAAGGAATTCACCAAACTTGTGATGGAAATCACAAGTAGCCTCTAAAAGGTTGCATCACTGTATTGTGGCACCATCCCCGGCAACGGCGCCATTTTGATTCGCGTGTAACTCCAAATGGGTCATTTAATCAAAAACATTTATAAAACCTATGACCTCATACTAATGTAGCAAAGCTACTATAGTATAGTGGCTCTAGGGTCGAACTCTGGGATGGGTTTTCATTCTACCAGTGATATACTCAAAATTAGAAATTGTATTTAATGATTTCCTTAATAAAAAACTTAAAGTTTAAAAGAAAATAAAATTTGTTTTGAAAGTGTTTGAAACTAAACTAACATAAACTAATTAAAAATGGAAGAAAGAAAGTCTCCCGGAGCTAAGAGTTGCTAGGATCAAGTTCAGAATAGAAAGTGGAAAAATTCCGGATTTTTCTCCTCGCATTGGGGATTTAACCTATAGTTATTTCCCGAACCGGTATAGGTTTGACAATGAAGATTTAATCCATAAAAGATCAATAGAAATGGTAGTCAAGGTCCATTAATGGCTTAAGACACTATGGGTCTTCACCTTGAATCACTTTCCAATGACTCGTACATGATAACTAATGGACTAATATGAATCTAGCAATAAGCATCCATAAAGACCTGAAGCTTACCATGTATTGGTCATTCAAAGTGATTCTAAGGGGTTTAAAGCAAAACTTTGGATTTAGAAGCCATTTATGAATTCCAACTACCTGAATTTAATGCATGGAAGCTTTCCACCTTTTCATCTGGACTTTTCACCTAGCTTCCTTTACTCCAAGAAACCGAAAGTTTAGCCTCTCATCCTCCGGGCAAACATCCTTAGAGGTTGTTTGGCTTCCAAGAAAAAGAAAATAATAAAGAGAAAAGAGAACGAGAGAGCTCTGTAAAATTCTAAGTGTAAAAACGTAATACGTATTCTATATTCTATATCCCAAGAGGTGATTTCCACCCCTTATAAAGTCTTTTCAAAAGCTATAGCTTATGATTGGTTAATTACAAGGATAATAAAGGAAATTACATCACAAAATAAAAAGGAAAATATCTAAAGTGGAGTCGGCAAAGGGCAGAGCAAAATTCGCAACACGCATAGGTTATGCGAACCATATACGAATGTTATGCGAATTTCGCATAACCTCTTGTGGAATGCGAAATTTTTGCATAACCTCATTTCAGCGCCAAATCGTACATGGTTTGAAGAGTTGGATTCTTGACTTCCAGAGCTTTGAAATGGTATATAGAATGTAAAAAATGGACTTCGGGAAGTGCTCCAAAAGTGTGAAAGAAGACTGCAGCTGCTACATCTTGATTTTTTTTTCACTTTGCTTCTCTTTGCTTCTCTCCTTTGCTTGACTTGTCTTAATGATCCAAAAAGCTGTTAAAACATTAAAACTAGCCACAAATATGATTAGAAGACATTGCTAGGTCCTTAACATGCCAATTGGACTAAAGATGGAGAACTACTACACAAAAGTGCTTAAAACATAATGCATTAAAGGTGTAAAATAGCACTTTTTGGGTAGTAATCACTGCTCAAGCACCACAGCAGGCCTCAAACCTTGATCAAGCTATGGTGAATCTTAGAAAGGTCGTGGGAGACTTTGTTGGAGCTCAAAAATCCATCAATGCTCAGCTCAGTCAAAGAATTGACAGTATAGAAAGTTCATTGAACAAAAAGATGGATGGAGTGCAAAGTGATCTATCTCAAAAGATAGATAATCTCCAATATTCAATCTCAAGGTTTGCCAACCTCAACAAAGTGCAAGAAAAAGGAAACTCTCCTTCTCAACCTCATCAAAATTCCAAGGCTATCCATCAAGTGGAAGCTCAAAAGGGAGAATCTTCAATGGTGAAGGAAGTTAAAGAGGTTATCACTCTAAGGAGTGGTAAAGAGGTTGATCTGCCCACATCCAAGCTGGAGCATGATGAAGAGAGTGAAACAGAGAAAGAAAAGAAGGAGGAAAGAAAAAGGAAAGAAAAAGGGGAAAAGCATAGAGAAATATGACTATATAGATGAAGAACCACAGAGGATAGTCATCAAGGAAAAATTGATGAAGAAACACATGGCTCCACTTTTCTTCCAAGCTTTGTATGGGAAAATCATACAAACCAAATCTCAAGTGAGGGATGCAAACTTCATATGGGATCCGGGCAAACTAAATCAGGATCAAATTTTTTTTTTTTTTTTATGGACTTAGTCTTTCTAACCATATCTTTTTTTTTACTTATTACTTGTTTTAATTTTGATTTCAATGCTTTAATTCTAATTTATTTTGATGTAATATAGGTTTTTGGATGATCAAAATCAAGAGGAATGTAAAAAAAAAAAGGTGAAAGAAGGAAGTTGGGAATCAAGAGGAGCTCAAAAAGCAAGGAGAGAGCATGGGCTGCGAAATTTCGCAGCAAAAGTGACCCGCTGCGAAAATGGCTTCTCGTTGCGAAATGGTTTCACAGCCGCCCATCCTCCTCTACGAAATGGCAGCAAAACCTCCACGCCTTGAAGATCCTCCATTTCGCAGCAGAAACGCCATTCCGAAGGGTGTTTCGCAGCTGTGAAACCACCATTTGGCACATGAGTGCCACTTCGTAGCGCCGTACGCCCATTTCGCAGCTGCAAAATGGGCTGCGAAAATCCCCCTCCTCTACAAAATCCTCCCCCCCACCTGCTGCAGAAACGATCTCCAAGCTTCAAAATGGCTACGAAAATGCTCCAAGCTTCAAAGTGGGCTGCTAAATTTCCCTTTGGCTACGAAGTGATTTTGCAGCCCCATAGTACCCCCTGCGGAAATCCTCCATTGGCTGCGAAAATGTTTTTTTTCCTTTTGGCTTCGAAATGGCTAAGAAATGGCCTCCAAGCTATGAAATGATTTGCAAAAACACTTTGTCAAGCCAAGGGAAGTTGCAAAAATGTCAACAGAGCCACGCAACCATGCATCTAAAGAGGAGAGCCCTCTCATTGAGATCACACACATGAAGCCTCTCATTCCATTTCTTACCTCCTTAAACCATCGGAGCCCATAGCTCCAGCTGAGGAGACTATGCCACCTAAGGAGACTACTAGAACAGAGGCCAAAGTCCTGATCCAACCCACTCAAGAGGCCACCATAGATGTATCAGCTCCTAGGACCCTACCATTATTTGATCATCTCTTCATTTTTTGTATTTACATATTAGTATAAATAATTCCATGTTTTGATGTTTTATATTTTAGGATTGGATGTATTACTGATGATACATCATATATAGACATTATTTTTATTTAAACTTGGCATTTTTCTATTTCCTCTACTCACTAACTCTTTTGTTTTTTTTGAAACATGTGGTTTCTCCTATACGACTCAGACTCCATGTCACTCAGGAGGTACCACTTCCTCCCTATTTTTCAATCGCTTTTGTCACATTGAGGACAATGTTCAGTTTGGTTGGGGGGAGAGTTGAGAAAGGAAGTTTTGTTAATAATACTAAGTTATTTTGGTAATTTAGTTGCTTTTTGCTTAATTTTAAAATTTTTTAAGTTTTTATTCTACTCTCCATGGTTATTAAGAAAAAATTTTCAAAATGAAAAGGGAGAAATTGAATTTTTGTCTTTTTACTTGACTTAGAGTTTGTATTATGCTTACTAAAGTTGATGAATTATTGAAACTTCTATTGAATTCAACCTTAGTTCTTCCACTTTAATCTATTCACACACTGTACACAATAGGTTCCGAGTATAAGATGAAAAACTATTTCCCTCTTGACTTAGGAAAATTTTAGACTTGGCACCTTTGACCTCATTTAATAGTGTTGGGACACCTTGTAAAAGGCCAATGAGTCTTTGAAAAAAGACAGAAAGAAAAAGAAAAATGTTTACTTGCCTTGAAACCCGAGCAAGGTCCGAGGGGTATATGGTGAAAATCTTTAAAACCTAGTGCCTTAAGCCTTCATTGGTTGGGAGTCACCGACCTCAATGCTCGTTACAAGGGTGAATAGGTGGAGTTTAACATACTGTAGGTGCTTGGGTATTAAAATTCATTCTCAAAAGTCCGGGGTAAAATCTGAGGAGTTAGTGGTTGAAAGATCCTTAAAACTTGATGCCCTAAACCTTAATTGGTTAGGAGTCATCGATGGACCCCCATTACATGGACAAGTTAGAAAATAATACCTTTAGCCTTGTACTCCTACAATGAAAAAAAAAATTGTGAAACAAGAGGTGCGTTCTTAGCCTATTGGAGGTTGATCAGCTTGCTAAGCTTTGAAAAAGAACTAGGTTGGGGGGAGAGATTAGTTCAACATACTATATTCGGAAGCTAATAAGTAACACTTAGATTTTTGTGGAAGAGTAAGGTTTGACCCTTTGGGAGTGGAAACTCTTTTAAAGCTTAAATTTGCATAATGCCTTCTCTTTAAGAATTGTGATTAGACAAGTTATTTGATAAATCTTGTTGAAGTTTGAGTTTTATTTCTTTAATGTTCCATGTGAGAGTTAGATCATCATGCCACTTGAAAATTGTTTTTTTGATTAGCATGATGTTGTAAATTATAGTACTGTTTATTTTTATTTTTCTCTCCTTCATTGCTAATGGACTAGCAATATGTCGGTTGGAGGGAGTGATTACTACTCAAAAAGTGCTATTTGATAGCTTGTAATTAACTCTTTTAAACACTTTTGAGTAGTAGTTATCACCTTTTAACCCAATTAACATATTAAGGACCCTTGCAATCAATTCTAATCAAATTGTGTTAAGTTTTGGTGTTTTGATAGCTTTTTGATCACCAAAGCAATCCGAGATTGAGGAGAGTTCTTTGGAATCCATGGCAAAGATGTCCGGACAGGGTGTCCGGACACACCATCGGAGGGCGGCGGAACATGGGCTATGGCAGGTTGTCAGAATGACGTAGGAAGGCTTGCTCACTTTAGTCAATGATTCGGACAACATATCCGGATAAGATATGCTATCGTCCGAGGTGTGATGTTCACGAGTGTCGTGTGCTTCTCCCTGAGGGAGTCCGGATAGGGGAGCGCGCCACATGTCCTCTTGGGGAATCCGGATGGAGTTGCTCCGGATAGAGATGCGAGTTCCGTGTCATCAGGGGGAGGGGTCCCTACACCTTGCACATGCAGACGGTCCCCCTTGCGATGCGCGACATAGCTCATTCCACCCGGGGGAAGAATTCCGTCTAGCCGACATTCCACCTTCTCTAGATATCTCACATCCGGATGGGAGAGGAGGACGTTTCAACTTCCCCGGTCAGACATGTCCGGATCCTCTGATCGGATATTTCACATCCGGATATATCACAGCCGAATGGGAGGACATTTCAACTTCCCCGGTCAGACATGTCCGAATCCTCTGATAGCGCTTACCCGGAGAGTTTTTCTCTTAGTATACAGTGCCGCAGTGTTCTCTTGAAGCTTCCTGATATTTCCGACTGACTTTTTGAGATATTTTGCTTTAGATATTTGATGTCTAAATCCCCAAACTCTCCTTGTAACCCACCTATCATAGGATTCCTTAGTCTTTAAGCAAGAACAAAGGGGTGAATAACCTCTTATATATAGTTGTAATTTTCTTTACAATCATATAGATCTCGGGAGCTTGTTCTTGGAGACAACCTTTTGTATAAGGAAGAAAAATTTATTACAGAGCACTTGCTCTGTTTTTCATATATATATTTTTGTTTTCTCGTTAGTTTTCTTTCTAGCCAATCAAACTCTGAGGATTTTTCCTCAGAGGATGAGAGGCTAGGCTCTTTGTCTCTTGGAGTGAAGAAAGCTGGGTAAGTTTCCACATGCATAAATTGGAAGTTTTGTTGTTTTAGTTTTTAATGAAGAGAAAGTGTGACCCGTTAATGGTTTTTATCTTTTTAGTTAACTTAAAACGCCTTTAAATCACCTGGGCCAACACTTGGTAAGACAAGTGATCTCCATCCATTGAGATGCACTAGTTTATCTCTTACGAGCCTTTGGGAGGTGGTTTGAAGGTAGGATTTTCTAGAATAGCCAACACTTGGTGAGCTTTTGAACTCTAAGGAGACATCCATTAGTTATCTCTTGCGAGCTTTTGACGGGTAATCCAAGGTTAAAGATAACCTTGAATGGTAAATGCTAGGTGAGAGGCATGAGCCATTGCAAGGTGCATTAGTGAGAGGGATTTAGTGTTTGAACCCATTAAGGGGAAGCATCTGTACCACACCGGTTAGAGAATTAACTATATGTTAATTCTCTAATGCGAGGAAAAGAAACAAGTGACCGAAACTCCCTTTTTGTACAAGGAATATGAGCTCAGTGATCTAAACTCCAAGAAACACTTTTCTTTGTAAGAAAAATCAGTTACTATTTTTGGTTAGCTTAAAACCAATCCTTTTTCCACCAAAGTTTATGTTTTCTTTTAAAGCTAACCTTGAAATGAAAAGGCACCAATTCAGCTTTGAATTAATATCAATTGTAGAGTGAAAACCCATCCCAGTGAACGACCCTAAAGCCACTATGCTATGCTAGCTAAGGCTATCCTAGTACATGGTGTAATAGGTTATAAATTTTGTTGATTACTCCCTGAGGACCACAATCAAGGGACACCAGCTGGACACGTATCAAATGGCACCACTGTCAGGTACCATTGAGAGGACATGAATCAGCTGAGACACCAATTGGGAACGAATCAATATGTATTCCCTAGTGAACCAACTACGAAAACGCATCTTTGAAGGCCATCATCCATCTAAAAACGCCAACATGACAATGCACAGGATATGCCCTAGTGTACACTCCTATTGGGTCAATGAATATGGATGAATCTGATCTCGGGCCAACCCCGGAAGCACTCTGTTGTATGAAGAATCCAGGCTAAATGTGGAGTATGTCTAAACATCGATGCCAAACCTGTCACAATGAAATGGGTTGCATGTGTACTTACACAAACTAACGTCATCATGCAAGGATATGAGGTATGCCCCGATATGAACATGTCAAAGCAGCAAGCAAAGGTGTCCTCGATAGTCCCAACTCTTTGCATCATTTGTCTTTGATCATGGACCAGAAGCAAGGAGACTGAATGGAGAAAGCATTATGTGATTTCTCAATATCCTTAAGAAACGGAGGTCAACTGATATCCCGTACTTCAACCAATAGATAGAGCCTGTCCAAATGAAATATGTCAAAGTGAACATGAGATCTCGTGGCCTCAGGGTGGTCTTACGACTCAGACCGTAATGAAAGCCAGGGGTAAAAGGTGAATGAGACGATGGGAAATAAGACCCAAATACCTAAAAGATAATACTAAGCCTCTGAGTGCGCAATGTCAAAAATCAGAGAATTATGTGAGCCCAGTGACTCAGTCTACATACAAATGAACAATGACAAATGACAGGTTAATAAACGCTACAGAACATGCCGTTCAAGAAGCAAAATGATGATCGACGATGGTAGAAGAAAATGAAAAGGGATGAGACAAATGATGGAGTGCAAAAGAAAATAGTGAAAACAACCAGGATAGAAAACATGGCAACGTGTGATAACGACGAACAACTCACCCCAATAATGATAGATCGAAGCAGGCCACTGTAGGACGAGAATTGTGATGTAGATAACGATCCAAGGCACCCAGTGCTAAGGAAACCCAATCCTCACTCCCGATGCGTCTCCTAGATCCATGCAGAAATGGATCATACAATGCTCTCACCCACTCTCATAAGAAAAATAAAATCCCTTATACGCAAAATGGCATTTGATGACTGATCTGTGATATTGACGACTAACAAGGCTAACCCAAATATCAATGAAATGAAAATCGAATAAACTTATCCTTTTTTTTTTTTTTTTTTTTGCAATGATGCCATAAACCAAGTAAGTTGAAGGCTACACTAGCACAATCTAACAAATGTCTCTTAAACCCCAAATCCAAATGGTTTCTCCAAAATAAGACTCCTAGATCAAAACCTAAGGGTGGAATGAAGGGTGTGACATACTTGATTTGAAATACTGGGACGAGAACGCATCATCAACACACAAGGGAAAACAAAAGAAGGATGAGACGACACTATAAAAACAAAACTCAATGACAGATGAAGCAACGATGCCAAATTAAGGAAAGAAAAACTAGGAACAACCTACAAAAGGAACAAACGAACAATAACACAATGTGCTCACAATATTCTTCGATAAAAAAAAAAAAACTGCAAAGTGCACAATAAGAGGCCCCCAACCCAGGCAAGAAAATGTATGCAAGGCTAAGTGAATGAAAAGGTTGTAATGTACCATATATGGCTCAATGAGCTAGCAATTGGATATGTCAATGTATGGATACACAAAAGGGATATGGCTACTCGAAACGATGGCCACCCATCTTTCAGTCACGATCTTACGCATAAAACTTCTTTAGCTGATCCACATTGACTAGCTCCGAAAAATTATTTCCGTCCAGATCTGTCAACCAAGCAGCTCCCTCTTGAGTCAACTCTTGGATAACATAAGGTTTGCTCTAACCTGGTCTAAACTTACCCCTAGGGTCACTAATCAATCCCCTGAGGAGCCTTACGACTAGGTCACCTTTTTGAAATTTCCTAGGCTTAACCCTCTTCCTGAATGCACAAACCATTTTCCTCTGATAAACATGCATGTGATCTGTGGCCCTTAATCTCTTTTCATCAAGTAAATTCAACTTGTCGTATCTGGCTCACAACCAATTTGTCTTAGCAATTTGATGGTCCAAAGCTATTCTTAATGAAACCACCTCTATCTCAACAGGAAGGACAACTTCCATGCCATACACCAACGAAAAGGGAGTAACCCTTACAGATGTGTGAAATGATGTGCTATATGCTCATAATGCAAAAGGAAGCTTCTCTGACCAATTTCGAGATGTCTCGACCATTTTCATAGAATCTTCTTGATATTCTTATTTACGGCCTCAACTGTCCCATTAGTCTGTGGCCTATACGTAGACAACCGATGGTGCTAAATACCATATTCTTGAACTAGTGTATCCACCTCACCTTTGAAATGTACCCCTCTGTCTAAAATCAACTCATGAGGAATCCCGTATCGATAGATAATATGTGATTTGATGAACTTGGCTACCTTAGCCGTTATCAAGCTGGCATAAGAAGCAGCCTCTACCCATTTGGTGAAATAATCAATAGCTACCAGGATGTACTCATGACCATTGGAGGATTTCAGAAAGACCTTTCCGCTCACATCAACACCCCATACTAAAAATGGCCAAGGGGATACCGGTAATACAGCTAAGTGATTTGTGACAATGCTACCTTTCACTAATTTCTGCATGACGTATTGAATATCAAACTCTGTCAATAGTACCAACCATCTCATGAGCCTACTAGTTAGAACAGGCCTATCGAATAGATATCTCAACGGATCCAATACCAAGCGTATGGAGTACTCTGTCACGTAATGTCTTAGTCTCTTGGTGGCCCAAACCAGTGCTAAGCAGAGACGCTCAATCATAATGTATCTACACTCATACTCAAGCATTCTTTTACTTAGATAACAAATGGCTCGTTCTTTCCCTAAATCATCAAGCTGAGCTAACATGCACCCTAGGGCCATGTCTAAAACTGAAAAATATAGAAGCATAAGGCACCCTAGTGTGAAAGGCACTAAAACTGGAGGAGAAATGAGACACTCCTTAATCTTCTCAAAAGCGTGCTGGCAATCATCATTCCAAACTGAAGGTTGGTTCTTCTTCAAAAAACGGAAAATAGTCTCGCATATGTTTGTCAATCTAGCAATGAAACAACCAATACTATAACCTGCCTAGAAAGCCTCTTATCTTTCTCTCAGTCCTCGAAGCAGGCATATCAAGTATGGCTTTGATCTTTTTCGGATCAACCTCTATACCATGCTCACTGACGATATGCCTCAGCAACTTCCTAGAAGTTACCCCAAATGTGCACTTTTTGAGATTTAATCGCAATCTAAACTGTCTGATCCTCTCAAAGAATCTCTATAAGGCTGGTAGGTGATCTTCCTTATATCGGGAATTCACTATCATGTCATCCACGTATACCTCAACATCTTTGTGCATCATGTCATGGAACAAAGTAGTAGCAGCTTTCTGATAAGTGGCTCCTGCATTCTTCAACCCAAATGGCATGACCCTGTAGCAATAAGTATCCCACTTAGTGATGAAGGATGTCTTTTCCATGTCCTCTAGAGCCATCAAAATATGATTATACCCAGAAAACCCATCCATAAATGATAACATAGAATGCCTTGTAGTGCTATCAACCAACATATCGATCTGTGGAATGGGAAAATCATCCTTAGGACTGACCTTGTTAAGATTCCTGTAATCTACACAAACCCTAATATTGTCATCCTTTTTAGGAATGAGAATGACATTAGCCAGCCACTCAAGATACTTGACCACAGATAAGAAACCAACACTGAGTTGTTTTTTAATCTTCTCCTTAACCTGTAAACTCCATCGAGGGTGCAATCTTCTCAATTTCTGCTTAACTAGTCTAGCATGTGGCAAAATGGGCAAGTGATGCTGAACTATAGAGGGGTCAAGGCCTAGCATGTCCTCATATGACCATGCAAATACATCCAGGTATGACCTAAGCAGGTTAATCAGTCTACTCATATCGTTAAGAGATAAGGAAGAGCCAATCTTAAGCTCTCTAGGCTGACTAGAGGTCCCAAAAATCCACTGACTCGATGCTACTAGAAACAGGTGTAACTTTCCTTTCTTTTGAGTCTAAATCACAATCTGATTGACCACTTTTGGGCCATCTGGGTCTCCCACATCATCAATATCATGTATCTGTGTTGTGGGTGCCTGAGTTGCGATCAAAGGGAAATGTTGTGACACAGGTAAGTACTCGAAAATGCTCATGTCATTATTATTTCCATCAGACATAACATCATAGTGGTGACAAACCCAGACATAGAGTCAAAAGAAAGAGGTGGGTCCACAGGATCATACCTTCTCTCAACAAAAGTAAAATAAGAGGTAACAACATCAATAATGGAGTCATCTCCATCCAACTCAAGCATACAAACTCCAAATAGATCAAAAGCAGAATAAGGCCCGTGTGAAGCCACGTCAAGAATATGACCTATGCCTATCATGTCCATCTCGTCAGTGTAAGCATCATCAAGGGTCACTCCATCAATTCCACCTCTAGAATCCACGAGCAATCCATAATCAAAGACCTCATCCGGGAAACACATAGAGAACATGCTGGTTTGGCCTAGTGACGAGGGTGCAACTATCACAGCATCGGATCCCTTAGTGATCCCAGAACTCAAATGCATCTGACCCAATGCCTGTTGGATATCCTGAATCTCTACTGTCTCCGAAATATGGTCAATCCTCTCCATGCGAGGTACATGCTCTGAACCTCTAATAAAGTAGCCAACCAAGCGGAAGGTATATGAGCGAAGGGGATAATCAAACGAAATGTCAGGCAAATGAACCCTCACCCTGCCCATGCTCAGTCGCACCATGTGACGTGCATCTTCCTCTATAAGAGTGTAACCCAAACCGTAGGGCGTGTCATGATTAATTGTGAATGAAAACTCATGTGGCCCCTACTGACGACAACCCAATCCCAAGCCAAGTAAGTAAGACATGTATCTCATCATGCTAAGTACTAAGGTGTTGCTATACTGATCAAACAACATAAGCACCATGTTTCTACTACCATCCTCTAAGATGATTACCTGAACCTCATCAAATGTGAACCCAGTCAAATGTAAGTCATCATCACTGTGGCTAATCTATAACACAGGCTCAGAGGAAGTGATGACATCTCTATCAGACTGTATCGAGATGACTCATCCCTTATGTATGAACTTTACCTTCAGGTGAAGGGAATATGGTATGGTGCTAGCCTTATGAATCCAAGGGCGACCGAGAAGCAAGTTGAAGGATGACTAGATCCTCAAAACTTGGAATAGCACAGAGTATCTAACTAGCCCAATCATAACGTGTGTCATAAGTGTACCCATAACATTCCTTTGAGTTCCATCATAAGCTCTAACAGTCTGTGTAGAAGGTCCAAAATTAGATAGAGAAAAACCAAGAGCAATGGTTGTAGCCAAAGGATAAACATTTAGGGCGTAGTCGTTATCTAGCAGGACTGTTGGCACTCGATGGCTTAAACATGCAACACTGATATACAAGGGACGAACATGACTTGATCCCTCCGATGGCAAGTCGTCATCAGAGAACACAATACATGTGGCTCTGTTAGCTGTCAAAATGTGTATGAGCCCCTATGGGCTAAGGGCTCTAACTAATGCATCTTTGTGCGTACTAGATGAGACCAAAAGGCTCCAAATGGATATGTGAGCTTGCGTAGTGCACAGTTGGCGTAAAGTCTCACCATCTTCTCTCTAAAGCTCCTCCCTGGTGGCTACACTAGCAAATGGCTAATCAACGGGTAGAGGCTGGGCTACTCTCCTACTCTGTGAAACTATCTGAACATCTCTCCGAGTGGGCCCGTACCCCTTAGAGAACAGAATGAAAGGTGTCATGGGTGACACATGCTGTAAATACCCTAGTGATGCTGAAGGCTATCTGGGAATCCCGTCAAGGGTCAATCTGAATGGCCTGGGGATCTGTTGGTCAAAGGTATATCCAATGAAGTCTGAATCCACATACAAACTAATCGGCTAAGGAACCTCTCCATCCTATCCCATCATAAATATCTCATCCCCTACGGACTCAATCAAATGTACCATTTCTAAGGGTGGAGGTATGGCTCCAGTATCGTGAGTAGGGAGCGGGTATGTGGTCACACCAGGTCGTCCCAAGTCAACTAGGCCCTGATCAATCAGATCCTACATATCATGTCTCAAAGTTGCACAACTGTCTATGTCATGACCTACTCTCTAGTGGTAGGCACAATGAAGATCTGCTCGATATCTCGATGGGGCCGACTGTAGTGGTGGTTTGGGCGGTAATGGAGCAATCAGTCCTCCTTCAACTAACCTATGAAAGGCTTGGCTCAAGGGCATCCCAAGTTGTGAGAACTGTCTAACAAACCTCGATGGAGGTGGTGCTCTATACTGATGATGGAACTGCATAGGTGGCCTCTAAGCCGCCTTAGTGGCGTATAGTGGCTACGGTGGCGGGTGCAGATAAGCAAGCCCTACTGGCTGTAATGATCATGTTGTACTGTTGGATAAGGAGTATCTAAAAACTGTCTCTGAGTCTAAGGGCGTCATGAAGACTTATGGCTCATCATGCCAATAGTACTAACATCTGATGGTATAACGTCTAACCTAGGTTTCTTCCTCTTTGAATCTGAAGTAGAAAAGTCTGCCCATAATCCTTTGGCTATACTGTCCTTGATGCCATAGGCGGCCTATACCGATGAACCAAAATCAGTCTGAGGAAAACCCATGAGATGTCTGGTAAATCGGGGCTGAAGGCTGTGTATAATCATACTAATCTGATCTCGTTTTGAAGGTCTGTCAATAATTTGCGATATCTTCTCACTCCAATGGGATATGAATGAGGTAACTGACTCATCTGGCTTCTGTCTAAGGGCCTCAAATTCTCTTCGTGATACATCCACTACTGTGTTAAAGGAGTACTGTCTGAGGAACTCTTGTGCTAAATCACTCCAGGTCCTACGTCGTGAGGAGTCTAGTGAAGCAAACCAACACTGCATGCCACCACTCGATGATAGGGGAAACAACATAATCATTTGTGCCTTATCTAGCCTATCATGACACATAAAAATGTTGTACAACTGCAAGTGGATACGGGGGTACCCAATCCCCATGTATCTCTCAATATCCGATATGCAAAACTCAACAAGCAATGCTGCAACTAGCAAATCATCATACCCATCCCAACTCATAACTCCATCTGAAACACACAACAACCTTATCATCTGCTTAATCCTATCAATGTAGGCCTGAGTATCATCTGTAACATGTGCATGTGTCACAAAAAAATGTGGCATAGTCTCAGTCTGCCCATGTAGAACAAATGTCCCAACCTGTGGTGCTGACTGAACTAGTGGTGATGGAGGTGGAGGAACTGTGTGGTCTTGCTATATGGTATGGCCAAATGGTGGCAGTGGTGGTATGGTAGAGTCATGTGGGGTGCTCCCCTAAATCGGCACTGGCTAGGCCTCGTGCCCATCAATCTTTTGTCCCAATCCTAATATAGTGTCTTTGAGCTACGCCATAGTGTCTATGATCTCGGCTAGTTAGTGAACAGTAGTATATTGGGGGTCCATATCTCTATGAACTGATGGTTGTTCTATCTAGCTGTACTGATCTGATCCTCTCACAAGTCTACCTCCGACCTTGATCCAAGCTCCAAAACCAAGGTCATATTCTCCATTAACAATCTTGTAATGAAAGGGAGGGTATCAACCCCCCATGACTATCAAACTTGAAACCAAATGACTAATGTGATCCCACAACTAAATCCTCCGAGGGAATGAACTGTCATGTGATGCCAACAACTGAACTAATACATGGCCCCATGTGCAGGGACAGAACTCTAACATGGCAACATCCTAAGGGTAAAGTAGCTTTATAACTAATGACAAACGAAAAAATGACCTAAAGACTAGATGACCGCACACACAAGGGATATGCAACCTAAGATCATAACCAAAGTGACACACTAGCCACGCATGTATCCATGAAATCTAGCTTAGGGCTATACAGGTCTTCATCGGATATCTGTCATCTCCATAGTGCTCTCAAATATCTGATATAGCCTCTATGTTAGACCTTACTCCATGCTCCTATCTTGCTCTAAGGAAAACAATTGGGAATGATTCCTATACAACTCAAGAAACCAATGAGGGACAATCAACCAATCCTAGAAACCCAGATGTAAAGAGATACATGTGCATCCCACAAAGACACGCAGCAAGCAGTCATGTAAGAGATAGTGAGTCATGCAGCAAACAACCATGCAGAAAGAGCAGGCCTACCACAAAATCTACACACAAACTAATCATCTATGCTTATCATGAACCATAAGACCAAACACTACCAACAATGAGTGAACACGCTACAACCAATCAACTGAACACACAGGTAACAAAAAATCACAAGTGTAAGCCAAATGACAACTAAGTAAGTGATCATTAGTCATCCAAATGGCCCAAAAGTCCACTGGTCAATGAACCATGTGCTCCAATATATCCAACTCAAGTTCAAGTTTGATCCTCTTATGAAACCAGAGATTCTGGGTTCGATCCCGAGCGGAGTTTCCAATTTGTGGACCCTCCCCCGATCCACTAACTAGCGCGACTCACGATTAAAAATAATATTATGGAGCAAAAGTGTGACTTTCGAGTTTTGGAAAATCCGTCCCCGATGAGGAACGGTTTTGTTTGGAGTTGCCACTTGATTTTTGTTTTTATTTTTGAAATGGGGAAAATTAAGTAAGAATAAAAACCTCTCAATGACTCCAGTTAAAAAAAAGCGATCCGCGAACTCGATTTCTGGGTCCGGGGATTAGGTTACCTATTAGGAATGTACCTCATGCGAGGTAGCACCCCTCATGGATGAACTGTGGGTTGCATGGGTGAGCTATGGGCTTTGTGAGTGCATGAAAGGGAGGTGCGGGTTGCATGTGGTGTGGCCATGGGGTGTGTGTAGACTACCTATGGTCTATGTGTGTGTTATGAGGGAGGTACGAGCTACATGTGGTGGCCATGGGGTGCGTGTGGACTACCTATTGGTTGTGTGTGTGTTGTGAGGGAGGTACAGGCTACATGTGGTGGCCATGGGGTGCGTGTGGACTACCTATGGGTTCTATGTGTGCTGTGAGATAGGTATGGGTTATATGTGGTGGCCATGGAGTTGTGGGCTGTAAGGGAGGTACGGGCTGTATGTGGGTGAGCGTGTGAGGGTGAGGTGTGCACTATTGAAAAGGAAAGGATTCAAATCCTATCCAAGCGGCCAACAATGGCCTTGATTCGGGTTTCTTCATTATAGGTGAAGGTGTTGAGGTATCTACACCTTTAATTGAATTCAAAAATCACTCAACCTTCTTCGTAAACCCATAGAAACACACCAAGTACGCTGGGATTGCTGCACACCTTATCCTTTAGACCAACACTTTTGGCATTCTCTCAAAATAATGCCCAAATACACAAAGACTCAAATACCGTACGAGAAAAGAAACATAGAACATAGGTGAAAACGTAATAGACTCAGAGGAATGATGAGCAGAAAAATAATTAATTAATGTGAATAACCCTCATTTCAAGTGCTAATCCATGGGCTAAAACAGGGGAATGATTCAAAATACGATCTGAATAAAAAAAATAAGGTGTGATTTCTACCATCAAATCTGAAGATGGACACATATGCAAATTATTTTCAGATGGGATCAATGGCATTAATGAATGAAGAACATAACAAACAAACAACGAACCAATTTCAACATAGCAATTTGTGGTCCTTCCGCCCACACTAATCAACAAAATAAATGCCCAGAACCATTAGAGAATTATCAAGAATCGAACATGAGATAAAGCATGGGAACTAGCTGAAAATGTACTTGGGCAGTCTCCACCCTATTACTTGGCTCTCCCACTATGGTTCCTCTCCGAAATCCTCAAAAGAAAACCCCGTGAACTGCTTCCTTCTCTCTTTGGATGCAGAGCCCTCAAAAATGCCAAGAATCCCCCACACATGTTCAGTCGTCCTCTAATAGAGCCTCCCCACCCAAAATTTCAAAAACCTTTTTTCTCTTTACTCTCTCTAAAATGTTTTTTATACCAACTTCCCTCCTCAGCATTTGCACCACCTCATTCTTCTTCCCTTTCAGCTTTGGAATTCCTCACTATCGGCCTCGAAACTACAACTTATTCAACTCCTTTCCCAGTCACGAGGTGGGCAGTTGCCCATTATAAATCCACCATTGCTTACCTGCCAAGAATCCACATGGATTTAGGGCGGGTTGCAATCAACCCGAAAAAACCAATTTAGCTGGTTGAGAAAAATTCTCAAATTTTGATAGATTGTTCCTTAAAGAGTAAGAAATCCAACAAAAAAAAAACGGTGCACAATTCTAAGCTCAGATGAGGAAGAAATGACTAAAACAGGCCAAAGTACTCCAATTTGGATGGGCTTCAGTGAGCTGCCCTGATGAACCGGCTGAGCCAGCCGCAAACCAGTAGAGCTAGTTGAGAAAAATTCTCAAAATTTGATAGAATGTTCCTTGAAAAGTAAGGAAGACAAAAAAAAAAAAAAAAAAACAATTATGAGGTCGGATGACGGAGAAATGACTAAAATAGGCCAGAGTACTCTAATTTGGGTGGGCTTCAGTGAGCTGCCTCATTGAACCAGTTGAGCCGGCTGCAAACCGATTGATCCATTTGAGAAAAATTCTCAATTTTTGACAGAATATTCCTTGAAGAGTAAGGAATCCAAAAAAAAAAATGGTGCACAAATCTGAGCTCAGATGAGGGAGAAATGACTAAAACAATCTAGAGTGCTCCAATCGGGTTGGGCTTCAGCGAGCTCCAACTGAACTAAAGCTTTTTTGGAGACCTTAACCTCTACCCTATAGCATGATATGGACCAAAGAATTGATCATGGCAGAATTTCATAATGGACCAAACACTAGCACTAAATCGAACCATAGGTGAACTCATGTGAGGTTCGAAAATTGATTAAGCCCAACAAGGGCTCCATGGTCGTGACATACAAAAATTGGGTGCGGACGACACCCCTAAGATACATGCAAGTGTCAAGGGACAAAATTGAGGGTCTACACTTGGTTATGTACAAGGGTCCCTATGTAGCTTGGTAAGCATTTTTTATTTTTTTTTGTTTAACCAGCTGATTGTACTCATTAAATGCAACTTTTATCTTCTCTCCTGGCCTTAATCCTTATAATACAATATTGTGTGTAGGACCACGTTTCTTCTTTAAACTTGATGATATCATTGTTGAAACCATCATATAATGAAAAATTAGAAAAATATATCAAGATCAATATGAGATTGAATCACAAAAATCATGAAATTAAATGAAGAAAACCAAAATCATATAGAATGAAAACATGAACATTTGTTTCTTAAAGTATGACGAAGATTCAATTATCATCTTCTTCATTTCATTATTTTGAGAAACTACAATATTTTTTAGGATGGTTTGTCCTAAAGCATCACTTTTGTTCTACTTGATTATATATTCATCAACTAAATGTGAGCTATACTTATGATCATCATGTAGTTCACTTTGTTGAAATGGTTCAAAATCATCACTAGATACTTCCCCATTCATTTGATAGAGATCTTGAGGTTGCATCAATTTGATATTATGTCAATCTGATTCATTCAAATTCTTCACATAAAACACTTGTTTTGCTTGAGATGCAAGTACAAATGGTTCGTTTGTGGGTAGAATTCGTGCAAAGTTGATAAATGTATAGTCGTACTCATCATTTTTTATCTCTCTTCCAATATTTGTAACATCCCACCAATCACACTTGAATAAAACAACCTTATTTTCACCAAGGTAATGTAACTCAACAACTTCAATTAGAACACCATAGTAGGGAACATCACCAATAATTGGACTCATATCATGTGCACTTGCAAAGCTTGATATTTTTGCAACTACAGCAATTCTACTATTTTGAGTCTTTCTTTTTTCATCATGTTCTTTAGTGTGGAATCTAAATCCATTGATAATAGATCCTTTGAAGCATGTAAATGATGAATTTGGACCATGTGATAATGCAAAAAGGTGTTTAGATATATGACCTTATGTAATTATGCAACCTACAATCCAATAATAGGTTTGGATTCAATATAAGTTTAGTGTGAAATAAATCCCTTATAATAAGGAATATACTTACATGTCTTTTAAACCACTTAATAAATTCCTTATTATGAATCAAATCTGTCTTAAGCACATATATGTGGTTTAGACTTGATGGTTTGCTTGCTCCATGTGAATTAAAAAAACATTGATGAAGAATGTAAACTATAGCTTTAATCAAAATTCAAATAAATTTCTTACTTAATGAATGGCTTGACATCTTCACAATTTTTCAACACATATAAATGTGCTTGTGACCACTCTTCTTAACCAAGTTCATGAAATATGGACTTTCCTAATGCACATCTAATATATTTGAAGATAACCAACCCTTCATCTCCTCTAGCGCTGAAATCAACAAAGTTTTTATCACTACGATTATATTTTGTTTCCACATCATTCAAGTACCTAAAACATAATGTTGTACATTCCTCTGCAAGATACCCTTTTGCAATAGAACATTCTTGATGAGTTTTATTACGTAGGTATGACTTTAAAGTGAATAGGTACTATCATCATCCATGTGTAGACCAGTGTACATGTTAATGAACTAAACATAATATAAAATAAAATTAAATTAAATGATTCATATGAAGTTATAACAATACCATTCAATAGGGTACATACAATGATATTGCACAAGTCCCTCAACCTTTGCCTCACTTGCTAGATGCATAAGTAAATGCACCATAATGTCAAAGAATGATGGAAGAAATATTTGCTCCATTTTACAAAGTATGACAATGATATCATTCTCAAGTTGGTGTAAGTGATTTGTTTATAACACATTTGAGCACAATGATAACCCCACAAACATTCTTACATAGAACTCCATGAACTACAAGTGGGAGAAGTTGTTGCATTAGGACATGATAATCATACAATTTTAGCTCATGTATCTTCCTTTCATTGAGTTGCACACAATGAGAGATATTGGAAGAATAGTCATCAAGACCTTTATTAATTTCAAAAACTTGCAAAATTCCTTCCTCTCATTTGGAGTGAGTAGTATGTTGCAAGAAAAATAAATTATTCTTGATTTCCATTGGCTGAAGCTCATTTCTAATACTTAGATCTCGTAAATCAAGATGATTGTGAAGACCCTCCATTTTGTCTTCTTAGCACATGTTCTGATTAAGTGCTCTTTTAGTACTCCACAGTAGTTCCTAATGGCCTAGTGCTGCTCATATATCTTACCTCTTTGAGCCACTTTGGATACTAGATACACTTTTATGACAACTTGCTTAAACATAGTTAGGCCCATTAGGCACACCTGGCTTGTCTTGGTGCACCTAGTCCGCTTAGGCTTGCCCTAGCACCCTTAAATCATTTGCATGGCTCACATAGCTTGCATGGCTTACATGGCTTGCATGATCTTCTTTATAATTATGTCACATACTTTCATTTTATTTATTTATTTATTTATTCATTTTGTTTTTTACTTTTTTTTAGTCATTGTTTATTTTTTATTTTTTATTTTTGTTATTATCACCATTAAGATTGTGTTTCTTATTATTGTTATTATTATTATTATTATTATTATTAAATTTGCATGAATTAATAGTTTTGTTTTCTCTTTTAAATATATATATATATATATTGCCATTCAAACATAAGGGACTCAAATTATTGTTGATTGATAAGAGAAAAAAAAGGTGGATATTTTTTTAGGACTTCGGCAGATTCAATGAGATTTTTCGTAGGGAATGAACACCATTGGGAAGGAGACACAAACTGGATTTTGGAAAGACGTTTTGGGGAGATGGGAAGGGTTTTCTAAAAAATGGAACAACCTTATTAAAAATAAAAATAAAAAAACAACGGGACAGAGAAAGGGGAAAAGATGATTCCTCATGAATCTCGATCACACACAAGGGTTGCCATGGGAAGACATCTATAATAGACAATGAGATTCGAAGACAATTAGAGAGAAAAAAAAAAACATTTTTAAAGAAAAATCTACACCACGGCTACCCTTGGAAGACACGCATAGTCCACATGTTCAAGTAGCCTACATGGAAAATTGAAGGATATTTTAAACAATTTTAAAAGAAAATGATGCATGGGGAAAAAGGGAGTGGGTGGTTTTCGAAGAGGCAAAAAAGATATAAAACCTTTAAAAGAAAGCTTGCATGTTAAGGAATGAAAGGAAGGTTCTGATTTATGGAGGAAGAGAGAGAAAAAAAATAAAGGTTGAGAAATCCTGACAGAAAAGGTTTTGAAGAACCAAAAAGAAATAGAATGAAGATGAGAGGAAGAAGAATTGGAAGCCAAGCATATTCTTGCTTGAGAGGAGGATCTTCAGGTACGTTTGTTGTGATTTCCTTGCTTGTTTCCATTTATTGCTTTGTTTTTCATCCTCTCTTGTGGCTCCTAAACACTATGGGATTGCTTGGTTGTAAACTTGTGTTATTACTATGCTTTTCTCCCATTTTTCTTTCAATTTTCATCTGAGGATAAGTTTTGATGTGGTTTCAATTGTGCCATTGATCATAAATCCCATTTATTTCTACATAAAATGGGTTTCCACTTAATAGGTCTTTTGTTTGTTCTTCTGGACTATACTTTGTTTTGGAACATTTTGTTCATTTGTATCTGGTACTCCTTATCCTCTCTTTGTTCCTCTATTCCTGAGGATGTTGTTAGGTTGTGCCTACTATAGCTTTGGTTGGTGTAGATGTATTTCCTACCATGTATGCAACTGTGCTCCTGTTTTCATCTGCAGAACATTATGGATCTATCCCATTATTTTACATATCCTTTTATTATATGAACTTACCATAGATGGCCATTCTTTAGCCTAAAAGGGTTCATTGGATTGTTGAAAATAATTCAAAAGATGGTCAGATCATAAATGTGCCAACTGATGCTACTTTGCAATCAGATGTTCTGTAATAAGAAGACTCATCAAGGTAGCTCTAAAATTCCCAGTTGAAAAAATTGGGTCTTCCTGGAATTATCCACTTTGATGATTATTGGAAGCTGTTGAAAAGTGAATCTAATGTTTTGGTATTCATGGGAGGGCACATTTATCTATAGCATCACATCTCTAAGATAAGCCACATATTTTGAATCTATCATCTTTTGGAGTTCTTGATTGTTGCACTTCCTCACTTGTTCAAATTCATGGAGTCGTATCTAAGGAATGTTGAAATGACAGATTGCTTTTCTTGAAGATGCTAAAATAGTTGATGTAAGATTTCAACTATTTGAGAGCCATGTAATACTCATCTATTACTCCTACGCATCTCTTGGAAATGCTAATAATTCATATCCAGATGTTGAGCCTGTAAACATTGAGACTGCTAAGCTATAGGAAAGTATGTATGGTGTGGTTACCTTGCAATCATTGAAATGGTTCAAAATGTGGGTCTTGAGCTTTGAAAAGTTTGTATCAAGAAGATGAAAATCTAGTTTTTGTATATTAAGAGGAAGAAATTACATGTCATTGAAAGGTTTTCTACTCTGCTATTTATATTTTCTACTATAACAAACTACGTTACCAGATTCTAACTACTTGCACAGTTCAAACTACACTACCAGATTCCTAACTACTTGCACAGTTCTTGAGTGATCTTGGTTTTGTTGAGTTCTGTTGTTGCAACAACCTTCTGTTGCTAGTGCAGTTGTGGTCTATCATCCCCCCTACAAGCTCGTGGGTTTGGGAACAACAGAGAGTTTGGTCTGAAAGCTAAAAAACCGAGAGCTTGAGATATGTTTGGTGAAGATATCAACAATTTGGTCTGAAGAGGGAAGATACTGAAAATTGAGTTGGTTCTAAAGAACTTTATCATGAATAAAATGAAGGTCGAGTTCAATATGCTTTGTTTGTGCGTGAAATACGGGATTAGCAGCAAGATGGGTAGCACTTTGCTTGTCACACCATAGAAGTGGTGGTGTTGTAGGAGAAAGACATAACTCGGTGAGTAGAAGATTGAATACAAGCAATCTCGGAAACGACAACAGCTAGTCCACGATACTCAGATTCCATATTGCTCCTTGAAACAATCTTCTGCTTAGTTGATGACCATGAAACCAAGTTTAGTTTAATGAAAATACAATAGCCACTAGTACTTCTATCATCTGGACAAGAAGCCCAATCGACATCAGTGTATGCTTGAATGTTCAACGTGAAAGGCGGTTACATGGAAAGATCATAAGAAGCAATGCCTTTGAGGTAGCGTAAGATGCGTTTTATAGCAAGCCAACGTGTGTTGGAGAGGCTACTCATAAACTGACATGCTTTATTGACAGCAAATGAAATATCAGGTCTTATGAGTGTGAGATATTGAAGAGCACCAAATGTGCTCCAATATAGTGTGACATCATGGAAAGAATCTCCATCATGTTTGGATAAATTTTGACCAACCATACCAGGTGTAGAAGCAGACTTGGATTCAAGCATACTGGTACGTTGAAAAAAATCATGGACATATTTATGTTGATTTAAATGGACTGAGTTTTCTGCTTGCATAATCTCTAGTCCAAGAAAATAGTGAATACGACCAAGATCTTGAAGAGCAAAGGTAGCATTAAGACGAGAAGCAAATGAAGAAGCATGATGAGGATCACTACTTGTTACGAGGATGTTATCAACATAGATTAACAAGATAAGCACATCATTGGCAGTGTAAAGAAAGAACATGGAGTTGTCTGCACGGGAAGCTTGAAAACCCCAACCAAGAAGAGCATGACTAAGCTTGGTGTACCATGCTCTAGGAGCTTACTTAAGCCCATAAATGGCTTTGTTAAGTTTGTAGATGTGAGTAGGAAACCGGGTGTTGATAAAACTAGGTGGTTGGCTCATGAAGACCTACTCTTAGAGGTCACCGTTGAGAAAGGTGTTATGTACATCAAGCTGACGAATTGTCCAATTATATGAGATAGCTAGAGCAAGCACTATTCTGATGGTTGAAGCTTTGACAATGGGGTTAAAGGTCTCAAAGTAGTCAAGGCCATGTGTTTGGGTAAAACCTTTGGCAATTAGACGAGCCATATAACGAGTAATGGTGCCATATGGGTTATGTTTTAATTTGTAGACCCATTTTCAATCAATAATATTGGCATTTGGAGGAGCAGGAACTAGATTCCATGTTTTGTTTTTTAGTAGAGCATCATACTCTTGTTGCATAGCCTTGGTTCAGTAGATACTTTTGGAAGCTTGATCAAATGTTGCTGGTTCAGTGGGCATGTGAGACAAGAAGACCTTCTTTTTTACAATGCCATCATTGGCATGTGTGATCATAGGATGACTATTAATAATGGGAGGATGTTGAGGAACATTGTTGTGTATAGTAGGAAGAAAGTGGTCAAAAGATAAGTGAAGTGGTGAAGACAAAGGTGTGGGGTTATGTTATTGAGCATCAATATAATGTAAAGCAGGAGAAGGAGACATGTGTATGGGAAAAAAATAGAATTGAAAACAAAAAAACTAAGATTAGAAGAAGTTGAAGGTGATAGAGCTAGAAAGACTGATTCATGAAAGACAACATGTCCGGTTATGTATAATCTGGTAGTTTTTGGATCGAAACATAAACATCCTTTGTGAATGTTGCTATAGCCAAGAAAGATGCATTAAGTAGAAGGATATTGCAATTTGTGCTTATTATATGGTCTAATGTATGGGTAGCAAAGACAACCGAATGTCTTGAGAAAATGATAATCAGGAGTTTTCCCAAAAAGAGTTTGAAAGAAAGATTGATATTTAAGCACCTTGGTAGGTAGATGGTTGATGAGAAATACAACAGTATGAAAATCAAGCAACCAAAAAAAGATAGGTAAGGAGGCTTTCGCTAGAAGAGCAAGACTAGTTTCTGTAACAGGTCTCAGTTTTCGCTAAACTCGCCCATTATGTTCAGGTGTGTATGGGCAGGAGAACCTGTGTTCAATGCCAAGAGCAGCAATATAAGAAGAAAATGCTTTGAATTCACCACTATTATCTGATTTTAGGCTCTTAATTTTGAAGTCAAGTTGTGTTTCCACTAAAGTGCGAAATTTTACAAACATTGGAAGTGCTTGATCTTTGGTGTGTAGTGGATAAAGCCAAGAAAATCTTGAGAAATCATCTATGAGTAGTAGAAAAAATCGTGCACCAAAAGTAGATGGAGTGGGTGCAGGACCCTAGATATCAGCATGAACAAGTGCTAAAGGATGAGATACTCTTGACATAGACAATGGAAATGGTAGCTTGTGACTTTTGGCATATTAGCAAGCACAAAAAATTTGGAGTTTATTACACTGATAAGAGATATTACAATTTTTGAGAGCATGTTTCAATATTTCTTTAGTAGGATGGCCCAAGAGAATGACAAAGCTTAGTCGTGGAATTTGAAGATGAAGAGTTGTTGAAGCTGAAGAACAAGCAATCTGTAGAGGAGCTAAAACTAGTAGGAAACTTATACAATCCTTGATCAAAATGACCTTTGAGAAGAACTTTCTTGGTAACCTGTTCTTTGACAAGGAAGAATTGCGGATGAAACTCAACAAATGTATTGTTGTCAGCACAGAATTGAGAGATGCTAACAAGATTGGTTGCAAGATGAGGTGCATGAAGAACTTTTTTTAACTAGAACACTTTAGATGGACACAAAAAAATTTTAGTACTAGTATGAAGAATGGGAAGTTGTGTACCATTCCCAATTGTCACCTTGTCATTGCCATTATATGATTGTAAATTGTCCAGAGAGGTGGTTTGAGAAAGATGATGAGTGGTGCCAGTGTCAAAGAACCATTCCTCACTATTTATGTTAATAGGAGATGCCATCATGGCGTGGGCTTAATCTTGATTGTTGTTAGTTGCATGGGACTTGGTTTCCAAATTGTTATTTACCCCTTGGAAGTTTATATCAAAATGATGATAACATCGAGCCACAATATGTCCAAACTTTCCGCAAAGTTGACATTGAGGGCGATTTTGAGAGACTAAGTTTCTGTTTGCATGAGAGTTATGTCCAAGGTTGAAGATTCTGCTATTGTTTCCTAAGAAATTTCGATTGGAATTCCTTCTATTTTGTGGTGATATGACGACATGGTTGTGAGATTTGCAGAGATCACATTGTCTTTTGTTGAATTTTGAAGATTCAGGCGTTGTTCATAGGTTAACAGAATACTGTGTGTCGTATGCAGTGAAACTTCATCTTCTCTTGCTGTAAGAGAGGCCACAATGGAATTATATTCTACACCAAGTCCTCCTAGTAGTTGCAAAATATGATCTCTGCTATGTACCGGTTCTCTAATGGCAGCTAAGTTTTCAGCATATTCTTCAACTTGAGGATATAATCCAACATTGAAAGAGATCCTTTCTTCATGGTCTGAAATTCTAGTCGTAATTGCATCACCCGAGCTTTGGTTGAAGCCGAGAATATCTTTTTCGGAGCAAAACACGCTTCATGGGAGGTTTGATACCCTATTATTTGTCCCATAATTTCTGGAGTAAGTGAGGAGTAAATCCAACTGAGGATCATTCGGACAAATCTTCACCAAAGAATAAATTTTGGATTCGTTTCAACATTGCTTATTGTTTTTGAAGGACAAAGTGTCAGACCTTCAACGTGATCTTCAAAGTCGTTTACATAGATCACGTTCTCCATTTGGGTTCTCCACATGTAGTTGTCTTTATCAAGTTTAATGGGCAGTGCGTGATTCAACATCTGCATTGACTGAGCTATAGTTGAGGACGAATTGGCAGCTCTAGCTTGTATCCCAGAGGATTGAGTTGAGATTGTCATGGTGAAATCATGAAACTGATGCAAAGAGAAGGAGATATGAAGAGGGGCAGCTCTGATACCATGAAAAGTTTGTATCAGGAAGATGAAAATCTAGTTTTTGTATATTAAGAAGAAGAAATTACATGTCATGGAGAGGTTCTCTACTCTGCTATTTATATTTTCTATTGTAACAAACTACGTTACCATATTCTAACTACTTGCACAGTTCAAACTACACTACCAAATTCCTAACTACTTGCATAGTTCTTGAGTGATCTTGGTTTTGTTGAGTTCTGTTACTGGTGCAGTTGTGGTCTATCAATCTCCATGTTTTACTGTGTTTCCATGCATCTAAACAATAAGCTCAAGAACTAAAAATCTTAATGCAAAAATTAGTCGGACAATCCCAAAACTAAAAAAAAAAAAAAAGAATTCCTTTGCCATGGGGTCCACTTCCGCCATCACTCATTTCCTACTCTTTTTTTTCAACCTTCCTGTGTGCATACAACCTTTGCATGCATGATCACCCACTTCACCTTTTGGTTCAACTAAAGAACACCCAGATAGCAATTTCGATCCAAACCCATCCTCCTAACTCTCCTCCTCATGACCATCGTGTATGTTTGCCATTATGCCACCTACAGCAACCCTCAAGAAATATGAATATGACCTCCACTACAAGGTTTCTTTATAGTAGCTTTTCATCTCGAGTCTAAGCTTGGGAGCAGTTCGATTATCTGGTATTGAGTAGTGATGATTTTTGGGTATGCTTAGAACAACCACTCCATGAAGGAAGGTAAAGATTTATTAACTTTTAGAAGGGAGAGCCACCATGTCTAGAGAAATGGGGAGATTTTGAGCATTCTAGTGAGTGATTTTTTAAAGATATATGAAGCATTCTGGATAATGATTTTGAGAAGGATTCGGACCACAAAAATATAGAGAAAGCTACCCATTGAAAAGCTTTCTACGATCATCCAAAAAAGAGGGTGGACTGCCATCTTCAAGAGTACCACTACCAGAATTTTAAAAGAGGCATGCACCACTCATGATATAGAGGGGATGCTACCTAGATTTTCTGAGAGAAAAAATGGGCTACCTCTTAGCATATGGCAACCGCATAGTCCAACGCACCTCCACGTGGGCTACAACTTTGAAGGGAAATAACCAGCCGCACCATAGTCTCCGCATGACGCACCATAAGATGAAAGGCAGGTTGCACCATTAAAGAAAGAAAATGAGGCTACATCTTGGAATGACCACACACGTACAACTTGGAAACATTGCCACAGTCTACACACCTATTTGAAAAGGTAAGTAGGTTTTTTTGTTCTTTAGTTTTGATTCTTTTTATTACTAGTTCATTAGTGTTTTTAATTAGACTAAAAATTAGACTTTTGTTTATTAGTTTTTTTTTTTTTTTATTTGACTAAAAGTTAGAGTTTTGTTTATTGTTTTTTTTTAACTAAGTTGGATGTTAGATCTTTTATATTGATTTTGTTTCATTATCTTATTGGAATTTTTTTTTCTTTTGGATTGATTCAATTTAGTTTCCAAATCTTTAAAATTTAGTTGATTAATTTACTTGGTTTTATGTCATTATCATTTTTTAAATTTTAGTTTCCAGATTTATTTTAATTAATTCATGTGTTGCTTTAAAATTTTAGTGGATTAGTTTAATTTGATTAGATTAATTGATTCTATGTCATTATATTCATATTTTCAAGTTGATAACATTAGTTTTTGATTGATTATTTTTAATTTTAGTTTAAGAGTTTCTTTTAAAATTTAATTTGATTAGATTAATTGATTTTATGTCATTCTTTTTATGTTTTAAGATTGTTAGCATTAGCTTTTGATTGATCCTAGTTAGTTCACATACATTTTAGAATTTAAGGTGATTAGCTCAAATTGTTTTCATGTCATTATGCACATTTTTAAGCTTGTTCAATTTACTCCATCTTTGAAAAGAAAATTTGATTTGACCTATTTAAGATGTTTCTAAAATTTTTCCACTGATTGTATGGTATGTTAGACTTCTTTAACTCAAATTTAAAACTCTGTTTGAGTTAAAAAGCACATTTGGAATGGAAGATATGAATGAGTACTTTAGTTGGTTTTGTTTTTACCCAATTCTGAACACATGAAGTGTTTTTGTAAAAATAAATTATCAGATATCTTTGTAAATTTGATTTAATTTTTTTTTTTTTTTTTTTGATTTTAGACTTCTTGAAATTGATTTTAGACATATAAAATACTGAAAATAGTTTTCCCAATTGAAAGATATAATTTTCCTTTCTTGCACCTACTGCACAAGTGCTCTTCCAGAGCTGAGAGATATCTATTTATTTTTAAATATGTTATGAATGTGATATTTCCTTGTGATTATTTTTCATATAAAATAGACATATTAATCTAGTTTTTATAAATTTTTTATGATTTTAGGACTTCTGTAAGTTAATTAGAAAAATCAATTGGTGAATACCTTAAAAAGATGCCCTATTCTGGACCTATTATCATCATTATGAAATATGGTACTAAATGAGGGCCAATTAATTAATTTAGTCAATTGGTTGATAAACTAGACATATAGTAGATGTTCTCTCAAAATTTACATCACAAAACTTAACTTCTAGATATTTCTTTTAGATTTATCTTTTAGAGTCTTATGTTCTGATCATTCACTAATTTTTATGTGAAGTAGCCCATTTGTGAATAAATTTGATATCAATTGGAATATAATTGATTAATTTGGCCTATTGGATGTTAATCTTGACATGTTAAAGATGTTACCTAATTTTTATTTTGGTGATATAATCTTTCTTGATATTTATTTGGAGTTTATTTTATGAACCGATATTCTACCCCGTTAATGATAATTCCTTCGCTTTTGATAATTTGGTCACTTTTGAATATGCTTGTGAAATTTCCTTGATTTGAGACATGCTAAGTATATAGGTTTAGTTTTTTATTATTCTTTAATCTCATTATTATTATTTTTAAATTAACCTCATTTTTATAGAAGCGTTGATGCTTGCTACTCAGGTATGCTCTCTATCTTCCTATTTCAAAGTTCCATGAATATGTGTGTCATTGGAAATTGTATCCATGTTTGATATTAACTTAGGGTGCCTTGATGTTTATTTGATTTCCTCTTATAAAATGCATATTGAGTGATATAATACTTGAACTAACTTTGGTGTTTTGTGATAGCATTTAAGTTAAGATCCAGGTACGCATATTATCCATTCTCTATGATTATGATTGTGGTTTGAATCCTTGTTTGGCTTGTTAGAATTAGCAAACTTTTGAAATCACCTTAACCTTACCTAGGTATCTTCAATCAATTGATTAATTATCATACTTTCTTCAAACTAGCTAGTAGAGACCTCTTTAAAATAAACTAGACTCCATTCATAACACTGTTCCAATTGTCTATCCAAGGAAAATAACAAAAAAAGATTAAAAAAGAGCAAAGAAGTGGCATTTCCCAGAAGTAAACTTCAGTAACAAAACCTTTAACAATGGAATCATAGTGCTATTGATTTCATGTTTATATAAATGAAATCCATGGAGGTTGTGAAATATTTTATATTTGTGTGTATGTGCACATGCAAGAGAAAGCAAAAGATGGAGAAAGATAAACTCCTTGTTTGTTTTGAAACATTGTTTGTTTCAGCAAGTTGAGCATCATCTTCTCTAATTAGATAAAATGGATCGATCTTATTATTAGGTGTCAGATATTATTTTACCAGAATTACATCTAACACAAACAACGAAGGTTCATTACATAGAACAATATGAATTGAATTTGAAATAGAACAATCCATAAAACAACGCCTGTAATACTATTTTCAATGAAATGCCCAGAAAACCATTTTAAAACGAAATGCCCAAAAACAATGCAATGAAAAGCAAGAACATTGACATCTTACTTTTTCTCTTAGCTTTATTTCAAATTAAAAAAAATAAATTATAGATTAAGTTTCAGGTCACTGATGACTGGTTCACATTTTCTCCATTTTCTATTTTTTGATATTATTGTTTTGGTGAATTGTTAGGTTCATTTTCATACCTAAGACTAATAACATAACATAAACTGCAACAGCATACATAAAAACTTGCAAAGTAATAATGCTAACACTAGATTTAATTGTGAGAAGATATTGATTAAGATTTTAGTAAGATTGGAAACAAAGGGTTTATGTTTCATGAAAAAAAAAATAGGTCAAGCCATTTCTAGGAATGGCTCTATGATAGACACAAATAGGGCTCAAACCAACAAGTTATGAAATCTAAATCTAAAAAAATAAATTTACATCATAAAAAATGAAAAAAAAAAATCTAAACATAAAAAATCACAATTTTTTAGGCAAATTGAAAAAGAAAAAAATCAAATCAAGGTGAAGTACGAAAAAAATAGAGAAATGATGAGAGTACCTAAGATGAGAAGAAGAGAGGACTGAGAGAAGAAAGGTGTGAGAAGTAGAGAGGGGAAAGTTGTCATGTCTCAGCTAGAAATGCTAAGCCTACAATGTTGTGTAATGGAATGGAAAAGAGAGCAACTAAAAACTTAGGCCTTGAAGGTGTCGTTTGTGTGAAGATGTCTTATACTAGTAAGATATGGCTTGATGTTAGGAATTGGCGTGATTTTTTTTTGTCTAAAATTATATTTGAGCTTTTTAGTAGTGGGATTGAGAAAGTTTATATGGGTAGGCAAGGAAGCACATGGACCTAAAACACATCTTAGCCTTTTTAGGTGCGGTCTAGTGGAGGCCTCACCTAAAAATTCTCTTGAATAACGGATTTTTCTAATCCCCGCCAAAAGCTTGTCACAATATCTCCACTTTCTAGTACTGTAAAAATGTACATTCATGAAAACTATGGTCATACTAGTTCCCTAAGTGAAACTTGACATTATCTCTTGGAAAGCTAAGGCATGTTAATTAAATGCACATTAGAAGGATCTATAACTCAAGGATAGTAGAGGTAGTCTTGAAAGATTGATAGTTTTCACCTTGTTAGACTATGAACACTAGTTCATAGGGAGATTGAATGTAATGAATAGAAGTTCACAGACTCAAGCACTTAGTGTCTTGTTGTTATTTACATAAGGTACTGGAGTTCAATTGATTCCTTATAGTGGGATACTGAATCAACTTCAGAATTAGATTATGATAGGGCTAGTACTGTCCTATGGGTCCCAATAGTCCCCATTCGAGCTCATGTACCTTGTTGATACAAATTATTAAGGTTGGATGGACTTTAGGTTCACTTTTGTGCATAAAGGCATTTTGGTAATTATGTAAGGTTGCACTATGGTAAGTGAACAAGGTCTCTAAATTGGGCTAATTGATTAATTAGTAGGTCCTATTAGGTTAATTAATCAATTAGAATCTATTTTGGTTTAGATTAAGTGACTCAAGCCCTTAATGGGCTCAAGTCACTTAAGTCCATCAAGGAACCCTATAAATACCCCCTTAGGTGTTAAGGTTTCTATATTTTTTTCCATAGAGTTGACTTCCACCTCTAGAAAGAATGAGAGCCATAGCCTCTACCCTTTCTCCCCTTATTGGAAGTGTATCAAGATCAAGGAAGAGTCATCGAGTGGAAGATCTTGGGTCTACGAGACTTCTGATGACATTTATTTGATTCTTCAACACTTAAATTCAAGGTTTGGAAACATCTAAACTTAAGGCTAGTATTTTAACCCTAAAGATCAATTTTTTTAAAAAAATAGTATTGTTTTCATTGCTTAAATCTAAGATGCCAACAAAACAAAATATAAACAAATCATCTACTTATACATACATTTACATATTATTCTCATCAAAGAAACCATGATGGCTAGAATAGTAGTAAAATTGTAGTAGTGCATTTATCTATTGTGGTCATGATGAAAATGGTGTTTGTTTTTTTGACTTAATTCTATTTCAATCCAACAAAAATTTAAAAGAAGTAATAAGTAAAAGGAAAAAAAAAACAAATCATTTGAAATCTGAAAGTAATTAATTTCTTTCAACAAAAAGTTAAAAAAACAAATGCTATGTAACATTTGTGAGTCATCAATTCAATAGTAGCATGATTTAACTCGTATAGCAAATTGTTTTATGTGTACATTTGTTTTCTATTTTCTAGAAAGTGAATCATATTGTTTTTTCTTGTTGCATGTTTATTTGCATAATTGAAATTTTTGTGCAGTCTTGTATACATAATAACATATGGGGTTGGATCCTTATTGCTTTCCTATTTCAAAAAATAAAAATTAATAATTGATGTTTTTTTTCAATAGAGAAATGACTCAAAATATTGAAATTAGTAGGACAAATTTGATTGATTGCATTCAAAGAAAACACTTTATTCATCTTTATCTTCACAAGGCAAATAAAAGCTTTAGATCAAGTAGAGGTTTAAAGCTTAATGTTTGACCTCACATATCTCAAGAGTTGGAAAAGTTATTTAGATGACTTTATACTCCAAAACAACTTAAGATTGGGTGAGATTACATGAAAAGGCAATATCTTGCATAGAATAAATTGATGACTATGACAAGACATGGTTACCCCTCTTTAATTAAAACTTTTGATTTGCCAATTAAAAGATGGGAAGAATATGTGTAGGTAATTTTCTTATTGATTTGAGTAAATTCTTAAAATGATTGTTTTATTTATATGTGTGACTAATTCATCATTTATTTTGTAAAATAGAAATATCTAGAATCTAAATAATTCTATTTTAAATCATTGAAAAATGCTAAGGAATTAGAGGGATTGTTTGGAGGAGTGTTAGCTACTAAGACTAAAAATTGGAGTTCTAAAGGAGTAATGGCGTCTAGTATTGAGGAATCATTGACATGTTCTACATACATGCCTAGTTAAACCTTAATTAGTTTAAAAGAAGATGAAAATTTGCCAAGAAATATTAATGATGAAGTACAATGTTCTAAGAAAAAATTGAAGAAATGAAAAAAAAAAAACCAACAAACAAACAAACTCAAGAAGAAGTGAATAAATAATGAACGTGTTGGAGAATTTTGAAGGATTGTCAACGAAAGAATGCATGAAGATTTTGAAGAAACTCTTTACTTATGAGGATTCATTGTATTATGTAACAATTGATGCATTTTGCAAGAAGAAAGAGTATCAATAGTTGTGGATGGATATGGAAAGTGCCAAAGAGCAGATGAAATGGATTTAAACCTTGCGAAAATTTTAAACATTTAGTTTGGATTTGTGTAATTACTTATCATAATTGTACTATGTTACATTTGGTGTTCTTATTTTAAATATTTGATACATTTGAATTCTATTATCTTATTAGACTTCACATGATGATTGTAACATAGTACATTTGGCTTCCTTATTTTGAATATTTGATATATTTAAAATTTTACAATTACAAGAAATTTATCATTTTTTATGTTTCTTCATTGTAATAAGTTTGATGTTTTATGTATTAACACAAAATGTGATGTTGGATATTTAAAAATATATAATTGAATTGTTGTATTTTTTTTCTTTAATTTGATTTAGGTTTATTGATTTATTATTACCAAATTATAAATATTTTATATTAATTATATAAAATAAAATAAATATAACTTTTTAAGAATTATAATATAAATTATTTATTTATAATTTTGTTATTACAATAATTTCTATTGTCTTGATATTTTTAGAAATATATTAAATAATTTTTTTTTTGGTCAAACAAGAATGAATATAAAAGTAATTTTTCAAATATATTGATTTTTAGTTTATAAAAAAAAAACTCAATAAATAATGGAAATAAAATATAATAAAGAAGGAAACAACTTACTTCTTAAAGCTATTAAGTTATATTTTGATTTAAGTGAAATTAAATTCTATTTAAAATTGAATAAAAACAAACATCACCTCAGTCCATATAACTCTTTTCCATTTTGCAAATTCATTTGATCCCCTATTCTATTTAGGGAGAGAGAAATTGACAATCAGAAATCAACGATGGAGGCATTTGAGATGTTGGAGAAGGTAGGGGAAGGGACATACGAGAAGGTGTACAGAGTGAGAAAGAGGGCGATGAGGGTGTTCCTCCAACCACTCTCCATGAAGTCTCCTTCTTTGCATGTTGTTCTTAGATCCCCATGTCGTTAGATTGATGGAAGTTAAACAAAGCCTGAATAAGGGAAGACAATTTTATACTTGTGTTTAATTGAGTATATGGACACTGAGCTTAAGAAATATACTCAAAGATTCCTCCAAACTATGGAGAATATTCCCACAAAAACCATTAAGTTCAACTTGATGTACCAATTATGCAAAGATGTTGCTTTCTGCCATGGTCATGGGGTATTGCATAGGGACCTTATGTGTCATCCCCCGAATTTTGGACAAACTAGAATTCAACTCGTGATCCCTAAGTAAAAGATTTAACCCTAAGGGTTACACCTATCCAATCTGGTAATCAGTCTTGATAACTTGAATTTTTTTTTTTTTTGGAATAAATCAACATTTAATCCCAAATAAATTTATTAAGCTAAGATTTATCATATGTTTGTTTGTTTTTTCAAAACCAACCATTACATGTTCACAAGTATAATAAATCCACCAATTATCTTATCACCCAAGGTAATAGCTCAAATATTTACAATAATCACTAAGTTAAAAATATTTCCCAAAATGTTTTACAAACTAACAAAATATAATTTAAGTTACAAAAGTTCATATAACTCAAATTAGTACATGCCAAAATGGTAATATAAATTAAGAACAACTATTATTAGTATTTTTTTACTCTTGATCTTCCTATGCTTCTTTAGAAATTATATTTGCATCTAAAAATTTTAGAAAATAAAGGGATGAGCATTTCGACGTTGCTCAGTAAGGTGTTTTACATCCAAATGGATTCAAAATTATAGGTCAATAGAATACAATCATATATCAAAATATAATAGGGGGAATCATGTAACTATGCACTATTTAAAAAATATTTCATTTTTTGAAACTTTTACTTTTCACTTTTCAAAGCTCATGTATTTTAGAAAAAGTAATACTTTAAACATGCACTCAAATGGTGAAAAGTATCAAAGTTGCCAAACTACCCTTTCTATCTTTTTCCCTTCCCATCAGCCATTTTTTTTTTTTTTTATTACTTTGACATGAGAAGTCAAAAATTATTTTATTGTCTTTAAACTTGACATGTGGCAACCAACATGATTTTTTTTTTTCTTTTCCCTCTTTCCTACATTTTAATATTAACAAGTTCAATATTTCAATCTAATATATCTTACAATATTATAATATATAATATATAAACATTATTATAAATATGTATTATTACTATTATATAATTAAAATATGCATATAATAAATATTATTATTTAATTAAATATTTTATATTTTTAATATTTTAATTTAATAATTGATAATTTAATTTAATATTTAATAATTTTTAGTTCTTTATAATGCTATTAAATTAATGAACATTATAGTTTTTATTGTATATAATTATAAATTTCTTTTTTTTTATGTGTTAGCTTTATGAATTTTTTTTTCTTTTTTTTTTTTCCACTTATCCATAATACCTCCACTTTTTTGCTATTTTTTTTTTTCAAAAAAAGAAAAATGATAGTTTCATGATATTTTTTAATTTTAAGTTTTTTAACTATTTCATCTTTTCATATTTATTGGTTTTAACTTTCATTTTCGTTAAAATGTTTACTATTTTTAATTACATAAGATAAAAACTTTGTTGTGGTTCTAACATTTTGTTTTCTTAAATTTTTTATTTTTTTATTTTTGTATTTTATTCATATAAAATAAAAAATAAAAAATATTTCTCATAAAAAATTATATTAAATCATTTATATTAATTTTCTCTTAATTTTTACATAATGAAGTTGCACATAGACTGACACAACCCTTTGAAAATAGGGTGCTATTCTTTTATAAAAAGTTATGGTAACTCTACACTGAGTTCAATTATAAAACCTTGTTTTTCAGGAGTAATGAAATGTTTTTAAACAATAATGTGTTCTAAAGGTTTGTTTCTCCATATAGACATGGTTTTTGTTTCTCCAATGAAATGAAATAATTTATTTCGGGTTGGTCTAAAATCATAAATTTGAAAGGCTCTAAAGCAAGTAAAAAAATTTGGAAATTCATTTAAACAGGTCATTTCCCATTCTAGTTCTTGTTGAGGGATGAGTGGTTTTTTATTGTGTTTTATATAAACATGGTGATAGGTTGGCACTATTGATCCATTGGTTTGAAATAAAGGTGAAATGGTTTCTAAAGAATTGTAATACGGCTCCTCTAAGGGTGATTTTACTAAATTCATAAATTTCTTGTTGATTTTCAAAGGATTCTACTATACCAGCTAAATTTAAGGATTATTCCCAATTTTATATAGCTTTCTTAAGGTTTTGTGTATTATCTATATCTAATATTGTTCCATATTCATATATTGGTTGTAAAGAACTAGAAGGTTCTATTCTGGTTTTCCATTGAAGTCCTTTTGGCTTACTATACGGCTTACTATACCTTACTATTTCAGTTTTTACATTTACGAATTCCTTTTCTATATTTATTGTATTTACTGACTCATTTGAGATTGTTTATAAGTTTTCTTTAGCTTTTGGTTGAATAGTAAATTGATTTATTATTTCTATATCTATAAGTTTTTTTATCAAATTGGTTTTATAAGGTTGTTTAATTATTTGTTCATCTGTATAGGTTTTACACATTATATCAATAAAGTTTTCTTGATCTACCTGTTCTTCTAGTAACGTTGGGGTTCTAAATTCTTCTAACATTATATTAACTAGTTATGAATTTTTGTATAGGTTTTCTACTGTTTTGATGTTCAATAAAATATCTTCTTGTATAACATTTACAAATTATATCTCACTATTTGACTCTACCTCTACATTTACAGTTTTATGGTTTCCAAAAGCTATACTTGGACGTCCATCTTAATTTTCATATAAACTACTAGATGTTATATATTTTATTACTGGATTATTTATTTGGGGTAATTCTCATTCTCGTCCTAACAAATAGTTTATCTTTACAGGTTCTGCTTCTATCATATTTACAGTCTTACTTCCAAAGCTTTTTACTATATCATCAAATTCCATCATACATTTTAGACTTAAAGCATTAGAGGTTTTTCTTATAGATCCTATAACTATGCTAAGGTTCTTACTTCTTAATTCCATATCATAACCTTTAGTATTTACAATTATTTTTATTTTTTATGTGAATTCCTTAATATCTATTTACGATGCAGTCTTATTATTCCTATTAGAATTATTCCTAAATGCATATATTTATCGGTTTTATTTTTTAATAGTTTATGTTTTGTTTTTGGAGATACTAAGTCTAAATATACAATATTTCCTATTGAACTTATAGTATGTTGGTTTAAAAATCTAGTTATTTTAGAATTTTGAACTAATTATTTTTTGTAAGGTGTTGCTTCATTTATTGCTTTTGTTAATTTTTCTTCAATAAATTCTTTTACATTATCTTTAGGGTTTATAGCTTATACTATTTCCATGGTTTTATTACTAAATTTTTTGGTTCAAAATGATTTATTTTTTGTTTTATTCTAATTATTGATTTTTCTCCTAAACTAAAGTTTTCAGATTATTTTAAAAGGTTATTTAATTTTTGTTCTTCCAATGATCCTGTCTTTCTTTGTTTTAAAAATTTATCTACTTTTTGGTTAACCTTTTCTAGTGTTTCTTTTAAATTTTGTTGCTCTAACTTTATTTGTTCTATTTCTTTTCTAACTTCTTTTCTAATTCTAAGGACTGTATTTAATTTTTCTAAGGATTTTCTTTGTCTTCTTTGGATTTTTTCTAAACAATTGATGCTATTTTGGTTGATACTATGTTTGTAATACTATGTTGTTGTAATACTATGTTTGTTATCTTTAATTGTGTTTCTACTAAAAAAATTAACTATTTTACCTCTTAGGTTTGTAGATGAGGGTTCATGAATTTTTAATGTTTTCTAATTAGATGAACTATTATATAAATTATCAATGTAATATTTTATAATTTCTTTTCTAATTAGGGTTTCTATAGCACAAAGTGTTGAGATATTAGGAATGTTTTCCTTATATCATTATTTCCTTATATCATTTAGTATTGAGATATTAGGAATGTTTAGATATTAGGAAAGTTGAGATATTAGGATATTAGTTGTTATTTCCTTATATCATTCTTTCCTTGTATCATTCTTTCCCATTCTTAGAATGGCTATTACCCTTTATATATACTCTGTACATGAACGAATGAAAATATGAATGAAAAAACTATCATTTATCAATTTGAACATGGTATCAGAGCCATGGAACTGAAATCCTGGATATATTGTCGCTATGGTAGTCCGACAGCGATCAACCATCCTAAGACAAACCCTAATATTGATAAGTCAACCTTCAAATGCACTCACTGCAATAAGACTGATCCCACCAGTCTGGATATCCCACAATTTCAAAGCAACGACTCTTGGTATATGACCAAGAAAAAAATGAGGAACCGAGGGTTTGAACCATGGACCTTTAGATCATGTTTAGGTTATCAACACTTTGCTATTAATGATAATAATCGTGATCAACGGAAGAAGGATTCCAAGAAAACCTCGACTGCAACTGTTGCCAAAATAAAAATAGAGGCTAATGTTGCTGAGAAAGCCTCTGCATTGGTAGCCGTTACAGATCATGGTGGTAAGTTTTTAAATACTTTTACACCTGTTATTAATAGTGCATGGATAATTGATTCTGGTGCTACAGATCATATGACTTTTGATTCTAGACAGGTTTCACCTCTTAGACTTTCCTCATAAAAAATTATTTCCACAGCCAATGGTAACACAACCCCAGTCATTGGGGAAGGATCCTTAACTCTTACTAATACTTTGAATTTGGATTCTATTTTAGTTGTTTCATCTTTAGATTACAATCTTTTGTCAGTTTCTCAAATCACTGCAGCCTTATCTTGTATTGTCATTTTTTGGCCTGAATTTTGTGTGATTAAGGACATCCAAACAAGACAGACGATTGGTTGTGGTATTAAGCGGGGAAAACTCTATTACTTGGACTTGCAATCAAAGGATTCAAATAAGTTGCAACAAGCCTTGATGGCAGATGGATGTGAGGGGGAGAAGAAAAAATCTGAAATTTGGTTGTGGCATCGACGTCTGGGACATGCTTCCTTTGGTTATTTAAAAAAATTGTTTCCTAGTTTGTTTGCAAAGAGTGATATTTCTGGTTTCCGTTGTGATATTTGTGAATTGGCTAAAAGCCATCGTGCTTCGTTTCCGTTAATTTTGAATAAAAGTCCGTTTCCTTTTATGGTTATACATTCTGATGTTTGGGGCCCATCCAAAGTCCCAACTTTGAGTGGCTCACGTTGGTTTGTTACTTTTATTGATGATTGTACCAGAATGACATGGTTATGCTTGATGAAGACCAAAGATGAAGTGAACTTGTTGTTTCAAAATTTTCATAAAGTGATTGAAACTCAGTACAATGCAAAGGTTCGGGTTCTGCGTAGTGATAATGGTGGAGAATATCAAAGTTCTGATCTTCAAAAGTATTTGGAAGGACATGACATCATTCATCAAACTACTTGTTCCAATACACCCCAGCAACATGGAGTCTCTAAACGAAAAAATCGGCACTTATTAGAGGTTGTTCGTGCTTCCTTGATAGCAACAAAAACACCGATATCTTATTGGGGAGAAGCAATCACATCTGCCGCATACTTGATCAATCGGGTACCTTCTAGCTCAATTAACTTTCAAACACCTCTCCAAGCTCTTACTAATGCTGTAGTTGCCCCAACCGTCCCAAATCTACCTCCTCGTGTTTTTGGTTGCGTGGCATTTGTGCATCTACACAAGCACCAACGCACCAAGTTAACTTTCCATGCATTGCAATGTGTGTTTGTTGGATATGCATTGCACAAAAAGGGATATCGATGTTACCATCCTCCAACTCGACAAATGTATATTACAATGGATGTGGTGTTTCATGAAGATTCGATGTATTTTTCATCTGAGTCTGAACTTTAGGGGGAGTACCATAAGGAAATTCAGACTTTAGATTATGATTATCATATCTCTGAGGAAGATGAATCTGGACAATTTGAACTAGTGAACCAGAAAGTGAGTGAGTTGGATATGAACGGTCAACAATTTGGGTCCGAAGATGTCTTCACTGAAATACCAAACCAATCGTCGTCTGTTGAGGGTGTTCTTAATTTGGAACCTGATCCATTCATGAAACGGTTACCACACCGTCATAATAGAGGTATTCCTAAACCCACATATGAACCTGAATTGTCTACTAAAGTCAAATATCCCATGAGCAACTATGTGTCTAACCATCGTTTGTCTGAATCAAATAAGTCATTTGTAAATCAATTATCTACTGTAGCTATTCCTAACAGTGTGCAGGAAGCCTTAGCTGATCCAAGGTGGAAAGCAGCCATGAATGAAGAGATGAAATCATTGCAGAAGAATGAAACATGGGAACTCGTAGAATGTCCACCAGGAAAGAAGCCAGTTGGGTGTCGTTGGATCTATACTGTGAAGTATAAGGCAGATGGTAGTATTGAACGATTTAAAGCAAGACTAGTAGCAAAAGGGTACACTCAAACTTATGGAATTGACTACATAAAGACATTTGCACGTGTAGCTAAGATCAACACAGTTCGAGTATTACTATCTTTAGCTGCAAACCTAGATTGGCCATTACAACAATTTGATGTGAAAAATTCCTTTCTGCATGGCGAGTTATCTGAAGAAGTATATATGGATCTTCCACCAGGATGCATGGTGTCAGAAAAGCAATGTCAGAAGGTGTGCAAATTGAAGAAGTCATTGTATGGGTTGAAGCAATCCCCGAGAGCATGGTTTGGAAGGTTCACAAAGTCAATGAGAGCTTTTGACTATCGTCAAAGTAATTCAGATCACACTTTGTTCCTGAAAAAGCAACATGGTAAGATTACGACACTCATCGTATATGTGGATGACATGGTAGTTACAGGAAATGATCCTGAAGAAAGAAAAGCTTTGCAAAATTATCTATCTAGAGAATTCGAAATGAAAGATCTAGGTCATTTGAAATACTTTCTTAGGATTGAAGTTTCTCGATCAAGTGAAGGAATTTTTATGTCTCAAAGAAAGTATGTCTTAGATCTTTTACAGGAGACTGGAATGTCGGGATGTCAACCTGTTAATACACCAATAGAAGAAGGTCTGAAATTATGTGTTGAGCCTAATCAAGTATCAACCGATAAGGGAAGATACCAGAGACTTGTGGGGAGATTAATGTACTTAGCTCATACAAGACCAGATTTTGCTTATGCATTGAGTGTAGTGAGTCAATACATGCATAATCCTGGAGAGCAACATATGAATGCAGTCATGCATATTTTGAGGTATTTGAAGAATGCTCCTGGGAAGGGAATTTTGTTCGCTAAAAATGTTGATCATCAGAGTATAGAAGTATATACTGATGTTGATTGGGCCGGTGCAGTGGATGATAGGCGATCTACATTTGGTTACTTTATCTTTGTAGGTGGTAATCTTGTGACATGGAAAAGTAAGAAGCAAAATGTCGTCGCTCGTTCAAGTGCAGAAGCGGAATTTAGAGGTATGGCTCTAGGACTTTGTGAGGCATTATGGCTAAGACTCCTCTTACAGGATTTAGGTTACTTATCTAGGCAATCAATCCAATTGTTTTGTGACAATAAAGCCGCATGTGACATTGCTCATAATCCAGTATAACATGATCGTACAAAGCATGTCGAGGTGGATAGATTCTTCATTAAGGAAAAGTTGGATGATAAGATTGTGGAATTGCCTAAGATTCGATCAAAAGATCAATTGGCTGATATCCTTACCAAAGATGTCTCAAGTCAAGTGTTCTCAAAATTTTTAGACAAGTTAGGCATGTGTGACATCTATGCACCAACTTGAGGGGAGTGTTGAGATATTAGGAATGCTTTCCTTATATCATTATTTCCTTATATCATTTAGTATTGAGATATTAGGAATGTTTAGATATTAGGAAAGTTGAGATATTAGGATATTAGTTGTTATTTCCTTATATCATTCTTTCCTTGTATCATTCTTTCCCATTCTTAGAATGGCTATTACCCTTTATATATACTCTGTACATGAACGAATGAAAATATGAATGAAAAAACTATCATTTATCAATTTGAACAAAAAGTTCATCAAAGGTGTGGACCTTCACCTGATCCACCGGACCGACGCGACTCGCTTTTAAAAGAAAAGAAAGAAATGAAAACGGTGTTGTTTGGAGTCGCCACTTACTTTTTATTTTTGTTTTTAAAATAGGGAAAATTAAGTAAGAACAAAAACCCCTAATGACCCCAGTATGGAAAAAACGGTCTACGAAAACTAGATTCTGGATCCGGGGATCAGGTTACCCGTTGGAAAGGTACCTCATGCGATGTAGCACCCCTCTAGGCCCGAAACTCGGTCTCTACTAATGAATTGGGTATGTGGGAGCATATGGGTCAAAGGTCAAATGAAACCCTAGGCTAAATAGATGTCATGAATCACACAATCCTAATTGGTATTTGGCATGCATATGAATTCAACCAAACAAAACAATGGGTGCGTACCTGTGGTCCCTAGCCAAGCGCTGCATAAAAGGTCAGCCAAACACAGATAAACACATAACAAACATTCAAGATTAAGCACCATGCATGCATATGAATTTAACAACCAAAGCCAACGATGCGTACCTGTGGTCCCTAGCCAAGCGCTGCAACAGAGGGTGAGTCAATCACGCAACATGTATTCAAAATCAAGCATCAAAGCTTCTGCCAAAAAGGAAGATAGCTGGTTGAAATGAGGCAAGGGACTCCCAAAATGTCATACAAATTGAACTGGACTCATCTAGACCACACCACCCATAACTTCCAAATTGCCCATACTAACTGAAATCAAACACTGACTTAAACCTTCAAGATGGCTCACAAGTGCCCTATAGCAAATGGGTTTGAGCCCCCATGGATAAGGGCTAGAAAAATGCCAAAATCGAGGGCTACCTAAAGTCCTCCAGCAGAACAGGTTGAACTAGTTTTCAACTGGTACAACCTATTGAGAAGAATTCCCAAATTTTTCTAGAAAACTCCTAAATGAGTGAGGATTCAAACAAAAGAAATGACACTCAATCCCGAGCCCGGATGAGTGAGAACCAGACAAAGAAAGGCAGGTGTTCCTCATGGCTGACAGAGGCTGCCAGCTATGGTGCTGAATCGGTTCAGCCGATTGGTAAAAAATCCCAAATTCGGTTAGAAAATTCCTAAGTGATAAAGGAAGCAAACAAAAGAAACGACACTCAATCCCGAGCCCGGATGAGTGAGAACCAGACAAAGAAAGGCAGGTGTTCCTCATGGCTGACAGAGGCTGCCAGCTATGGTGCTGAACCGGTTGAACCGGTTCCCAACCAGTTCAGACGGTTGGTAAAAAATCCCAAATTTGGTCAGGAAGTTCCTAAGTGATTAAGGAAGCAAAAAAAGAAACGGTTCTCAATTCCGACCTTGTATGAGTGAGAACCAGACAAAGAAAGGCAAGTGTTCCTCATGGCTGACAGAGGCTGTCAGCTATGGTGCTGAACCGGTTGAACCGGTTCCCAACTGCTTCATCTGGTTGGTAAAAAATCCCAAATTTAGTCAGGAAGTTCCTAAGTAATTAAAGAAGCAAAAAAAAGAAACAGTTCTCAATTCTGACCCCGTATAAGAAAGGCAAGTGTTCCTCATGGCTGACAGAGGCTACCAGCTATAGTGCTGAACCGGTTGAACCGGTTCCCAAATGGTTCAGCTGGTTGGTAAAAAATCCCAAATTCGGTCAGGAAGTTCCTAAGTGATTAAGGAAGCAAAAAAAAGAAACGGTTCTCAATTCCATCCCCGGATGAGTGAGAACCAGACAAAGAAAGGCAAGTGCTCCTCATGGCTGACAAAGGCTGCCAGCTATGGTGCTGAACCGGTTGAACCGGTTCCCAAATGGTTCAGCTGGTTGGTAAAAAATCCCAAATTCAGTCAGGAAGTTCCTAAGTGATTAAGGAAGCAAACAAAAGAAATTTTTCTCAATTCCGACCCCAGATGAGTGAGAACCAGACAAAGAAAGGCAAGTGTTCCTCATGGCTGACAGAGGCTGCCAGCTATGGTGCTGAACCGGTTGAACCGGTTCCCAACCAGTTCAGCCGGTTGGTAAAAAATCCCAAATTCGGTCAGGAAGTTTCTAAGTGATTAAGGAAGCAAAAAAAAAAGAAACGGTTCTCAATTTCGACCCCGGATGAGTGAGAACCAGACAAAGAAAGGCAAGTGTTCCTCATGGCTGACAGAGGCTGCCAGCTATGGTGCTGAACCGGTTGAACCGGTTGAACCGGTTCCAAACCGGTTGAACCGGTTCCAAACCGGTTCAGCCAGTTGGTAAAAAATCCCAAATTCGGTCAGAAAATTCCTAACTGATTAAGGAAGCAAACAACAATAATCATGTGTGGCCCTTATTGTCCACACCCAAGCAATACAATCTTCATATCAAAGGGAAGAAAAGATGATGAGGAAGGAGAAAAAGCATATGAAGACGAGGAAGATAAGCTGTAAGTAAAGAAAATTTAGCATGCTTACCTCAGAAACTCCACCAAATATGATCCGTGTATGCAGATGATGACTTCCAAAACTGAGATGCTGTCACTCTCCTCTTAAAAAAAAACCACAGTGCTGATGCTTTCCCCCACACTCTCAACTCAGAAGATGCTATTGACCTTTTGTTTTTATCACCAGCAAAATTTTCCCTCTCCGAAATGTTCCCTCCTCTCCTTTGCTCTCCTATCCTTGCACCTTTTATACTCATCCCCTCTTAGCATTTGAGCCTCCTGGATTCCTTCCCCTTCAGCACCAAAATGCCCTTCATCAGCATGGGTACCACACCCCTCATTACTTCTCTTAAACTTATAAGGCTAGCTCACTCCTTCAGTTTTCAGCTTGCTTCACCACCAAGAATCCATATGGATTCGTGGTGGGCTGTAAGGAACCCAAACCAAGGCCCAAAATGGACCCACAACATTGCCCAAAACCGATCTGGAGCTTACAGGCTTGAGCCATGTAGGATTTGGGCCTCAAAATTACTAGAATTAGTGTTTTACCTCAACTGACTCAATGAACCGGCTGAACCGGCCGAACCGGATGCCAACTGGTCGACCCGATGGAAAAAAATTTTGAAAATTTGACAGAATGTTTCTAGTAGAGTAAGGAATCCATTAAAAAAATGGTGCGTGATTCTAAGTTCGAAAAAGGGAGATATGATCAAAACAATTACCAAAAATCAGTGTTCTACACCGGCTGACCTGATGAACCGGCCGAACCGGCTGAACCGGCTGCCAACCAGCCGACCGGTTGCAAAAAATTTTGAAAATTTTACAAAATGTTCCTGGAAGAATAAGGAATCCATAAAAAGAAACAGTTCTTGATTCTGAGTTTGGATGAGGGAGATACGATCAAAACAAGCCCGAGTGCTCCGAACCTCAACATGCCCCTATAAACTCCAACTAAGCTAAAACATCGGGATGACCCCACTTCCTTCCTATAGCGTGATGTGAACGACTAGGAAAATGGCCATGGTGACCCTCCAAAATGAACCACATATGCACCACAATGGACCATAGACAAACCCACACGAGGCTCGGACACCGACAAGCCCAAAAGGGGCCCTAGTGGTGCCATATGCGAACGATGGGTGGATGTGACACCCGAAGGATAAATGCCAGTGTCGAGGGACAAAATTGAGGGTCTACAAATATGCCCCTCTTCAATAGAGTGAATGAACGAGTGAATTGTGAGTGCGAAGTGCATGTAATGCAAGAGTGAAATGAACTCTAGTGAAGAACCCAAATGACCAACAATTTTGTCCCCTCCCAACAATAAAGAAGGCTAAGGGAAATAAGTCATGCTGACCGAATGGACTATGGGATCTAGGCACGATGTCGGAGAAAGATAAAAGGAGACCCGATCACGATGCCGGGAAAGATTAGGGATTTGATCCGGGCAAGTACCGGAGAAGGGTTTGGGCAAGTACCGAAAAACGGTGGAATCCGGGCAAGTACCGAAAAAGGGTTAGGGCAAGTACCGAAAAATGGTGGAATCCGGGCGATTACCGAAAACAGGTAAAATTCGGGCGAGTACCGGAGAAGGGTCCGGGCGAGTACCGGAGAAGGTTCCGGGCGAGTACCGGAGAAGGTTCCGGGCAAGTACCGAAGAAGGGTTCGGGCAAGTACCGAAAAAGCTCCGGGCGAGTACCGGAGAAGGCTTCGGGCAAGTACCGAAAAAGCTCCGGGCGAGTACCGGAGAAGGGTCTGGCCGAGTACCGGAAATGGGTAAAATTCGGGCGAGTATCGAAAACGGGTAAAATTCAGACGAGTACCGGAGAAGGGTCCGGGCGAGTACCGGAGAAGGTTCCGGGCAAGTATCGGAGAAGGGTTCGGGCAAGTATCGAAAAAGCTTCGGGCGAGTACTGGGGAAGGCTCCGGGCGAGTACCGGAGAAGGTTCCGGGCAAGTACCGGAAACGGGTAAAATTCGGGCAAGTACCGAAAAAGGGTCCGGGCGAGTACCAGAAAATGGTGGAATTCGGGCGATCGAACTCGGGTACGATGCCGAGGAACCACCGAACTAAAAGGGGGTAGGGATGCCATTACTAAGGCTCAAAACACCTAAACAGACAGAGGATGCCTTAAAACAAAACTCAGAGCAAGATAGGGGGACTCAAGATGCAACCGCTGATATACTAACCATGATAACAAAGGGGTATGCCCCAGTATGACGTCCAGGGACTGCCAACAAATGACTCGAAGAAGCCAGAAATCAAACACCTTCATCATGACAAAAGAAAGGGGTATGCCCCAGTGTAACACCAGAAAATGCCGATAAATGACAAGCGAGAAATCACAATCACCACTAACAAATGGAAAGAATGGGGTATGCCCCTATAGGACAAACTCACAAATGTGACCAAGGGTGAAAGAAAGGAGTTATGCCCCAGTCTAAGATATCAATATCATGTCAGAATCCCATAACCGCACATATGGTTAAAGCTAGAGAGCTGAAAATATCACAATCATCCATTTCTAAGGAAAAAACCCTCCACTCTAATCCACAACATCCAATATCCACAAAAACTGATAAGGGATATGCCCCAGTGTGTACATCTGAAACTCAAATATCTTAATGAAAACTCTGGAATACATCACTAAAGACCCACTCATTTGAACTAACGAACAACACAACGAATGGGGTATGCACCCCTGCTGGGTCAATGAATACCGTGAATCTGATCTCAGGTCAGACCCCAGAAGCACTCTGCTATATGAAAAAACTGAGCTGAATGCGGGTCTTACTCAAACTTTGATGTCCATAACATTGCTAGGTGAAACGGAATGCCTGCGTACATGTATAAAGAGCCAAAGCCAGCATGCAAGGATGGGAGCATGCCCTAGTATAAACGTGTCAAAACATCAGGCAGAGGTGCCCTTAACGGTCCCAACTCTCTGTATCATCTATCTCTGATCATGGATCTGAGGCAAGTAAACTGAATGGAAAGACAATATGTGACCCTCGATATCCCCCGAAGTAATGGAGACCTGTCAACATCCCATACTCAATCAGTAGACGAAGCCTGTCTGAATGAACCACATCGAAGCAAACACGAGATCTCATGGCCTCAGGGTGGTCTTACGACTCGGACCGTAATGTAGGCCAGGGGTAAAAGGTGAATGAAACAATGGGAAACAAAGGCCCAAATCTCCCAATAGATAATGCCAAACCCCTGTGTGCGCAATGTCAAATATCGCAGAACCATGTGAGCAAGGTGACTCAACCCTGCATCCAAATAAAAAACAAACAATAGGTGATACGCACCAAAGAACTCATCGTTCATGAAGTGAAACGACGATCGACGAGGATAGAAGCAGACGAAAAGAGACAAGATGAATGATGAATGGGTGTAGAAGAAAATGGAGAAACCAATTGGGATACAAATATAGCAATATGTGACAACGACGAACAACTCATCCTAAGAACGCCAAATCAAAGCAAGTCACTATATGATGGGAATGGTGATGTAGACAATGATCCAAGGGCCTAGTGCCAAGGAAACCCAAACCTTACTCCCAATGTGTCACCTAGATCCATGGTGAGAAGGATCGTACAATGCTCTCATCCGACTCTTAAAGGAAAAAGAAATCTCTTAAACCCAAAACCACCTCTGATGATCCCAAGTATATCAACGAATACCAAACAAGCACAATTTTTCCTTTTTTTCATTTTTATTTTATTTTATTTTTTCCTTTTTCCTTTTTTTTTTTTTTCTTTTTTTTGGGCCGAATTCCATACTATCACAATCCAACAAAAAGAACCCCAAACCTCCAATCTTGACCGACCCCTTCAACCTAAGAATCTTGGATCAAAGCCTACAGGCGGAACGAAGGGTGTGACAAACCTGACTGGTAGCTCTGGGACGAGAGCGCATCATCATCACACAAGGGAAAACAGAAGCGAAGTGAATAGAGATGATAGAAACTGGACTAACAGGTAGACGGTGTGAAGATGCAAAATGGAGACGAAAAGAAACAGGTAATGATGCAAGAAACAACAAACGAAGAATGACACCATGCCCACAATGCTCATAGATCCAATCAATAAATACAAAGCGCACAAGGGTAGGCCCCCAACCCAGGTCAGAAAAGGTATGCAAGGCTGAATGAAAGAAAATGCCATAATAAACCACATAAGGCTCAAAGGGCTAGCAATAGTATATATCAATGTATGGGTGTGCAATAGGGAATATGGCTACTCGAAGTGACGGCCACCCATCCTCTGGCCATGATCTCACGCATAAAACTTCTTCAGCTGATCCACATTAACTAGCTCTATGAACTGATTTCCGTCTAGGTCTGTCAACCAGGCAGCTCCCTCTCGGGTCAGATCTCGGATGACATAAGGCCCGCTCCAACTCGGTCTAAACTTGCCTCTAGGGTCGCTGATCAATCCCCTGAGGACTTTCAAGACTAGGTCATCTCTCTGGAATTTCCTAGGCTTGACCCTCTTTCCGAATGCACGGGTCATCTTCCTCTGATAGGCCTAAACATGATCTGCCGCCCTCAATCTCTTCTCATCCAACAGGCTAAGCTGATCATAACGAGACTGGGCCCACTCGGCCTTGGATATATGCTGTTCTAGTGCTACTCTCAAAGATCTCATCTCAATCTCAATAGGTAGCACTGCCTCCATACCATACACCAAAGAATACGGGATAGCTCCAATAGAGGTACGAAAAGATGTACGATAAGCCCACAATGCGAAAGGAAGCTTCTCTGACCAATCCCGAGAGGTCTCGACCATCTTTCTCAAAATCCTCTTGATATTCTTATTTGCGGCCTCAACTGCTCCATTAGTCTACGGCCTATATGCAGACGATCTATGATGTTGAATGCCATACTCTTGAATCAACGCGTCCACCTCGCCCTTGAAATGCACCCCTCTGTCTGAGATCAGCTCATGAGGGACCCCATATCGATAGATAATATGCGATCTAATGAACTTGGCCACTCTGGCCGCTGTCAACCTAACATAAGAAACAGCTTCCACCCACTTAGTGAAATAGTCAATGGCAACCAAAATGTACTCATGCCCACTAGAAGACTTGGGCCAGATCTTCCCAATAATATCAATACCACATACTGAAAATGGCCAAGGGGATGCAAGTGCATGCAACTCAGAAGGTGGCACGTGTATCAAGTCTCCATGCATCTGACATTCCTGACATCTCTGTACAAACTGGCAACAATCTGTCTCCATAGTCAACCAAAAGTAGCCAGTCCTCATGATCTTACGTGCTAGCATATGACCTCCCATGTGTGGGCCATAGACCCCTGCATGAACCTCTCTCATCACTCGATCTACAGATGCACGGTCTAAACATAATAATAACAAGCCATTAGGTGATCTCCTATACAACGCATCCCCGCAAACAACAAATCTGGTGGCCAACTGTCTCAATGCTCTCCTATCCTTGGCCGAGGTTGACTCTGGGTAAGCGTCGCATGACAGAAACTGATAAATATCATGATACCATGGCAGCTCAATCTGATCCTCTATCTCTCCAATCAGACAATAGTAAGCTGGTGCAGACCTAGTCTCAATCAGCAATGGCCTAACATTCACCCCCGCAGGGATCACAATCAGAGAAGCCAAGGTGGCTAATGCATCGGCAAACCGATTCTCCGCCCTAGGCAAATGTATATACCTTAACACATCGAATCTATCAATCAACAGGTCCAAGTAAGCATGGTAGGGTTTCAGCTTCTCATCCCGTGTCCTCCAGATACCCTGAGTCTGCTTTATAACCAAGTTGGAATCCCCGTGGATCTCCAACTGTCTAATGCCAAGATCAAGTGCAGTCTCCAAACCTGTAATGCAAGCCTCATACTCTACAATATTATTCGTCAACCGGTGATGATCAGAAAATGCTAACCGGATTGATCTGGGGATATGATCACCCTGTGGTGATATTAATAAGATACCAATGTCAAACCCCGACTGATTGGCAGCACCATCAAAGAACAAACGCCACCCCGTAATACTAGTCATTGAAACAATCTGCTCATTAGGGAAATCATCATCAACTGATCGGTCATCGGATATCGGCAAAGAAGCTAGATGATCTGCAACAATGCTTCCCTTTACTGACTTCTACGTGACATAATGAATATCAAACTCTGTCAACAATACCAGCCATCTCATGAGCCTACCGGTCAGAACAGGCCTATCAAATAGATACCTCAACGGGTCCAATCGTGAGACTAAGAGCATAGAATACTCTGTCATGTAATGTCTAAGTCTCCTAGTGGCCCAAACCACTGCTAAGCAAAGGCGCTCAATCATAATGTACTTGCACTCATACTCAAGCATCCTTTTACTCAAATAATAAATGGCTCGCTCCTTCCCCAAATCATCAAGCTGAGCTAACATGCATCCTAAGGCCATGTCTGAAACTGATAAGTACAGAAGCAAAGGACGCCCCGGTGTGGGAGGCACTAAAATCGGAGGAGAAAGGAGACACTCCTTAATCCTCTCAAAAGTGCGCTGACAATCATCATTCCAAACTGTAGGCTGATTCTTCCTCAGAAAGCGGAAAATAGGCTCACAAATGTCTATCAGTCTAGTAATGAAACGACTGATGTACTACAATCTACCTAGGAATCCCCTTATCTCTTTCTCAGTCCTCGGGGTAGGCATGTCAAGTATGGCTCTGATTTTCTCTGGATCAACCTCTATACCTCGCTCACTAACAATGTGTCCCAGCAATTTTCCAGAAGTCACCCCAAAGGTGCACTTCTTGGGATTCAATCTCAGCCTGAACTGTCTGATCCTCTCAAAAAACCTTTGTAAGGCTGCTAAGTGATCTGCCCTGTCTCGGGACTTTACTATCATGTCATCCACATAGACCTCGACATCTCTATGCATCATATCATGGAACAGAGTAGTCGCAGCTCTCTGATAAGTGGCTCCTGCATTCTTCAACCCAAATGGCATAACTCGGTAGCAGTAAGTACCCCACTCAGTAATGAAAGAAGTCTTCACCATATTCTCTGGAGCCATCAAAATCTAATTATACCCAGAAAAACCATCCATGAAGGATAACATCGGATGCCCTGCAGTGCTATCAACCAGCATATCAATGTGTGGAAGGGGAAAATCATCCTTAGGGCTGGCCTTATTTAGATCTCGAAAGTCAACACAAACTCTAACCTTGCCGTCCTTTTTGGGAACAGGGACGACATTAGCCAGCCACTCAGGATACTCAACCACTGACAAGAAGCCAACACTGAGTTGCTTCTGAATTTCTTCCTTAACCTACAAACTCCATCGAGGGTGTAGTCTCCTCAATTTCTGCTTAACGGGCCTAACATGTGGTAAAATGGGCAGGTGATGCTGCACTATGGTGGGGTCAAGGCCCGGCATGTCCTCATATGACCATGCAAATACATCCAAGTATGACCTAAACAGGCCAATCAATCTACTCCTCTCATCAGGAGATAGAGAAGAGCCAATCCTAATCTCCTTGGGCTGATCTGGTGCCCCAAAATCTATCAACTCTGTGCTACTAGAAATGGGTGTGACTTTCTTATCCTCTATATCAGAATCACACTCTGACTGACCACCCAGTGGGTCATCTGTATTTCCCACATCATCAACATCATATATATGTGTCGTGGGTGCTGGTGGTGCAATCAAAGGAAAATGTTGTGACACATTCAAGTACTCGAAAATACTCATATCATTATTACCATCAGAAATATCATCAAAGCGGGTGACAAACCCGAACATAGTGTCAAAAGAAAGAGGTGGGTCCACAGAGTCGGACGCTCCCTCAACAGAAGCAAAATCAGAAGTAACGACATCAAGGACTGACTCATCATCAAGTACGGAAACTCCAGATATGTCAAAAACAGAAAGAGGCCCATGTGGGGCTGCATCAAGGATACGACCAATGCCTATAAAATCCATATCATCAATGTAGGCATCAAGAATAGAGTCATCCTCATCAGTCTCAAGTGCAAAAACTCCGAACATGTCCAAAATAGTATGGGGCCCTTGTGGCGCTGCATCGAAGATACGGCCTATGCCGGTCATGTCCATCTTGTCAGTGCCATATCCCAAATCCATAGGTAGGTCATAGTCAGGGACCTTCTCGGGGAAACACATAGAGAACATACTAGCTCGGTCCGGTGATAGGGGCGTGACTATCATGGCACCAGGTGCCTCAGTAGTCCCGGTGTCCAAATGAATCTGACCCAGGGCCTGCTGGATGTCCTGAATCTCAACTGTCTCTGGAATGTGAACAGTCCCCTCTGTGCGAGGTGTATGCTCTGAACCCCTAATGAAGTAGTCGGCCAACTGGAAGGTGTATGGGCGGAGGGGATAATCAAATGGAATGCCAAACATGCGAGCCCTCACCCTATCCCTGCGCAGCTGTGACATATAACGTGCATCAGCCTCTGTGGGTATGTAACCTAATCCGTAGGGCGTGTCGTGATCAACTGTGAAAGTAAACTCGTGGGGCCCCTGCTGGCGACGACCCAATCCCATACCAGGCAAATAAGACATGCCTCTCATCATGCTGAGCACCAAAGTGCTGCTGTGCTGGTCAAATGACATAGGTACCATATCTCTGTTGCCATCCTCTAAGCTGACAACCTGAACCTCATCGAACGTAAACCCGGTCAAATGTAAGTCATCCTCACTGTGACTGATATGTAATACTGGCTCAGACGAAGTGATAATATCTCTATCAGACTGTATTGTGATAATGCGCCCCTCGTGTATGAACTTCACCTTCTGATGAAGGGAAGATGGTACAGCACTGGCCTCATGAATCCACGGGCGGCCAAGAAGCAGGTTAAAGGATGACTGAATCCTCAAAACCTGAAATACTATGGAGTAACTAACTGACCCAATCATGACATGTGTACTGAGTGTACCCATAACTGTCCTCTGAGTCCCATCATAAGCTCTAACAGTCTATGTAGAAGGCCCAAAATCATCTGGTGAAAACCCAAGCGCAATGGCAGTAACCAATGGACAGATGTTCAGGGTAGAGCCGTTGTCCAATAGAACAAACGGCACCCGACGGCCTAAACAAGCAACATCAATGAATAAGGGTCGAACATGATTTGATCCCTCTGGTGGCAAGTCATCATCAGAAAACACTATACATGTAGCTCTATCAGCTGTCAACATGTGAATAAGCCCCTCTGGGGTAGTAGCAGTGTCAACCCTAATCTGGCCAAGGGCTCTGACTAATGCATCTCTGTGTGTACTAGATGAGGCCAAAAGGCTCCAAATGGATATGCGAGCCTGAGTAGTGCGTAGCTGGCATAATATCTCATCATCTTCTCTCTGAACCTCCTCTCTAGCAGCTATACCAGCAAATGGCCTGTCAACGGGTGGAGGTTGTGCTACCCTTCCACTCCGTGTAACTATCTGAACATCTCTATGAGGGGGCTTATATTCCTCTAGGAATAGAATGAAGGGTGTCATAGGTGGCACATGCTGTAAGTATACTAGTGATACTGGAGGCGGCCCATAAATCCTGTCCGGGGTCAAACTGAATGGCCTGGGGATCTGCTGTCTAGGTATATATCCAACAAAATCTGACTCCTCATATAGACTGATCAGCTGAGGAGCCTCTCCATCCCAACCCATCATAAATATCTCATCCCCTGCAAACTCAATCAAATGTACCCCTTCCGGGGGTGGAGGTACTGCTCTAGTGTCATGAGTAGGTAGCGGGTCTGTGGCTACACCCGGGCGCCCCAAATCAACCAAGCCCTGATCAATCAAATCCTAAATGGCATGTCTCAGTGCTGAACAACTGTCTGTATCATGGCCTGCTCTCTGATGGTAGGCACAATGAAGATCTGTCCTGAATCCTAGGGGGGTAGGCTGTAGTGGTGGTCTAGGCGGTAGTGAGGCAATCAGTCCCCCCTCAACCAATCTCTGAAAAGCTCAGCTCAGTGGCATCCCAAGCTGTGTGAACTATCTAACTGGCCTTGGTGGAGGCGATGCTCTATACTGATGATGGAACTGCATAGGCGGCCTCTGGGGTGCCTATGTTGCATATACCGGTTGTGGTGGCAGATGTAGATAAGTAGGCCCTACTAGCCTAATGGGAGCAACTGGTCTGTACTGATCATGCTGTATCATCTGATAAGGAGTGCCTAAAAACTGACACTAAAACGGAAGACGACGTGAAAACTGGTGTCCTGTCATGCCAATAGTACCAACATCTGAGGGCTTGGAGCCTGATCCCGACTTCTTCCCCTTTGAGTCTGAGGGGAAAGAATCTGCCCATAAACCTCTAGATATACCCTCCTCAATGCCATAGAGGCCCTGCACTAATGAGCCAAAGTCTGTCTGAGAGAAGCCCATGAGATGCCTAGCAAAGCGGGGTTGAAGGCTGTGCATAATCATACTGATCTGATCGCGCTCTGAAGGTCTATCAATAATCTGTGCTATCTTTTCCCTCCAACGGGAGATGAATGAAGTAACTGTCTCATCCGGTCCCTGCCTAAGGGCCTCTAACTCCCTCCAGGATACATCCACTATAGTATTGAAAGAATACTGTCTAATAAACTCCTGTCCCAAATCAGCCCATGTCCTACGTCTCGAAGGGTCCAATGAGGCAAACCAACGCTGAGCAGCACCATTCAATGACAGAGGGAATAACATAATCATTTGTGCATCATCCAGTCTATGCCCGCACATAACAGTGTTGTATAACTACAAGTAAATACGGGGGCACCCTATCCCTGTGTATCTCTCAATGTCCGGCATGCGGAACTCAACAGGCAAAGCTGCTACTGGCATATCATCATATCCATCCCAACCCATAATCCTATCAGAAACATGTAGTGATCTCATTCTCTGCTCAATCTTATCAATACGAGCCTGGGTATCATCAACAATCTGTGTCGGTGCCACAACAAAATGCGGCGTAGTCTCAGTCTGACCATGCAACACAAATACTCCAGCCTAGGGAGCTGACTGAACCGGTGGTGGTGGAACTATGTAGTCCTGTTGTATAGTAGGTCCAGATGGCCCAAATGGTGGTGGTGGTGGTGGTGGTGGTGGTGATGGTGGTGTGGTAGAGTCATGCAGGGTGCTCCCTGGAATCGGCAATGGTTGGGCCTGGTGCCCATCAATCCTATGACCCAATCCTAAGATAGCGTCCCTAAGTGACGCCATGGTATCGGTAATCTCAGCCAACTGGTCAACGGTAGCGTACTGAGGGTCCATATCTCTATGATCTGGTATCTGCTCTAACTAGCTGGGTGAATCCGATCCTCTAACCAGTCTATCTCCAATCCGAATCCAAGCTCGGGAACCCAGGTCGATCTCAATCAATAATCCTACAAAAGAAAAGGGGTATGTTAGTCCCCGTGACTATCAATCTTGAAATCAAACTAGGAACATATAACTAAAATCTTCCGAGAGAATGAACTGACATGTGATGTCAATAGTTAAACTGATATACGGTTCCACAGGCAGGAACAGGATTCTGACATGGTGATACCTCAGGGATAATGTGGCTCAAAAGTAAAAAAAAAAAAAAAAGACAAGTCCTAAAAGACTAGATGACTGTACCCACAGGGATACGCAATCTAAGGTCCTAACTAACAATCAATCAACAATCAAAGTGACATGCTGGCCACGCATGTATCCATGAAATCCAGCGCAGGGCTATACAGGTCTTCATTGCTCAGATATCCATATTTTCCATAGTGCTCCCAAACATCGATATAGCCCTTATGCTAGACCCTATTCCAAACCCCTAGCTTGGTCGAAGGCGAACAATTGGGAATGACTCCCAAGAAACACAAGCAATCCATGAGGAATAGTTGACCAAGACTAGTGATTCGGAAGTAAGGGGATACACACGTGCCCCACAAACACAAGCAGCAAGCAGTCATGCAAGGGAAGGAACAGTCATACAGCAAATAGTCATGCACAAAGAGATAGCCTACCACACATCTACACACAATCTAATCATCTAAGTCTAATCCCAAATGTCATAGCTAGATACCAATCAACAATGAGCAAGCATGCTAGAATCCAACAGGTGAACACACAAGCAACAACACATCACAGGTGCAAGCCAAATACCAGCCAACTATGTGATCATCAGTCATCTATGTAGCCTAAGAGTCTACTTATCAATGAACCATGTGCTCTGATATACCCAACTCAAGTTCAAGCTTGATCCTTTTATGAAACTAGAGATTCTGGGTTCGATCCCCAGTGGAGTCGCCAATTTGTGGACCCTCACCTGATCCATCGGACCGACGCGACTCGCTTTTAAAAGAAAAGAAAGAAATGAAAACGGTGTTGTTTGGAGTCGCCACTTACTTTTTATTTTTGTTTTTAAAATGGGGAAAATTAAGTAAGAACAAAAACCCCTAATGACCCCAGTATGGAAAAAGCGGTCTACGAAAACTAGATTATGGGTCCGGGGATCAGGTTACCCGTTGGGAAGGTACCTCATGCGAGGTAGCACCCCTCTAGGCCCGAAACTCGGTCTCTACTAATGAATTGGGTATGTGGGAGCATATGGGTCAAAGGTCAAATGAAACCCTAGGCTAAATAGATGTCATGAATCACACAATCCTAATTGGTATTTGGCATGCATATGAATTCAACCAAACAAAACAATGGGTGCGTACCTGTGGTCCCTAGCCAAGCGCTGCATAAAAGGTCAGCCAAACACAGATAAACACATAACAAACATTCAAGATTAAGCACCATGCATGCATATGAATTCAACAACCAAAGCCAACGATGCGTACCTGTGGTCCCTAGCCAAGCGCTGCAGCAGAGGGTGAGTCAATCATGCAACATGTATTCAAAATCAAGCATCAAAGCTTCTGCCAAAAAGGAAGATAGCTGGTTGAAATGAGGCAAGGGACTCCCCAAATGTCATACAAATTGAACTAGACTCATCTAGACCACACCACCCATAACTTCCAAATTGCCCATACTGACTGAAATCAAACACTGACTTAAACCTTCAAGATGGCTCACAAGTGCCCTATAGCAAATGGGTTTGAGCCCCCATGGATAAGGGCTCGAAAAATGCCAAAATCGAGGGCTACCTAAGTCCTCCAGCAGAACAGGTTGAACTAGTTCTCAATTGGTACAACCTATTGAGAAGAATTCCCAAATTTTTCTAAAAAAACTCCTAAATGAGTGAGGATTCAAACAAAAGAAACGACACTCAATCCGGAGCCCGGATGAGTGAGAACCAGACAAAGAAAGGCAGGTGTTCCTCATGGCTGACAGAGACTGCCAGCTATGGTGCTAAACCGGTTCAGCCGGTTGGTAAAAAATCCCAAATTCGATCAGAAAATTCCTAAGTGATTAAGGAAGCAAACAACAACAATCATGTGTGGCCCTTATTGTCCATACCCAATCAATACAATCTTCATATCAAAGGGAAGAAAAGATGATGAGGAAGGAGAAAAAGCATATGAAGACAAGGAAGATAAGCTGTAAGTAAAGAAAATTCAGCATGCTTACCTCAGAAACTCCACCAAATATGATCCGTGTATGCAGATGATGACTTCCAAAATTGAGATGTTGTCACTCTCCTCTTCAAAAAAACCACAGTGCTGAAGCTTTCCCTCACACTCTCAACTCAGAAGATGCTATTGACCTTTTGTTTTTCTCACCAGCAAAATTTCCCCTCTCCGAAATGTCCCCTCCTCTCCTTTGCTCTCCTATCCTTACACCTTTTATACTCATCCCCTCTTAGCATTTGAGCCTCCTGGATTCCTTCCCCTTTAGCACCGAAATCCCCTTCATCAGCATGGGAACCACACCCCTCATTACTTCTCTTAAACTTACAAGGCTAACTCACTCCTTCAGTTTTCAGCTTGCTTCACCACCAAGAATCCATATGGATTCGTGGTGGGCTGCAAGGAACCCAAACCAAGGCCCAAAATGGACCCACAACATTGCCCAAAACTGATCTGGAGCTTACGGGCCTGAGCCATGTAGGATTTGGGCCTCAAAATTACTAGAATTAGTGTTTTACCTTAACTGACTCAATGAACCGGCTGAACCGGCTGAACCGGCCGAACCGGATGCCAACTAGTCGACCCGATGGAAAAAAAATCTGAAAATTTGACAGAATGTTTCTAGTAGAGTAAGGAATCCATTAAAAAAATGGTACGTAATTCCAAGTTCGGAAGAGGGAGATATGATCAAAACAATTACCAAAAATTAGTGTTCTACACTGGCTGACCTGATGAACCGGCCGAACCGGCTGAACCGGCTGCCAACCAGCCGACCGGTTGCAAAAAATTTTGAAAATTTTACAAAATGTTCCTGGAAGAATAAGGAATCCATAAAAAGAAACGGTTCTTGATTCTGAGTTTGGATGAGGGAGATACGATCAAAACAAGCCCGAGTGCTCCGAACCTCAACATACCCCTATAAACTCCAACTAAGCTAAAACATCGGGATGACCCCACTTCCTTCCTATAGCGTGATGTGAACGACTAGGAAAATGGCCATGGTGACCCTCCAAAATGAACCACATATGCACCACAATGGACCACAGACAAACCCACACGAGGCTCGGACACCGACTAAGCCCAAAAGGGGCCCTAGTGGTGCCATATGCGAACGATGGGTGGATGTGACACCCGAAGGAAAAATGCCGGTGTCGAGGGACAAAATTGAGGGTCTACAAAAGGATTCTTGTATAGCTATTTCGTATTCATTCAAATATTTAAGAGAAGTTAGGTTTTTTATATATGTGGTTAAATCTTTTGTAGTAGTCCTTAAAGTATGCAATTTATCATAGGTTTCTCTAAATTCTTTACGTTGAGCATATAATCTATTATTAAGTTCTTTTACATGATCATAATCTAAATTATATATACCAGGAGAATAAGGAATAAAAGACATTAATTCATATGAAATTAGAAGATCAAATGAACAAATCAAGTAAATATAATATCTTCTTACCTCAGCGATGACGCATCATTTTGGGAAAACCTTGATGACAAAAGTTATTATAATATGCAAAATGCAATGGAACGTTGATGTCAGCAATGATGACATTGAAGCAGTAAATGCATCTCCAACTACAAGAATTTAATACAGTAGGAGAAGTTCATAATCAACAAAGCCATGTACAAAACCACATATACTACATGTGATAAAAAATAAGAAAGGGATAAGGAAAAATCCACTAGACAGATGGTAAAGAAGAAAGAAAAGTTAAATTTCATAAATCTTACCATATTTACATTTATTGTTAACCAAGCCTCCAAAGACTTTGTAAAACTTTGTAAATATTTTTTTCTGCCATCTACCAACTGCTAACAACCCCAATTAAATTTAGTTTGTCGTATTGTAAAAATTTTGTCTATAAATGAGTTGTAAACTGAGAGAGAAAGCGAGTGATCAGAGAGCAATGAATAGAGAGATCAAGAGAAATACAGTCAGTTGTATCTTTAGCTTGTAAATTTCTATATTCAGCAATAACAAGTAAGAAATTTCTATTAAATTTTTGTTCTTATATTATTTGCAATTTAATTTATTTGTATCTTTTTTCTCATCCTTAAAGGGTAAATGGGGTAAACAGATAAAGTAGGGAAATGAAAATTAATTGAATCATAGTTCTTTTTTTACTAATTAATATTTGCAATATACATAGATCCTCATATATATATATATATATATATATATAATTTAAAAAATAATAAAAATAAATAAATAAATAATAAAATAAAAATTAAATAAATAAAAATAAGAAAAAAATTGGATTATTGAAAAAGTTTTTGGTGTAAAATCAGAATTTTTAAAACTAGAATCTTTAGTCTTAACCCTTGTTTTACTATAAAAGGTCCAGCTAATCTAATAGAATCTATAAATGTTATACAAGAAGATATTTTATTAAACATCGAAATAGTAGAAAACCTATACAAAAATTCAAAACTAGTTACTATAATGTTAGAAGAATTTAGTAACCCAACGTTACTAGAAGAACAAGTAGATCAAGAAAACTTTATTGATATAATGTGTAAAATCTATATAGACGAACAAATAATTAAACAACTTTATAAAACCAATTTAATCAAAAAAACTTATAGATATAGAAACAATAAATTAATTTACTATTCAACCAAAAGCTAAAAAAAACTTAGAAATGGTCTCAAATGAGTCAGTAAATATAATAAATGTAGAAAAGGAATTTGTAAATGTAAAAACTAAAATAGTAAGGTATAGCAAGTCGTATCGCAAGCCAAAAGGACCTCAATGGAAAATGACCTTTAAAATACCAATTAAAAACCCATATTTAACAATAAAAACAACAAATATAGTATGTAACCTTATAGATACAAAGGAATTCAAAATTCAAATAGAAGAACTATTGCAGAATAACCTCATCAAACCAAGCTTTAGTTCTCATAGATCTTCAACCTTTTTAGTAAAAACCATAATGAAGAAAAAAAAAGAAAAGTTAGGATGGTTATTAATTATAAAATATTAAATGATAAAACATATGATGATGCCTATAAAATTCCAAATAAAGATTCTTTAATTAATTATATTCAATGATGTAAATAATTTTCTTAGTTGTAAAAGTGGATTTTGGCAAATTAGATTAGAAGAAGATAGCAAACCATGGACAACATTTTCATGTCCCTGTGGATTATATGAATGGAATGTAATGCCATTTGGACTAAAAAATACTCCTCAAATATTTCAAGGAATGATGGATAATATTTTGGTAAATATTCTTTTGTTCTTGTATATATTGATGATATTCTTGTTTTTTTGTATACTTTTTAGAAACATAGAATTTATTTTTGAAAAAATAATTAGTCATGGATTAATAATAAGTAAAAAGAAACTGAAATTATTTAAAACCCAAATAGAATTTTTAGGATTAGAATTGGAGGATGGACAAATAAAACTACAAGATCATATAGTACAAAAAATAAATAATTTTACAGATAAACTCAAAGACTTAAAAACCCTTCAAAGTTTTTTAAGATTATTAAACTATGTTAGACTGTATATTAAAAATCTTAGTAGATTAGCTGGACCCTTTATAGTAAAACAAAAAATACAAGACATAGATATTTTAACCAAGAAGATATTAAACTTGTACAAAAAATAAAGGAACTTGTAAAGCATCTCCCAACTTTACATTTACCCTTAGAAAGTGAATATAAAATAATTCAAACTGATGCTAGCCAAACAAGATGGGGAGGTATACTTTTAACAGTCACTAACATTGGAGAAGAAAACTTTGTATATACTATAGTGGAACTTTTAATGATTATCAAAAGAACCTTAGTTCTACAAACTTAGAAATTGAAGCAATAATCTTAGTCTTAGAAAAATTTCAATTATTTTAAACCAAGAATAATTTACTTTAAGAACTGATTGTGAGAATATTAAAAAATTCTTTGAAAATAAAAAATCTTCAAAATTGTCCACCGAAAGATGGATAAAGTTTCAAAACTCTTTAATTGGTTTCAGACCTAAATTTGAAAATATTAAAGGAAAAGATAATATATTAGCAGGGTTCTAACATTTTGTTTTCTTAAAATTTTGTATATTTTATTCATATAAAATAAAAAATAAAAAATATTTTTCATTAAAAATTATATTTAATCATTTACATTAATTTTCTCTTAATTTTATTAAAAATTAAAATTTTTATATACTGAAGTTGCACATAGATTGACACAACCCTTTGAAAATAGGGTACCATTCTTTTATAAAAATAACAAATATATATATATATATATATATATATATAAAAGTAATACTGAAGTGTGTTAAGAGTACCATTGTAGTGGAAAGTATGTACCACTATTCTTTAGTTCATGGAAAGGCATGTTATAATATTTAATTTTTTTAACATATATGTAATAATGAAATAACGTGGATTTGGTGGATGTTATTACATTAGGGTCTAATGGGTTTCAATTGACCTCCAAAAAATGTACTTTTTTTGTCAAGAATGTACATATTTTTCTTAAGGATATATGTGGTGTTCCAAATCACATTTTAAGGTTGGAGAAGGGCTCAAATACATTACCAAGGTTCCCAAATGAATATTGCACAATAACATTTACTCAACTCATCTTATTTCATTATTACATGAGACGTTGAACATATAACAGACGATAAAATACCTTATCATAAACAAAAGAAAAATGGTACATACTTCCCACCACAATGGTACCCGTAACATACTTCAATGATGCCTTTTTTTATAAAAGAGTGGTACCCTATTTTCATTTTCAAAGGAGTGCACAATTTCAGTATGTATAAACTTTCATCTTTAATATAATTAAGAGAAAATTAATATAATTAATTAAATACAATTTTTTATGAAAAAATATTTTTATATGTTATTTTATATAAATAAAATATTACAATTTTTAAGAAAGCAAAATATTATAACCACAACCAAGTTTTTATCTTATATAATTAAAAATATTAAACATTTTAATGAAAAAGGTTAAAACCAATAAATATGAAAAGATGAAATAGTGAAAAAAAACTTTTTAAAAAAAAAAAAGGTAAAAAGGTGGAGGTATCATGGTGGGGAAAAAAGAAAAAAAATGAAATAGTGAAAAAAATAAATAAATAATTCATGAAGCTAACACATTAAAAAAAGAAATTTATAATTATATAGAATAAAAATTATAATAATAATTAATTTAATAGGATTAAAACAGACTAAAAATTTTAAAATTATTAGATATTAAATTAAAAATATAAAATATTAATAAATTAATATTTATTTATTTATTATATACATATTATATTAATATTCTAATTATATAATAATAATACATATTTATAATAATATTTATTAAAATACTATAACATATATATTATATTAAAATATTGAATTTGTTAGTATTAACATATATGTAAGAGGGGATAAAAAAGGAAAAAAGAAAAATCATGTTAGTTGCCATATGTCCAACTTTAAAGACAGCAATATGGCCTTTGACTTGTCATGTCAAATTAAAAAAGGGAGAATTATCTTTTGGGGGTAGATGGGCCCCCAAATTAAAAAAAGGTTCATATAACTCTTGAAATTGAGTTGAAGGATATGAAATAGTAATGGACAAATATACCCTTTAAGAACACATATAAAATATTTTATAAAATTAAGTTAAATAATTTTTTTCAATAACTTTTTTTTTTCAAAAATACTAAATTAAATAAAAGTAGTTTTCAAAAATATTAAATTAAATAATTTTTTTTTCAAAAATATTAAATTATTTTTTTTCAAAAATATTAAATTAAATTAAAGTATTTAAAAAATATTAAATTAAATATTTTTTTAAATATTAAATTAAATAAATTTATTTTAAAAAAATATTAAATTAAATAAACTTATTTTTTAAAAATATTAAATTAAATAAATTTATTTTAAAAAAATATTAAATTAAATAAAAGTATTTTAAAAAATATTAAATTACATAAAAGTATTTTTTTAAAATATTAATTTTTTTTCTCAAAATCATCAAAGGGCATTTTTGGAAATACTGAAAGATGATATCCTTCAACTCGATTTCTATACTTTCATTAGGTCTTGGGCTCAATTTGAAGAGTTACATGAACCTTTTGTTAATTTGGGGGTCCATCTACCCCCAAAACATAATTCTCCCATTAAAAAAAGGAGATGGTTGGTGGCAAAAGGGAAAAATGATAGAAATGGTAGTTTTGGAACTTTAATGCTTTTTACTATTTGAGTGCATGGTTGAAAAATTACCATTAAAAAAAATCATGAACTTTGAAAATGAAAAGTAAAAGTTTCAAAAAATGATATATTTTTTAAACAATGCATACTTCCATGATCCCCCAATATAATATTATATTTACATTATATATATTAAATGAAATATTAACCATACAAATTTAGACCAATCAAATTTAGACCAATCAAATTTATCGCTTTTATTATTCAATCATATGTCTAGCATATCAACAATTTTAAATTTATGAAATAAATAAGTCATTTTAGTCTTGAATAATATATTCAAACATATAATTGACAAATATTACAAATCCTTCTTCCAAATGCAAACATGATGCAAATACTTACATACAATCGAGTAATGCACTATTGTTCTTGGGTTTTTACTAAAAGATACACGTCCGTACCCAAATACATTCCCCATTTAAAACCTTCTCGGACTAAACTTTTGAGTCTTTCACCCTAGGAATCTCACTCCCTTCTTAATTTACCCTCTCTAGGGTCCGTTTATTTCTCATTTTTCTTTTCTTTTCATTTTTACCCTTTTCGTAGTCTTTTCATTCTCATTTCCATATCACACAACTAGTTCTTCAATTATTTTTTTCTTTCACACAACCATGATGCATATAAAATGCAATAAACTCACATGTCATCATCCACAATTTTCCAGGATATAATTTTTATTTACTCCAAACATGCTCAATAATCCAACAACCAACACAATAATTTATCTTCAATTAAATCACCACAAACATGAAAAAAAATTCACAATAATTCATATATCATCAAAACATAGTCTAAACCCAAATTATATAAATTTCATTTATTCCCAACATACTTAATAATTTGCAACAACCAACACAACAATTTTTCTTTCACTAAATCATTTTAAATATCATTAAAAAAAATCCATAGTAACCCATATATCATAAAAAAATGCAACCTAACCATAATTATATAAATTTTGCTTGCTTAAAACATGCTCAATAATTCCTAATAATCAACACAACCATTTTTATTTAGTTAAATCATGACAAAATTTAAAAAATAATAATAATAATCCTAACAACAACATATTCCAAATAGCATATAGCACAACCCAAATAGCTCGTATTCATCTTCCAACAATTAAATCTATGATTTTTTTTTTCAAGAAAATATATTAAATAAAAGTTTTAGGATTAAACCACTTTACCTAAAAGAAGGAGAAAATTTAACCATTGAAACTAAAATCGAACTCTATAGGAGTGTTCCTCATTTTAAATAGAGTATTCTCTTAACATTTTACACGAAACAAACATTGTTTGGTAGGTTAATCGGCATCCCCAAAATAGAGGCCCTTTTTCTTCCGCTCCCAAGCGACCTCCCCTATATATTCCCCTTCTCTGTTTTGCTTTCTTTTATTCTTTTTTTTTTTCTTTTATATTATTATTATTATTATTATTATCATCATAACAAATTCAAAATACCACACATATCATTTTTTAATAAATTAAACTACTATTCTCTATCTCATATTTCATAATTATAAATTACTCAATTTATAATTTTCTATCTTACAAAAAATACCATTATATTCTTAATTAAATTTACTACAAGTCTATTCTTCAAAATATATAATTTGACTTTTACTACCTAAAACATTTTTTTACTCTGAAATTGACTTATGACATAATTCTATTAACTAAAAAAAATCAATTTCATAAAATGTCTAAAACATAAAATAATTTTTAGACATCCCAAAAGTTGAAATTCATAATAACCTTTAACCCGTTAATTTTAGTCATTCAATTCATAATAATCAAATTCTCAGCCTTTTGGTATAACTTTTATTTAATTTACTTAATTTGTCAAATTCCTCAATTGAATTAAATTTTCAAAATTTACATTTACCCTTTTCTATAATTTTCTAAATTCATATATCATAATTTAATCTTAATTTAATTTCAAGTCAACTCTATTTGATGTTTTGTAATTCTATAAGGTTTAATTTCAATTATAAAATTTAAATTCATTCGTTATAAAATTAAATCCAATTTCTTTTTAATAATTCATTATAACAACTTGATATAATATAAATTTTTACTAAGTTTTTCTTACTATGATTCTCTGATAGTCACTAAATAATAATTAGATCAATTCTCACAATATATTTAATATTCAAAATCTAATCTCGATTATTTGATATTTAAATTTTCCTTCAAATTTAAATCTAATTTTTGAAATTCCCACTCTTTATATCATGAAAATTTTTTCAAATTATTGACTTTTGATCAATTTTTTCAAAATCTCTCCCAGTTAAATATTAGCACATGGATTTTTATCATTTTTTTTTTTTAACCATTTGACTAACAATTTTATAAAAACTTTTTTGATCCTGAATCTAACGTGTGATTAAAAACTCGAGTATTACATTAAGCCTCATAATTTCTTGATGGACCTAAAGACAATGATGTTGAAAATAGATCTTGGGTTGGCTAGGGTTTTTACTCTTCCTACTAAGAAGTACACTCATGAGATACTCTTTGTGGTATAGAGCCCCTGTAGTACTTTTAGGTTCCACCCATTACTCAATGGGAGAATTGTGTTTTAGGCCCAGCTAGGCCCAAAAATTAACATTTGGTCCTCCAACCACCCATATTTAAGTTCAAGACCCAAACAAAGTATGAAAATTAAGATGAAGGATATTGTCTTTCATTAATTCCTAAAATACCCTTATCCCTTATATGCCTACAAGTGAGTGTGAATTTTAATTTTTTTTTTTGTGTTTTTTTTTCTTTTTCTATTCCCTATTAAATATTACTCATTTCTAACTTTTTTTTTTCCTTTTTATTCCAATATATATTTCTATTTTATGTCAAATAAAAAACAATAATATTTTTTTATTTTTCATTTTTAAAGATATTGAATCTTTTTGCTTTTATTAAAAGCAATGATAAAAATTTTGGGATTTTTCATCCAAATATTTTTTATCTTTTTGTATTTATCTTTTAGTTTAATTTTTATTTTTTCTTTTAAATTTATATTACCCTTTCATCTACATTTTTCTCTTATTTTTAATTATTTTTTATATTTTCTACATTAACCATATTTTAAAAAAATTTTAAATTAGCTATCACTTCACTTTATTATATATATATATATATATATCTTTTTAGCTTTTTAATTTTTAATGTTTTTATTTTAAAATTTTAAAAAAGATAAATTTGTTGAAAAAAAATAACTAAGATATGAAGTTCTAATATTATATTAATAATTTTTCTTATCTAGATAGACTAATGCAAAGTATTTTGACTCACAACAAGAAAATTGTCAATACAATTTTTTAGTTAAACTTTAAAAATTAAGTTTCAAATAAAATATATTATATAAAATTTTATCTAAAAATGATTGAAAGTGGTATTTAATTTTTTTATTTATTGACTTTGAAACTTATCTAATTTTTTACTTGAAAGGTAATAGAACATGTTTACAAAAAAAAAAAATTAGTTTTTCATTTTTTAAATAAATGAGTATAAATATATTAAAAGAATTAAAGATAATCTTAGTAAAAATTTTGATAAATATGATTATAATTTTAAATATAGATTCATTTGGATAAAATTTCACAAAAAAAAAAAAAAACATATATAGTGAAAAGAAATAACATTGCTAAAACTACAAAAACAAAATATGCAATTACAATTTTTTTATGATGAAAGTTAAAAATAAAATTCGAAACAATTCTTGAGTGAGAGAATTTGAGTGGGGGAAAAATCTTTGAGTGGAAAAAAATAGGAAATTTTTTCAAAATCACTTGAAATCCTTAATAAAAAGTAGTCTTGTACAATTAGTAAATTTGTCTTGTACAGTTAGTGTAATACCTTGTATAATAACTCAAAATTTTATTTCTTATGTGTTAATTTTTGTAGGGAATGTCTTAATGAAATAGTTTGGTAAAAAAAAGAAAAAAAAAACTATCAATAATCGTCTTAATATCAAATTCAAGTTATTTAAAAATTGTACAAAACCTATTAGGAGCCTTATACACCTTTGTACACTTAGCACATTTCTCTTGTACAATTAGTATAATACCCTTGTACAATGACATTAATTTCATATTTGTCATAACTTAAACGTATTTTCAAAAAGAGGCAATATAGAAAATAAAAATAAAAACTAAAAAAATATTTTAAAACCAAACTCAAATATAATCTATATAATTTTTAGTTACTTGTTTTCATCTAAAACAAGTAAATATACCTTTCAACCCTTTTATATATATAAAAAAATCAATCTCTACTATGTATTGATATAATCCACTTCTAAAATTAGGTCATATGAAAACATTTTAATTGAGTATTTAAAATAAAAACTCTCCATCCATCCTCATTTTAATCGAGTACTTAAAATAAAAACTCTCAATCCATACCCTTTCTTTATTTTTCTTTTTCTTATTTTAATAAATTTTCAATTAATTCAAATAATTAAAAAAAAATCCTTAATAAATAAATTTGTAGCATTTCATATAACTTATTACTAAAAGTCATGTTCAAAAAGTTGTTAAAATAAGGAAGGAAGAAGATTTAAAAAAAAATTTGAACTTTTTATTTTATAATAGTAAAAAAAAAAATTAAAATACTTTTTAGTATAAAAAAAATAAAATAGTGAATATATTTATTTTAAATGGTATTTTAATCATTAAATTATTTACTTCTAAAATGTAAACGATAAAAATAAATATAAAAGATAATTTTTATTTATTTAAATTAATATTTTTTTAAAAAGTATTTTCTAAAATAGTCTTTGAATCATTAATATAATTTTTGTTTATTTATAATTTAAAAATAAAAAATAATGTAAATTTTCAATTATTTATAAAAGAGTTTTTAAAAAATGAAAAATCCAAAAATGGTTAAATAAGAAAGAAGAGTGGCAAGTAGTAGAATAAAGACAAAAATGAGTCAAGTGGGTATTTTTTTCAATTATTATCTCATATCCTTGGACTTAAATATGGGTGGTTGGAGGACCAAATGTTAATTTTTGGGCCCAACTGGGCCCAAAACACAATTCTCTCTTACTCAATTGTGGTAGATATGTGGTATGTTGGCTAGATTCAGAACTGCAGTAGCTCCTACATATTTTCAAGTTATTGGGTGTCCCCAATGAAGAAATGTGGCTAGGAGTGACCAAACTACCAAACTGGCATGAGTTCCCCTAATGGAGCCCAAATCCCTAAGAATTCATCAACGGTTTTTCCTAGTATGTCAACAGTTGTTCCTAATATGGATGAAGATGAGCTTGATCTTTTATTGAAAATGTTGAAGTATGACCCTTCAGAGAGGATTTCACCAAAAAAAAAAAAAAAAACTATAGAACACCCTTACATTGACAATCTGGACAAGGACTATCTTCAAAGCAAAAACAATGATGACCCTATAGAATCACTTCATTTTGTGAATCTAGATTAATGAATTAAGATGAGTAGTGGTAGCATAAAAAATAGGTACCTGCCAATCGGGCACCTCTTGCAAGTATCTTTTGATTCAGTACTCTTCTTTGGAGTACCATTTACGAAAGGGTACTACCGTAGATCCATAACTGAACATGGCAGACAAAGCTCGTGATCTTTGAATTGGAATTTAGCAAAAAAAACTGCCATCACTGTCAATGCCGATTTGAAAAGTCAACCCACATATCACTATATAAAAGAAGAAAACCAACTCGCTATACAGATAAGAAAGACAGAAGAAAAAATTGCTTCCAGATTTGGTGCCATCTATGAGAAGTTATTTGCTAAAGAATCTTTTTTTCAACCAAAATAGCGAAACCATGACTAAAAACGAAGAATCGGTCGAAGAGAGATTAATCCATGAAAATAAGATAAATGAACAAGACTTGATGCAAAATCATTTTTTACAGTTGCAACATCAGATGGATCAATTACAACATGAACATCATCGACAACTTGAAGATCTTTTGGCTAGGCAAGACAAGCTGGCCTATCAATTGTATGGCCAACAAAGAAAAGCAAGTACTCTGTCAAGGAACCCGACATGGCGAGAAGATGATGTGATGAACTATACGTTGAATTCAAAAATGACACGTAAGTCATCGACGAAATGTCTGCAATTCGCAACACCAATATCAGGAGAGTTGGAGCAAAAGTATAAGAGGTTAGCAGTAGAAATACATAAAATCAACCTGCAAGCGAACATATAGCCAGGAACAGACAGGAATTAGACAAGTATGTTGCAGTCACCAATATTGCCACAGCTATTGCAAGAGGGGTTATTTGTTCACTACGTGCCTCATAAGTTTAACCTTGTGACGGGACTAGGGATCTTGCTGAGCATATCTATCATTTTCGCTTACTGATGGCTCTTGTTGACTATCGTGAGGGCTTACTATGCTGAGTTTTTCCTGCCAGTCTACAAGGGTCGTCCCTAACCTTGTTCCATCAACTCCCTACTTGTTCTATTCATAGTTTTACTCAACTATGCGATTAGTTTATGAGCCATTATGCATGTAATATGCATCCTCGGCGTAGTATTGATCACTTGTTCAACCTCAAATAAAACTCGAGACAATCGCTCTATAAGTTGATCCATCATTTTTTTACCAAGATAATGAAAGTTGGAAGTGATGACCCCAAGACTGTTATTATTGCCTTAAAAAAGGCCTTACTACTTGGTAGCCCCTTGCAACGGTCGCTTGCTAAAAGTAGACTTGTCATGATGGAAGCACTTTTATCTAAAGCCAATCACTATATGAATATGAAAGAAGAAATGGGAGTGGTGGAGAGCAGAAGAAAAATGTTGTGGTGGAACATACACAAGTCTAGGGACCTTCGGCTCAAAGGAAGGTTGAACCTGGTAAAAGGTCATTTAGGTACCCCATGAAAGAGGTACCTCATACTGAGTTCACCATCTCTCCTAAAGAGCTTTTGATGAAAATAAAATATAGACCTAATTTTCAATGGCCTCCTCCACCATTTCAATCGATTGATCACCCTAATTAGACTAAGTACTATCAATACCATCGCATGCATGGGCATCGTACTAACCAATGTAAGTCTTTACGTCATTACTTGGAAGGGTTAGTACAACAAGAGGAACTACAACAGTATGTGAAAAATCAATCGGGCCAACCTCTTTTACTTGTAGATAAGGAATAAAAAAGAGAGTCAAGAGTTAAAGATGGTACCCTCCCAATGATACATGTGGTCAACAGTACAACCTCTAGTAGAACACAGGCTTTTATGGAGCGATGTCAACACCAAAGGTTAGTCCGACGTTGGGAACACTTCTAGTTTATCCCTCAAGTGAAGTGGATAGGATGTGTTAGAAAAGAAGACCATGTTATAAAGTTTACCTCAAAAGACTTGTACAAGTGTCCCTCCCTCATGAAGACCCCCTTATAGTGACCTTACAAATCGAGAAGTATCAAGTTCAAAGGATCTTGGTTGATACCAAGAGCTCATCCAACATCCTATTTCATCACTGCTGGTTGATACCAAGAGCTCATCCAACATCCTATTTCATCACTGCTTTCGATCGATGAGTCGAGAACATGAAAAGTTATGTCTATCTCAAACCTTCTTAGTAGGATTTAATGGAAAAGCGACTCATGTAGGTAGACAATTAATGTTGGAAGTGGTCACAAGGGAGGTACAAGTAAACACCCTATTCTTGATTAATGGTTCAATTTCCCCTTACAACGCAATTTTTGGACTTCCTTGGATTCATGCAATAACAACTGTCACTTCCACTTATCATCCAAAAATAAAAATAGCAACACCTAAAGAGACTATTGAGATAGCGAGTGACCAACTGACAACCCGAAAATGTCATTTTTCGATGCTTAGTACTAAGGTATGTTCAAGGGGGACTCAACCCTCAACACCTCTTTTGACCCAATAGCAATTGAAACCTCATCTCCTACTTGCTCCAAAAGAGCCTTGACGTCAATAGGAGGTGGGAAAAGTCATGCAAGAGGTGCTGATTAGGATGCAGAATAAACAAGTCACTTAGCTTGGTTAATTGATTCCGAAACTTTTACAGAAACAAATGGAGATCTGCTTGCAACCCATGGCAATGTGATTGCATGGTAACCGCAGGATATGTCGGGTATAGATCCAACATTTTTCAGCCACAAGCTTAATGTGGATCCGTGCCTAGTTCATATACAATAGAAACAACATCGGGTAGCTCCGTTGAAGGCACATATTATCAAGGAAGAGTTAAACAAGTTGTTAGCTGCCAACTTTGTCCGAGAAGTACGATATCTGACTTGGCTTACTAATGTGGTTGTGGTGCCTAAAAAGAACAGTAAGTGGAGGATGTGCGTTGACTACACTGATCTTAATAAAACTATGTCCAAAAGACATCTATCCTCTTCATTGCATTGATCAATTGGTAGACTTAGTATCTAGACATGAAGTGTTGTCCTTTCTAGACACCTACAATAGGTACAATCAAATTCCCATGCACCTTGAGGATGTCAAAAAAACTGCCTTCATCACCAAACATGGGACTTATTGTTACACAGTGATGCCCTTTGGGTTGAAAAACACAAGCGCAACTTTTCAGTGTATGGTGGCATGTGTCTTTGAAAAATAGATTAGTGAAATGGTGAAGATTTATGTAAATGATCTGGTAGTCTAAAGTAAGTGTGCTCAACAACACCCACAACACTTGGTTGGGGTGTTCACTGTCTTACAAGACCATCAGATTAAACTTAACCCCACTAAATGTACTTTTAGGGTTACTAGTGTATGCTTCTTGGGTTATCTGGTCACACAACAAGGAATAGAGGCTAATCTAGATCAAATTCATGCTATCCAAGAAATGGAAATCCCGACCTCCCAAAAAGAAGTGCAAGAATTGACTGGAAGAATAGTTACATTGTCACACTTTTTGTCTCGCTTGTTAGACCAATGCAAACCTATTTTTTTTCTTACTAAGGAGGAAGAAGAGTTTACAGTGAGATGTTGAATGCACTGCCACTTTTAAGCAACTCAATGAGCAATTCATTCACCCTTTTATCATTTCGGCACCTAAACTAGAGGAGATTTTGCACATATACCTTTCTATTTCAAAATATGCGATCAATGTCATGCTGTTTTGAAATAACGAGAATTAAGAAAAGCCATTTTTTCATGTGAGCAAAGCCTTACTTGACCTTGAATCAAGGTACGCCCATTTAGAACAATTAGTTTTGGCACTACTTGTAACTACCCAAAAGTTGTGCCCATATTTTCAAGCTCATTCAATAATCTTACTAACCACGTACCCATTGTAGAGCATGCTTAGTAAGCTCGACCTCTCTAGATGGATGTTACGATGGTCTGTGGAACTAAACAAGTATGATATCAGTTGCTGGTCGTAAATTGCTTTGAAGAGGCAAGTATTAGCTGACTTTCTCATTGAGTTTACTCATGAGCAACACTCAAATGAAGATAAACAGTCTCTACAAGAACCTGAAATATGGGTACTTTATGTTGATGGTCCCTCGAACCAACAAAAAGCAAGGGTAGGCGTGTACATGGAAACTCCATGTGGTGAGATTGATAAGAGTGTAACGTTGGGTTTTGAAGCCTCAAACAATGAAGCTGAGTATGAAGCAATGTTGCATGGCTTGGAGATGGCCCAACTGCTTGGTACGCAAAACCTACATCTCCGATTCGACTCTAAACTTGTGGTGAATCAAGTGCAAGGGCACTATAATGCTAAAAATGCACAAATGGGAGCTCACCTTTGGCAAGTGAGGTAGATGATTCAAGCATTCCCAAAATTTTGTAATGGCCAAATTCCCCGTAATTAAAACATGGTGGTCAATTTTTTAGCCAATTTAGCAATATATCACAGTGTAGTGGAGTGAAAGAGAATGAGTCTTGAATATCAAGACCAGCCCTATGTCGAAAAACCGTTGGTTAAGGTAAATTCGAGTACCACCTCAAGTGATGATTGTCGATACCCTATTATGGAATTTCTTTTGCATGGAACCACCCCTCATGATAAGAAAGAGGCCCACAAGTTGCAAGCACGGGCCTCCAGGTATGTGATTATAGATGAACAACTCTATCGATGATCCGCTCAAGAACCATACTTATGATGTTTATCTTGAGCTAATTTGCAGTACCTATTGGCTAGATACATCAAGGACAACACAACAATCACAATGGAAAAAGAACCTTGGCCCATCATGTTATCAATCTCGATTATTACTGGTCGTACATGCAAACAAATGCAGCTCGTTATGTATGTACCTGTGACTGATGTCAAAGGTGTGCTCCTTAGTAGCATCAACCTCCACTTAAATATCATGTCACGACCTCAATCTGGCCCTTTGCACATTAGGGGCTAGACTTAGTGAGGCTTTTTCCAATAGCTATTGAACAAAAAATGCTTCCTGTTGGTTGCCATAAATTATTTCACCAAATGGATAGAGACAAAACCCCTTTATTTGGTAAAATGGAAAAAACATCCGAGGTTTCCTTTGGAAAAGCATAATTTGTTGATTTAGCATACCTCAGGAGATTACTACAGACAATGGGACGTAATTTGAATCTTAGGAAGTTAAAAAACTATGTCAAGAAGTACACATTCAACATCACTTTTCTACTCTTACCTATCCACAAGGAAACGGACAAGTAGAGGCCAACAATAAAACCATCATCATGGCATTGAAGAAAATGTTGGAGTCATATAAGGCTAAGTGGGTTGAAGAGTTACATGTTGTTTTATGGGCTTATCGAGCTACCCCACACAATGCTACCAAAGAAACTCCTTACTCGTTGGCCTACGGTACAGAAGCGATCGTACCCTTGGAAATAAGACTACCTTCTCTATGAGTACAAACATATCAGAGCCAAGCTAACCAAAAAGCTATTTTTGAAATTGTTACATTTCTTGAAGATAAAAGGGAAATGACAACTGTACAAGCTATAATGTATCAATAATGAGTGGCTCAAAACTACAATCCAAAAGTGAGACATCGTCCAATAAATGAAGGAGATTTGGTACTCTGAGCTATCTTGGATATCAACATACACTCCAAGGATGGAAAGCTGGCTCCAGCCTGGGATTTTTTTTCGGTGTTTTGAGGATGGCTCCTATGAGTGCCTGTTGGCTCATCTACCCAAATGGCATTTAGCTACCACAACCATGGAATCAAGTGTACCTAAAAAGGTACTACTCTTAACTTAAATCACTAGTTGACCCTTTTTGAAAATCCACTTTTTGTCTTTGCATGTGTTATGTAACTAGAGAAACATGCACTATATAAATAATATAGCATGTCCTATGTAAATAATGAATTCAAAACCCCGTCCTTTTAAACTTCCTTAATTTGTTTCAACAACCTTGGAACTAAAATAAGAGCAGTAACTAACAATGTCACAAGCCTCGAGGTTCTATGGGTGGGCCATGTCTTTTCAGCACAAGTCTAATCATAAACCCCAACTCTATCGTGGTGACCCGCCACAAAGGGATCGATGCATAATTAATTGGATTATGAATGACTAATTGGTTTACACCTTAAACAGTTGGTGTGTTGATCATTTTTCCTCATGAATCTAACCACAATCCAATCTCTATGCTTGCAAGGCATCGAGAACGAAAAGTTGCGTACATCCAGTACACAACATATAACCAAATCAAGCCATATACAAAATAAAAAAGTGTCCAACTTGGCATCTTAAACACAAGTACCCAAAAAACATTACACCAAAAAAAAGTATTTTATCATATTCTCATAAACAACAAAAGTAAAAAAGGCTAAAGGGATGCACTGCCATCCTATAATCAAGAAGGTTATGGCGTGAGGGGATTTGAAGATGAACCCGCATCCTGTAAGGAAGGTCTAACAGTTGACTTTGACGAATCACCCATATCTTTATAAGGCACACCCGGATTTGTCACAACCTTACCAACTTCAGGTACCTCCGTAGGAACTTGCTTATCACCACCAGACACATTTGAGGGCACTTTGGTTTCTTTCACCAAGTCAAATGAATCATCTAAACCCAATCCCTATAACAGCATAATGAGACTAGATATCAACCAATGAGCAAAACATGTAAGAGAAATTAAGAAAAACATGATGAATACCTCTATCTTAGACCTGGTAAGGTCTACCCCATACCTAAAGGTGTACTGCTAATAAAAAATTGGCCAGAAGCACCATTTGATTTGCTATTAGTCCCAAATTTTGGTGGATCAAAGGTCTTAATTTCTAATTTCAGGTGCACTTCGCTCCATCCGAGCATGTATCCTTCATTTTTTATTTTGTTCATCACAGACCAAAAGATCATTTGTTAGTTAGTTAAACACACTATTATGGATATTTTCTTTATCTTTTAACCAATTTTCTTATAATTGATATAAGTCAGCCCCATACATCATCTTCACACAATGAGTGTCTTCTAGAAAATCACTCAGTTTTTCTTTTTCTTTGGTTAGAAATGTGACTTGAGCCTCCAAATGAGTAACTTTTGCCTCAGCCAAAGACAATTTATTTGATGTTTTGCTTGTCAATAGAGTGGATTTTCTAACTTGGTCTCTTAAGCCGATTTGAGTTACACCCGTGGCAGTGAGGCGTCGACACATTTCCAAGCCAAATTGAAGAGCCTACTAATAAAGAGGTGTACTTCAACATAAAGGGGTTCAAAGATGAAAGTTTACATTATCAAACAAAGTGATACCTGGTAACTGATTACTACTCAAAAAGTGCTATTTGATAGCTTGTAATTAACTCTTTTAAACACTTTTGAGTAGTAGTTATTACTTTTTAACCCAATTAACATATTAAGGACCTTTGTAATCATTTCTAATCACTTTGTGTAAGTTTTGGTGTTTTTTTTTAGTAATTTGATCACCAAAGCAATCCAAGATTGAGGAGAGTTCTTTGGAATCCATGGAAAAGCAATGGAAAGCTCAGAAACATGAAGAACCAAAGCTCTGAAGTCCTTTGCCATAAGCAAATCCGGAATGCAAGGAGGGGAAGCAAAGAGAAATCTAACATGAAGTATTCTTGATAACAGTCATGTCAGCCACTTTTGGAGTACTTTCTGGAGTTCAATTTATGCATGCTATATGTCGTTTCGAAGCTCAGGAAGTCAACAATCCAATGCTTCAAACAGTGTGCGATTCGGAGTTGAAATGAAGGAGTTACAGCCATTGGAAGCCGATCACTCCAAGCTGAAGGAAAATTTTGCACGGTTGCGAAATCACCCTTTTGCTGCGAAAATGTTGTCCTTTGGTTGCGAAATTTCGCAACCCTCTTGCACGCACAGCTGCAATGTTCTCCTGAAGCTTCCCGATATTTGCGACCGACATTTGGAGATATTTTGCTTTAGATATTTGATGTCTAAATCCCCAAACTCTCCTTGTAACCCACCTATCATAGGATTCCTTAGTCATTAAGTAAGAACAAAGGGTGAATAACCTCTTATATATATAGTTTGTAATTTTCTTTAAAGAAAGGAGTCGGGAGCTTGTTCTCAAAAGCATCCTTTGTACAATTTTGCAAGGAAGTAAAATATAGAGCCTTTGTTCTGCCTTACCTTCTCGTTTTGATTGTATTGTATATTATTTACTTTTTATTTCTAGCCAATCAAACTCTGAGGATTTTTCCTCAGAGGATGAGCGGCTAGGCTCTTTATCTCTTGGAGTGAAGAAAACCGGGTAAGTTTCCTCATGCATAAATTGGAAGTTTTGTTGTTTTAGTTTTTAATGAAGAGAAAGTGTGACCCATTAATGGTTTTTATATTTTTAGTTAACTTAAAACGCCTTTAAATCACCTGGGCCAACACTTGGTAAGGCAAGTGATCTCCGTCTATTGAGATGCACTAGTTTATCTCTTGCGAGCCTTTGGGAGGTGACTTGAAGGTAGGATTTTCTAGAATAGCCAACACTTGGTAAGCTTTTGGACTCTAAGGAGACATCCATTAGTTATCTCTTGCGAGCTTTTGACGGGTAATCCAAGGTTAATGATCACCTTGAATGGCAAATGCTAGGTGAGAGGCACGAGCCATTGCAAGATGCATCAGTGAGAGGAATTTAGTGTTTAAACCCATTAAAGGGAAGCATATGTACCACACCGGTTCGGGAAATAACTATATGTTAAATCCCCAACGCGAGGAAAAGAAACAAGTGACCGGAACTCCTTTTTTGTATGAGGAACTTGAGCCTAGTGATCTAAACTCTAAGAAACACTTTTCTTTGTAATTAAAATCAGTTACTATTTTTGGTTAGCTTAAAACCAACATTTTCAACCAAAGTTTATGTTTTCTTTTAAAGCTAACCTTGAAATGAAAAGGCATCAATTCATCTTTGAATTTATATCAATTGTGAAGTGAAAACTCATCCCAGTGAACGACCCTAGAGCCACTATGCTATGCTAGCTAAGGCTATCCTAGTACATGGTGTAATAGGTTATAAATTTTGTTGATTACTCCCTTCTGAGGACCATAATGAAGGAACACCAGCTGGACACGAATCAAATGGTACCACTGTCAAGGACCATTGAGAGGATATGAATCAGCTGAGACACCAATTGGGAACGTATCAGTAACTCAAGCCAATAGATTTATCCATTATAACAAAATAAGATATATTAGCAAGGGCTCTAATGTCCTCAATGGAAGACGACTGCTTAGAGGCATGAATTGCTAGGAGAAGATCCTTGCCAATTATAGATTCATCGTTTATTTATTTTTGTTGTTTCAGACTAAACAGGAATGGAATATAAGAAAACACTTCTTTAAGACTTCGCCTTTTAGCCGCATGTGCCTCTAAGTGCTAGGCTGTTAGACAGGACCTTTTCCCTCATCAGTTATGTTGGTCAAGTCAATCGAGGTAGTTGATGATGTAAAGGGTACTTTACCCGCTAAAGTACCTATGCAAGATCTAGTGACGTAGCCACCGAATCAACTCTTGCCTGGAATATAGTGAGCCAAAGAGGCACTCGCAATGCTAGATTCTATATTCTAAGACTTACCTTCATAAGAGGTTTTTGTCATAGAAGAAGCCCCTATTTTCCTCTTTAGTTGATCAACAGCTCGAGGAGGAGGCGGAAGAGAAAATTTCTTCTCCATAGAAGATCCCTCTTTAGTCTTTATAAAAGCTAAACAAGGTACAATTGAAATCAACCCACGTGATACAAATGTGGCATAAATTTAACAGTAATTTATGATCCTGCAATCCAACGTCTATTCGAAACCACCCCACAATTTCTTCTTAGTGTGAATCTTCTAAAGTGAGAGCTTCAGTATCCTCTAGTCAAGTTTTTTTTTGTCAAGAACGTAAAAAACCCCAAACCACAACAAAAACACGAAAGAGAAGTTCGAAATACTTACTTGGAATGCCATGTACCCGAGATGCCCTTAGGAGCCCTTCTAGTTTGGAAGCCCTGAACTCCCAATGACCAGACACAACGACGATTTCTCGGTTTACCTCCTTGTTTGTGGAAAGACCACCAATGATGAAAGCACCCATGACACTCTAAGGAAACAAGTACCATTAATGTAGAATGCAAGATCTCTTAGCATGACAGATATACATGACATCTCTTGCTAAGATATGCAAACATTTTATATGGTCCAATACCACCATAGACATAATCAGGCGAATGATATTGACATAAAACTGGTTTGGTGCTAGCTGCTAATGGCGAGCAAGGTCTTTAAATAGCGAAGGAAGGGGCAACCTTAGACCCGCCTCGAAGTAACCCTTCGGTAAAAACAGTTCATCCTCTACAGGGCTACTTTCAACCAAATTCACATCATTCTCCTCTAAAAACCTAAGCCCGATCGACATAGGGATGTTAAACTCCGCCCGAAACTCTTCTATAGAACTAGATGACTTCATCTTTTTCCCCTTCTTTTTCGACATTGTTGAGAATATGGATATAAGCATGCTGCTAACAATAAATGCAAAATATATGCAAAGTGAAAAAGACCTTACCAGATCAAAGACGCTGCAATTAAGGAGCAAGGCAATCGCCGAATGAGAGAGAACAATAATAAAAACACATTTTGAAAAATGGTGGTTTCTATTGGGGGTTTGATATCTTGAGTGACATGGCAACGTCTCAACCACACAATGTGGTGCACCCCATTAATTGCCTCGGGCCTTGAAGATTATCAAGTGCCTTTAGGCATCTTTGAACCTTAACAGAAGGTTAAAGTCAAACGCTCAGACTGGGTTTCAGACATTAGATCACCGAAAAGACCCACGGTCCCAAGCTTCTCCGAAAATAACCTTGGGACTAGGGAAAGGGAGTGGGGTGACTGGTAGCACAAAAAATAGTTACTTGTATCTTTTGATTCAATATTAGGAAAATTCTACAGTACCACTTCGGTACCTACCCAAAAAACAATTTTGACCATTGGATGAAAATGGTTCAATCTGGACCGTCCAATTGGTTTATATATTTTGAAAAAATTTAAAAATATATAAAAAAAAATAACAACAAGTTGCCGGTCACCTGATTTCCCGCTTCTATCTTGCTTAATCTTATCTAAAGACAAAAATTTATCTGATGGATATTACACTTGACGCCTATTTTCGGAAAGGTGAGCTATTAGTTTGATGGGCATTACAACTTTCCCGGATTTTAGAGAGTTAAGCTTCAGCAATTTGAGGGTGTGGAGATGCAATTTTCGGGTGAAATGAATATTTACAGAGAGAGTGAGCTGAGTGGGGATTTTGAAGGAGAAATCAGCAAGAAAAGAATCAGGCGGGCTTTGGCGGATCCGAAACCAATCTCCCCCTGCAGGCAACTCTACCTACTCGCCCAGAACAGGTACTTCACTCATTGAAATGTCAAAAATTTCTGGCAATATTTCTGAGAAAGACTATTTTTACCGAGTTTTTGGAAAATTTCCCGATATTTCCTACCAGTCCAGGCCACGCACAAACATGATGCAGTAAAATTTTGGTATTTTTACTGATTTTTTTTTTTTTGGAAATTTCCCTATATTTCCTACCAGTCCAGGCCGCACACAAGGATAGAAAATCTGTCCAATTTTTTTTAAACCGGCAAAGGTTGTGTTTTTCAACCTGGCTAAAAAATCGTGGATTTAGGGTTCATGAAATTTAAATCGAATGGCACAAAAGCAAAAAAACACCTCAAACAGATCCAAAAATGGGGGATGGATTTTGTTGAGAAATGGGTATTGAAAAAAAAAAATGATAACATGATTAGATTAGTACCTGCGAGGATTGAGAGTGGCCGGCTGGAGCTTTTTTAGGATTGAGAGTGGCCGGCTGGAGCTTTTTTAGGGATTCTTGGTCTGGAGGCTTTTTAGGGATTCTCGGTCTGGAGGAGAAAATGCCTTCTTTGACGCCCCATCCCCGAGTGTGAGAATCACTACCATTAGTAAAATCAGAATAGGGCATTTTAGGAATTTATCTTTGTATATAAATAATTAATAATTATCCATTTATATTTTGATTAAATTACTACCATCAGTAATTATCCATTTATATTTTGTTTAAATCATTACCAATAGTAATTATCCATATATTTTGATTAAATCTTTAGTATTGAACTTTCCAATTTTATTACTGATATTTTATGAATTAAAAATAATTTGATAAGATAAATTATTAATAATTTTAATTATTTAAATATATTAATGTTAATAAAAAAAATTGTTATCACATATTTTTAAATAATTAATAATTATCCATTTATATTTTGTTTAAATCATTACCAATAGTAATTATCCATTTATATTTTGATTAAATCTTTACCATTGAACTTTCGAATTTAATTACTGATATTTTATGAATTAAAAATAATTTGATAAGATATATTATTAATAATTTTAATTATTTAAATACATTAATGTTAATAGAAAAAATTGTTATCACATATTTTTAATAAAATTTTAGAAATTAAATATCAAATAAAATATTTTATATAAATTAATTTTATTTTTCATTTAATATAATAAAATTCTAGACTTTTGAGTGTTAGAAATAATAATAAAACATGGATTTAAACCTAAATCTCAAATAAAATATTTTATATAAATTGAACTTTCGAATTTTATTACCGATATTTTATGAATTAAAATTAATTTAATAAGATAAATTATTAATAATTTTAATTATTTAAATACATTAATGTTAATAGAAAAAATTGTTATCACATATTTTTAATAAAATTTTAGAAATTAAATATCAAATAAAATATTTTATATAAATTAATTTTATTTTTCATTTAAAATATAATAAAATTCTAGACTTTTGAGTGCTAGAAATAATAATGCTACATGGATTTGAACCTAAATCTCAAATAAAATATTTTATATAAATTAATTTTATTTTTCATTTAAAATGTAATAAAATTCTAAACTTTTGAACCTTTTAGTGTTAAAAATAATAATGCAACATGGATTTGAACCTAAATCTCAAATAAAATATTTTATATAAATTAATTTTATTTTTCATTTAAAATGTAAAAAAAATTTAGACTTTTGAACCTTTTAGTGTTAGAAATAATAATGCAACATGGATTCGAACCTAAATCTCAAGTAAAGTACCATGATATGATATAAAATACCATTTATTAGTGTTATATTGTTTATTTGAAATTATGAATGTTGACTTGTGTATAAAATAATAATAAAAATTTGAGGGACAATAAAAGACCTTTTGTTTTTATAATTGTGTGTTTCTAATTAAAATTTCATTTGTTCAAATATTTAATTAAAGTATGAGTATATGTTACTCATTAAAATTAAATTAAATTCTTTTGATCAGGTGCAAAATGGTACGATTGAGGAGAACTAGGAAAGTACTAAGGGGTAGTGGACCTTGGCCGCGTTTGGATACAATCTTGAACTACAAGAGGGACCCTAGCCATTCTACAAATAAACATGTGGATCATGTGGCTAATATATTCAAACGTTTCGAAGAGGAATATATCTTAGAGTCAAACCGTAAAATGCATATTCTACAAATGTCATTAACAGAACCTGAGAAAAAAGTTCTTGAAAATTATGGGAATCCATTCAAGAGGTCTCATGGTTGCACAAATAGGTCTTTTGATGACCTAGTAGCTATTTTCAAGGAACACTGGGAAACATGCTTCGTGAAGAATGCCATCAGACGAACAATAGTGCTTTCTATTTCTCCTAACTTGCGAAATGCAAGATTTTCAAATTCTAGTAAGCATAAAAATCTTAGAGGGTTATGGTTATTGAAAACAACTTCTAGAGTTATAGAAGACACTGTGTATAATCCTAACATTGTTTCTTTTAATTTCAAGGGAGAAGATTAGTTTTCCTTCTATTTATTACATTTTTTTTATGTTTTGTACATAACATGTAAATAATTTGATATGTCAGACATGACATATATATTTATCTTGTTGATGTGGCATCTCTCACAAAAAAATTCTTTAGCTCGCATAACGTTATTAAGTTGTATGCAAGATGATCTTATGATTGAGTATGAGGTATATCAAACTTCTCATGAAATGTGGGAAATGTTAAAAGAAAAGTATGGTGGACTTTTAGCTACGAAGCTTAAACGACTTGTAATGAAATTTGGAAATTACAAAATGCGACTAAACCATACAATGAAACAAGATCCTAAGGAGATGAAAAGAATGATAAAAGAGCTTAAAACATTTGGACATTATTATATTTAAAAAAATTATAAATTAATTGATATAATTTTAAAAAATGCCTTTTTGCTATGCTATGTAAAAAAGATAAAATAAAATAAAAAGAAAAAAAGATTTAAAGTAAATAAATTATTTTTATTTGATAATTTAAATTTATTTTAATTAGTTTAACTCATCGATCTAATGATTAAATAATGATTAATATTTTTAGAAAAAAACTCCATTTTGTTACAAATATTTTCAAACTCATTGTTGTCAAGTTCAAAACTTAATTCTTATCGGTATGCTCACTATGTTGCAGGCTACACAGTTGCTTAATATAAGAGGAGTTTATCTTATTTTGAGCAGTCTTACTGCATCTTGACTTAGAAAGCCAAATATGTAAGATTTTATATTTGTCACTTAATTATTTGAATATAGTACATAGTTTTAATTAGTTGTAAATTACATTCATAATGTTGTGTTTTAAACAGGAGCAAACAATCATTTGAGGAGAATGATCCCTCTTCAAACCCAAAACTTCCTATGGGTTCATGGCTTTATTATTTGTAAGAATATATATACATATATAGTTAATTCATTTTGGATATTTATTCATATGTTGAAAATATAATCATTTTTATGTGATGTTTTTTGCAGTCAAGAACAAGTACTCGCAAGAAAAAAAGATAACAAGGAATTAATAATAAATAATGATGTAAGAAAAGAAATGAATATTTGCATAATATGTTTTTTAATCAACTTTTATACTCTATATGATAACTAACTAATTTAATATTACAGTTGCAAAAAGAGATTGGGAAAAAGTGGCAATCCCTTTCAAATGGAGAAAAAAAAGAGTTCATAGAGAAGTCTAAAAAATGCCCTCATGAATATATAAAACAAAAGGGTCGAAACTCAAAAAATGCATCAAATGTAAGAAATTCGAAATTTATGTTTTTAAATTATGATAATATTTCCTTTCAATTTAAAATATATATGCTTATGTATATTTATGACTTCCAGTCATATCTTCACACGCATTGTTCGCCTGATCGGGTATATAAACTACTTCAATACTTGCAACCTAATCAAAAGGTCGTCATACAAGAAATAGGGTTTGGAGGTATTTTAGGATTGCGATGTACTAAACTTGATCATAGTTTATGTCATTGGTTGGTAGAGAATTTTGACACTCTTTCATGCACATTAAGTGTGCATAACACTTCCATTAAATTATCCCCAATGGATGTTGAGTTAATTTTGGGCTTGAAGGCTAAGGGAGTGGAGGTAGATATAGAGAGATGCACAAGTAAACGAAATGATTTATACAACATGTATTGTGTTGGGAAGGGAAAATTGTCATTGTTGATGTTAGAAAACCAAATACGGCAAGAAAAGAAATGTGGGGATGAATTTAAAATTCGTTTTGTATTATTTGTTTTGGGTGCCTTGTTATGTCCAACGATGAAAGTTAGTGTCAAGTCTTCCTTCCTCCATCTCCTTCAAGACACCGCATCAATAAAGAAGATAAATTCGGCTCAAATAGTATTCTTCTTCCTTGTACGAGGCATAAACGACTTTAAATCCAAGAAACGAAGCAGTGGGATTTCTGGATGTTTATTTTTTCTAATGGTAATACACTTTTAACAAAGTTGATATATTATGATATTTTTAACAATAATAGATTTGTGATATATTCAACTCTATACTTATTTTAGAATTTATTTCTTGCAGATTTTCTACCTAGACCACATTTCCACAAAGAAGGGTATGAACTAACGTTTTAATGCATATAGCCCTCGTATAAATGAATGGGGAGATGATGAGGTTTCTAGGATGAAACGTAAAATCAAAACACTTGGAGGTTATGATGATCCAAAGGTAAGATACATTTACTAACTGAACAACTTATTTGTTTATGTGATGTTGCAATTATAATAAAGTTTATGGATAAATTATAGGTCACGATATGGATTATAAAAATTGGGCAAAGTGTGGATATAGAGCAAAATAATGGTGCGGAAAATGAAAATGATGAAAAAATGAAGGTGGTTGAGAAAGATGAGATAACAAGTGATCATAAAGATAATGATATGAGAAATGTAGAAGATGGTGATAAACAAGATGCAAAAGTTCATGAACAACAAGAAGAAGGGCATAAGATACTTTTTTCATACTATATTTATATACATTAGTTTATTCATCTCAAACTTTTTTTTTCATGATATTGGAAATTTTTATTTGTTACTAGGTTGAAGAAAAAAGTTTGATGGGTATGGAGGAAGCTTTTGAGAAGTTGAAAAAATTTGTGCTACAAACAAATGTTTCTAATATGGATGAAAGTTGTAAAGAATCAACTTTTAGAGAATTTGAAGAAAAATATATGGAATTGAAACGTTTGTTTTTTCCTATGAGCAATGTTGTCGTAGAAGAGAGATTGAGTGAGAATGACTCATGTGGTGACATGGAGTTACATGTTTCTCCCATTGTCAACAATCAATGTCACGATGAAAAGGTATTTGCATATTATGAAGACCTAGTTTTTTACAAAGTTCTATATATATATATATATATATATATATATATACTAATGTTCAAATACGTGATAGGTTAATGTTGATGTTCCATATGTTGAAAAACAAGAAGAACAACTAAGTTCATTGGTGGTGCTCCCACGTCAATTGAAGAAAACACGATCAACAATGGAACGTAAGCCTAGTAAATTCAAGGTGTCACCCTACATTCATCAATCCAATAAGATGCCAAAGCCTAAGAGATTCCCAAGCATAGTTGTTGGATCACAAAAGGTATTAGAGGTAATATGTTACTTCATTGGTGTAGTATTTTTAAAATACTTAATAATATAGTGAACGATAACTAATGTTTGTTAGAGATGTTTTCAATATAGATAATCCCCATGTCCATTTTGCCGAACGTGGAGGATTCACATTCCTTGAGTACACTTGAGTCTCTAGTTGTTGCTTATGTGTTTGATGTTTCATTGGACAAAAGGTGTGTAAACCAATTATTTTGACTATACTTTATGTATGTCATGTTTTAAAAGTTATACTTATTAAATATCTTATATTTTGCAGTGAACTTCTTGTTAATTTTCAATATGAGCATGCAAGTCGAGCAGACTTCTTGACTTTAGGGCCTAGACAAGAATTACTCGATGTGGTGAGTAATACAAGGATAAACCCAATTCTTATTAATTCTATTACATAATTAACATTGTTAACTTTTTTGTGTTTCATTTTTAGATCATAAATGTATTTGCATGCAAACTTAATAGTTTTGAGAACAAATTCAAAGGAATACGACCTACCAGATGCTACTTACCCACCACATTTGCGGTATGTTCATCCATTATATTTCTTATTAAAGAAAAAAAATAAACCTAATAAATATTGTGATATATATATGTTTTTTTTTTCATAGCAAATAATCTTACATGGTGGTCGAAAATTGGCAACTGCTACCAAGATGTTCACACATATTATCAAACACATGGATGAAATGAATGATTGCAATAAGGTACATATTTGAAGTTGGATTCATAGCATAGTTGTAAATAATTATCAATGCTAAAATGTGTGTTTTGTTTAGATATACATCCCGATGCACGATACATGTCCGGATCATTGGTATTTGTGTGTTATAAATCTTCATCAACATAATATTCATATATTGGATTCATTACCATCAATAGAAAGGGATGACATGCGAACTTCATCTGTGAGAACTGTGGTATGTCTTATATTTTAATGAATTTTATTACTTTTTAATGTTAGTTGTTAAATAGCATGTTTTATTTTGCTAAAAGATATAATGATATGAATATTAGGTTGAAGAGTGTGCACATTTTTTTAATCTCAATGGGCATCTAAAGAATTTATCAAGTGTTCCCATTGAAAGACCTACATGGGTAGATGTGCAAGCCAATGGGTAAGCAAGCATAATTGTTTCATCAAATATAATGTGTTCAAGATAATATTTGTATGTACTAACTAGATAAATGTTTGTTCATTTCATTTGTTAGGTGGGATTGTGGAGTCCATGTCATTAATCATATGCGAAGATCCGATTTCATGGACTCAAGTTCAACCCCTTCCCATTGGGACTCTACAGCTATAAGACACAAATTGGCAATCGAATTACTTCTTGATGATGAAAATAGTGAGAAAGCTATAATATTAGATAAAGTTCAGAATCATGCAAAAATAAAGAGAAAAAGAGTATAGAATACAATCAAGAGTTGATTTTTTTTTTTTTTGTGTACATAATTTTTTGCATTGTAGTACAACTCATTGGTTATGATATGTAGAACTTGCTCCCGAAATTCCGGATGTAAAGTGGTTCATGGTGACCTACATTGAAAATATTTACAATTATACATGATATTTTGAAAGAAAATCCATATGATTAAATACTAAATGTTAAGGAACTTCTGTCAATATATAGATATATGATATGTGGTGTAAATAATTTATTCTATGACTCTTACTTGGTTTGTGAAGTAATTTGGTGGATGTAACCCAAGCCATGAATCATTTAAGCTCGTTTCTGGACCATTCTGAAATGTGCCAAGTGTTGTCTGTAATATGATTTAATTTTTCAATTACTCTAATAAGTAATATTTTTCACATCATAATAAAAATTACTTAAAAAATGTTAAACTTACATTTTGAGAAAATTCATTTGTCCCGTGTCTTGATCCACCTTCCATGTTGTGATTTAGTAATGAAGGCATGTCTCCCTGTATTAATATAAAGAATTCAATTTTTTATTTCAACCAATTTAACCAAATAAAAATAACTATAAAGTGAATAATTAATGAATTTAGTGAATGTGTGTTTGAACATACCATATCTTCAATTGAATCTTCAATGTTGATAAATGCATTGTGAGTGTTGACGAACTCTGGGCATTTTCGAACAGTGTGTCCTACTTTCTTACATTTCCCACAATGCCTTGGTTTTTTAAATTTGTCTTTTAAGTTACCCGGATTACCTTTCGTCTTCACAATGATAAGATCTCGAACATGGTGTTTTGTAGCTTTCAAATCTTCTCGTTCACTTTCTTCCACTGAATATTTACAAAGTTCTTCCATTTGACAAGTGAGTCTTTGTATTTCACATCTAGCCTCTTCAAAAGCTTTTTCCGATTGAGATGCGAAATAAGACATCCGTGAGCACATAGAGCTGAGTGCACCATATCGTATGATGTTAGTCGCATCACCTTGACTTTCATTGTCATGATGAACTTGGACCGTTTCCTTTGCTAACTTAGACCACCTTTTCATAATACAAGTCTCAGGTATTTCTTCAAGGTGTTCTATCTTCATTACAACAATCATGTGGGGACATGGAAAACCAACTGACTCAAACATCATACAAGTACATTTCATAGACCGATCACTATTACCATAACATACTTTCCAAATCTTGTCAGGGCTTCTAAACTTGGTCAATGTATGGACACGATAACCTCCATGATTTTCTGTACTGACAGAGAAAAACAATTCTGCATTCTTCATCTCATCCCTAAATTTTAGAAAAGATTGCCTTGTGAAAACAGTCCCTGCATATTTCTCAAGTGCATAGAGTTTGGTTGTTAGAACAGCTGAAGAATGGTGTGTCTCAAACTTTGCCTTTGCCTCATTATGACGAATACGTGAGAGTGCTCTATCAAAATGCTTGACAAACTCAAACAGCTTCAAACGAGTTTTAAGGAAACGATTCAAGTATGCATTCATGCTCTCACACCTTTGTGTGCTTTTCATACCAGCAAAGAAATGCCCCCTTAAATAAGCCTCTGCCCATCTAGAACACTTAGCATATATATCTGTCACCCACTTATGTCCATGAAGATTAAACATTTCCAACATGTCATTCCATGCACATTCAAATTCTTCAACGGTGCCTTCCATGAACATGCACTTAGAAAAATGATTAGTAAAATCTTTGACATGGACATTAGTGAATGCATTGCGTTGAATATGCCAAGCACATAATCGATGACAAGAGTCTAGAAATATCCTCTTGATGGCTTTACGCATTGCTTTATCCCCATCAGTAATAACAGAAAGAGGCTTTTTGTTATTCATTGCGTCCAAAAAAGTCTCCAAGACCCAAGTATAAGTGCTAACACTCTCATCTACCAATAATGCAGATCCAAACACTATAGTTTGATGGTGATGGTTAATGCCAACTAATATGACCAACGGTTTTTTATAAGCATTAGTCCGATAAGTTGTATCAAATGCTAATACATCTCCAAAACAACTGTAATCCAATTTACTAGTAGAATCTGCCCAAAACAGGTTTGCTAGATGGTTGTCTTCATCAACATTGTACTTGTAATAAAATGATGGATCCATTTCAGACTTTCCACACAAATAAGCCAAAGCACCCTCTGCATCACCATCTCTTAGATGAACTCTACGATCAGCATCAACATGGTTATATAGATCTTTTTTTGTGAAGCCAACATTGTTATATCCACCTGATTGTTGCACCATGTAATCCATAATTTGGCTAGTTCCTATGCCAACACCTCGCATTGCATTCAATTGAGTTTTATCTGCATTTTTAATGACCCTATGGGATCGAAGGAATTGGACATTTTTTTGTTCCACCAAAGGATGATTATGATCAGCCATAAACTCTTTCACAACCCACTTGTTCATTTATTTGTTAAACCCAATCCGAAATGTTGCCTCACAACCAACTCGAGTTACTGCCTTAGGTTCTCGTTTTCGATTTTCATTCTCTAAACACACTCTATGTCGATATCCTTCTTTCGAACAAACCCACTTACGAGATACTATATTTTGATTTTTATCTCGTTTCACATCATCCTTTCTAACACTAAATCCGGTAACTTTAGCAAATAAATTATAAAATTCTTCTACCTCCTCTACTGAGCTAAACTCCATCTTCCATATATCTTCAACAGTTAAATCATTAAAAATCTTGTTCGAAACTAGAATGGTCTCTTCATCAGACTCAGTTTTAACAATACTATCATATTGGTAATCAAAGTCTTCATCGTTCAAATCAATGATAAATTCCTTTTCTTTGCCTTTGTCCATTGTATCTATGAAGAAACTGAAATATAAAAGATAGAGTAGTTAGGAAATTACATTATCTAGTTCGTACCCACTCTTACAAAGTTTGTACCCTCTCTTAGAAAGTTCGTACCCTCCCTTAGAAAGTTCGTACCCTCCATTACAAAGTTCGTACCCACGCTTAGAAAGTTCGTACCCACCCTTAGAAAGTTCGTACCCTCCCTTAGAAAGTTCGTACCCACCCTTACAAAGTTCGTACCCACGCTTACAAAGTTCGTACCCACCCTTACAAAGTTCGTACCCACCCTTACAAAGTTCGTACCCACCCTTACAAAGTTCGTACCCACCCTTAGAAAGTTCGTACCCTCCCTTAGAAAGTTCGTACCCTCCCTTAGAAAGTTCGTACCCTCCCTTAGAAAGTTCGTACCCTCCCTTAGAAAGTTCGTACCCACCCTTACAAAGTTCGTATCCACCCTTACAAAGTTCGTACCCTCTCTTACAAAGCTCGTACCCACCCTTAGAAAGTTCGTACCCTCCCTTAGAAAGTTCGTACCCTCCCTTAGAAAGTTCGTACCCTCCCTTAGAAACTTAGAAAGTTCGTACCCTCCCTTAGAAAGTTCGTACCCACCCTTAGAAAGTTCATACCCACCCTTAGAAAGTTCGTACCCACCCTTAGAAAGTTCGTACCCTCCCTTAGAAAGTTCGTACCCTCCCTTAGAAAGTTCGTACCCACCCTTAGAAAGTTCGTACCCTCCCTTAGAAAGTTCGTACCCACCCTTAGAAACTTCGTACCCTCCCTTAGAAAGTTCGTATCCTCCCTTACAAAGTTCGTACCCACCCTTACAAAGTTCGTACCCACCCTCAGAAAGTTCGTACCCACCCTCAGAAAGTTCGTACCCTCCCTAAGAAAGTTCGTACCCTCCCTTAGAAAGTTCGTACCCACCCTTAGAAAGTTCATACCCACCCTTAGAAAGTTCGTACCCTCCCTTAGAAAGTTCGTACCCTCCCTTAGAAAGTTCGTACCCACCCTTAGAAAGTCGTACCCTCCCTTACAAAGTTCGTACCCTCCCTTAGAAAGTTCGTACCCTCCCTTAGAAAGTTCGTACCCACCCTTAGAAAGTTCGTACCCTCCCTTAGAAAGTTCGTACCCACCCTTAGAAAGTTCGTACCCTCCCTTAGAAAGTTCATAAAATGCTCTCAATTTGATTAAAAATAACTCAGAAAAAAATTAAAAAATCTAGATATTATAAATCATTACATATTTAAATGTCATTTAACATGACATTTCTACCTACAATGGGTATATGTAAATGGAAAAAAAAAAATCAAATGTTACCTTTTAACACTTGTAATCACTTGACATCCTTCAAGACATATAAAGCTTCATCTTCAAATTTAATTTATGAACAAAAAAAAAATTATAAAAAAATATTAATAACAATTTGATAACAAAATTTTATAATAAACCCATAAAAAATTCTAAAATCATTATTTAGCATCACATTTCTTCCTACAACAATTATATTTGGATAAAAAAATATCAAATATTACCTTTGACACTTGTAATCACTTGAAATCCTTCATCTTCTTCATTTAATACAAAATTTAAATTTTCTCTCTCAAAAAGTTTTGAACTTGATCTTGAAATTTGATTCATCAAAATACATCTTACATATTTTGTAATTTGATAGTTGAAATTATTTAATTTTCATATTAAATTACTATCCTTTTTTTTATATATGAATAATGAGAGTATAAGAGTAGTAGGTAAGATTTTCTTTTTTTAGATAGAGTTAGGTAATGCATTAAATAACAAATTATATTTAATATTTAATAATAAATTATAAATAATTGTAATATTTAAATATATATGAAATGCATGTGATTATTTCTCACCAACAAGTCATCTTTACCGATTTGATAAGTTTTTATAAATTTTTTAATGATATGTACTTTACACATGTCATATTTTTATTGGGGTCAAATGTGGGTAGGTACCCCCAAAATGAAGAGTGGGTACCATAGAACAACCCTCAATATTATTCTTTGGAGTACCATTTACGGAAATGTACTGTCACAGATCCATACCTGAATATGGCAGATAAAACTCGTGATCTTTGAATTGGAATTTAGCGAAAAATTTGCAAACTGATCCGAAAATTCAACGCACATATCGCTATTTAAAAGAAGAAATCCAACTCGTTGTACGGATAAGAAAGAGAGAAGAAAAAAGGGAGAATTGTGTTTTGGGCTTAGCTGGGCCCAAAAATTAACATTTGGTCCATATAACTTCCATAATTGATGGAAAGGATATGAGATGTTAAAAGACCAATATATCCTTCAAATTTCTATACATTACCTTTTAAGGACATAAAATAGTGATGGACTAAAATACCCAATGACCTTTCACATAAACTTTTTTTTTTTGTCTTTATTGCACCATTATTCATGCAACCATAATAATTCTATTTTAACAATTTGGATTTTTCATTATTTAAATTTTTTTTTTTTATAAATAATTGAAAATCAACATTATTTTCTATTTTAAATTATAAATAAAGAAAAATTATGTTTGAAAGCTATTTTAAAAAATACTTTCTAAAAAATAGTAATATGATTTATATTTTTTATATTTTCTTTTTGAAAAAACATTTATTTAAAAAATGAAAACTATTTTAAAAAATAAAAATTGAAAACCTTGTTTAGTACTATTTTTTATATGAAAATAATAAAAAGAACTAAATTTCATTAATTGATTATCCATTTTTATTTTTTTTCATTAGTTATTTTAATAATAAAAAAAATATAGTATGTTTATGATTAAACAAAGAAATTGATCAATTATGTGCTTTTTGTGGGACTATCTTTTACATGAAAAATAATTAAATAACTAAATTATATATATTTATTACTCTTTTTAATTTTATTTTCTTTATTTATTTTTTATCGAAAATTTTAATATATCCATAATTAACAAAGTAATAAATCAATTGTGCACATTTTAATCTATTAAAATAAATTAATTTCTAATTTAATAAATAAAATGAAATAAGTAAATAAATTTGGGGTTATTTCTATTTTTTAATATATCTTAAATCAATTTTTTTTATGATTAAATAAATTTTTTATTTTTTATTTCTTTAATTCCAAAAATAAAATGAAATAAATAAATAAATTTAGAATTTTCCAACTAATCTTATATTCATATTTCTTATGGTTAAATAATTTTTTTATTCTTTTTTCTTTATTTCCAAAAATAAAAGGAAATAAATAAATAAATTTGACTTAAATAATAGTTTTTAAGTAATTTATTTGTCTTATTTTTAATTACATTTTGCATTGAAAATAAAATAAAATAACGTTTTTTTAGTCACTGTACAAGGTATTTACATTAAGTGTACATGACAAATATATTAACTGTACAAGGGTGTACAAGACTATTATTTGTGAAGGATTTTAAGTGATTCTAAAAAACTTGTTTGTTTATTTCCCTTAACCAATGATAAATGACATTCCTTACACACATTGGTTAAGAATACATTCATCTCATGTATTTTATCTAACTTGTATATGGTCATTTTAATAGGTACCTCACTTATGATGATTGTAAAACAAAATTATACAACAATTTTTTTTTCTTTTTAAAACCAAACCGATGCAAACATGGTTAACTGACCTATTGTTAGATATTCATAAAATAATGTATGAAATTTGAGTTATTGTACAAGGGTATTACACTAACTGTACAAGACAAATTTACTAATTGTACAAGAGTGTACAAGACTACTTTTTGTTAAGGATTTAAAGTGATTTCGAAAAACTTTCCCATTTTTTTCCACTCAAATAATTTTTCCCCACTCAAATTCTCTCACTCAAGAATTGTTTCGAATTTTATTTTTAAATTTCATCATCAAATTTTTGTAATTGCATATTTTGTTTTTGTAGTTTTAGCAATGTTCTTTCTTTCCACTATTTTTTTTTTTTTGGTGAAATTTTATCCACATGAATCTATATTTAAAATTATAATCATATTTATCAAATTTTTTACTAAGATTATCTTTAATTTTTTTAAATATATTTATACTCATTTATTTAAAAAATGAAAAACTAATTTTTTTTGTAAACATGTTCTATTACCTTTCAAGTAAAAAATTAGATAAGTTTTAAAGTCAATAAATAAAAAAATTAAATACCACTTTCAATAATTTTTAGATAAAATTTTATATAATATATTTTATTTGAAACTTAATTTTTAAAGTTTAACTAAAAAATTGTATTAACAATTTTCTTGTTGTGGGTCAAAATACTTTGCATTAGTCTATCTAGATAAAAAAAATTATTAATATAATATTAGAACTTCATATCTTAGTTATTTTTTTTCAACAAATTTATCTTTTTTAAAATTTTAAAATAAAAACATTAAAAATTAAAAAGCTAAAAAGATATATATATATAATAAAGTGAAGTGATAGTTAATTTAAAAATTTTTTAAAATATGGTTAATGTAGAAAATATAAAAAATAAGAGAAAAATATAGATGAAAGGGTAATATAAATTTAAAATAAAAAATGAAAATTAAACTAAAAGATAAATACATAAAGATAAAAAATATTTATATGAAAAATCCCAAAATTTTTATCATTGCTTTTAATAAGAGCAAAAAGATTCAATATCTTTAAAAATGAAAAATAAAAAAATATTATTGTTTTTTATTTGACATAAAATAGAAATATATATTGGAATAAAAAGGAAAAAAAAAAGTTAGAAATGAGTAATATTTAATAGGGAATAGAAAAGGAAAAAAAACATAAAAAAAATTAAAATTCACACTCACTTGTAGGCATATAAGGGATAAGGGTATTTTAGGAATTAATGAAAGACAATATCCTTCATCTTAATTTTCATACTTTGTTTGGGTCTTGGGCTTAAATATGGATAGTTGGAAGACCAAATGTTAATTTTTGGGCCCAGCTGGGCCCAAAACACAATTCTCCCAAGAAAAAATAGCTTCCAAGTAGCTAACAAAACTCTTTACTAAAAGTTAGTTGCTTGCTTTCCTCAAGCATATTTTCGTATTTTGGTATTTTGGTATGATTAAATTCAATGAAAATAGGTCTTTTTGCTTAAAAAAAAAAAAATACATTTCAAGTTTTTAAACAAAATTTTGTTTTTAAAAATAATTAAAAAATATTTTTATTTTTGAAAATGTTACCAAACGTACCTAAAAATAATTTTCAATAATCTTAAATTCTTGACTCATTTTCTAGAAAAATACTATATACTTGTATATAATACAAAGTTTTTTTAATATATATTTTATATTTTCAATTATCTTGCAAAACACTCTACAAAAAATAATTAAAAATATCTCAAATTTATTTTTTAAAATAAATTTAAGAATGATTTTCTATTAAAATTTTATTAAGTATCTTTTTTAAGTCAGTTTTATGTTATAAAAATATATTTTGAGGAAGAGTTATCAAGGCAACCCATTTGAACTCTCCGGTGAAACCAGATAGGTCGTAGGTGGGCCTGGCCTAGCCCAACAACCATCACGAGCAAAATGGATCAACAACTGGTGACCGGGAAATGCCAGTCACATACCATTTCCTAACTTGGCATTTGCTCCCAAAATCTCTGAATCAGTCAGTCAACCATTCAGAAACCGGGAGAGAAAAAGGAGAGGGGTTTACTCTTCTTGGTTCTTCGAGCTAGAACTAGAACGTGCCCGCCATGGTTTAGGGTTTCTGAGTTTCTGACAATCTCTTCGTCTTCGCCATGGAGTCCAACCTCATCTACCTTCTTCTGCTCTTCTTCGTCGCTCAGCTTCATCCCCCTCTCCTTGGTGAGTTGGCTTCAATCTCCACGCTGTACACTTACAGCTTCCGATTAAACACTGCAATTTCTAAATACAACACACAAATAATTAGTTGTTTTGAGTTTTTTTAGGAAGCAAATTTCAGAATATGACAGAATTTTCGATATTGGACTGTAGCCCGTTAGTGAGGCAATTGAATAATTGGTTCTGGGGTTTCTTGATGCAAAATGTTCAAATTTCACATCTAGGGCTTTAGCTTTTAAAATTCAATGATTTTTTTTATTTGTTTATCAGACTAATATTTATAGTTAATGTTTCTTATTGTTTCTTACTTTGATTATGTGTTTCTGAATCGAATTGGTTTTGCCTTTGGACAGCTGAAGAAGCGATGAGGTCTCTGGAGTCGGTTCCTGATCTTGAGAAGTCAATGTACATGGTTGTTGATGGATATCCTTGTGTTCGTTTACTCAACCTTTCTGGGGAGATTGGTTGTTCAAGTAAGTTGTACTCAAGAGTACATCATTTGCTTGCAGTAATTTGCTTCATCAGAATTTTCGGGAAACTGACCTTTTTCTTGAGGCTTTGTTTTGAGTCATGGAAAACAAGTAAAAAAGAAAAGCAAAAAGGAAAAAAAAAAAGTATGATAATAAAAAAATTAGTTTGAGCTTCTAAATTTTCTCTGATCGTTCTCCATTTTTATTCCCCTTTACGGAGAGAAAGAAAAATTAATGCATGCATAATTTTTAGGCTTGATAGTGATCATGTAAAGTTTGCGGGAAAAGAGAATAAGGAGGACAAATGCAAAGAAAGAAAAAGTGAAGGGAATTAGGGAAAAAAAAGGTTCAAGCTCATTAAGTTTTTTTCTCTCTATGGTTTTATTTATTTTATTTTATTTTTTTTAAATTTTTTTCTCGCTTTTATATGGAGAATAAGGAATTTAAAAGTGTATAAAGTTGCATTTGGTTTGGAAAACTTTTTTCTTGTTAAGAAAAGTGAAGACATTTTTAGAAAATGAAATCTGCAAACTCTTGTTTGTTTTTAAGTTTTCACTAACAAAAAGGTCAATGTAAAACATATGATTAAAAGTTTATATATAAATATAATATTGTAATAATACATACATACATACATATGTTATTCTATATGCATTATATGTGACCATGTTATTATGTTGATTTGTTCATTATTATTTTTATTTGTCTACTATACTTTTTATTTTAAAATAGTTTAATAAAATATTCTAATATACTTACAATTAATCAAATAAATTGTTGTTATATATATAAGATAATGTTTTGTTATTTGTATTCCCCCTGCAAAAAAAAAAAAAAAGGATTACTTTCAAGTTCTATGAATATCCCCCTAATTTATGTTATCTTTTTCCTCATTTTCCATCAAAACCATATAACAGAAATTGGTAGTCTCTTCCAATACTTTGTTGTTCTCTTTTTATTTCCAAGGTCTAGTTGGAGCCTTGATAAGTGCTTGGCCCATTATTTCTTATCATTGTAAAGCATTTAATACATGTGCTCAGATCCTGGACGGGAAAAGGTTGTGGCTCCTATTGTGAGATTCAAGAATGTGAATGTGTTGGCACAGTCATCTGCTATTTTGGTGTCACTGGATGAGATTCAAAGTTTCTTTACAAGGTAAATATACATCTATTTATCTATAAAGATATCTCATCCTTTTTCTTTCCTCCCTAATTTGTAGACATGCTTTGCATCATGCTATACAAAATGTATTCTAGTAAGTAATAAGAAACAATTATGATACAAAGTGGGACCATATTAATATGTATAAAATAATATTGAAGTTATTACTTCTAAATAATTTTAAATGTTCAACCCTACACACAAGCAAATACAACAAAGCTTTGTTTAGCTTGGGAATAGTGAACAAAATTGAAGATTTTGTCTTTATTCCTTTTTTTAGGATGCCACAAAGAATGCAATGAGGAATAATCCTCCAATCTTTCTACTATCTTTCTTGCTATGATGATGATGGAGATCAAGATCACTCATTTCAAATTTATTCTAGAAATATATGTAGAGTATGGGAATGATTCTTATTTGCACTCAAGTTAAGATTCCCATTTGCTTTAAAATTAGGATTTCTATTCTTATTGAAATTAGCATTTTAATTTAGTTCCAATTCTTATCACCTTAATTTAGGATTAAAATTGTATTTCTTTTAGGATTGCTGTATTCGTTTACTTATAAAAAGGATGATTATAACAATGTGTATTATTACTAGTTTTGAAAAATCTTCAAAGAATTTGTCTTTGCCGCTTTACTTGTTCTTTCATAATTTTTCATCTAATTTTATTTTTCTCTTCTCATTAAATACTTTCTTAGCCAATTTCTCTTCTATGTAAAAAAATGTTCTTCTGTTGTCCTACATCCATTTGGTGTTAGAGAAAAGGGATTTAGTACCATAATGGCTCTCGTTATTGATTGCATGAGAAAAGGGAGATTCTCTTGGAATGAAGGCACTCGAAAAAAATTTGAGGGGATAAAATGCAAAATGACTAAGGTAGTTGTCTTAAACCATCCGAATTTTTAAAAAGTCTTTGAGGTGGCATGAGATGCATTAGGTGTTGGCCTAGGTGGTGCGTTAAGTCAAGAAGAGTTGCAACATGCTTTAGTAAAAAACTCATTGAGGCTAAACAAAGGTGTTCCACTTATGATAAAGAGTTCTATGAGGGGTTGAAATTTTCCCATCAACTTTTTGCTAATGACACTATTGTATTTCGTGAGGCTTCTTAATATTAGATTACCAACTTATGTTGGTTGCTCATGTGGTTTGAAGCCATTTCAGGTCTAAAAGTAAATTTAGAAAAGAACGAGTTGATTCCAATTGGAAAGGTGGAGTATGTGGTGGAGTTAGAGTCTAAGATTGGTTGTGGGGTGGGACAATTTCCAACTACTTACTTGGGTATTCCTTTGGGTGCCCTTTTTAAATTGGTGGTGGCTTAGGATGGGGTGGAAGAGCAGTTCTTAAATAGGCTTTCAATACGGAGAAAAAGGAAAATATATCTCAAAAGGAGAGAAGCTTACTCTAATATAAAGCATATTATTTAGCTCGCTTATCTATTTAATGTCTTTGTTTAACATCCTAAGAAAAGTTAGATTGAGAGTAGAGAACCTTCAAAGAGATTTCTTATAGGGATGTGTAGCTATAGGGAAAAAACCACATCTAGTGAAGTGGTAGATTGTTTGCACATGTAAGAGGAAGGGGGTTTTAGGTGTTACGTGTCTCTCTTTACTTAACAAAGCCCTTATTTGCAAGTGAAGTTTGTGATATGCTTCCAAAAAGGAAGCACTCTAGAAGGAGGTTGTAGATGATATATATGGGGAGGAAGAAGGGGTGGTACTCTTGTGAAGTGAGAGATGCATATGGGGTCAGATTATGGAAAGCTATTAGGAAGAAGTGAGACTTCTTAGACAATAGAGCTTTTTTTTTTTTTTTTTCTTTTTATGGACAAAAGGAGGAAGGTGAAGTTTTGTAAGGATTGGTGGTGTGGTGAGGAGCCTTTATGTGTCTCCTTCCCTCATGCCTTCACCATTTGAAAAGAGGTGTTGGTGGCAAACTTGTTGGGCTAGACTTGTGAAGGGAGCCACTAGAATCCTTGTTTTTTTAGGCATTTAAATGAATGGGAGATGCACAATTTAGAATGTTTTGTCTATAGAGGCAAGGAAAGTCAATTAATAAGGAGGGGGAGGATATGGTGGTTTTTTTTGGATAGATTCTAGTAATGGAATATTCTTTGTCTAGGCTCTTTATTCTGTCATGTAGCTAGGTTTTTTCTTAATAGGCAAATGGGGAAAATATGCATTAAAGGTGTCTAAAAGGAGGCATAGTAAAGTACACATGAAGTATACAAAAAACACCTAACAGTGACTAGGGAAGAACAAAAGGCCTCATTTCCTTACTTTAAGCTCAACTAATCGATGAAATCTAATAATGACATTGTGTGATCCTCTATATACACCCTAGCCTAGATCTTATAAGTAGACAAAAAAAATAGATTTGATTGCTTGGTTAGATTACTCAACATCATTAAACGCTATTATTTACAGCCTTGTTCCAAATGCCTGATTCATCTCCATTTTTCCCCACTAAGTTTGTTTGGAAATCTCAAGTCCCTTTCAAAGTTAAGGCCTTTGTCTGGCTTGTGGCACGCAAGAAGGTAAATACCAATGACTTGCTACAATTGAGAAGACCCCACAAAGCTCTTAGCCCTGACATATGTAAGTTGTGTATGGAGCAAGGAGAATCAGCAGATCATCTCTTCCTCCATTGTTCAGTGACGTTGGGGTTGTGGCACAGACTTTTTTAGCTAGCCAAGATGGATTGGGTACCTCCGAAAAGCATTTCAGACATGATGTTCATCAATTACAAAGGATTTGGCAAGTCCAAGAGAGGGGTAATTCTATGGCAAAACGCGAGTATAGCGTTAATCTGGGTTGTGTGGCGGGAAAGAAATGCTAGGATATTTGAGGACAAAGCTAGGAATTCAGGGAATCTTTGGGATTCCATTCATTTCCTTGCGTCCTTTTGGGCTTTTTGTTCAGCGGGTTTTAAGGGCATCCCCCTTAACGTATTACAACTTGATTGGCTAGCAATGTGTAGATCCAATAGTTCCAATGGGACGGTCTAGTGTATTGTTATTTTTTCTTATTGTTTAGTTTTTCTTTTGGTGGGAGGATTCTTCATCCTCCTTTCGTACTTCTTTTTCTATCAATATATTCACGCGTGGTTTCCTATAAAAAAAAATAAACGCTATTCTATTTCTCTCCTTCCAAAGAGTCCACATCAAACATAATAGAGCCCTCCATGTTTTTTTCCTTTTTTCCCCCACAAAAGAACCACGCCAATCCAATAAGTGCCCTTTAACTAAATAATGCATAACTCACTCCACTTCAAAAAGAGAGAAAATTAGGTGACACACCATTCTTACTTTGGAGCAATGAAGAAGCAAGTGGTCTTGTCATTTCTTCCACACCTTTGCATAAGTAGCATCTACTCGGGAAAGTCCATCCCCTTCTTTTGAGTTGGACGAGAGTAAGGATTCTACACCAAGATGCTTCCATGGACAAGAGGCCATGGAAAATAAATTCAGAAAGACTTCTTTCAAAGTTTGATCCTTGCACCACAAGTCTTTCCAGAATTTAGCCTTTCTCCCATTTCCAAGTAAAAAGTGAGACCTACTTTTTATCGCCTCCCATTTGTGTTTAATGGCTTTCCATAGCCCCACTCTATAGCCGCCTCTCACCACTCTCGAACATCACCCCTTGTCCTCCTCACTGTACTTCCCTATTATAATTTGTTTCCGTAAGGGATCCCTTTATATAGAAAATTTCTAATTCCACTTGCCAAGCAAAGCTTTGTCAAGGATAGAAAGGTTGCGAATTTTGAGACCCTCATCCTTCTTTCCTAAGTGCATTAGATTCCAATTAACCAAATGAGACCTTTTCTCAAAAGCCCCACCTCTCCATAAAAAGTTTCTTTGGATCTTCTCAAGTCTTGTACTGACCTTATTTGGGATGACAAACAAGGACATGAAATATATTGGAAGATTTGTAAAGTGCTTTTGACAAGAGTGAATCTCCAACCCTTAGAAAGAAATTTCCTTTTCCACATCATAAGTCTTTTCCGAAATCTCTCTCCTCCACTACATCCCACACCCTAGAAGAGTTAAAGGGGGCTCCCAAGGGAAGACCTAAATAGGAAGTGGGTAGGTTCCCTATTCTATAACCTAACACTAAGGCTAAATCCTCCACATTAGCTACTCCCCCAATAAGAATAATCTCAGTCTTCTCTAGATTAATTTTTAGGCCAGAGATTGCCTCAAACCACATATCACCCAACTCAAATATTTCAATTGAATAGGATTGATGGCACAAAAAATCAAAGTATCATCGATGAACAAGAGAAGAGACACTTCCAACTCCTCTTCATTCCTTCTTCCTTGTAATGAGGCCCCTACTCTGTGCCCTAGTCAATAACTTATTAAGAGCTTCCATGCCAAAATGAACAAGTTAGGGGATAGAGGGTTCCCCTACCTCATCCCACCCTAGAACTCTTGAAGAAACATATGGAGTGCCATTAATGAGAACGAAAAAGGTTGCCATGGAAATGCATCATTTTATCCATCTTATCCACCTTTGCCCAAACCCCATTTTGGACATGATGACCAATAAGAAATCTCAATTAGCATGGTCATAAGCCTTTTTAATATCCATATTTAGGACTAAGCCAAACAAGTTGCTTTTTGATCTTGAGTCAATGGTTTCACTAGCTATGAGAATTGTTAGAATCTGTCTACCCTCTATGAAAGAATGTTGAAAATCTGAAACCACCTTTCCCACCACTTTCTAAAGCTTATTAGCTAACACTTTAGCAAGCAATTTGTGCAACCCTCCTACAAGACTAATAGGTTTGTAAGTCTTTTAAATCCTTTGCCCCACCTTTTTTAGGTATCAATACTAAAAAGGTGGTATTTAAGCTTCTTTGGAAAGGGCCATGAGTGAAAAAGTCCCTAAAAAAAACCCCTAAAAAAACCCATAATCTTAGGCTTAACAAAGTCCCAACAAAACTATCAAAAAACCATGGTAAAACCATCTGGACCTAGGGCCTTATCCCTGTTAAGATTGGAAAGAGCAACAAAAACTTCCCCCTCAGAAAAAGGCTCCTCTAATCTCCTGGAACTATCACCCCTAACACATCAAAACACAAGCCCTTGATAGTCGGTCTCTAGTCTCCTGACTAAAAAAGAGAGCAGGAAAAGCATTGCACACCCCATCCTTAATCTTGTCAATCTTCGTTAGATTAGCATCATTAACTCTCACTTTGGTCATCAAGTTTCTTCTACTACGAGTATTGACCATCTTATGGAAGAATTTAATATTCTTGTCGTCCTCCCTTAACCAGGTTTGTCTAGATTTTGGTCTCTAGGAGATTTCTTCCATTACAACCCATTTTTTATATTGCTCCAAGGCCACCCATTCTAGCCCTCTTTCTCCTCAGTTGAGAGAGGAGAAACTCTCTCTTTAGAATCCCAAAAGTTGAAGAGAAAGAGAGGGAGAGCCTTTGCCTTGTTAAAAGAAACATTCCCAAAAACTTCTTTATTCCACACCTTAAGATCCTTTTTGAGGGCCTTTAATTTCACTTAAAGAACCACAAACATCATACCCTACCGACCAAGATCTAATGAGATCTTTAAAGCCCTCAACCTTAAGCCACATATTCTCAAATCTAAAGGGTGTTTTGCCCAAATTGATTCTTTCCCTCTCAAGGACAATGGGGCAATGATTTGAAATAGGCTTTGGAAGCACAAATTGAGAAAGGCCAAAAAAGTGCTCCCGAACTCTTCTGAGACCAAAAAACAGTCCAACCTCGTGGCTGACTAAGAATTCAAGCCTTCACTCCACATATATAGACCTCCATACAAAGGTAGGTCCCTCAAATAGAACTCCTCAATAAAATCCTAAAAACATCTCATTTCTACAAAGAGCTTAAGCAATTCCTTCTCTCCCCAGGAAACCTGATAGAATGGAAGTCCCATAGGTCTTCCTATAAGCCTTTGATAGCTATGAGCTCTTCCCAGAAGACTTCTCTCTCTCCTCTCAAAATAGGCTCGTAGACACAAGTAAACATCCACACAAAGCCATCCTTACAATTCCTAAAATGGCAAGAGATGGAGAAACCTCTACACTCCATATACAGTAACTCTAAAACCCTATTGTCCCAAAAGACCAAAATGCCCCTTGAAGCTCCATGAGCTTCCATTGCTCCCTAGTCCAAAAACCTACGAACTCCCAAACTTCTAACCATTTGTAGTGACATCTCTTGCACTTTGGTTTCAAGTAGACATATTGCATAAGCCTTTTGCAGCCTAATCACAACTTGATCAATTTTCTTTTCTCACCACCATTGGCCCCTCTCACATTCTAAGAGAGAATTTTTAACTTCATCAGTCAATCGAAACCAAATCCTAATTAATTTTTCTGCCCCTCCTAACCACTTTGACAAAAGCTCCATAGTTGACCGAGCAATTCAATCTTTGTAAATCTCTCTCAAACCAAGAAATGGGAGACTTATTCTTCTTCAACCCTGTGTTTGAAGCACCATAACCAATTTTTGCCTCCATTTTCCTCAATAGGCACCAAATTTCCTCTTTGAAACCCTTGATTGGAAATCCTAGAAATCTACTGAAGTATGCTAAAGTGTTAAAGGCCTTATTTGAAGGCAAAACATCTGTCTTGATGATTGGAAGCACCTCTTTGTGTGGAACCTGTAGCATGTTGGTCCTTTGATCTCTCTCTACACTCCACTAGAGAGGAAAATTTTTTAGGGAAGACCCTTGTTGTTCCATCTAGAAGAACCATCCTAAAAGGGCCCCTCATTGGAACGACACCCTTTTTCAACTCAATCCTAACTAAAGAAATCCACTTTTCCTTTCCACTCTCTCTCTCCAAGTCCACATTTCACCCTCTCCCCTGAACAAGGAGTTCCACCATTGAGAAAGGAAAAGAAGAAGAAGAAGAAGAAGACCCTCCCCCAAAGAAGAAAAAGCCCTAGAATCCGTACCTTTGAACTTGTTGGCTTTGGCATTAAGGGATTCTTCATTAGTCGACTCCATCCCCACATCCGGGCTACCCATTTTTGAAGCACAGGGATCCAAGATGTTGTTGTCCTACGATGAACTGCCAGAGGGAACAAAGCAATGTCTCCCCCATGTTCTCTCATCTCTAGAAGAATCTATAGGCTTGGGCTTAGAGTGGCCAAGCCCAAAACTGCTCAGTTTCTTTGGGTGACCTAGGCCTAACTTATTAGAAGACAACTGGGCCTTCCCTATAACACTATTATTGCCCCCTATGAACTCTACTAGGCCTAACATGGCCTGTAAGCATTAGACATCTAAACAACAGCTACCAAGGTCCCCATCCTCAACTTCAAACCCATAAAGCCCATTTGCGGAAGTTGAAGGGATGAAGTCTAGCACACCTGAGGACCTGACTTGTCGCAACTCTGCACAACAAGTACCAAGTTTGGAACCACCCACATCTTTGCTAGAAGAAAATGAAACTTTGTTTGACACTTGTCCAACTACCTTTTTTTATTCTCGCTTCAACACATGGCCATTCCCCGCCATCTTCTTCTACTTGCCTATCGCTAAAGATCATGGAGGACACCCCTTCACTCCTCTAAAGAGGAATCTCCCACTATGGTTGGACTGCAAAACAGGAGTCTCCCACCACCACCTGCAGTGAGCTAGGCGCCTTCCACCCCTTGAAATTCATTAGAATTCTAACCCATTGCAAATTCCGACGCATTGTTGTCTTTTCATCAATTGCCAAAAACCCTTACCCACACTTCCTAGACACAAGGCACCACCAGATTCAAACTCAAAAATTATGAGGGTTCGTCCCCTAATAAGGGCAACTGAAGGTTCCCTTTGAGGTGCTAATTGTGCAAAGCCCAATTCCTCTAAGTTGTGAGATCCAGAATCATATCAGAAGGCCCCTCCTAACTGCCCACAAGATTGCGATTTAGAACTTCTAAATTCTTATCAACTATCTCCCTTTCAATCTGAGTCTAAATGATATTACTTCTCTACTCTTAACTTTGGACACAACCCACTTTTCTAACCCCATGGTCATAGGAGCCTTGTACTTTCTTAGGAGCTACAAAAGGCCCCTCTTTGCTCTTTGCGAATAGGGGAGACACTTAGACTCCTTAGCTTGTTGGACAACAACTTCCAACCCCCTAGAAAACCTTATCCTTTAGGGAAAACTAAAGAGAATCTCTTCTCTTCCATTGAGGTTGCTATGCAAACAGAAACCATCCGACTCTATTTCTATGCAACTCCAATTTATAACTTCTTCCACTGTCCACTCAATCCATTCTAAGGGTTTCCCCTCCTTATCAACATAGCAAACCTCGACATTTTCCACCAGCAAAGCTAAACCCTTACCTCCAAACCTAATCCAAGCAGAAAAAACCTTGACCCCTTTCACAAATCTTCCCAAACAACTTCCCTTTGACCTTCTCTATCGAAATCTCAAAAGATTTCAATTCAACACCAAACTAACATCTCCCTTTGGGTGACTCCACTGCCATTATAGCTTTTTATAACAATCAACTCGGTTTTGTATTATTGTAACCTCTTGTGAGATACTAGTTTGCATCATCAACATAATAGGATCTTGCTTGTTGGTGAGTGCTCAATTCCTTTTCCATTGAGGAGAATTTGGAATTCCTAGGTTCCATATAAGGTGAAGTTTTTTGCTTGGGTCCTAGGAGGCTAGTTGGGGTAAGGTGTTGATTTTAAACTAGTTCTAGAAAAAGAGGATGGTTGTTGGTTAACAGATTCTTTCTTTGTAAAATTGATGAAGAATCCATTTATCATATTGTTCTTCACTGTGCCAAGACAAAGGTTTTATGACAATTGTTGTTCTCTTTATTTGGTTTTTTTGCTTTATTTCTTCCTTGGTCAAAGAGATTCTCTTAGGTTGACATGACTCCTTTGTGGGGCGAAAGAAGATTTGAGGAGCTGTTTTCATATTCGGTTTTTAGATAATATGAAAGGAAAGGAATCGAAAATCATTTAAAAATGATCTAAGCAAGGCCTCAAAGGCACTTTTCATAGCAATTTCTTTTGGTGGATTAAGTTGTACATAGACAAAGGTATAAGTCTTTAGTTGATTGGTTAGGTTCTCGTTGAGGAAGTAGGTATTTTGTGTTCCCTCTTTTTTGGTTATGCCTTTTGGCCCATGTTGTATATGTCTTGTGTACTTGGTGTGCTATTTCCTTTAGCGCTTTCTATATGATATTGTCACATCATTTGCCTAAAAATAAAATAAAATACACCAGGCAGAATTAAGCTTAGTAAAGCTATTATAAACTAAGAAACTAATGATTCTAACATCAACCATGGGTAGAAGCTTTGCTCTTCACTTTACAAAGATTGTTATGAGCTGATTAAATGACTAGATTCTCCCAGAACACAAGCTAAGCTATATAGTTTTTGACTTCCTTGGAATCAAATCAATAAGCTTTTTTATTTTTTTATTCAGGTGCTTAATGCCTTCTTCAAACTTTGTGGGGTTGAAAACCTTAACTTTAGGCTTGCTGAGAGCACATTACCTCTCTGGTGTGGATCGCAGGAGCAACTAGAATTTGTTTTGGTGCTTATAACATCAGAAATTGCTGTTGTCTGTGCTCTGGTGTGGAAGTCATGCATAGTTGTTGGATTATATTCAACGTAAATTAGGAAATTTTGATATAGATCTTCTGATTCTATCACAGTTGTTAGCTTTTAGTAGCACTATATAAAAAGGTATGAAGTTCTCTAGACACCTATAGGGTTCATTATGCATCTTATGGAAACTCTTCCATGTAATTAATGATCCAACAATAATTGTCTATGGCTATCTATGTGTTTTTTGGTTCTCATTGTGTTCATTGAAGATGTGATGTTTGTATGTTAGTAATTTTTAATGTTTTTATGTTTCAGGCTATCACATGATTCAAATTTTGCAAGGAATGTTGGTGGTGTTTTGGTTGAATCAGTGAGTGCAAGCCAAAATAAGTTAAAAGGTAAAAAAATGCATTTATTGACTTGTTATTTGATTTTAAGAAGGGTGAGCATTTCACCAAGAAGCTATTAATAGTGGCATTTTTTTGTTTTATATCTCTTGTAGGATTCTCTCCAGTTGAAAAGTTTCCACAAGCTGAATTCGCTCCTTACCAAAGCATCAATTATGAATGGAATCCAATTGTATGTTAAGTTAGATGCTAGTTCTTCTCTAAAAATATTTCTTCTTAGAAGTTTTGATACCAAATTTTTTGAACATGGATTCTTGATGCACAAGTGCTACTATGGATTCTTGATAAAAATAAATAAATAAATAAAATGTTGAAACTGGAAGTGCTACATATCCTAATTTTTTTTTTTTGATAGGAAACGACAAAGAGATATATTGATAGAAACAAGAAGTACAAGAGAAGGATGAGGAATCCTCCCACCAAAGAAAAACTAAACTACAAGAATACAAAAACAAGAAAAAAAAAACAATGTAAAAACAAACAAACTCTCTAAATTAGACCACCTCATTGGAATTACACTGCTAGCCAATCAAGTCGTAACACATTAAGGGGGATCCCCTTAAAAACCTTGGAACAAAAAGCCCAAAGAGAAGCAAGGAAATGAATAGAATCCTAAAGATTCTTTGAATTCCTTGCTTTATCCTCAAATATCCTCGCATTTTTTTCTTGCCACACAACCCAAATTAAAGCAATGCACGCAGCTTGCCACAAAACTATCCCTCTCTTAGATAAACCAAAACCCTTATAATTGATGAACATGTCAGAAATGCTCATCGAGGAAACCTAATCCATCTTGCCTAACTGAAATAATTTGTGCCTCAACTCCATAGTCAAAGAGCAATGTAGGAAAAGATGATCTGCTGATTCTCCATGCTTCATGCACAACTTACAAATGTCAGGACTAAGAGCTTTGTAGGCTCTTCTCGATTGTAGCAAGTCATTAGTATTTACCTTCTTGTGTGCCACTAACCAGACAAAAGACTTGACTTTGAAAGGGACTTGAGAATCCCAAATGAACTTAGTAGGGAAAACTGGAGAAGCACTAGAAAATTGGGATAAGGCAAGAAAGAAAGATTTGACTGTAAAAAGCCCTGAAGAAAATAAAGACTAGGATCTCACATTTGAAACCGATGGTGATAAATGCAGACAATCAAGTGACTGCATGAGGCCTTCTAAATCTTCTATCTCATAATCGGAAAGGTTACGACGGAAATTAAAGTTCCAAGAGAAGGGACGAGTAGTACTGAGAATTGAGGATATAGGAATACTTTTATCCATGACTACTCTAAATAGTCTTGAATATTGGGATCCCAAAGGTTGGTTTGTCCCCCCACCAAAAGTCTTCCCAGAACCGAATTCTTTCCCCATCTCCTACCACAAACCGAGTATACTTAGAAAATTCCTGAAAGATTTGTGCAATAGCCTTCCAAGGACAACGATGTGACCATCTGACTATAGTGTTGGCATCCCAACCATTGGAATGTGACCCATAAATGCTTAAAATAACCTAATGCCATAGAGCTGAACTCTCCCTAGGGTACCTCCACAACCATTTCCCTAAGAAAGCGAGATTCCTTAGAGAAATCTTCCCAAATCCCAATCCCCCTTTTGCCTTCGAATTACACATTACATCCCAACTAACAAGATGATCTCTTTTACCTTCCCCAACTCCTGACCATAAAAAATCCCTTTGCAATCTCTCAATTTTTGCAGACACTGAAGCGGGTATCTTAAACAAGGAGAGAAAGTAGCTAGGCATGTGGATAAGGCAAGATTGGATAAGAGTTATCCTACCTCCAAAAAATAAATAAGCCTTTTGCCACTCATCTAATCTCCTCGAGATTCTCTCAATCACTGGATCCCAAAAACCACAAGCCTTAGGGTTCCCTCCCAAAGGAAGACCCAGGTAGAGTACAGGCCAATCAGAAGCCTTGCAATCAAGCAACTCGACCAACCTAGAAAGATGATTCTGATCAAGATTGATGCCAAAAAGATTCCTCTTGTCGAGGTTAACCTTAAGCCCAAAAATATGCCTAAACACTAGCAATAAACTCTTGAGAGTCTGCAGTTCTTCCTCACAAGTGTTAGAAAAGAAAATGGTATTATCTGCAAATTGCAAATGGGACACCCTTGTTCTGTTCCTACCCACCCTGAAACCCTCTAACGAATTTCTTTCCTTTGCTCTCAATAACATCCTGCTCAGTATATCTGCGACTGAAGTAAACAAAAAAGGGGATAAAGGGTCGCCTTGTCTTAAACCTCTAGCTGCCTTGACCCACTCTTTAGTGTTTCCATTCACTAAGACTACAAAAGAAACTGTGGACAAACAACCTCTCACCCATTTCCTCCATCTAGGACTAAACCCCTTCTTCTCCAACACATGATCCAAAAAATCCCAACTCACGTGGTTGTAGGCTTTTTCAAAGTCAATTTTGAAGACAACTCCTTCCTTCCTTGATCGTCTTTTCTCATCCACTATCTTATTGGCTATAAGAACTACATCCAATATTTGTCTTCCTTGAACAAAAGCACCTTGAGTAGAATGGATAGTTTCGTGTAGTACCCCTCTTAGACGCCCTGATAGCACTTTGGCTATTATCTTGTAGAGACCAGTGATCAAGCTAATAGGTCTAAAGTCTGAGATTTTCTTTGTCATGCTTTTTTTGGGCAACATAACTATGAAGGAGGCATTAGTACTTTGATTGATGATCCCGTTTTTGTGAAACTCTGCAAACACCCTCACTAAATCCTCCTTGATCACATTCCAACAATATTGAAATACTATAATGGTAAAGCCATCAGGACCCGGTGCCTTATCCCTATCCAGTTGAAAAATGGCCTTAGAAATCTCTTCTTCAATAAAAGGGGAGTCTTAACCTAGACGCACTCTCCTTAGATAAAGGGGACCAATCTAAGCCTTCAACTCTCTAAGACTCTCCAGGAGGACTCGAGTAGAGCTTTTCAAAGGAAAGTAAAATCTCCTCTGTAATGCTCTCGGAATTATTCAACACTAAGCCTCTTTCATTCTCCAACACCTTGATAAATTTCCTATTCTGCCTACCATTAGCCATTTTATGAAAAAACTTTGAATTACAATCCCCTTCTTTAACCCATTTCACCCTAGTTTTTTGTCTCCAATGAATTTCTTCCGTCAATTAATTCTTCTAGCTCCCCTTTTCTTAAAGCTCTTTGAACTAAAAGTTCTGAAGTGAGAACCCCTTCTTGCTCAATGGCATCAAAGTTAGCTATTTCATTTAGGATTCTTTTTTCCCTTTCATTTAGCTCTCCAAAAGAAACCTTATTCCACTCTTTCAATTTGGCCTTAAACAAATTGTAATTTCCTCATGAACTTGTGACCTTCCCACCCATTTCCTTGAAAACCTCTCCACCAACTTCTAAAGCACTCCTTGAAACTAGGATGTTGCAACCACATATTCTCAAACCTAAAAGGTGTTGGGCCTCACTTGAAAGGGTTGGTATCCAAAACTATCGACCAATGATCCGATGTCCATCTAGGAAGAACTTCTTGAAGGCTTTGAGGAAAGAAAGGCTCCCACTCATTTGAGTAAAGAAACTGATCTAATCTCTTACATACGGGAGACTCTTGCATGTTTGACCTAGTGAATGGTGTGTTCCGTAAAGGTAGATCAAACAATTCACATTCTCTTATAAAACCATCAAAGTCCTTCTTGCTTGAAGTTAATCTAGAACCTCCCAATTTTTCTGAACTTCTCCTTATGACATTAAAATCACCACCCACACACCATAAAGGATAAGAGAGGCCAAAAATGTCTAAAATCTCCGCCCAAAAATCCTTCCTAAGTAAGGAACTGTTTGGGCCATAAACCACGGACAGCCACAGAGGTCCGCATCCATCCAACGCAAACTTGACTAAGATAGAAAAGGAGCCTATTACCACCTCCTCGCTGCACAGTTTTTTAGAGTCCCAAATAATCAAATTCCCACCTGAAGCCCCGCACGCCGGAAAAGCCGCCCATTCCTTATTTCTGATCGTCCAAACACTACCAACAAACCTTCTGTCACACACCACCTATTTTGTTTCCTGAATCATCACAACATCTGAATTCTCTAACCTCAGAAAATCTTTAACCACCCTTCGCTTTTTCCTTGATCCCAAACCCTTGGTATTCCAACTAATTATTTTCATGGTAAAACCTCACAAACCCTAAACCTCCAAACCCTAAACCTCCAAACCAATTCCAACATGTCTCAAATACTTGTGGAGCATCTGCTCTTCCTCCTAGAATACACTTTAATATCCAGAGAGATTAAGACCTCACGCACTTTAGCCATTTTCCTGGGGGACAGGCCTTCTAATTAGCACTACATATCCTAAATTGAAAGTTCATTTTTGAAAAATCAGACATTATATGCCTGTTCTAGGGCTGCATGATATGTTTCTGATTATCTCAGTTCATATCAGTGTATTGTTTCTTATTTTAATAGGTCTCTTACGATATAATATGTTTGGTTTCTGTATATTAATACTTTATGGTGCCATGTCCATATAGAGTGTATTTGTGTGTTTTTCCTATAATACTTCACAGTGCTTTTTCCATATCCTAGATCTTTTGGTATTGTCATATCAGTGTCTTTGCATTATGTTGTGTTGGATCTTATGCTGCATGCTTGCCTCAAATAACTTATGACTGGCTGATGGTCAGTTAGCCATTATGAAAACTGCTTCTTTAGTTTTGATTTCTACTGTTAATTATTAAGTCTCTTCTTGTTTTATATCTTAATATTTGTAGTAAATTGATGGAATGCACTCAGGATAATTGCTTAGCATTGAGTGTTCATTATGTCGTGATAGTATGTAGGATGGTTCCTTGGGGAATAATTAAGGTGAATCAGTTGGAATTATTTTTGCATATTGATCATTGAAGAAATATAATGGCAAGTGTCGGTCAGCATTTATGACTATCTGTTTTATGGATAAAGCCTGGTGCTCATTCAAAAATTTCAGTGGGGTTAATTTCTTGGTAATACCACATGATTGCCATTGGTGAGTTTAGGAGGCCTAGGGCTTGTGTTTCATATTCTTTTTAACATCAGTTTCCATTTGCAGGGATCTGGTATCATGTGGAACACTTACAATTTTCCTATGTTCCTGCTTTCTCAGTCTAGCACATTGACCCTGCAGGAGGTAATGCACTGTGTTTAAAATTTCTTTGCCTCTGACATGAGCTTGCTGTTATGATTAGTTGGTCCAATAGACTCTATTCGTTAGTTTTATGTTGGGGTTATTTCAATCACTTACAAAAGTGAAAAGAAGCTTCACAGGGAAGCATTGTTATCATGATTTTGACCAATAAAATTAGAGTAAATTATCTAGACAACAATTTTTGTTGAACATGAAGACATTAACCCTGGATTCAGTGAATTACTTATACTTCCCCTACAATTTGACAAAAAGAGGAAGTCCTATTTTTTCATAACAATAGATGCACCTGTTTGTATTCGTCTCGAGTGGTAAGTTGGTAGCAAGGTGATATTGCTACAAAGGATTTATAGTACTAGACAAACCACTAAGTATGTGGAACTGTTGCAAATAAGAGGGCTTTTAATGTATCTATGGCAAGTTCTATTGGATCATTGCATTTTTTATGGATTCTGGTGATTTCTTGATTTCTTCTATGGTATCCTATGGCACCACCATAACTGCAGGTTGCCATCAAAAATGAGAAGAACAAGAAGGCTTATACTGCAGATGTTGCTGAGTTTGATCTAGTGATGCAAGTAATTTTCTGATGCACTTTGGTTATCTTTTACATGTTTTAAGGAGCTCTGTACAAGGTATGGTTTTCTGATCCATGCTACACTTGGATTTTTTAGACAACAAAATCTGGGACTCATGATTCAGAATCTTGTCTGAAAGAAGAGACTTGTCTACCTTTAGGAGGATACAGGTGAAGTTCCTTGAGATTTTCTTTCTCATTACGTTGTTTGTTTACCTTAAAAATCTTTTTTTTCCCTGGTTGGAAACATTAAATTTTATTGGGATGGAGAGAAATATAAGGATGAGTATCCTTGAAAGAAAATGAAAAATAAAAGTACATAACAGCCATACAAACTACAGCATACAAAAGATGCAACCTTCAATCTATCAATCTCTAGGGTAAAAATCTTCCACAAACTCTATAGAGATAGAAGGCTAGTTTGATATAAGCTGTTTTCCTGTTCACCACTTAGGATTTTGGGGCAAGTGGTAGTTTGACATGATATAATCAACCCTGAGTCTATTATCCAGCAGGTTTTATATTTTGGGCTGCTAGCTCTTAGACTTTTTTCGTTTTCTTTTAATAATTCAGACCTTCTGTTAGTATTTAAAGTAACTCATATTTTTTCATTCGATCATGCTATTTTTTTCTGTCCTCAGACTTCTCTTTCAGTTCTGATGGAGGTTATTTTTCCTATTACTTCAGGCTTGTGGGAAAGATTCAATTACTTCCACTGTTTCCATGACTTTGTGTTGCATTTGGAGGGATTAGAGGCACAGTAAAATGGGTAAAAAAAAGGGTCTTGGACTTTCAAAAAAACCTAAGCTTACTGGGCTATTGGAGCATATTAGTCATTGGAAAAAGGGGCCAACAGAGACCCTTTCATTTAGCTAATTAGAGGCTTGTCTGTGTTCTTAGATTTTGATCCGAATACCATCACCACCAACTAGCCTAGTTGTAGGAGCTTCAATGAAGCATGCATGCAACAAGACAGCAGGGTCGAATTCATGAATATTTTTGCTACTTCCTTAAAATTTGAGGAGTTTAAGATTTTATTTTTGGTACATTGTAATAATGTGTCCAATTCACCAAAGTTACTTAGTGTATCTCATTACAATCTCCCCAGTTTGATTTAGCTATAATTAATTAGATTACAACATTTAGGATAATTTCTTAGGATAGCTAGGTTTTAAGGCTTAAATATAAGTGCTTTGAGGGTTAATTGTAATCATAAAGCTATTATTCAATAAAATTTTTAGTTTACTTTTTAATGGTATCAGATCTTAGGTTTCTGGAGTTTGATTTCAAGTTTATCTTTCAGTTATAAATATATATGCTCATTTATGTAAAATGCAGTGAGCATTGACTTTGTATGCTTTTGTGGGGTGTCCCTTGAAAGTTATATTGTGTGAACTCTTCAAAGATGGAAGCTTGTTTACATCTGTTTGTGTCTTTTAGGTGTTCTTGTCTCCTCCTTTCCTGCTTTGATGACTTTTATTATAACTTTTTGAGACATTACTTGGTTTCTTTAAAGGGAGAAACCAACATACAAATATGCACCAAGGAAAATGGGCTTGGTTGTTGTATGAAGAAGAATTTGATATGATAGACGATAGAATTGTTGTCCAGTGTTGACCCAAGACTGGAAACTTGAGAATTTATTTGTTGCAATTAGAACTTTGTATGATTTCCCTGGTGGAATATTTAGTGTTAATTCTATGGACAGGTTTCTGATTAGTGGTCAAAAAGCACTAACTGAATGTTATTATTGTCATTATCAATTTTAGTTTAGAGAAACTATTAATTTTTGCCCCCTTTCCAGGATGAACAGATCTGTTTGTTCAGCATTAGAAAAGGCACATACATAATTTTTTTTCCTTTTTGCTTCTTTTCCAAGGTACCATTTATGATTTGTATGCTGTTATTTCCTATTGCCTAGGAATGTCATCCATATGGACTCCCTGCTTGGCTGGGAAGCAATGGCATTAAGTCACAGAGCCACTAATGTGGATATTTTGAATTCATTGCACTTTATATAGGAATTTTCCTGTGAACTTTGTGGTCAATGCCTGGGTAATCCATGAATCACATTGCTTTATCCATTGTTTTAAAGAAGGAATAGGTTGGTCACATATGGGGCAATGGAGGAATTATTTCCTGGAAAAATGATTCTGTATTTTTTTTCAAATAAAAAACATAGTAAATGGTTTAGTGATGAGTTATGGTGCTGCACGGATGGTAATTTTCTTTTCATTATCTATTGATTATATTGACTGTATAGACTGATAGTTAGGAGATTTGAGTTCTTTTCTACCTTTTTTCTTTTATTTTTTATTTTAACCTTTGATTTTTTGTATCTTAAATATGAAGGGCAGTGTTTGGTCGTCACTTCCCCCAATAAATGTTTCCTCCTCAGATCAGTCAAAGCCTGTCATATTAACAGTGGCATCTATGGATTCTGCTTCATTTTTCCGTGACAAAAGCCTTGGTGCAGATTCCCCTATATCTGTCAGTTCAAGTCCTTTGATGCAAATTCATTCATGCAATCTAATATTTTCTTTGCTTCCTCTGACCTCATTTAATGCTGAAAGTTGTTCTTGTATTTAGGGTCTAATTTCATTGATGGCAGCTGTTGATGCTCTTTCTCATTTGGATGGTTTAAATGACCTCAGCAAGCAGGTGTGTGTAATTGGTATTTGTTGCACAACAAAGTTTCTGAGAAATTTCATGTTCTGGAGTTTGTTTATTAAAAGGGTCTTCTTTTGTTAAAAAATTGAATCCTCCCATTGGGTTTGGGGCAGGGGGTTTAGGGGTTTGTGGTTATGGCATGCGTGGGATTTGTGGGAAGAATTCCAACAACCTGGTAGGTAGTGCAAAATTTTCAGACACTTTCCATCCCCATTTGAATTTGCTCTAAAATCATGTTACATGATATTGGCCAATACATAAGCACATAGAGGCTTTTCATATGATAATATCCTTTTCTTCCTTATTTCTAATTCTTTTCCTTGGAGAAGGCACTATTCTTGTTGATAGCAGAAGAATGAGGAAATGGACAGAATCGTCTCAAATTGGTTTCCTATGAGTAGAATAAAGAAGTGTTGGCACTATAGATAGAAAGGTAAGGACTTAAGAAATTGAGTAGGAAATGAAGAAGGGCAAAGGGTTATTTGCAAAATAAGTAGGGCAATTAATATAAGGATGTTGAATAACATATATTGGTGGAGATGGGAGAGATTAGCTGGACAATGGTGAGTTTGGTATCTTCAAGTTGTAAATATCTTTTGCGGTTCGTGTGTATTTCTCGCCTATCTAGCTTAATATGAGGGTGTGATATTAGATTTTTTCGGTTTAGTTTTCACTAAATTCATTCTTAAAAGTTGTTTCTAGTTCTACCAATTCTTTTCTTTTTGTTCTTGTTAACTTCATTTGGGAGTCTGAAGCCCCATTTAAAATAAAGACCTTTTCATGGTTTATGACTTATAACGAATGTTAATGCCAATAATATGCTTTGAAAGTGGGAGGCTTCTAGGCGAGGTGAGTGGAGTATCAATTGATTATCTTGTTTTTAATTACCTTATAATTTTCAGTCTCATATCCTGTTCAACTTTGTTTGGATTGGTTGGGTTCCACTCAGAAGTGTGGTAAATATGATGATAATTTCCTTTAATGTTTTTGGAAAACTTCCTAGAAGCAAGTTTTATGGAGTATTTCTGGCCTCACTTCTATTTAGACTGTATGATAGGTAAAAAATGGAATGATCTTTTAGGATGCCTGGGGGAACCAGATATATTTTAGGACTTGTTTTTATTCTTTGCCCCTTTAGGGTTCTGCTAGTGAAGTTTGCGAGGGCACTCCTTTCAATTTTTTATCATTAGATTGTATCCTTGTAAGCAAGTCCAAGGGGTTGCTGAGGAGACTTTTGTTGTATGGTCACTATCTGTTGAGAGAGCTGTTAAATTCAATTTTGATTGATGTTATTTTTAGAATTTTAGAGCAGCTACTGTCTGGAGGAGTGCTTAGAGATCATGGTGATACAGTCACATTAAAGCCTCTTCTAAATTTGCATGTGTTATTCTTTTTGTTGAGTTTGAGATTCTAGTTCTTCTAAAGGGCCTTGTGTTTTCCAATCTTGTAGTAAGGGGAAAGTGGTTGAGATGGTTTGGATTTTGCTTTTGTAATTCCATGGTGAGAATAAGGAAAGAGGTTCTTGAATGTTTGGTACAAACTTCGCCATGTTTTTCTATCACTAAAGAGTTGGGATATTTCTTTTCTTAGGCTCCTCGCTTATTGATCGAATGGTGAATCTTGTGTAACTTGTTTTGCTTTTTTTTTTTTTAGAGCTTTTCTTCTTGTTTTGATCAAATTTTATTATGGAAGAATGTATGGCTTGACCGCCCCTTTCTAGAAGTGGAGGTTCACAATGCCATTTTTTAGTGACACAAGGAAAAGACCCATAGGCCTAGTGGATTCACCATTGCAGTCTTTCAAGAGTGTTAGGATGTGCTTAAAGAGGATCTACTACTAAGGGTGTTCTCAATTCATTGGAGAGTGGAGTAGCTGGTAAGGAGAGGAGGTTAATCGCTGCTTTCTCGAAGGGGAGAGGAGTTTTGAAAGGTGGTAAGAGTTGGTTTGCAATGGAATCTAAGACGTTCGAAATCTCCATTGAAGAGGTCCGAGGTAAACATAGAGGGATTATTTTGGAAAGGAGCAAAGGCTTTTCATCTTGGATAAAATTTGGAGAAAAGAGCTTAAGCTATCTGTTGGAAGGTGTGGAAGACTGGTGCAGAGGAGAGTCAAGCTCAAGGTGTCTAAAAGTTTGGGAAGAAGGAGGAAGAAAGTTTAGGCTGGAGTGTCGTTCAAATGAAGCTGGTAGGTTTTTGCTTTGCTCGATGAGAGATTTGGAAGCTAAGAGGTTTTGCCTCGTTTTTCCAGAAGGAAAAGGCTTAGTAAGGGGGTGGTTTCTATTGGCTCAGAAGTTAAGGCCCTTGGAGTTTCCACTCCAGCTTTGAGCAAAGGTGATTTGGGTACTTCCAACTCTAAAAAGGATGGATATAGTGTCAAAGGGAAACGAGTGTACGCAAAAGTCGCAAAAGTGAAGACAGGGGAATTAGGGGATTCTTTATGGGTGCATGTAGGGGATCGTAACCTGCGCAGTAGGGAAGAGTAGCTTAGTCGTTGCCTGGTAGGATGCTTTGGAGACAGTTTTGAGTTCGTTCTTCCTTTGTCCTTCTTGAAGGAGTGGGTGTATGAAAGGTGGTCTCTCAAGGGAGGTTTAAAAATTTCCAAGTTGGGTAGGGCCCTCATGTTGTTCGAATTTGAAAATAAATTTGAAGCTGATTTGGTGCTTTTAAGGGGTGGCAAATGTTTTAAGGAGAGAGTTTCTCCTGCAAAAATGGGGACCTGAAGTGGGGTGTTTTAGGAATGGGAGCCATGCTAAGGAAGTTTGGGTGAAAGTTGTTGGACTTCCACTTCACCTTTAGAGTAGAGAGGTGTTCAAGAGTATTGGAGAGAGCTGTGGGGGTTTCATAGCTTTTGATGAGGAAACAACTTTCATTTCACAGTTGCAGTGCACAATGTTAATTGGAAGATTGTGTGTACGGAGAAGGAAAAGGGGGGGCTTGGCTTAAGGAAGCTAGTCCCGTTAAATAAAGCTTTGTTGGGAAAATGGATTTGGAGGTTTGCTTGTGAAAAGGAAAGTTTGTGGAGACATGTACTTGTGGCGAAATATGGGCAAGAGGGGTTTGGTTGGATGACCAAAAAGACTAATGGGACCTTTGGAGTAGGGGTTTGGAAGGAAATTATGAAGGAAAAGGATTGGTGTTGGGAGAATATGGCCTTTAGGATGGGGAATGGTACCAGAATCAGATTTTGGAATGACCTTTGGTGCGGATGTACTGTGCTGTCCCAAAGGTTTCCTCATCTTTATGGGATGGCTGCTCATAGGAATGGTACAGTAGAGGATATGTGGGACCAGAATGTGGGCCAAGGTGATTGGGATATAAGATTTGTGAGAGGATTTAATGATTGGGAGTTGGATTTGGTAGGGAATTTGCTTCATACATTGAGGGGGCTCAATCCGACTTTAGAAGAGGATGCTGTTTTTTGGAAAGGGGGGAAAAACGGAAAGTTTAAAGTTAGTGAAGCCTATAACTTGGTGGTAAATTCTGGGGCTAGCAATTTTCCGAAGAACAACATTTGGGTGGATAAAGTTCAAACAAAAATTTTGTTTTTTGCTTGGGAAGCTACTTGGGGCAAGGTGCTCACGCTTGATAGGCTCCAGAGAAGAGGGTGGCATCTCCCTAATCGGTGTTTCTTGTGTGGATGTGAAGAGGAAACTGTTAATCACATACTAATACATTGTATAGTGGCAAGAGTTCTGTGGGATATGATATGTGCTTTGGTTGGTATTAAGTGGGTCTTTCCAGAAACTGTAAAGGAGGTACTATTAAGCTGGAGGGGCCCTTTTGTAGGGAAAAAAAGGAAAAAGATATGGAAGTCTATACCGTTGTACATTTTTTGGACTCTTTGGAAGGAAAGAAATAGACTTGCTTTTAGGGGGGGGGGGTGTTAGATATACAGAAATTAAAAAATTCTTTTGTCTGTATTTTATGGGAATGGGCGAGAATGTATAGTGGAGAGAGGTCGTTGTCTCTTATAGGATCCCTGGAGTGGATAGCCGCCATATAAGGGCTGGTGGGCTTTTTGTTGTTTTTGTTTTCCTGTGTTTTTTGAGGCTCTAGCTAGATTGTATACTCCCTGTATGCGTGTGGCTTTCTGGCCTCTTTTCAATATATTATATGCTCACTTATCAAAAAAAAAAAATATCTTGGTGAGAGCCTCTGGGAAGAATAGCCCAAGTTCTTTGCAAGTGGTAGTTGGAAATTTTTGTCGGACGGTTAGTCTATGGTGGGAAACTCCCCCTTGGTTTTCCTAGGTAGTGGCAAGGTCCGCCTGGTATAAAGATGAGGGGCGGGAGGTCAGGGATGAGGGTGGGGGTGATGCACGCGCAGGTGTTAGCGTGCGGGATTTTCAAATTGGTATTTAGTCTTGGGGGATAGATGAGTAGGTTGAGTGTGGCAGAAGGCATAGGGATGCAACGGATGCAAAGGGCAGGCTACCTAGTGTAGTTGAGTTGGACTCAACAGCCTGTGGGCCTGGGCCTAGAAAAGCAAGTTGGGAGGCTTACAAAGATAAAGGCTTTATGGGCTTAAGTAGTGGAGTGGATTGGACCAAAGGCCCAATTCCCATCAGTTCAGAAGAGGCGGGCCTGGGTGACAGATTATCGGGGCCTCTTAGGCCCACTTTTAATAAGGTTGTTACATGCTTGTTGGGGATTCCTTCCTTTGCTAGGGCTCTGTTTGTTCCCATTGGGGGGTGTTGTGGGGATGGAAATAGAGCTCTTAGCTGTTGAAGATGCAGTTGTCGAAGAGTTGTTGTCGGGACGTCTGAAGTTCACCGATGAGGCTTTGATGGAGGAGGCTTCCAGGTATTCCGCTGTTCCCAAAACTTCTTTTTCTTTGGGGCTTCGAGGTTCCACTTCTTCTTCTCCTCTTTGGGGGCACGTCGAAGCTTTAGGGGTGTTGGAGGGGATTTCCAGTGGAGCGGAAAGGGAGATGGGCCGAATTCCGCTGTGCGTAGTGCGGATTGGAGTTTTTTCAGCTCTCGGTGGCTGGAGTGAGCCTTCTTGGGGTTCAGTTGACATTGTAAGTGTGAATGAACTAGCACTTGTCCCAGTTGGGTTGGAGTTTGCGAGTCCTATTGAGAAAAGGATTGACTGTCACCTGGAAGAAGGGAGGAGTTCAAACTGTCTTGCGAAGTTCAGTCGTTGCCTGGGTTTGCCGACGGAAGGTTTTGAAAAGGAAATTTTGTACCTCTTAAGGAGGATGAAGGGGAGAATTGATCAAAAGGGTAAGGAAGGGGTGTCTAGGAAGACGTGTTTAAAATCTTCAAAATAGTAAGGAACTCAAGAAACTGGAGTGGATTGTAAGCTATAAAAAAAACTAAAATGGGTTCTAGCGTGGGTATTTTTGAAGGGGCTTCTGGATCAGGGTGTAAATGAAGATAAGAATTTTATAGTGGAATGTTAGAGGGGCTAATGATAGAGATAAAAGGAAGATCTTTAAGTCAGTCATCAAATCCCAAAGAGTGGACGTGATTTGTTTACAGAAAACTAAAATTAAAGAAATGACTACGGGGCTTGTTCGTAGTTTAGGGGTGAGAAGACATCTAGACTGGAGAGCAATCAATTCTAGGGGTACAGCTGGTGGTATTCTGGTGTTTTGGGATAACAGATTGGTGGAGTTGGTTGATTTGGAAGAAGGGGTTTTCTTAACATCGTGCCGGTGCAAAAATTGTGTGGACGGTATAGTGTGGGTGTTCACTGGAGTGCATGGGCTGGTCTGCAGTAGAGATAGAGAGGATTTCTAGGAGGAACTTGGGTCAATAAAAGGTTTATGGAGTGACCCATGGTGTGTGGGAGGGGATTTCAATTTGGTAAGATTTCCAAAGGAGCATAGTAGGGGAGGAGGGCTTACTGCTTCAATGAGGAGATTCTCAGAAGTGGTAGAGGATTTGGAGTTAAGGGATTTTCCTTTGATGGGGGGCCTGTTTACATGGAGAGGCGGCTTGAATAACTAGACCCAGTCTAGGCTTGACCGGTTTTTAGTGATAGACAACTGGGATAACCTTTTCAATGGGGTTGTGTAGGGAATTCTTCCCAGACCAGTCTTTGATCACTTCCCCGTCCTACTAGAAGGAGGAGGTTTGAAGAGGGGACCTTCCCCTTTCAAATTTGACAATATGTGGTTGGAGGAGGAGGGTTTCAAAGATAAGATGAAGACGTGGTGGGGGAGTTTAAATTTTACAGGGACATCCAGCTTTATCTTAGATGCAAAATTGAGGGCCTTAAAAAATATTTTAAAGAATTGGAATAAAGAAGAGTTTGGTCTCATTGAGACTAAAAAGGGTGAAGCTCTTAGGCAGGTTGTGTATTGGGATGAAAAGGAGAAATGTTTAGCTTTAAATCTGGAAGAGTGGGAAGCAAGAAAAGAGGCAAGGGAGTCTTATAAGTCTTGGGTGTTGAGGGAAGAGATCTCCTGGAGACAGAAGTCTAGGGAGTTGTGGCTAAAGGAGGGGGACAATAATACCAGATTTTTTCATGAGATGGTGAATGCTCACAGTAGAAGAAATGGGTTGTCCAAGTTGAAAGTGAATGGTTGTTGGCACTCGGAGGAGAATAATTTAAAAAACAGTGTGGTGGGGGCGTTTCAAAAGTTGTATTCAGAAGAAGAGGGGTGGCGTCCTTGTATTGACGGGTTGTCCTTTATGGGGTTAGTTAGCAGTGAGTCTGAGGGGTTGGAGATTCCTTTTTCGGAAGAAGAGATGTTTGCAGCTCTATCAAATCTAGGCAAGGACAAAGCCCCCAGGCTAGTTGGATTTACCATGGCTTTTTAGCTTTTTTGTTGGGATGTGGTGAAGGGTGAGATTATGGGTTTTTTTTAGAGAATTTCATGAAAGGGACAAATTTGTAAAGTCTCTAGATGCCACCTTCCTGGTTTTAGTCCCAAAGAAGGGAGGTGCAAAAGATTTGAAAGATTTCAAGCTAATTAGCCTTGTGGGAAGCGTTTACAAGTAGTTGGTCAAGGTGTTGGCAAATAGAATCAAGAAGGTTATGGGGAAAGTGATTTCGGAACCCCAAAATGCCTGTGGAGGGTAGACAAATTCTAGATGCAGTTTTGATTGCAAATGAGGCTATGGATTCTAGGTTGAAAAGCAATCAAGGGGGTGTGTTGTGCAAGTTGGATATAGAGAAGGCCTATGATCATGTCAGCTGGAAGTTCTTGTTGGTAGTGCTTAGAAAAAATGGGCTTTGGGGAGAGATGGATTAAGCGGATAGAGTGGTCCATCTCTACTATGAGATTTTCTGTTCTTATAAATGGCTCTCCCTCCGGTTTTTTCCAAAGTTCGAGGGGTTTAAGACAAGGAGACCCTCTCTCCCCTTATCTGTTTATGATAGTCATGGAGGTGTTTAGTTGCTTATTGAGAAGGGCTATTAGTGGGGGCTTTTTATCAAGGTAGAGGGTGAGAGGCCAGGAAGGTGAGGGGATACTGATCTCACACTTGCTATTTGCGGATGACACTTTGGTGTTTTGTGAGGAGTCTCATGATCAATTGACGCATCTAAGCTGGCTTCTCATGTGGTTTGAGGCTTGCTCAAGGTTGAGAGTTAATTTGGAGAAGAGCGAGCTTATCTCGGTGGGAAGGGTGCATGATATAGAGGATTTGGCCTTAGAGTTGGGTTGTAAAGTGGGTGGTCTGCCTTCCTGTTATTTGGGTCTGCCTTTCGAGGCACCCTTCAAATTAGAGGTGGTTTGAGATGGAGTTGAAGAGAGGTTTCGAAAAAGGCTTGCAATGTGGAAGAGACAGTATATATCAAAAGGAGGAAGACTCACCTTAATCTGGAGCACTCTCTCTAGCATGCCTATTTACTTCATGTCTCTCTTTTATTTGCTTAGAAAAGTAGGGTTGAGGTTGGAGAAGATTCAGAGGGATTTTCTGTGGGGTGGAGGAGCTCTTGTACAAAGGCCACATCTTGTTAGGTGGAACTTGGTTTGTTTGGAAAGAAAGAAAGGTGGTTCAGGTGTGAGAAATTTAGCTTTAATGAATAAAGCTTTCTTGAGTAAGTGGAATTGGCGCTTTGCCATCAAAGTGAGGTTTTGTGGAAGCAAGTTATCAGTCACAAATATGGTGTAGAGGAGGGGGGATGGTGTACTTGGGCCGTAAGTGGGAGGTATGGTGTCGGTCTTTGGAAAGCAATTAGAAAGGAGTGGTTGTGTATGAACAGTAGCTTAGCCTAGCGTGGGTTGTGGTAGGAGAGTGAGATTCTGGAAGGACAAGTAGTGTAGAGATGAGCCTCTTTGCGAGTCATTCCCTTCATTATTTGCCATCTACTTGGCTAAAGACGCTTGGGTATCGGATGTTTGGAACCCAGATGGTGTAGGGGATGGTTAGACCCCTTCTTTCTCAAGGGTGTTTAATGATTTGGAGATTGAGATGGTGGAGCGTTTTATGCTTAAAATCCAAGCCTTTAGGGTGCAAAGGGAGGATGAGGATAAAGTGGTGTGGACAACATCTAAGAGTGGAGCTTTCTCAGTCAAGTCGCTTTATTCTATTCTGGAGCCCCAGAGGTTCTTCTTTGTTCCCTTGTGGTAGTATTTGGAGGGCAAATGTGCCTCCTAAAGTAGCATTTTTTGCTTGGGAGGCTTCCTAGGGTAAAATCTTAACTTTGGAGCAACTCCAGAGGAAGGGGTACTCTTTGGCAAATAGGTGTTTTCTATGCCTTTTTGAAGAAGAAATGGTGGATCACCTTTTACTTCATTGTGTAAAGACGCGGGCATTGTGGAATCTTCTTTTCTCCCTTTTTGGTGTGGCTTGGGTTCTCTCTGGTTCAATAAAGGAAACTCTCCTTGGGTGGCATGGAGCGTTTGTGGGGAAGACTTGTAAAAGGGCTTGGCAAATGGCCCTCTTATGTATATTTTGGTCAATCTGGAAGGAAAGTAATTTGTTAGCTTTTGGGAATGACGAGCTTTCGCTTCAAAGGCTGAAATATTCTTTTGTATGTAATCTTTAGTCTTGGGTTAGGGTGTTTATAGTTTTGAGCCTGTCTTCTCTTGTTAGCTTTTTTAGTGGCTAGGCTCTAAGTAAGGGTAGGGGTTGTTGTTTATTTCCTCCTCCCTTGGTTTCGAGCCTTTGGGCTACTTTTGTATACTCTTTGTATATTTAGAGTGCACTATTTTGGTGTTTCCTCTTTCCGTTTAATATTATTCTCTTTATCTATCAAAAAAAAATAAAAAACTACTAAGGGTGTTCTCAAAGTTTGATGATAATGAGGTAATAAACCAAAACACCAATGCTACCTTGATCGCTCTTAGGACAAAAAAGAGTCAAACCAATAGAATCTCAGATAGACTCATTAGCTTGGTCACTAGTCTGTACCAAACCATAGCTAAGGTCTTATCAAGGCATATGAGAAAAATCCTCCATGAAACCATCTACATCTCCCAAGGAGATTTTGTTGAGGGGAGGTAGATTGAAATGGTGGATGAGGCTTGGATGTTATTTTGATTGCCAATGAAATGGTGGATGAGAAAATACATTTAGGAGAGGAAGTAGTAGTCTTAAAAATTGATTTTGAAAAGGCTTATGAATATGTAAATTGGGGTTTTCTGGTCTATGTCCGGAGAGAAATGGGTTTAGTTCAAGATGGAGGTCTTGGATGAGGGGTTGCTTGTCTTCGACATGTTTTGCAAGCTTAGTAAATTGAAATGCTAAAGGATGGTTTAAGACTTCTGGAGGTCTAACATAAGGGGATCCTCTTTCCCCACTCTTTTTCACCATTGCAGTTGATGTTTTAATTAGTATGATGTTGAGAGTAAAGGAGAGAGGAATAGGACTAGATTGTCTCATTTACAATTTGTATCTAAGGTCAAGGCCTTTGCTTGACTTATAGAGCACAAGATGATAAAAATACCAATGACATGTTATAGTTGAGAATACCTTTCAAGTCTCTTAGTCATGATTGGTGCATCTCATGCAAAGAGAGTGGTGAGACAATTGACATGTCATTTTACATTGTTCAACAATTTTGAGAAAATGGTACAAGCCATTTAGACAAGTTATGGTGAATTGGGTTCCGCCCAAGAGTATTTGCGACATGTTGATCATTTCATATAAGTGTAATAGGAGCTCGATTAAAGGCAAGACCCTTTAGCAAATTGTTTGTCTCACAAGAGAGAAATGTTAGGATTTTTGAGGATAAGTGAAGGATGACAAAAGTGTTGTGGGATCTACTTAAGGTTTATTTCTCTTTTTGGGCCTCTTGTATCATTAATTTTGGAGGCATTCCTCTCAATGTTATTAAGCTCAATTAGCATTCAATGTATATATCCAAAGGGATGTGGGCATCAATGAGAGAGCTTAGTTCAAGTTTGTGGAGATGATATCCATGTATATTCTTGTGCAGTCTAAACCATTTTGGATAGGTCCCCTTTTATAGTGGAGGAATTTAACCATATTTTGACAAGGTTTCTATAATAGTTAGGAGGATTTCTCATTCTTTTCCTGAACCTTTTTTTGATAATTAATATATCTTTGTTTTTGATAAAAACAATCTCTCAAGTTTCTGATCTTAGAATCCAGGAAGTGGTGAGCTTCCTTTTACTGACTGGCACATAAATCTTCCTGAGAAGATGAGAGTGTTTCCAAGGGTTTGAAAAAGGTGTGTAATGGATACTCCACTATATAGGAGTTTCATAACAATCAATAAGGGCTCCAAGCCCTTGACCCCAAATGTTCATGTGGACTAAAATAAAAAAGATAAAAAAAGACTTAGATTGACAATCATGACTATGATTTGACAAGGAACTGAGGTGATGCTTGTCTAATTGACAAGCTTCACATTGAATGGTGGACACAAGACTTAATAGGTATAACAGAACACAACTTGCTAAAGATAGAGGACCCAGATGGAAATGCTATTGAAGAGGTAAGACTTTGCACTCAATATTGATGAAGAGGTTTGTCAAGGTCCAAATGATGCAAGTCATTGTATGCTCAAAACTAATCATTGTTTTTGTCTTAAGGCCTTGAAGAATGAAGGAAATGGGAGAAAAGTTATGCAACAATTTTAAGTCTTTAAATAGTTCACTGATAGAAAGTAAATAGAAAATTAGGGATGCAGAGACCATGATAATAATAATTTGTTGAATGAGAGAGAAAAACATTGTCTTCTTCTTAAAGAAAACAGTACAAAGTGGATATATATATATATAGATTTTTACAAAAAAAAAAAAAAAGAAAAAAAATACTAAACTATCCATTACTAAATAACTACTACTAACCCTTTAACACTCCTCAAGTTGAGGTATGTATACTTCTAAGATCCACGTTAGAACTTATAATGGAAAAAAGATTTCTCCCTAAAGCTTTAGTAAACACATCACCTAATTGATCTTCAGACTTGATATAAGGAATTATCGCTTTCTTGCTTATCACAATTTCTATGAAAAATTGACAGTCCACCTCAATGTGCTTGGTTCTTTGCTGAAACATTGGGTTACTGGCAATGTGAATAGCATCTTGGACATAGTCATAGACTTTTCAAGAGAAACTGCAAGCTCCTGTACAAGGTTCTAAATCCACATTAACTCACAAGCTGTATGAACTATGGCCCCGTATTCTTCTTCATCACTAGATCTCGCTTCTAAATTCTACTTTTAACTCCTCCAAGTAACCAAGCTACCACAAACAAAGGTACAATACCCACTTGTGGACTCTTGCCAATTAAGGATCCTATCGAATCCACATCCAAAAAGTGACAATGCCAATGCTGGAGGTGGACCTTCTTCTATAGAGTACTCGCATACCTATAATACCTTTAAGATAGCTTAGGATTCGACACACTGCTTCCCAATGAATCTGCTTGGGTGCTTCCATGAATTTACTCACTTTACTAACAGGAAAAGTAATCTGTGACTATCAAATAAATGAGCTTGTCCATTAGACTCCTATATCTCATTTTATTTGAAAATAGAGAGTTATCGTCTCCATTAAGATTTGACTTTTCTCCTTAGGAGTGTCAATTCACTATTCTTCTAACACATCGGTTTCATTAAGAAAATCCAATACATACTTCCTTTAGGATAAAACAATCTCACCTCTACTATCCACAACTTTAATGCCTAGAAAGTAATGCAATAGATCGTTTGTTTGAAAGGCCTTTTTCAAGTAACCTTTCACTTCTTCAATACCTATAACATCACTACCAGAGATTATAATATCATTCACATATACAATGAGTACTACCATGCAAGTGTCTTCTTGAGAACAAATGCTAAGTGGTCAAAATTACATCGTCTAAAAACAAAATGATGGAAGAATAGTGCTCAATTTATCAAACCAAGCTCAAAGAGATTGTTTTAATTTGTAAATAGCCTTATTTAGTTTGCAAACTTTAACCCTCTACTCCCCCTTAGTAAAAAAACTCAAGTGGTTGCTCCATACGGACTTCCTCATTCAAATCACCATATAAGAATGCATTCTTCACATCTAACTGATGTAGACTCTTCCAAAATTAAACCTAAGGGAATCGAAATACATATTGAATTAAGATGAGCAACAGGGGAGAGTCTCAAAATAGTTCACACCATAAGTTTGAGCATACCCCTTGGCAATTAACCATGCCTTCATCTGTCCTATAGTCCCATCTAGATGATAATAAAAAAAACCTGGTGGCGGCCTACAACATCGGTGCCTTGAAGCAAATCAACGAACTCTCATGTACCTTTATTTAGGAGAGCATGCATCTCTTCTTCCATGGCCTTTGTCTATGTATTATGATTTAGAGCTTTCTGATAAGACTTGGGGATGGAAATAGAAGACAAGGCACAAGCAGAGTGTTGGAGATCACTGCACCTACACTATAATGTATTGTAGTAGTCAACACTGTAGCAATACTATAGAGACATTGTAGCAGTTGATACTGTGGCAACATTGTAGTGGTATTGTATTTTTCCCCCTTTTTTGGGTAGGGTTCCAAATCAAACTTACTTTGATACCATTTTGGATGGGAGAGAAAAATGGTATCTCCTACAAGAAAATGGTACAAAGCATATATATATCAACGTTTACAAAAAAGATAGGGACTAAACTGCCTCTTACTAAATAATTACTAATAATCCTTTAACAGTAATAAAAGTGTAAAGCACTTGGAAATGGCCTATCATATAAGCCCTCTTCCTCATTATGTTGGGGCTTAGTGATGATCATTGTGTTGGCAGTCACCATAATAGATGGTTAACATTTAGCTATTACACCTTGTTGTGGGTAATCTATCTTGGTTGGTAAGGAACAGGCAGTGGTTTCTTGTTCTAGTGTTGAGATTAAGTATCAGATATGACACATGCCTTTGAGATGTTATGGATTTGCTTTCTTACGGAGATGGGTATTGATGTTCCCACTCCTATGTAGGTCTGCTATGGCAATCAAGTTGTTATCTTTATTGTTAATGATACTGTCTTTAATGAGTATCCCAAACATATAGAAGTAATTGCCATTTAATTTGAGATTTGTTCATGCAAAAGCAAATTGTTGCACCTTATATTTAATCTGCTGACTAGTTGGATTGCATTCTTATACACTCGTTAGCTCATGCCTATGCTCTAACTTGAGGGTGAGTGTTATAGTTTATTTTAGTTTGTTTTGTTAACAATTATTTATTAGTTATTAGTGTACTATTGTTTTATTGTAATCTTGGGTGATAAAATAAATAGGTGAGAAGGTATGGGGAAGTCAATTTAGACAAACCTAAACCTTTATTCACTTTCTTCTCTCCTTTCTTCTTCTTTTTCCTTTTCCTAGCCTTCAACTTAATCTCACAAGTTTTTGCCTCAAATATATTATCATTTAAGTGGCATTTCCTAATGTTTATTGATTTTGTGATGGGCTTGTTTGTCTCCAGAATTGGTATTTGCAGCTTGTTTTATTTAAACATTTTGATTTGCATGCTTGGTTTCTTTACTGATAGTCGAAGGCCACTAATGCAGCTTGTTTTCCTCGTTTTCACTGGAGAGGCCTGGGGCTATCTTGGTAGCCGGAGATTTTTGCTTGAACTTGATCTACATTCAGATTTTGTCAAGGGAATTGATAGCACGTTGATTGAGATGGTATTCTTTCCATCTCGTTAAAATAGAACTGATACTTAGTTTGGAATGTATTTGTTACTACATCTTAATTTTACTCAGTCTGTTAGACTATTGATTCCTCTCTCCTTTTTTTTTTCTCCTAATTGTGGAGAAAAAGTTCTATATGCTGGTAAACTTGGTAGCTTTCTATACTTTCATAGGCTTTGATTTCCATTTAGTTCATATTGAAACAACCCTCAACTTCAATGTCAATTTCATGTGATTAAGAATGGATTATGAAATAAAGTTTATGATGCAGACTATGCAGTAACTCTTAAATAGATTGAGGGGAGGGAGAGGAGATTTCTCACATCCTATTCGTGGATGACACATTTTAAAAAAAAAAAATCTATTTAGTATTCCTACTTATTTTTTCTTTTTTTATTTTAGCTTCATTTTTTTCTTAACACATATATCTTAATTTATTTTCATTCTTTCCATATATGCAATTCATTTTATTATAATTTTTCTAACAAAATTAAATTTTTGGTAATTTCAATTTTGTATTTGAAATTGTATTAAACAATTTTTTTAGTGATGTGTTCTCTTCACTTTCAATTTGAAATTTTTAATTTTTAATTAAATAATAAATTATTTATAACTGAACTATATAATTATATTAAATTATATCCTATTTAATTATTCACATTAAGGGAGTTTATATTTACATTTAGACTTATGATAGATAGTTTTTAAGTAAGAATTCTGTTACTTTTAATTGATTTTATACTTATTTTAAAATAAAAATAAAAAAAATAAAGAAAAACTCAAAATCTATTGGACAAATGAATAAATCCTTTAAAAAAAAATTTGAGATTTTTTTGCTACAATAATTACTAAAATTATTGTAAGATTTCTTTCTAATTTTTTAATTCCTTTTGAAATATTTCTTTGATTTTTTTAATCTAAAAATTTTTTACTTATATTTTTGGCATTTTGATTGTACCTTTAATTACTTTTCAAGTTTATAGATGACTTACTGTAATGCTTGTTTTAACCCTCCCCCATCCACAGACACACACAGCCAATGTTTCTGGCTCTGCCATTGCTTTGCAACACCTCTTACATTCTTCCTCCCTGCAACAAGCTTCCATGCCTTCCAGCAAACAACAGAAGCTTCACTCCCCAAACTGAATCCAAGAAGAGAAGTCTCTACCTCCCTCCAAAATGAATTCCCACCAACCACCTCGACCAAAAGCTCAAACGACTTAGAATCCACTGCAAACCAGCACCTCCCCCCTCTCATTCTTCAATGCAGGCTTCCCACCAACCACCTCTACTGAAATCAACACCTTTTCTGGAGTGATATTGATATCTTCTTGCATTTTAATTATCATATATAATCCATATTTATATATAATGTTATGTACACTTCATGTCCTATTGAATTAGGTGATTGCATATCTTGTAATTCAGTTGGAATTTTCATCATTTATACTTGGATAAATGTTTTTTTAACAGTTTATTGTTGGCTGATTTTGCATAGGTCATGGAAATTGGATCTGTTGGGAAGGGCTTTAGTCAAGGAGTAAAAACCTTTTTCGCTCATGTTGCAGAGGTGGGTAATTTATATTCTTGGAACCCATTATGTCACTCATCACATGACTCATGCAATTTTTTTTGAAAATCTTAGGTTCAAATATTATTGTTGTGGTCCCTAATTGGCGACACTTGTTGCATCTGTGCAATGTAATGTTGATGTAATGGTGGTGTACTTGGTGTTTTCAAGATTCAAAAAAACAAATAAATTGGGTCCATCAATTCATTGGCAATGCTATAATGTACGTTATTCCAAATACAGGTAGAAATTTACAAGCATTTAAGAAACTTAAGGGAAAGATGCAAAACTTTCACCATTTTAGTAAAGCCTTGCAAGAGGGTACCTTTTCTAACACATGCGTAGAGATTCAGATGGTACCTAAAAAATGTGTCATTATCTGTGGAGCAAATAATGTTTATGGAACCATAAATCCCAATACGAAGCTCCAAATATAACATCCAAATCTAAGACACAAGCCAAAGGCAAAGGGATTATAAATTTCTACCCCCTTCAGTGGCTGCAAAAATTGAGAGATTGCAAAGGGATTTTTTATGGTTAGGGGTTGGGGAAGGTAAAAGAGATCATCTTGTTAGTTGGGATGTAGTGTGTAAGCCGAAGGCAAAAGGGTGTTTGGGATTTGGGAAGATAGCTCTAAGGAATGTCGCACTCTTAGGGAAATGGTTGTGGAGGTACCCTAAGGAGGGTTCAGCTCTATGGCATAAGGTTATTTTAAGCATTTACAGATCACACTCTAATGGATGGGATGCCAACACTATAGTCAGATGGTTACATCGTTGTCCTTGGAAGGCTATTGCACAAGTCTTTCAAGAGTTTTCCAAGTTTACTCTGTTTGTAGTAGGAGATGGGGAAAGAATTCGATTCTGGGAAGACTTGTGGTGGGGGGATCAACCTTTGGGTTCCCAATATCCAAGACTATTTAGAGTAGTCACGAATAAAAATATTCATATTTCTTCAATTCTCGGATCTACTCGTCTCTTTTCATGGAACTTTAATTTTCATTGCAACCTATCTGATCCTGAGATAGAAGATTTAGAAGGCCCTCATGCGGTCACTTGATTGTCTGCATTTGTCATTTTCGGTTCCAGATGTAAGATCCTGGTCTTTATCTTCTTCAGGGCTTTTTATAGTCAAATCTTTCTTTCTTGCCTTATCCCAGTGTTCTGGTTCTTCTCCAGTTTTCCCTACTAAGTTTGTTTGGAAATCCCAAGTCCCTTTCAAGGTCAAGTCCTTTGTCTGGTTGGTGGCACACAAGAAGGTAAATACTAATGACTTGCTACAACTAAGAAGACCCTATAAAGCTCTTAGTTCTGATATTTGTAAGTTGTGCATGAGGTATGGAGAATCAGCTGATCATCTTTTCCTACATTGTTCTTTGACAATGGGGTTATGACACAGATTATTTCAGTTAGCCAAGATGGATTGGGTTCCCCCAAGGAGCATTTCCAACATGTTGTCCATCAATTACAATGACTTTGGTTTATCGAAGAGAGGGATAGAATTGTGGCAAGCTGTGTGCATCATAGTTTTAAAAGGCTCAAGGCGCACCAAGGCGCAAAGTAGTCCTGAAGCCTGAGGCGCAAGGCACATCTAAGGCGCGGGCTTTAGTGAAGTGAGGCGCACCCTAATTTACATATATATTTTTATATAATATAATCAAATTTAACAATCATTTATTTGTCCTAAACACATAAATCATCAAATATCATCCAAAACTTCAATTTAATAAACAAAAAACATAAAAATAAAGAACTCCAAGCATAAAAACAAATCCAAATCCATATTGCTAATTGCCTAATACATATCCAAATCCAAAGTTTCCAAACCTAAAGGTCCAAAACATGAAATTTGTCCACAATTCAAAAACATCATTAAAAAACACTTAAATCACAAATTTGTCCACAACAAGCAATCATCACTCCTCCTCTAAATCAACAAAATCATCATCATCATCATTTCCATCACCACATTTGTAGCCTTCCCCATCTTCTTCATCTGCTGAATCAACCATGTCTCCATCTTCATCTTCATCTATTAGTGAATAAGAAGGCAAAGTTCTAGAACTTGAAGCTATCCCCCTTGTTGGTGGTATTATGCTTGAGCTTGCTCTAGCTCTAGCTCTAGTATCAAACCTGGCCTCCTCAGCTCCAGCAGCTCTAGCAACATCACCCCATGTCAAATTGTCATCATCAAATACAAAATCATCTTGTGCACCTCCATGAGAATCCTCATCTTCCATTCTCCCTATCAACCATTCATTGCTATTATCTATATCTTTCAAGGAAATTGGGTCAATGGTGTTACGTTCATTGTATCTTCTCTTCAAGGCTCGATTATACTTGATGTACACCAAATCATTCAAGCGTTGATGATCTAACCTATTTCTCCTCTTGCTATGAATCTGCAAAAATTCATAAGCTCATAAATATATTTTAAAATTTTAACTTTTAAATTACATTCAAGACTCTATTAGACTATTACTTGTAATTATTTTGGATTTGGTCACTCACATTCTCAAAGATGCTCCAATTCCGTTCACAACCTGATGCACTGCATGTTAAGTTGAGGACTTTCATTGCAAACTTTTGCAAATTTGGAGCTGAAGCTCCATATGCAGCCCACCATTCAGCTGTAGTATAGATATTAACAATTTAGTGAAACAATTCACCTATTTTAGCAAAAATACAATCTAATCATTTAAATAAACAAAACTAAATAACTAACCTGGTGCTCTAGTCTTTCTTGTCCTAACAGCTAACTCATTCCCGAATAGTCCTTGGGCATTTGTGAACAAACTCACTTCGGCCACAACTTTTTCTTGCTTAGCAGGGTCTCTTGTTAGCCTTAAGATGCATTTATACAAATCACTCATAATGTCGGCATCATGCTCTATTTCTGGCTTATCATAGAAGAATTCCGGGTTCAAAAAGTACCCTGCTGCATGCAAAGGCCGATGAAGCTGAATCTCTCACCTCTTATCAATGATGTTGAAGATTTCTTTGTACTTCTCTTCATTTCCATTAAAACTTCTCACAATTGCATCTTTAGCTCTATTCATGGCCTCATAGATGTATCCCCTAGGAGCTTTTTTTTCACCATCAACCAAACGAAGCACACGAACTAGGGGACCCGAAACCTTTAAGCAAAACACAATAGTGTTCCAAAATGAAGGCATTAGAACTATGTTGGCTATAGTTTTCCCCTTCTGCTCTTTTGCCCATTTACTATCTGACCAATCTGAGCTTGTAAACATCTTCCTCAAATTGTTTTTTTGTTCATGCAATCGCGATAATGTGATGAAAGCAGTTGCAAACCGAGTCTTAGCAGGCCTAAGCAATTCCCTTTGTCCAGTAAACCGCCTCATCATGTTGAGTAGCCCTGAGCGATTATAAATATACCCATTTAGTGATATAGCCCTCTCCAATGTCCTCTTGATGTTTGGTAGCTTTCCAATATCTTCCAACATCAAGTCAAGGCAATGTGCAGCACATGGTGTCCAATACAAATGTGGACGCTTTAATTCTAACAACCTCCCTATATGAAATTGTAGATAATAAATTTACATAAGTTCTCAAGATAAATAATTCAAATTTTAAAAGTAAATAAAAATTCAAGAAATAGTATTTATTACCTGCCATCACATAACTTGAGTGATTATCTGTTATAACTTGAATAACATTCTCTTCACCAACTTGCTCTACCCATTTGTCAAGTAACTCAAACATCTTTTCTCCCGTCTTAATCATTGAAGAAGCATCAATGGATTGCATGAACATGGTTCCCTTTGAACAATTAACCAAAAAGTTCACCAAAGTTCTCTCTTTCCTATCGGTCCATCCATCCGACATAATTGAACATCCATTTTTCCCCCATTCCACCATATGATCTTTCATCAAATCTTTTGTGAGAGCCAATTCTTTCTTAAGGTTGGTAACTCTTACCTCATGAAAAGTTGGTCCCTTCATACCCACACCATATTGGCCAATAGCCTCAATCATTGGTTGGAAACTCGGATATGTGACTGCATTAAATGGAATAGCAGCCTCATACATCCATCTTGTGATAAGCGTGCAAGCTCTTTCTCTTGCTTCCTTTTTGTAGGCATCATTGATGGTAGTTTGATGCATCTTTCCACTCCTTTGATTTTGAACAACCATCTCTGCATTAGGAGTGAAAAAATGATCCATAGGACCTTTTTGTCTTAGTTTTTTTGAAGAAAACGTCCTACCACCACTTCCTCCTCGGTTACTACCTCCACTAGAAATGTTGGTGACATTCGTTCTACTATTAATCTCCTCACCAATATCTTCATCTTCCAAACCAAACAAATCTTCATTAACATATTCGCTCCCCATATTCATTTGCTCTTTTTGATTTTTCTTGGAACTCATATACTCTTCCATTTTTTCTCTAACATGTTCCGGACATTTTCTACACTTTTTAGCATTTCTATATCCACCAACAAGATGTTGTTTGTGTCTATAGATGCCTCCTTTGGTTACTTTCTCACAAAAAATGCATATGATGGTGTTCAAATCTTTTTCATTAACCAAACGACCATATTTCCACCCCGGATCTCTTCTTCCACTTGCACTAGAGTCCACTTGAGTTTCACTCTCATTATCCATCTTGCAAACAAATTATCTATACTCCACAATAAAATAATTATAATTAAATTAAGAAAAAAATTTGAAAAAAAAATGCATATCACATTATCAAATATCACATTAACAACAAATATGCATGAGTGCTTTTTATTTATTTATTTTTATTTTGTAAAATTTCCATGTCAAAAACTCAAAATATAATATTTATTTTTTAAAAAAAAAAATTACCAATGAGAGTTATGAGGTAAGAATGGAAAAAAATGCAGAAAAGTGAAGAAAAAAGAAAAATACCGAGGTCCGGAAGGTACGTGGCTATTTCCCCTTTATTTTTCTCCTATTTTCCCCCTATTTTTCTTCTTCTTTTTCTTCTTCTTTTTCTTCTTCTTCTTCACTTCTCCAGCACGGAAGAGGCTAGGGCAAAAAATGGCAGTGGTCTCGGGTTGAGAAAGACCAGAAAAGGGGGCTGGATGGAAGAAACAGGTCAAAACGGCGTCGTTTTGGCCTCTTTTTTTTTTTTAAAGAACAGGGTCCAAAACGGCGTCGTTTTGGGCCCAGAAATTAAAAAAAAAAAGCTAGGGCTTGGGGCATCTCTGCAACCCGACTGCTGGAGGAAGAGGAAGAAGAAGAAGGAGAAGAAGAAGAAGAAGAAGAAGGAGAAATGTTGTACCTGGTCGGGCCGTCGAAGGCGACTTGGGCGACCGCCTCGCGCCTTGCTGGAGGCGAGCGCCTTGCGCGCCTAAGCGGCGCCTTCGTGAAGGGGCGTCGCCTCTCTTCAGGCGAGGCGCCGGAGGGTGGCGTCGCGCCGCCCCGAGCCTAGGCGCGCCTTAGGCGCACCTTTCAGAACTATGGTGTGCATAGCTTTAATTTGGATTGTGTGGCGGGAAAGAAATGCGAGGATTTTTTAGGATAAAGTAAGGAATTCAGAGAATCTTTGGGATTTTATTCATTTCCTTGCTTCTCTTTGGGCTTTTTGTTCCAAGGTTTTTAAGGGGACTCCCCTTATTGTGTTACAACTTGATTGGCTAGCGGCGTGTAATTCCTTTGGGTTGGTCTAGTCTAGAGAGTTTGTTCGTTATCACATTGTATTTTCTTGTTTTCGTATTTTTGTAGTTTAGTATTCTTTGGCGGGAGGATTTCTCATCCTTCTCTTGTACTTCTTTTTTCTATTAATATATTACTTTGTCGTTTCCTATCAAAAAATAAAAAATCTAAGACACAAACCAAATGCTTATGGCAAGAATCCTAAAAATAAAGCCAACTTTACTATCATTTTAACTAGAGTTTTTAAGGCAGCCTTTATTTTTATTTTTTTTTCTTTTCCCTTTTTTCAATTTAAGGGAGCTCAAAGTCATAATATGATGTTATGATGATTGTTGAGCATGAATAACATAATTGTTTCTCAACAATAAAATATTTTCCCAAGCTAAATGTGGAGTAAATGTCTCTGGATTTTATTTTCTCCAGCTAGGGTTGTGTTTAATTGCCATAGGCTGTCTGCATGTGTGCTCTTTTATTGATTTAGTATTATTTAGTTGGGTGTGGAGTGTGCTCTTCAACCATTTCTATGGTCAAGTGCCCAAACACCACTGTCTCTCAAAAATTAGGATCATATTTCTGACAAGTAACGTTACCCAAGTTGATCATTCCACAAGAATGACTATTGTTGAGCAATCAATTTTTCTAAAAGCTTAAGTTGTTAGGAGTTTGGCATATAATGCATATCATATTTTCTAATAACCTTCCTCATTTGTGGCCCCAAATCTGCAGATGAAGAGATAGATAGGCCCATTAACAAACAAATCATGAAAAGTCTCCTTTGGGCTGGAGCAAGGGCTCAAGAAATTGAGGAAATAAACATGCAGTGTGGTGTGGTTTGAGTTCACCATCTCTTGCTAAACCTGGCTCTAATATTATAATAAATAACCAATTTTCCTTAAAGCTTAAACTGTTAGTATTTGGAACCATAAAGAATACAATGCTTTCTAACAACTATGGTATATGTGAATCCAGTTATTCTGAAATGGGTTTAGTTTGAGTCTTTTTTATTTGTTTGTTATTATTTTCATAAGACCAATACATCAGGGAAGTTTATAACTTGCTTTCTTGTGAATCTATTAAACTCTGTTGTAGTGACAAGTTTCTAACTTGCACCAGAAGGTTTAAACAGCTCTACTGGGAAAGAATAATGAAAATACAATAAATGATATTTTTTCTTCCTTGAAATTTTTTTCAGTTGCCTGTTTTTCTTAGAATCACTGACATTAGAAGGAAACACGAGAACTGATTCTAGGCATCCACTTATCCCACTCTATAATGTTGTCAGTGAGCATTGGAGTTAGGCACATCTTGAATTTGGTTTGTGTAAGTTCACATTTCATTCAGTGATAAAAGTAACTTGTCTGGGAAGTTGTTCAAGTGCTAGCTATTTAGGTTTATTACTTTCTTTCCTTCCTTCAACTATGGTACTTCTCATTTTTCATCACACAAATTATGGCTATGATATTGATTTTGGCATAAGGATTTTTCTTTGTAATCTCCTCTACTAGTGAATCTCCAATAAAACCAGATATTCAGTGGTTGGAAATTTCTATTATGCTACCTGTTATTCTTTCAATGTATTATAAGATTTTCCTTCATAATCAGCATGGCGGTTTATTGCTGTAGGTTTCATCTGTTACAAATGAAACATTGAATGCCTTACAGCAAGCTAAAGATTCGCTTAAATCTGAAAGCATCATGATCTCAACAGCAAATAGCTCAAATCCTGGAATACCTCCATCATCATTGATGTCATTCTTGAGAAAGGTTTGGGACACAAAATTAAATTATTGAATTTTCTGTCACCATCTACAGTTCTATTCTTATACCATTGAATATGTAAAAAGATATATATTATCTCCGTATCTTTTCCTTCTTGTTTCCCTCCTTTCATTTTCTTTTTATTGCTCTCTTGAAACAATTTATGAACAATATAATTCCGACTTCCTTTCTATGGCAAATTGAAGATGTTCTATTGCTAGAAGTATATCCTATGTTTCAAACCTTCCGGTTCATGTTTTCGTAGTTGGAAGACTTTAGGAATACTAACCAGCTTGACAACTCTTGTCCTCATTACTTAGCTTATTCAATCTTTATCTCCAAGACCTGCCCCATTTGAGGAGTTACTAACTAAACTGAATTAAGGTAAACATCTATTTATCAGTAATATTTTTCATTCCATGTAGGAGTGTTTGGAATCATCTTAGAAACTTTAAACAATCCTAAAATTTTGCCTGAGGGGACCATTAATTATTATTTAGAAGCAATAACAATGCTTTAAAATACAGAATAGAAATCCTACAAGCTGATTTCTGATATTTTCTAATGAGCAAATTTTCCTTCTAACATCAATTGCACTCCTTCACTTCTTCATTTTTTTATTACTGGATTCTTTTCCAAAAGCATCCAGTATACTTGCCTAACTTGGTTAAAAGTAGGAAAACTGCCCTCTTGTCATTTGTAATTTGAACTAGAATTCCTTGAAGCTTCAGTGAGTGAAGAAAAAAAAAACCATATGTTTTAAAACGTTAGAAAAAATACTGGATCCCACAACTGTATCTTAAAAAGTTGGAAGGGACACAGAATCCCTGCAGCCTACCTTAAAGGACAGGTCCAATATTGTTTACATGATGGCAAAAATACTTGAGTACAATGTCAGCCCTGCATCATTTGGAGCAGACAAATAAATGAGCATTAGTTGTTTGGTCTATTTTTAGGAAAAAAAACCGTCAGGCTGCATCAAACAGTATAACTAAACACTACAAAGGTCTCCTCAGTTTAACTAAACAACCTCCAACATGTGGAAAAAGTTTGGACTGACAAAATAAAAAGGGTAGGAAAAAGAAAAGGGAAATAAAAGGTAGGAAAAACAACCTCCAACCTGTAGCAAGTCTTCTTATAGGCATCATTAGATTTTGTGTCTCTATTAGTTACACAATTTCTGACACATGACATTATCAATAGTTGACAGTTAAAGGTAGGAAAAAGAAAATGGAAATAATAGTAGTCCACAAACATAATGTTTTCAAAACAAAAAGAGTATGGGATTTCATCAAAAGTTTGGGTTGACATTTGGTCTTGGGGAAATTTTTTTATGTTATTATCTGCTTTTTCTTTCTTAACAGAACTCTTCGACTTCTGGAATTGTTTTAGAAGATTTTGATGCTACCTTTGCTAACCAGTTCTATCACAGTCACCTTGATGATCTTTGTGAGTTCATTTATGTTCTTTATACTCGTTCTTTGTTAACTGATTGATCCATCTTGAATATTGGAGTTATCACAAAACCTGTTGTTTCCCATCTAATATGTCGTCTTTATGTAGCAAATGTCAATTCTTCAGCGATAGTGGCAGCTGCTTCCCTTGTTGCTCGTACTCTTTATATTCTTGCCAGTGATGACAAGGACTTAAGCACTTCAGCTCTAAGTGCTATCAATGTGAATGCTTCTCTGGTTGAAGCACTTTTGGGTTGTCTATTGAACTGTGATCCAGGTCTATCCTGTGATCTGGTGAAGAAATATATTGCACCCCGCACAAACTGCCCTAGCAACTATGTTGGCGTTCTTTTGGGGGAACCTTCCGCCACACTTTATCCTGGATATGTGAGTGATGTTTCTAGGTTTATATGGAACTTTCTTGCTGACAGAACATCTATTCCAAGGGAAAATGCTACTTCTGCTTGTCCAAAAGACTGCAGCAATGAGGGTGAAGTATGCATTGGAGAAGAATTAGATGGAAAGGGAGTTTGTGTTATCTCCACAACCAGGTACACTAGCAAGGATATAATAAATAATTAGAACTGTGTTGCGGATATGCAGGGTTGATCTGATTCAGTTTGAAATAGGTTCTTTTATTTTTTAATAAGCCAATGATAATATAATAAAAGCGCTAATCATTAGGAGCACAACACAGGAAGAAAAAAGAAACAGCCAATAATTACAATCCCAATCTAATACCTAGTGCGCAACCACTCAATGAAATCTATGAAGGATGGGGAGCCAACTTGAACATCATCTTAAGAGAACCACGAGACAATGTATAGGTTGGAAATTAGGGAGTCCTTAAGAAATTGATTTGTGTGTGCATCCCATCGAATGGTATTCAGTTATGTTCCTTCCAAATTGTTTAGAATAGGCAAAGAGTTGTTCTGCAAGCCTTTCTTCACTTGTTGCTCACAAAACTCTCCTAACATATTAGCAAATCTTTCACTGAAAGAGGAAGAATCCACAAAATGCCAAATGAAGAGAACAAGAAGTGTCATAGCTCCCTTGCTTCCCTACGTACAACAAGAACTCACCACAAACCAACCAAAGCTGCTTCCCATACAAAGAAACCCATCTTGGTGGGTGTCACAAGAATTTCATGCCACAAATCTTTTTCTTGTGATGGCACTCAACTTAGTGAACCCACACACATAGCACAAGCAACACAAGGCAAGACAAAAAACTTACAGGAACTCACTTCCCATCTTGTATTATTGCTCACAAAATACAAGAGATTTAGGCCTACAAACCTAGTACTCAGCCTATGCAGAGACCCTCTGCCAAATACATGTTATAACAGGGTATTTATAGGCAACCAATGATTGCTACTATTTTGGACTTGTTTTGTAGACTCAGTCCATACTCTACCACTTGTACCACCTGTCTTGGCACTTTCTCCATGCCTCTAGCTTCCCCTCAAGTGTTACCAGGTGCCCCATGCCCTTTTGCCTTTCTTCAGGTGCTGCCAAGTGGCCATGCACCTCTGCATGCACAACTCCATGTTACTGATGGATAGGAAACCACCTCTCCATTCAGTTATCAGTCACCCTAATGTCTGTTGATGAGTGGTGCCACTTCTTCATACATTAGGCCCTTTGATAATTGTCCATACATGTCAAGCATGAGCCATGCATCATGCCTCAGCCAATCAGCTCACGTGCTTTGCATGCTTTCCTTCCTTGGGCTTGCATGCTTCAGCAAACTTGCCCACATGTGTATGCCCTCCTTGGGTCTGCATGCATGCTCATGTGTGCTTTGCTAGAGCCTTTCATCAAGTTGTTACAGGGCCTCATGATCATGCTCACAAGTCTTGTGCATGGCCTTGCTCATTTACAACTCATGCACCAAGTTGTCCCCATCCAACCTTGTCTTAGCCACATCGCCCACGTCCACATGTGCCATGCTCCACTGATGACTCTGTCTCCACACTCTTATGCCTTGCCCAAGCCATTGTGCACTTGGGTGTGTTTAAGCCCTAATGGTGCCTTGCTCAGGTCCATGGAGAGGCCCAGTGCCCCACAGGTGTGCCACCACCCATCCCAGCCCCCCAGTGCACTTTTTAAAGAGCATTCCAAGTCATTTCCAACTACCAGGAAGGAGAGATATCAGGGATGCTTGCACAAGCATGATGGATTATCTGTAATTATAGAAAATCCAGAAAAATACCTCATTTGGAAAATTCAACTTAGGCCTCCAGGAACACAGGGAACCAATCAAAGCACCAACATCCAACACTTGCTGTGTGCTGCCATTACCACACACATGCCAATGTTGTTGCAACTCATGTCACAAGCTGCTCTAATCCTTCAACACTGCCTCAACCTAGTTCCCACCAATGCTCATTATTAGAAGCCACACTATGAGTAGTATTTCCAAGTCACCACACCTTACTCAAGTTAAGCCATGCCACCACCAACATGCCTTGAGCCATGTGGGTGCAAGGTGCCGCCTTGCCCATGTTGTGCCCTCCAGTGGCTACAGCACTAACAGTAGAACTTAACTAAGAATACCCTATTCTTGCAACCCTTCCAAACCATTCTGTCCTCTCTGATACAGCTTCCTAATTCCGAAGCAACTCTTCAATGTTTTCCACCTCTCAATCTTGGAGAAGTCTCAAGAAGCACAGAGTCCACAAGACAGTTTGAAATGGGAATGTGGTGGTTATGGGATGAATAGATCAATGCTACCTTTACCTTCTCTTTACCTAATCTCAACATTGGAAAATTCCAAACTGAACCAACCACTACTACCATTATCTATGGATTGACCTTATCCTAGTAGTATTCAAGTATGTTGCTCAATTTACCCATTATGCTAATGTATGTGGACAGCAAATAGATGGACAGGTTTCATTGCACCCTAAACCTGATCTCGCTGAACTTGGATTGGCTTTGATGATTTTACTCCAGTCTGTGCCTACACCTTATGTGTATCATCAACCTCTGTCTGAATAGGGTTTGGGCAGTACGGTTTAGCCATCATCTTCAGATGAGATGATTAATACCTAGGAATTGTAGATCTTCATGGATGCATTTGAAAGATTGGGCTATACGGTTTGTCTTTGATGTTCTGTGTTACCAGTTGCATTGACATGGCAGATCCCATAGTTTGTATGTCTAACATATGCTTGCTCAATGCACGCATTTTTACTGCCTTGACAGCAGGTTTGATGGGTGGTTTTGCTTGATTAAAGTAATCTATTAATTGTTGACTCAAATTGATACGTTAGCTCCTGGAATAATATCATATGCTCAACTGAGATTTATATTTGAGCTTCAAGATAGCTGTACATATGCCTAATTTAATAATATAAAGTTAATCATTTCAGGTATGTTCCAGCATATTCCACCCGGTTAATGTTTGAATCTGGAATTTGGAAGGTAATGCCCCTGAACTCCTCTAATTCAATGGGCACGGAGGACCCTGTTTGGACTGAAAGCAATTGGGATGCAATTGGGCTGCGGGTCTATACAGTACAGAATGCAGCTTATGACCGTCTTGTCCTACTGGCGGGTTTGGTTGTCACAGTCTTGGCTTACCTTGCAATAGTAGTCGCCAGAGCCTTCATCACAAAGGCCCTGAAACAGGATTGACTGGTGGTTTTTTCTGGTAAATTTTTTTTAATCATACTGATATGCAATTGGTGGAAATATGAAGTTTTTGGGGTTGGGGGAGCCAAAAATTGATAAGATTACTTCCATGCATCCAAATGAACTGATAGTAGTGCAAAAATTTTCAAGGATGTTACATAATTTGAGCTGCATCCTTGAATATTCCTCTGGATTTAATAGGTAGTGATATTGAAGCTCATGTTATTATTCCCGAATGTATTGACGAGAACAGAAAAGTGAAATGAAAAGCTCACATTTTCCTTTGCTTCTTTCTGAGCATGTGCCAAACAACACTGTCAGTACTGTGCTGAGAATCTTTGGCTTCACACACACAGATAGATACCTATATATCTACAGACACAATTACACTACAAATCTATATAAGCTTTAGGGTTTGTCAAATTTGGATTTGGTTGAAGTGCTCTAATTGGATGGAACAAACCCACTTGTATTTAGTGAAAGGAAGATGAAAAACATTAGCCCTCTTTTATTCGTGAAAAAATTAAGGGAAAAATTAAGGGAAAGAAAATAAAGAGGATGAACAAAATGAAGGAAAATAAAAGAATAATTTGAAGTTCATAAATTATTTATAGGTGCTTCATATTTATTTTACTTGTTTTAATCCTCTTTATATAAAGATTAAATAATTTTGAAAATTATTATGAATAAAAGTAGTATTTCCCTTATATGATCATCATGGAAAAAATATATATAGCAAAATAAGTCATGACTATTATCATTATTAATAGAAGTAGTAGTAAAATTTAGAAAATCAGCATCTGGCAGAGTTTGTATTTCCACTGGCAACAACACATCCATGTTGGAGCCAAGTTCAGGACATCTGCCTCCTGGAGATGACAACAAGCTACTCTGAATATATATTTTCTTGTTGCAGTCTCAAAGCAGTTCCAAGTCTATTTACTTTCCATTTTTTAGCATAATTCTAAACGATAGTTGCAAAGCGGATTCCAAAAGGCGGTTAGTGATTCAAATTCACTACCGTAAACTGTTTTTGGACATTATCATGAACAATTAATAATTCAAACTCATCCTTCTTAACATGCAAGTCCACCAAAGCATTCTTTTATAAAATATATATTAGATGCTAAATAGTTGAAGTAACAAAGCATTCTTTATGAAATAAAACATTAAATGCTAAATGGTTGAAGTAATAAGTATGATGCACTATTCACCCCTAAATTTGTCTTCGGTTGTACAATGTAGTACTAGTCACTCTTTGAGTGCATTTGGTAGTAATTATAACAAGCGTTTCTAGCATTTTTAACAATTGAAAAATATTAAAAAATAAATAAAAATACTTTCTAAAATAACTATCAAACAAGTTTCTCGTCTAATATGATTTAGGTTGTTTTGTTGTTAGCCTGTGTACTTTAATATTCATCATTTTTTATATTTATAATAATTTTTATTTTTAATTTATTTATTTGTTTTCTTTTATTTTTATTTTGCTTTTATCTTTTATCCTCCTTTTTAACCTTTATTTTAGTCTTAAATTTTCATGATGCATTTTTTTCTTTCACATGTGGAAAAGAGAAGAGGAAGGTTGAATTTGAGTACAAAAGAGTGAATTATGAAGACGAGAAGTTTTAGCCCGCAGAAGCAAGGAAATTAGTGGTTAGTTGAAGAAAAAAAGTTAAAAGAAGGAAAATTCTAAGAAGAGGTTGACAAAAGGGGAAGAAAAAATGAAGAGGGAAGTATAAAAGAAAGAAAGACTTTTTGAAGGAGTCAATATTTTCTATGAAAGATTTAAATGAGAAAAATTTGATAACATAATTTATTTTAGATAAATATTTTTCAATATTTACATCTTGTATTGATTATTTATTTGTGATATAGAAATTGAATTTTTTTAGTGGTTTTTCAAAAGATATTTGTGATATACATATATATATATATATATATATATATATTAAAATTGATATTTAGTGTAATAATTTTAATGGACCAAGACATAATAAAATAACTTGGGTTAGATGAAGTAAGCTCTTTAAGTTAATATTCATGATTTTTTTCTCATTTAATTTATTTAGTAAAATATTTTATATCATCCAAAATAAAGTTGTTTTTCTTTTCTCTTCTTTTATGTGTATTTGATAGTAAAATTATTTTATGACATTTATGCACAGATTTCAAATAAATTAAAATATAGTAGTATAAAATAACTAAAATAAAATATTTTTTGGTGATTAATTAATTGTTATATTTATAGTTTAAAGTTACTAAGGGTCTCAACACTAACTCAATATTCTCTTCAAATTAAAAGTTAAAAGTTCCTATAGCTTAGTAGTTTAGTGAAATTATGACTATCCAATAACCAATGTCATGACTTACAATAGGTCCTGACCAATCTATAATCATATATATTAGTGCATTTATAATATGAAACTTATCTCGGTGATCAAGACAAATCATCCATTCAATTAAGAAGTAGTATACTATAGCCTCAAATGAATTGTATGAGTTTATGAATCAATTATGAACAAGTCATCAACTTGTAAAAAACCTATGATTTGAATCTTCCATACAACTCATAATGCAACTTATATTGCAAGCTTAAATTCTCAATCATAAATAATGCACAAATAAGATAGTGAATGGAAAACTAGAATCATAATATAAATATTAATGACATCAATTTATTATTACACCATATCATGATTTTCAAGGCTCTATCCTAATAATTACACGTAAGTTAAGTTTTTAAAAAAAAAGTACTAAGAGTACACAAAAAGGGGTTAAAGAGCAAGAATAATCACAATTACATATGATTATCCTCACACAATCCTTGTATCAATTGACATAAAAGCTAAGATGATCATAATTTTGCACACATGACCCTAAATTAGTGCACATCCTTACTCTAAAACCTTATGCACATAAAACTATAGTGCACACCTGTTAACAATTATGCAAAGCTTCCATCCTCTACATTATGATCAAGCGAATTGCTACAATGTGTTGAAATGATCAAGCAATATGCTTTAGGAAACTAGTGTGCACATGATTACACGTAAGCCACTTGCATTGAAATTGTATTGCACGTACTTGATAAGTCTTGGGCATGACTCCAAATTTGGTTTCTTGAAGTTGTACTTGATCATTAGCCAATCCTGTTTGACCTATTATGATTGTAGTCTAAATAGATTATTCAAGATGAATGATAAGCTTGCATGAAGTAACAAGAAACAAAATGCTTCATGGATACATTAATCAAATGTAACAATTTGGATAATAAACTCTAAATACAAGTTTTAGATTTGAAACAATCTTTAAATGCAATTTAATCATATATAGTTGACTTTGGTTTCTAATCAATGGGATAATTTGCTCTCTTATAGTTTGAAATTGATATCTAAATTATGAATCTCTCTAGATTCATTATTTTTTATTTCTTAAGCTTATTAGATAGTTTATATATTTGTTATTTGAATTTCATATTTATTCATTTAGGTTCAATTTTATTTAGGTTCAACAAACAAATGAATTTTTTCAACTTAAACAATTGAACACATTAGTCTAGTCTTAAAAGGATGGCAACTTGGATACGACAAGTTGTAGTGATTCTTTCTTTAATTTTTCTTTTCCAAAATTGCTACATATTTAAGGCTTTAGTAAATCAGAATAGAGAAAAATAGTCATGGCTCCCTTAGAATTGCTAAAGTTCTATAATTAAGCTTCATTATGCTAAATAAGACTAACATTATTCTATGACAATTAAATTAAGCATAAGTTATAGTCCATAGACAACTACAGTATTGTATATTGTCCCTAAGAATTGATATCTACAACCCAATTTAGTAAGTGATATCAACTAATTAGATTGCATTTTAATCCTTGAGTTGTAAATTCACATTTTCTATAATCACTTGATATTTTTATTTTCATAACGATAAATATCAAAATCTAATTTAATGGAATTGTTGTGACCATGACATGATTATGATCTTTCACCTTTGGGTTACTCAATATTGTCTCATCAAAAGAATAGAACTTTAAGGATCATATTTTTCCATTTCTCATTGATTTATCCTTTTTGAAAGATGGAGGAGAATCAACTTGTAAAGACCTCTCCACAACAAGAGACATTCATAGCATGAGTGGCAACTAAGAGTGTACCCTCAAACACTATTTCATCTCCTCATTGTCACTATACTATGCCACATTTTAGTAGATCAAACTTTGCATCTACCGATTGCAATAAGCCCTTTATTGCTCCAAATGATCCTACACTTGGGAGGAAGAAGAATTATCGTCCACCTATCTTCTTGTCCTCCATTTTTGCTCTTCTCTCTAATATTTTTAGAAAGAAAGTTGTCCATAGATGGCTCTAAAAGTGTGAGTCTCAAATCTTATCAATGCCACCAAATAGTTATTCATCTTTTGAACCTTTACTCATAGAGAGAAGCTAGAACCTTTTCACTTCTCCATATTTGCTTCCTACCTTAGTTTTAGGGAGTGGATGAAGCGGGGGTTTTTGTTGCATATAACATCCAATAAAATGGGACACAAATGTCTAATAGATTGAATTGGAACCTATTAGGAACAATTTTGAGTACTATGACATTGTATCCAAGCTATCTATAGTGGGAGTTTGAGAAGTCAGTGGAACGTGGAAGTGTAGAAGCTATTTTATGAAAAAATCACCAAAAATCTTCAATTAAATTGGTAATAGATTGATAGTATTTTTCAAGAATCACTATCATCATATTGATCTCCTCATTCCATATTTTATCAATTAATTGTCAATTTTTTTTTTTTGAAAAGAAATCACCAAAACACCATTGCTATGAGACTCCTCGATTTTGTTTGGAGATGGCCGAAAGTTGATATATCATCCAAAATTTCAACAATTTTCCTAAAAAGTTGATACTTCGGAGTTAACAAAACATGACCTAAATGCAATAAAAGGCAACAAAAAGACCAACATGTGTTGGTATACCATAGCAATTGAAAGGACCACAAAATTAGTCCATGAAGAGTCCCAACATAGGGCCCAATTCAATAAACGAGTAAAAAATTGAATTAATTGGCTAAAAGGGATTTTAAAAAATCTCCAAATACATGAATACAACATTTTCCGCATTTTTATTTGAAAAGTAATTAATTTTTGACAAATGCCTTTTATCATTTCAAGTATTTACATATCTATACTATATATAAAAGTCGGAATGCAGAGAGTTTTGTTGTGACTTTCTTTTACCCATATTTCCATTAAAGATTTATGTGGTTGTCATTCCTTTCCCAGTGTGCCTCCTCTTTTGTCTCACATCACTTGCAGAAGTTTTTTCCTTTCAAAATAAACTTACCTATTTGTCATTCATTCGCACCACATGAATCATTTATTCTTCTTTCGCATATTAGGGTCTCTTCTTATTTTGTTCAACACCACCGTTGAACCCAAAACCTCACAAAACTCTTGTGATTATTTTTTAGCCCCATTCCATCCAAATATTTACGTGTTTGGAATTCATTCACACCATAAGAATCCTGATTTCTTCTTATTCTGGATATTAAGGTTTCTTTTTATTTTGTTCAACACCACCGCTAAACCCAAAACCTAAAAATATGAAGCAACTGTGAAGTGTACTTTAATGCCAGAAGAGACAAGGAAGAGAGTTGGATTTACAGAAGACAATAGAGGAGACAAGCAGATCGGGAATTGTAGAGATCGATGGATCGGAGATAACAAAGTTTTATATGTTTGATTTCAAAGATATACGAATTATATTTTATTAGAATTAATATTTCTTTCATTTGAGGAAACCTAAGTCAAAAATTTGTTTGGTCCTATGCTTGGTTTTGGTTGTTCTTTGTTTAACATGTTTGATTGTTGAGAAGATGGTGGCTTTAAGCACTTTAATTTTGGAGTTTTGTTGTTTGGGACCTAAGAAAATTAGAGACTCTTATGAATCTCAACTCGTGCTGATTTTTGAGTTAGGTTTTGCATTTCATTAGAAAAATATAATCGATTCACTCTGATTTTTAAGTTGAATCTTGCAATTTTTAGCAAACCTACAATAATATAGTAGATTTTTGCATTGAGTTTTGGATTTTCTCCAAACTTTGGAAGATGGTGGCATTGTTTGTTTTGAGTAGGAATCTTACACAAGAAAATGGCGAAACCAGGGAATTCGAACCAATCCAGAGTCGATCTTCGTTGAATGTGTCACGATAGGAGAATGGCAAATTCAGAACCCTAGGAGAGAGAAAATGCTTAGTATGTGCTTCTAAAAAAATTGTTACCTCCTCTATCTCTATCTATCTTCCCCACTACATTTAGTAGATAAGAAATTTACTATAATTTCTTTATTTATATCATTGTAGACCCCCAAATTTGTCACATTTAATTTATTTATTATTATTTGTTTAACCTAATATTTTGAACCTAATTTAATTTGATTTTAAATTTTAATTTTATTGTTATTATTATTATTATGTTCTTTTTTCATTTTCTCTTTCTTACTTTTCCATTTTTTTTTCTTATTTCCCCTATTCTCTCTCTCACTCCCACGACAACCCCCATTCACCCCAATTTTCTTCTCATTTTCTCTATTTTCTTCCTATGTCTTTCCTCATTTTCCTTTTTTACTTTCTTCCTTCCATTTTCCCTCCACCCACCTTTTCCTTCATCTTCTCTCATTCCCCTCTCTTTCCTTTCATTTTCTTTATTCTTCATCTCATTTTTCTTTCTTTCTTTCTCTCTAACCCGTGGTCGCCTCTCGTCGCTGCCAGTGGCTCCATTGTTGACGATAGTCCTTTCCGATGCCGACGGTCATTCCCCTCTTCGACCATATTTTCTCTCTCTCTCTCTCTCTCTTTCTTCTTTCCTACCCATCATTATCTACCACGATCTCTCACCATGGCCATTATCCTTCCATCTTTATCAGGTGATGGTTGCTATTATTGTAGTTACCCTCTCACTGCACCTTTCTCCACATGACTTCAAGACCATGGGTAAACCCTACCCTTTAATCTTTATGGCTTGTATTTGGGTTATTGGATTTTGTTTGTGGGCTTGAATTCGGGTTGAACTTAGTTTAAATATTATTTGGGCATTAGGCTTATTGGTATTTGGATTGCGTTTTGGGTTAGGCCTTCTTTGTTATTTATGATTTGAGATTTGGGCTTAGTATGTTGTTTCAGAATTGCCATTTTCAATTGAATTGCATTTGGGTTTTCCTTTTATTTTTATGGGGCTTGTATATTATTTGGGCTTTGCTTATTTCTTTTGTTTCTTCATTTGGGTTTTTCTTGGCGTTTAGACAGATGTTTTGGCATTGTGCTGAGAATGTGAGAAACATTGAAGCAATTAGGGCAGGTGAAGACAAGGTATGGGTTGAGCTGACTGACGACTAGAATTTTTGGATTAAAAAGGAAAAAAATGAGCAGAAAAGGCAAAGGGGGGAAGGACGGCTCTGGGGGGACTTTTTTGAATCCTCTCTGTATTTTTTGTGAGTGTTTTGTGAGGGTTGAGAGTTGGGATATTTTTTAGCTTCATTTTGGAAGCTTTTGAAGGCAATGGGACTGCACTTCTAAGTTTATTTATTAATCTTTGTCCTTTTATATATTTGTTTTTAATTTTTTTTTCCTATATATATGTCAATGGATCTGTTTAGATTTTTATTGTGCATATCCATTTAATTTGTTATTTATGGATTTGTTTTTTTTTTATTCGTGTATTTGATATGCTCGGTTAGCCTTTGTTCAATTATTTATTTATTTATTGTTAATAAAAAATGTATGGAAAGTGTAATTTATTTGTGTGTTTATCCCTCTGTTTGTAAAATAATCCTATAATAAGACAATGATTTTTTCTTTGAATTTTTTTATTTTTTCTTTGCACCGAAATTCATTTTGGAATTAAAAAATAATTCTTTTAAATAAATATTTGTTTACTAATCTAAAATCTTTGTTTGATAAGGTTTATATATATATATTAATAAATACAAACCATTTGCTAAAATTATATCAACTTGTATAAATAAAACTTTTCAAAATTTAAAAAAAAAAAATTGAAAAATTGATTTTTAATAAAAGTAAGGAAAATGAAGTTTTTAGAATAAAACTGACAAAAAAAATCTTTTAATAAAATGAATTTTCTCTTTTTAACAAATTGAAATATTCTTTTAATAATTTTTTTAAAATAAATAATTTTTTATATATATAATTGGTTATTACGTTTTTAATAAATTTGAAATTGTGAAAACCATTTTTAATAAATATGAGATAAGTCAAGTTCCTTTTAGATAAACTTGTATTTTTATTTATTTATTTTTTTAAGGAAAATTAAATTTTCTTTCTTTCTTTCTTTCCAATTAAATTTGTAAAAGATTTTCTTTTAATAAGTATTAAACAAAAATTCTTTTAGATAAACTAATATAAAAAAAAAATCTCTTTTGGAAGCCAAGATTATGTCTTTGTAAATAAAATTATAAAAAAGTTTTTGTTTTGAAGTGAAAGACAAATTTATATATATATAGATAAAAGGATGTATATTAAACGAGAAGAGGAAGCACCAAAAACAGTTCCCTCAAAGTATACAAGGAGTGTACAAAAACAATCCAAAGTCGCACTCTGAGGGGGGAAGGATAGAAACACACCACCTTCCCTTACTTAGAGCCTAATCAATTTAAAAAACTTATAAGAGAAGAAGGGCTCAAAACTATAGACACTTTAAACCAAGACCAAAGATTACATACAAAAGAATATTTTAGTCTTTGAAGCGAAAACTCCTCATTCTCAAAAGCTAACAAATTCATTTCCTTCTAGACTGACTAAAATATACATAAGAGGGTCATTTTCCAAGCCTTTTTACGAGCTTTCCCCACAAACGCTCCATGCCACCCAAGAAGAGTTTCCTTCAATATATAGGAGAGAGTCCAAGCCACACCAAAAAGAGAGAAAAGAAGATTCCATAGAACCCGCATCTTTACACAATGAAGTAAAAGGTGATCCACCGTCTCTACTTCAGAGAGGCATAGAATACACCTATTTGCCAACGAGTATCCCCTCCTTTGAAGTTGCTCCAAAATTAAGACTTTACCCCAAGAAGCCTCCCAAGTAAAGAAAGGTACCTTAGAAGGAACACTCACCCTCCAAATACTTCCACTAGGGAACAAATGAGAAACATCGGGCTCCAAAAATAGAATAAAGAGACCTGACTGAGAAAATGCCACACTTTGATGTTGTCCAAATCACTCTATATTCCTCCTCCCTTTGCACCCAAGAGGCTTGGATCTTATGCAAAAAAACGTTTCACCAACTCAATCTCCCAATCATTAAACAACCTTGAGAAAAGAGGGGTCCAACTATCCCCATCCCCATCACCATGGGGGTTCCAAACATCCGACACCTAAGCATCCTTAGACAATGAGATGGAAAATAAAGAAGGGAATGACTCACAAAGTGGCTCATCCCCACACCACTTATCCATCCAGAATCTCACTCTCTACTCACTACCCACTTGGTAGGCTAACCTACCATTTAAAAACAACAATTCCTTCCTAATTGCTTTCCAAAGCCCAACACCATATCTCCCACTTACTGCCTGAGTGTGCCATCCCTTCTCCTCTTCACCACACTTGTGACTGATGACTTGCTTTCAAAAAGCCTCTTTTTCATTGGCAAAACACCAATTCCACTTATTTAAGAGAGTTATATTCATCAGAGCTAAATTTCTCACACCCAAACCACCTTTCCTTTTTTCCAAGCAAACCAAGTTCCACCTAACAAAATGCGACTTCTGTACAAGAGCTCTGCCACCCCACAGAAAATCCCTCTGAATCTTCTCCAATCTCAACCTCACTTTTCTTGGCAAGTAAAAGAGAGACATGAAGTATATAGGTATGCTAGATAGAGTGTTTCGGATTAGAATGAGTCTTCCTCCTTTTTGAAATATACCGTCTCTTCCACATTGCAAGCCTTTTTTGAAATCGCTCTTCAATACCATCTCACATAGCCACTGATTTGAAGGAGGCTCCCTAAGCAAACCCAAATAGCAAGAAGGGAGACTACCCACTTTACAACCCAACTCCAAGGCCAAGTCCTCTATATCATGCACCCTACCCATTGGGATTAACTCATTTTTCTTCAAATTGATTTTCAACCCTGAACAAGCCTCAAACCACATGAGAAGCCAGCTTAGATAAGTCATCTGGTCTAGAGACTCCTCACAAAACACCAACTTATCATCCGCAAATAACAAGTGCGAGATTAGAATCCCCTCACCACTCCTACCTCTCACTCTCCACCCAGATAAGAAGCCCCCACTAATAGTCTTTCCTAATAAACAACTAAACACCTTCATGACTATCACAAACAAATAAGGGGAGAGGGGATCTCCTTGTCTCAATCCCCTCGATCTTTGGAAAACACCGGAAGGAGAACCATTTATTAAAATAGAAAATTTCACAGTAGAAATGCACCATTCTATCCACTTTATCCATCTCTCCCCAAAACCCATCTTTTTAAGCACTGCCATCAAGAAACTTCAACTGACATGATCATAAGCCTTCTCTATATCCAACTTACATAGCACACCCCCTACATTACTTTTCAACCTTGAGTCTACAGCCTCATTTGCAATCAAAATTGCATCTAAAATATGTCTACCCTCCATAAAGATATTTTGGGACTTCAAAATCACTTTCCTCATATCCTTTTTAATTTTATTAGCCAATACCTTGGCCAACAACTTATAAAGGCTGCCCACAAGGCTAATTGGCCTGAAATCTTTTAGGTCTTCTGCATCCCACTTCTTTGGGATTAAAACCAAGAAAGTAGCATTCAATGACTTTACAAATTTGCTCCTCTCATGAAATTCTCTAAAAAAAACCCATAATCTCAACCTTCACCACATCCCAACAAAACAACCAAAAATTCATAGTAAAACCATATGGATCGAGGGCTTTGTTCTTGCCTAGATTTGAGAGTGTTGCAAACACCCCTTCTTCCGAAAAAAGAATCTCCAGCCCCTCAGCCTCACTACTAGCTAACCGTATAAAAGATAGCCTGTCAATACAAGGAAGCCACCCCTCTTCTTTTGAATGCAACTTTTGAAATGCTCCCACCACATTATTTTTTAAATCATTTTCCTCCATATGCCAACAACCATTCACTTTCAACTTAGGCAACCAATTTCTTCTACTGTGAGCATTCGCCATTCTGTGAAAGAATATGGTGTTATTGTCCCCCTCTTTCAACCATAATTCCCTAAATTTCTGTCTCCAAGAGATTTCTTCCCTCAACACCCAAGACTTATATGACTCCCTAGCCTCATTTCTAGCTTCACAATCTTCCACATTCAGAGCTAAACATTTCTCCATTTCATCCCAATACATCACTTGTCTGAGAGATTCTTTCCGTTTTTGGTGTCAATGAGACCAAACACTTCTTTATTCCAAGTCTTCAAAATATCTTTTAAGGCTCTCAATTTTGCGTCTAAAACAAAGCTGAAGGTCCTAGTAAAATTTAAACTCTCCCACCACGTCTTCATCTGATTTTTAAACCCCTCCTCCCCCAACCACATATTCTCAAATCTGAAAGTGGAAGGACCCCTCTTCATACCTCCACCTTCTAGAAGAATGAGAAAGTGATCAGAAATTGGTCTGGGTAGAACCCCTTGCATAGCCCATTAAACATGTTGTCTTAGTTATCTGTCACTAAAAACCGGTCAAGCCTAGAATGGGACTAGTTATTCAACCCGTTTTCTAATTAAAAGGACCCTCTTGGAAAGGAAAATCCCTTAGCTCCAAATCCTCTACCACTTCTGAAAATCTCCTCATTGATGTAGAAAACCCACCTCCCCTACTATGCTCCTTTGGATATCTAACCATATGAAATCCCCTCCCACACACCAAGGGTCACTCCATAAACCTTTTACTAACCCAAGCTTTTCCCATAAGTCCTCTCTATCTCTACTGCACACCGTCCCATACACACCAGTGAACACCCACACCAACCCATCCACACAATTCTTAAACTGGCACGAAATTAAGAAATCTCCTTCTTCCAAATCAACTAATTCAATCATTATGTTATCCCAAAACACCAGAATACCTCTAGTTACACCCCTAGAATTGTCTGTTTTCCAGTCTAGATGTCTTCCCACCCTAAGACTACGAACAAGCCCCATATTCATTTCCTTAATTTTAGTTTCCTGCACACAAACCACGTCCACTCTTTGGGATTTTATGACTAACTTAATGACTTTTCTTTTATCTCTGTCATTTGCCCCTCTAACATTCCATGATAAAATCCTTATCTTCATTTGTACCCCGACCTAAAAGCCTCTCCAGAAATACCTACATTGGTAACTACCCTAACTTTTTTATAGTTTACTACCCACTCTAACTTCTTTAGTTCCCTACTGGATTTTGAAGCCGATAATTTTGTCTTTCTAAACGCCTCGTTCTGGCTCTTATGTTCAATTATCCCCTTCATTCTCCTCAATAGGTACAAAATTTCCTCTTCATTCTCCTCAATAGGTACAAAATTTCCTCTTCAAACCCTTATGTTGGCATACTGAGGCATCGACTAAACTTTGCAAGACAGCTAGAGCTCCCACCTTCATCTCGCCCTCCTCTCCCTCCTCTTGTAGTTGAAAGACCATTCTTTCCACTATTGGACTCGCATAACCCAATCTAACTGGGACAAGTGCTAGCTCAGTTGCACTATCACTGCCATTCGAACCCCAAGGAGGCTCTTTCTGACCATTGAGGGCTGAAAAATCTTCAACCAGTATTATTTGCAGAAGCTCCCGGCCCATTGCCTATTCTACTGACCCTTTTGATCCACTAGAAGCCCTCTCCGACACCAATAAAGCTTTGGCGTGCCCCAATAAAGGAGTAGTAGAAGAAGAAGAACCCTGAAGCCCCAAAGAAGAAAGAGAGAGGTTGTGTAAAACAGGATACCTAGATGCTTCATCCAACAGTGCCTCGTTGGTGAGCTTCAATCGACCAGGTATCGATCCCCCAGCGTCAGCATCTTCAATGGGTAGGAGTTCCTGTTCCAATCCCATAGCACCCCCGACGAGCTCAATGGAAGCCCTAGAAGATAAAGGCCTCCCAAAAACACTCAGGGAGGCCTCATTTAAAATGGGCCCAAAAGGCCCCTTGGTGCTCTCTCCTAAGCCCGTGCCCATAGGACTGAAGGGTTTTGGGCCCTCGGCCCAGCCCGCTCCACCACTTAAGTTCGTTTAGCCTTTACCTTTAAAAACCTCCCAGCCTGTTGTCCAAGGTCCAGGCTCACTCGCAGTTGAGGCCAAATCAGAAGCTTTAGCTGACCTACTTTCTACACCCGTTGCAACCCTAAGCCTTTTGCCACACTCAACCTACTCATCTAACCCCCATTTCTTATTTTCAATTTGAAACTCCTACACGCTAACACCAACGCGTGCACCACCCCGACCTTCGTCCTTAATCTCACGTCCATCTCTTTTATGCAGAATGGACCTCGGCACTACCTGAGACTCCCAAGGAGGAGCTTCCCACCATAAACTAACCGCCCAGCAAATATTTCTAGCCACCACCTGCAAAGACCCTGGAAAATTCTTCCTAAAAGCTCTTACCAAGATCCGAGCCACTACAATTGAGAAAAGAAAGTTGTTTCCTTATCAACAACTATAAACCCCGCACAACTCTCTCCAATTCTCTTGAACACCTCTATACTCCAAAGATGAAGATAAAGTCCTACAACCCTCACCCAAACTTCCTTAGCAAGGGTCTCATTCCAAGAACACCCCACTTCAGGTTCTCATCTTTGCAAGAGAAACTCTCTCTTAAAATGTTTGTTACCCCTTAAAAGCACCAAATCAGCTTCACATTTATTGTCAAACTCAAACAACACAAGGACCCCACCTAATCTAGAGATTTTTAAACCTCCCTTTAGAAACCAACTTTCAAACGCCCACCTCTTCAAGGATGACATCAGAGAAAAATATTCAAAACTATCACCAAAACAGCCAACCAAGCATCTACTTAGCTACTCTCTCGTGCAAAGAAGTTCTCGATCCCCTAAATGCACCCATAAAGGACTCCTTTAGTTCCCCTGTCTTCTTTCTTCCAACTTCTGCAAACGTTCCTAACCCTTTCTCTATCCCTTTGACACTACATCCCTCCTTATTAGAGGTGGGAACACCCAGATAAACTTTGCTCAAAGCTGGAGTGGAGACTCCTAGGGCCCTTAACTTCTTAGCCAACAAAAACCAACCCCCTACTAAGCCTTTTCCTTCTAGAAATACGAGACAATACTTCTTAGTTTCCACATCTCTCACCAAACAAAGTAAAAACCTACCAACCTCATTTGAACGACACTCCAGCATAAACTTTCTTCCTCATTCTTCCCAAACTTTCAGACACCTCGAACTTGACTTTCCTCTACACCAAGCTTCCACACCTTCCAACAGATAGCTTAAGCTCTTTTCTCCAAATCTTATCCAAAAGGAGAAGTCTTTGCTCTTTTCCAAAATAATCCATTTCAGTTTTCCTTGGACCACCTCAATGGAGATTTCGAACTTCTTGGATTTCACTGCAAACCAACACTTTCCACATTTCGAAACTCCTCTCCTTGAAGCACTTTCCATCTTGGAGACTAGAGAGCAAGATCCCCCAAGATTGAAAGACAAATTAAATTTTATTCTTAGATAAATTTATAAAAAAAATTCTTTTTTTTGTTTTAAATGTAGGGCAAATTTCTTCTCTTAATAAATGTTAAATAAATTTTACCTTAAATAAAAATTGTAAGAGATTTTTTTTTCCTTTCCACAAATAAAATTGTAAACAGTTTCTTTTAAATAAAATTGAATTGGATTTTTTTTAACAAAAAATCTTAAAAATCTTTTTTGTTGTGGTGAAAATAAAAATAAAAAATTTGTGAAAATATAAATTTTTCTTTTTAAACAAAATATAAAATATTGAAGTTCATTTTTTTAAAACCAATAATCAAATTGTATTACTCTTATGAATAAAACTTGAAAAATCATTTTTAAATAAAATTAGATAAACTTTCTTTTTAGTTTTTTTTATTTACCTTTAGTCCTGATAAAATTGAATAAACCACTCTTTTTCCAATAATTTTAATTTTTTTAATAAAATCAAACAATAAATAATTTATGGTAGATAAAAAAAAAAAGGATTGAAACATTTTTTTAATTAATTTTGAACATATTACTATTATTTTTTTTGTATTAATAATATGGATTTAATGTTAATTTTTTTTAATCAAAATGTAAAAGTCTTGGTATTTTTTTAATTGAAACATTTTTCGTTGATAAAGTTATAATTTATTTTTTAATAAGGATTGAACTTGAAATACTTTGTAAATAAAATTATAAAAATTCAATTTTTTTTCTAACAAAGGTAAATAATTTTTTTTTTTTTGTAAATAAAATCAATTTTTTTATTTTCTTTTTATATATATTATTTTTAATAAATTATTTTAACAATATTAAGTGTTAATAACTTGAAAATTGAACACAAATGAAATTGAATCAAATCATTAATTGAAAATAAATTGAATTTTTTTTGTAAATAAATAAATTGAAATAATTAATTTGAAATTATTTTTAATAAACTCCTTTGAAATTTCTTGAAAAAAAAATATTTTTTTATAATCAATTTGTATATATCCTCTGGTCACTTATTTCGTGTATTATTGTAACTAAGTTTCATCATTATTTTTGTGTATATTGATTTTCACCATGTATACACTCATTATATGCATTCTTTACACTTTTTTCACCTTTTGTTTTCTTATAAATAATTTCTTTATTTATATGAAATAAAAACCATTCCTAGATAATTATTTTTTAATGATTGTAAATGATTATAAAATTTATATTAAAAAAATAATTTTTTTTCTCAAAATTGGAATTTTCTCACATTGGAAAATAATATATTTTTACAAAATTAGAAATTATATAGTATAAAATAATTACACTTATTTGAATAAAATAATATATTTTTACAAAAAGGAAATTCCAATCACATCATTTTTTTCATTTTTATTTTTAATTAAAATAAAAGTTTAAAATATTCATCACACACAAATAATAATGATGGTAAAATTGATACTTACCAAAAAAAAAATTTTAATTTAAAACATACTAATTTTCTAATTATAATAGGTGTCACATTATTAAGGCCTATTTTTTTTTTTCAATATTTATAATTATCCTCACTTTTATACAAATATCAAACTATAAACAAAAATTGTATGAGAGAACAACAAATTCTTTTAGTTTGATAAGAGTTATATATCTTATTTGAATAAGATTATTATTTTAGTTTTTAAATTTCAATAAATAATAAAATATATTTGTTTGTTAAATAATAAAAATAAAATAAATAAACTATATTTTTTTCATTATAATTAATTAATTTAATAAAAAATAATTAATTATTTTTATTTAATATTGAAATTTTCTTTTCAAAAATAATAAAAATATATAGAAAATAAATAAAGATTTTATTAATTTATTATAAAACTGAATTTCAATTTTAATATAAATGGTACATAATTGAATTATAGTTTAAAATATTATTGTTTTTTTAAAAAAAACAATAAATAAAATTTAATCTTATCTACTCTTAAAAAATATATATAATTTGACCTATTAATGTAATCATTTAATAAATATAAATATTTTAAAATAAAATATATTCATACAATTATAAAATATATGAACATTATTTTTAAAAAAAATTAATTAAATAATTAACTTTAAATTTAAATATTAAAAAATCCGTTATTAGCTAGCCGTTTACGTACTTTGCACGTGCAATAAGCCTAGTAGATTTTAAAATAATGGGTTATTTTGTGTGGAAAAGTAATTAATTTTTTTATATAAATAACTTTTTGTTGTAAAATTATAAAGTGAAAGGAGAAGAAAACAAGGAAGAGAAATTAGAATGTAGGAAGAAAATAGAATGCACGGGAAAAACTTTATTAAATTTCATTAGGGGTCTATCCCTTTTATAGGGAGTTACAAAAGATATTTATGGATGATCATCCCCAAGTTACCATAGTGGTACAGAATCTCAGATTTTATAACACTCCCCCTTGGATTATTATAAGAATATGCCTCATTAAAACCTTACTAGGAAAAACCCTAGTGTAGGAAAAAGAGTACAATATTCTTTTGAATTACTATAACTGTCTCGTTAAAAACCTTGCCAGTAAAACCCAATGGGACAAAACCTGGATGAAGGAAAAAAGAGTGCAGTATATCCATATTACTCCCCCTCATGTAAACATGATTATGATTTCTTCAACATTTCAAATGGTAGATATCTCAATCTTCACATTCCAAAGTCATACCTTAACTTTTTCAATGCGGTCGAAAGTAATGCCTTTGTGAATAGATCTACTAGATTATTGCATGACCGAATATGTTGAACATCTATCTCGCATTTCTTTTGGAGCTCATGAGTATAGAAGAATTTAGGGGAGATATGCTTAGTTCTGTCACCTTTTATGAATCCTCTTTTAATTTGTGCAATACAAGCAACATTATCTTCATGTAACACAATTGCATTGCCTCTGATGGAAGGTATTCCACATGTTTCTTGAATATGTTGGATCATTGACCTTAGTCATACACATTCACGACTTGCTTCATGAATTTCAAGAATTTCTTTATATGGATATGAAAGATATTCTGCATCTGCATATCCAAGCAATTGTTGCTTTGATTCCCTTGAGTAAAATAGACCCATACTAGTAATTCCACAAAGATAACGCAATATATGTTTGATACCATTCCAATGTCTTCGAGTTGGAGCGGAACTATATATTGCTAATAAATTGACAGAAAAAGCAATGTTTGGACGTATATAATTGACAAGATATATAAGTGCACCAATAGCACTAAGATATGGTACTTCAAGACCAAGTAATTCCTCATCCTTTTTTTTGCAAGGACGAAATGAGTCATTCTTCACATCAAGTGATCGAACAACCATTGGAGAACTTAAATGATGCGTTTTATCCATATAAAAAAGCTTCAAAACTTTCTAAATGCATGTTGATTGATGTACTAAAACTCCATTTGGAAAATGCTCAATCTGCAAGTCGAGACAAAATTTTGTTTTTCCAAGATCTTTCATCTCAAATTCCCCTTTTCAAGTAATTTATTGTTCTTGTGAGCTCTTCAGGAGTTCCAACAAGATTTAAGTCATCAACATACACTGCAATAATTGCAAATTCGCTTTCTGATTTCTTAATGAAGATGTATGGGCATATAAGATTATTCATATACGCTTCTATTATCAAGTATTTGCTAAGGTGATTGTAACACATGCGTCCAGATTGCTTTAATCCATACAAGGATCGTTGTAATTTGATTGAGTACATGCTACGAGGCTTTGTACTATTTACTTCAGGTAATTTAAATCCTTAAGGGATTTTCATGTATATATCATTATCCATAGATCCATATAAATATAATGTAATAATATTCATGAGACGCATATCTAGTCCTTCAAGGATTGCCAAACTAATTAAGAAATTATATGTGATTGCACCCATGATGGGAAAGAATGTTTCCTCATAGTCAATACTAGGTTTCTGCGATAAACCTTATGCTACTAATCGCACTTTATATCTTATGATCTCATTATTCTCATTGCGTTTTCGTACAAATACCTATTTGTACTCAACAGGCTTTATATCTTCAAGTGTTTTGACTATAGGTCCAAAAACTTCTCATTTTGTTAATGAGTTTAACTTTGCTTGTATAACTTCTTTCCATTTTGGCCAATCATTTCTATGTCGGCATTCTTCCACATTTCGTGGTTCAAGATCTTCATCATTTCTTATGGAGACCACTTGGAAAGTGAAAATAATATTATTTTGATCCCATTTTTCTCCTGTGTATACATAATTTACTGAGATCTCACAATTTTCAAGTACCTATGCCTCTTCATGTGCTTTTTGTTTAATATGTGCCTCTTCAGGGGCTTCTTGCTCAATATGTGCCTTTTTAGGGGCTTTTTGTTCAATATGTGCCTCTTCAAGGGCTTCTACATTATTTGTGCCTCTTTTGGGGCTATAAATTTATCAATTTAAAACTGATCAGTCATTTTGATGGCCTCTTCCAAAGTGCCAAGTTTTTTTTGAGTTCTCCTATTCCAGGGAGTTACATCATTTGAGCCGACAGGTCTATCTCGCTTTAGGTGTATCTTAGATTCATTTGTTAACTGTCCTTTGAGCCGACAAGTCTACCAAATTTCAAGCGTATCTTAGATTCATTTGTTATTTGTCCTACAGGGATATCAATCCGTACTGGAATATTTGCAACCAGGATATATGACTTTGTCACTTTCTTTGTATCAATGAATGCATCTTGTAATTGATTTGCAAGATTTTGCAAATGAATGATCCTTTGAACTTCTAGTTCACATTGATTTGTATGAGGATCAAGATGAGTCAAAGTTAGTGCATTCCAAATAATTTCACGTCGTTCTTCTGGAATTGGCTCTTCTCCTCCTAACGGCGAGATAATTGTCTCATTAAAATGACAATTTGCACAACAAGTCATTCTACCTTTTAAGTGTATAGGTAAACTAGTCACTAAATAAAAACTTCTGGTTTTATAATGTACATCCATATGATGTTTTACCCTGGGGGACCAAGTTGGTCTTAAAAGATTCTTCTAGATCTATCATCGTATAAAGTGTCATTCACATGGAATCAAATACTACTAGTGACATAGTATAAGCTCTTTTGAAGCCTTTAATTAGGTTTCTATCACCTAATATAGTATTAACATTGTTTGTCTTCAATGTTGTGCAATGAATGAGACAAGAGTTTCATCAAAGTATCAAGTCATAAAACATTGTCATAAAGACTTCGTCTTTATGGAGTTGAAGAAATATTATCATAGAGAAAGAGTTAAAATCAATGGAAAAATATTAGTCATCGATGATAACTTAACTTAATAAGTTGTGTAAAAGCAATGAGAGCATATATAACACAATAAAACAAATATGAAAAGATAATTTAAAATTATATATTTCTTAAAAATCTCACACATTTGATTTTATAAGTGTGGAGCAATTTATACATGAAATAACTAAGTATTTCAATAATCAAACTAATTGTAGTGATAGATCAATAATTTTATTCAAAATATTATTATGATCTAAATCAATGTGCAAAAATTAATTCATAAATCAAAATTTCAAGAGAACATATCATGATTTAAAGCATCTTATTGTCTACTAATGACAATATAACTTCTAATAGTAGAAATTTATAAAAACTATCAAACACTTACCTATTTGTATAATTTGATATACAAAAATATTAATCTTTTGATAATATGTAAATATTATCTATATGCTTGTTATCATAGTTTCAGGCTATAATATATTTTATTATAACTTTTGGTTATATAAATTTCATAAAGTTGTACAAAATTGTTAGTTAACAATTTTGTTCTCTATAGCTTCTAGCTATAAAAAAGTACATATTAACAACCTTGGGATAACCTTTGATTAACACAAAAAATATTAATTTTCTTATTTTCATAACTTCGGGTTATGAATAATAATATTTATATAACTTCTGGTTATATAACAAAATTTAAAAAAAAAATGTATCTTCTAGGTACATAGTTGTTCATTTAAACTTCCTTTTCTTTTATTGATGTTTGGTAAAGGTCAACCAAATGTTTGGGCGTACGACAGGTATGCGACCAATGCCCCTTCATACCACATCTATAACATTTATTCTCATGGTTCTTAGGAGGTCTGTCTTGTAAACACTTCCCATTTTCTTGTTTTACCTCAATATTATTCCACTTCTGGTGGTGCAATAAGGCTTTCATTTTCTGAGAATTTGGTAAATTATTTATATAAGAACCATGGTATTGGGGATTTCTTCCACGACTACGACCACGACCATGTCCTCGTCATCGTCCATGAGTTTGGGACAATATTGCATTCACTTCAAGGAATGATTCAGATATAGTTGGACGAGACTGGTGATTTCTCATCAAAAACTCATTTTTTGTTAAACCTTCATGGAGATGATAACGAAGGAAAATCAGTGTTTTTGTGTGATTCTATAGGGATGCTTGATTTCCTTCTTTGATCATAGCTCCAAGATTCATTGACAATTTTGTCTTGAATAACTTCTAGTTATACAAGAGAATTATAAATTGTATGCATAGCTTCTAGTTATGAAATTATTGTTAATAAAAATTGTTTTCCATAATTTCTGTTGTGAAAAATGAGTACAAAATAAAAATTAAAAGTCAATATTTTTTGTAACTTTGAATTATGATTATTTTTTCAAAACAAGAAAATATTCAAATTTGTATATAGCTTCATGCTATGAACTATTTATGTATAAGTTCTAGTTACACAATATAATTAAAATAAATTAAAGAAATTAAAAGTTAATATCTTTCATAGCTTCAGGCCATGATTATTTTGTCAGAACAAAAAAATATTTAAATTTGTACATAACTTCAGGCTATGAACTGTTTTTTATATAAATTTGTATATAGCTTCAGGCTATGAACTATTCATTGGGTAGATTTGTGCATAGCTTCGGGCTATGAATTTTCATTATGTAGATTTGTACATAACTTTAGGCTATTAACATTTATTTATTTATTTATTTTATAGCTTTTGACTATAATATTGTTTGGTATAACTTCTAGTTACCGTATAATTAAAAATAAATAATTAAGGATCATATACATAACTTCTGGTCATGTATTTGTAATTTTATAATTTTCCATATAACTTTTGGTTATAAGGATTGCCCATATTTTTCATAAATTCTGGTTATGAATTTACCCTATAATTTATAATTTATGATTATAGGGATTGTATATATTTTTCATAACTTCTGGTTATAAATTTACCCTATTATTTATAATTTATGATTATATGGATTGTACATATTTTTCATAACTTCTAGTTATGAATTTACCCTATAATTTATACGTTATGATTATAGGGATTGTACATATTTTTCATAATTTCTGGTTATGAATGTACCCTATAATTTATAATTTAACTCATAACTTTTGGTTATAGGGATTATACATATTTATGTATTCAAATAAAATATATGAAAATAAAGATCAAAAGGTAATAAAATAGAAAATCATGATATAAGTTTATCGCATACCTTTTTGTGAGAAAGAAAAGAGAAAGTCTTTCTATTTATCTGAAGGGAAAAATATCTTTCTATTTCTCTGAAGAGAAGAACATCTTTCTTATTTCTTTTGTAAAATTATAAAGTGAAAGGAGAAGAAAACAAGAAATATAAATTAGAATGTAGGAAGAGAATAAAATGAACGGGAAAAACTCTATTAAATTTCATCAGGGGTCTCTCCCTTTTATAGGGAGTTACAAAAGATATTTATGGATGATCACAAGTTACCATAATGGTAAAAAATATCATATTTTATAACACTAATGACTTTTATCATTCCAAATATTTATATATAGATTTTAAAATAATGAGTTCCGGGATAAATTTTTAAAATTAGGTTTTGGTTGAGCCTTTTAAACCAAGAACCTTCAAAGTTTTGTCATCTCAACTCAGGCTTTGAAGTTTACATCTTCTTCCTACTTCTAATATTCCTCTTAGGTCCTTAACACTATCTGGCTGCTGAGAAAATGTTTCTGAGACGAGCTGCGGCTGCTTTGCACAGGAGAATCCCTTTTACTTCCCAAACTGTCGCTGCTTCTCGCTATGCAAAAATCGCCAATGCGTCCTCCGCTTCGCTCTCAAGTACTTTAATTCTCACTCTCTCTCTCGTTTAATTCTCTCTTTGGTTCTTGTAAATCTATCTCCCTGATGCATATTCCTCATGTCCTTTCCAATTATCAAAGCTACTAGATTTTATGACAGAAAGGCTTGTTAAATGGAATTGTAGGACTATACTCCACCCCTAATTTAATCATGGTGGTCGCGCCTTTTCTCCGTTCACGTGGCAAGGAATACTAAATTTTTACTCTTGATCTGTATAGCCAGTTTCTTATGTTGCTATTCACTCTTGAATTATTAATCTGAATGATATTCATTTTGCTGTCTGGGCTTTCATGTTTTTCTCTGTTACCAGACATAATCTATAGTAGGACTTAGCTTATTACCCACTATTGTTGTTCCATTGTTCTTATTAAGTGCTGATATCACCTTTATTAACTTTCTTACTCAATTGATCCAGTTAGAAATTACTCTGAAATTTGGAACCCAATTTAATTTCTTAATTTATATCAACAATGTATTTGTAACATACATGGTCTTGGCTCCCTGTCATTACATGTTTGTTAACCTTATGTACGTATCATTTACTAGAGATATGGCTTTTTAATTGGCCAGGTTTTCTTATCATTCTCTTCATTTGTTTACTTTATTGCCTTTTTTCTTTAATTGAAAAAAAACCCACTTTTCCCATCCGCAAATCAGTGTTGCTTTCAGGTAAAATGGAACACTTGAATCAATATGGTTCTGAAGGTTATACTTGGAGGGGACATCACAAGGATATTTGGCTATGGATTTTTATCTCTGGACATGCTGGTATACCCTGTTCTTCTATATTTTTCCTACTCTGAATTCGTAGTGACTCCACTTTAGTGGTTCATATATGGTGTTAAATTCTGAATTGATAACAATTGTTGGAACATTTCACTTCTGTACCTAGTGATCTTAGAGTTGTTTTTATTTGCTTGCAAACCTAGAAATATTGGGCTTGCTGTAACAACTAAGGGTTTTAGTTCCATCTGGGTCCAAGTGGGGTCTACAACTAATTTGTGCAAACCCTATTATTTTGGGCTAAGTTTTAGAAGAGGTCCTTATCCCAGAGAAACATACAATATGGCCTATTATACAAGCCAATTGGACTATTGGAAATGCCCCCTTTTTATATCAATTATTGAGTGTATCGATTTATCGCATTTAAGGATCAAAGCATTAATATGGATGAAAAGATCAACCTTTTGGATATACAAAAAGACCAACAACCTCAATATTGAGAAAGTTTCCAAAAAGAAAATTATGAAAGAAATGATTTGTAGGTGATTTTTCTTTCTTTTTTTTTTTTTTTTGAATAGAAACAAGAGTGAATAAAGAGTCCATGAGAAGGTTGAGGAATTCTCCCTAGAAACACAAAAAACTGATCAACACATAGTGAACTCCTCTATGCAAGGACGTTTGGGAAAAATGGGATAGGCCACAAAAGTATGTACAAAGTTATCATCTACTCAAACTTAGGCTAGGCTCCTCTCATTGTTGATTTGCCTTTTGGTCTACACATCGAGTGCTAATTGAGCTGAATGATGTTGAGAGGCATGTCTTTAAAATTGTTGATAAAAGAGGCCTTAAAAGAGGAGGAATAAAAGTAAAGTAGATCCCACAACATCTCTAATGTCCTCCATTTATCTTTAAAGATCCTGCCATTTCTCTCTTGCCACACAATCCAAAGTAAAGTGAGACAAGCAATCCTCCAAAGGGTCTTGCATCTAATAGAGCTCCCTAAACCCATATATGAAACGATTATCATGTCACTTAAATTCCTAGGTTGAACTCAATCCATCTTGACCTATCTGAATAAGCTTGTACCATAGCCCCAAAGTTATTGGACAATGTAGAAAGACATAATTATCGTCTCTCTACTCTCTATGCATAAGATGCACTAATTAAGACTAAGTGGATCAGGTGGTGTATCTCAACCGTGAGCTTTTCGGTCCTTATTAATGGGTCTCATTTACATTTCTTTTGTAGTTCACGGGGTTTGAGACAAGGGGACCCTCTCTCGCTCTACTTATTTGTGATTGTCATGGTGGCTCTCAATTGTCTGCTCAAGAAGGCTAAGAGTGGTGGTTTTTTGTTGGGTTGGCGGGTAAGTGGTAGAGGTGGAGAGGGGGTGAAGGTCTTGCATCTGTTGTTTGCTAATGACACCTTAGTTTTCTGTGAGCCTTCTCATGATCAGTTGACCTACTTGTGTTGGTTGCTTATGTGTTTTGAGGCCATTTATGGGCTAAAGGTTAACTTGAAAAAGAGTGACCTAATTCTAGTGGGGAGTGTGGAGAATGTTGATGAGTTGGCTCAAGAGTTTGAGTGTAAGGTTGGTGCCATTCCCTTTACTTATTTGGGTCTCTTGTTACCTTTTGAGTTTGTTGTAGTTTAGGATGGTGTGGAGGAGAGGTTGCGTAGAAGATTGGCTTTGTAGAAGAGGCGATACTTGTCCAAGGGCAGGAGACTCACTTTAATTCATAGCACCCTCTCCAGCATGCCTATTTATTTTATGTTCCTTTTTTGTATCCCGATGATAGTCAAGTTGAGGTTAGAGCAAATCTAAAAGGACTTTCTTTGGGAAGGAGGGGCATTGGAGTGGAAACCCTATTTGGTTTGGTGGACTATTATTTGCTCAGGTAAAAGCAAGGGAGGGCTAGGGGTGAGGCACTTGGCGTCCCTTAATAGAGCGTTGTTGTGTAAGTGGAGTTGGTGTTTTGTGGTGGATAGGGGAGCTTTCTGACAAAAAGTCGTCAACGAAAAATACGGGGAAGAGGAGGGCAGGTGGAGGTACTACGAAGTGAGAAATGGGTATGAGGTTGGTCTCTGGAAAGCCATAAGGAAGGATTGGGACCTTGTGGGAAGCAAGGTGGCTTTTTCTATGGATAATGTGAGGAAGGTGGAGATGAACCGCTAAGATCTTCTTTCCCTTCTCTTTTTGCTTTAGCCATTTTCAAGGAGGCTTGGGTGGTGAATGTTTGGAGCCCTTCTTCTAATGGGGGTTGTTGGGCTTCCTGATTGGGAGGTGGATTTGGTTGAAAGTTTTTTCTTGAGATTGCAAAGGTGGAGGGTGAGCAACGATGAGGAGGATAGATTGGTGTGGCTAGTGGAGAAGAGTGGAAAATTTTCTATTAAAGCTCTATACAAGGTTTTGGAGCCGGGGAGTCCTTCTAATTTCCCAATTATGGTTATTTGGAATTTATGGTGTAGCCTAAAGTGAGTTTCTTTGCTTAGGAGGTTGTTTGGGGTAAAGTTTTAACATCGGATCTTCTAAAGAGGAGAGGGTGGTTAGTGACAAACAAATGTTTTCCTTGTCATGAAGAGGAAAAATCGGTTGATCACATTCTCATCCACTGTGACAAGATTTATGTTGTTTGGAACCTACTGTTTTTTTTGTTCGGTGTGTCTTGGGTGTTGCCTTTTTCAGTGAGGGAGTTACTCAGAAGTTGACATGGGTCTTTTGTGGGTAGGAAAAAGAAAAGGCTTGGTGGGCTGCTCCTTTGTGTCTTTTCTAGACGGTTTGGAAAGAAAGGAATGATAGGGTGTTTGATAATAAAGAGCTTTCTAATAAGGGAATTAAGCTTGCTTTTCTTTGTAATTTGTGGGCTTGGTCCAAATTGTTTATAGTTCCGGCTCTTCCTCTGTTGTAAATTTTTTTGGATTGGATAAGGGCTCGTTGAGGGGTGTCATTTTTTGTTAGGCCCTCTTTCTTTTTGATGGCGTTGTTGGCACTCTTATTATACTCACTGTGTATTTTTTTTCCCTTCTAATATACATCTTTTTTACCTATCAAAAAAGAAAAAAATAAAAATAAATTAGGAGTGAGTGCTTTGAAAGGTCTTCTCAACTGTACCATGTCATTGGTATTTATCTTTTTATGTGCCACTAACCAAGCAAATGCTTTGAACATAGATGAGACTTTCGATTTCTATAAAAATTTGGGTGGTTGAAAAGGAATTGGATTTGATGTATTGAATGAAGCGAAGAAGAAAGATTTTATCGAGAATAAGTTTGAAGAGGATAGTGCCCAAGCTCTTGTATTTGAGACGGATGGAGATAATTGTGTGTGAGAAAGAGAGGACATGAGTCTTTCAAGGTCCTTAATCTCCAAATCAGTGGAGTTGCAACAAAAATTTAAGTTCCAAGAAATAAATGAGGTGTTGCCATGGCAAGGTTCAAAGTATCGACCGAGTTTGATACAACTTGACTAAGTCGTATCCGCTTCGGACCTTTCCGAGTAGAGTCGGATATTTGATACGATCTTAAACACAAACTTGACCAAGAATTAGTTAAACTCAATTGACTCAGTTGAAATTCTGAGTTGACTTGGTTGAATTGTTTGAGTTATTGAATTCTTCTCTAGTTAAACCAAAACTCTTTCTTTCCCCTTTCAAATCACCATAGTGAAATGCCCTCAACCTCCTTTTCTTATACACCTCCAAGACTTGGTCAAGGGATGGATTGATGCCTACTTTCTTCTTTTTCTTCATGGGTAGAGTCACAATTGTTGAAAAACTTTTCCTTTTGAAGAGAATCTTTGATTTTTCAAAAATTTCTTAGTTTTGGTTGTTGTTTGTTTTTTTTTGTTGTGATTTGGAAGGAAAAAAAAATGATTGCTAGGTTTAACTCAGGAATATTATGGTAACTTTGATGATTCAATCGAGTCAACTGGGATGATTCAACCATGTCAACTCAGATGATTCAACCGTGCCAACTCAGATGATTCAACCGTGCCAATTCAGAATCTCGACTGAGTCAAACAAGTTTATCTGATTGCTGACCAAGTCTATGTTTAAGATGGTATTGGGTATCTAACTTAGCGCAGAGAGGGCCGAGGCGGAATTGGATACGACTTGGCTGAGTTGTACCGGACTTGATTGATATTTTGAATTTTGCTTTCACAGTCCAATCACCATGGTGAGAGATGGAGAAGAAGAGACAAATCATGTTGGGGCTGTGCTGACCTTTGATGAAGGCGAGTTGAACTTGAGGCCTCATTGCAATCATCATCTGAGTAACCAGGATCTTGTTTCTGGCATCAAGCCACACTTTGGGATGCATGGCAGGAGTAAGGAGAGTCTTAAAGATAACTTATTCCACTTCTGGATATTTCACAATTGAAAAATGGGCCAAATCCTTGCTGAAGCTCTTCAGTTGTGGCAAGCTGGCCCTTAATATAAGTTCATTTTAGGATTGTTTAGAGGAAGTTATTGTTGGAGGAAACTGTTCAATTTGCCTTTTCGAGTATGGAGGGACCTAAATCTTAAATAATCATATTTCCTGGATTTTATTATGGTTCAATTGTACATATATCCTTAACAGTGATGCTTACTCAGGAATTCCCATACAACTTGAAGGAGATGACAGATATAAGTTCAGTTTGTGTTTCTAATTTCAAATAGTTGAGATTTAAGACTTTTTGGAGTTGATTTGTGAAGAGGTTTCCATGTGGGGCATGTGCATATGCCTTACCACTAGTGTTAAAAAGAGCACATTCTAGTTAATTGTTTTCTGTATATTAGTAATGAGCAAGGGATCTGCATACCTTCCTGCATTACTGTAGAATAATAATGATGCTTGTGTCAAGAACTTTAAATTGCTAATATTTTATTTATCCTGTCTGGTTGCAGCATTAGTTCTTGGGCTAAATGGCCAACCTGTGTTAGCAGAAGATGTTTCAATTGAATTGAGTTCTGAAAATGACATTGGAGGGGCTAACGCAACTGGCTTACGCAGAATTGAGGATGGGTCTGTGATATCAAATATGCATACATCTAAGTGGAGAATTTTTACAGATCAAGGAAGGGAGTTATTCCTGCAGGCATGATTTTTTTTTTTTTTTTTTTTTTACCTCATATTACTATTTTTATTTCCTCCTGTTTTCTTTATGTAGATTTCTTTCCACTTGCAGCTTTATTTCTGATCCTTTCTCTGCAGGGGAAACTAGAGGAAGCTGAAAACTTCTTCCTCTCTGCTTTACAAGAAGCTAAAGAAGGTTTTGGGGCGAAGGATCCACATGTTGCATCTTCATGCAATAATCTGGTGGGTATTAGAAGCTTTCAATAATACAGTGCTGGTTGTTAACATTGGTTATCTTGTTCCTGATTCCCAATCCAACAGATTTGCACTGGACTTTTATCCTGCACCTTGAGATATAAGCTTCTTAGTGGGCATATAATAATATTATACTTTGCAATTCATTTGGCACGTGTGAAGTTAAAATACACACTGTTGAGACCTGATGCATAAAATTTTAGCTTATGTACTGTAAAAAATTATAGAAGCATAGTTATATCTGTCATTTTTTGAGTAGTAGTAGTTTCTTTCCCTTGCTTTTGTTTTTTGTTTATTTATTTATTTTTTTAATTTTTATTTATTTATTTATTTTTTTTTGGGGCATGAAAGCTTATGAGCATGTTAGCATGAGAGGAAAAAAATGAGTTTCTTTGGGATTAGTGTTATCAAAGGCGATCATCGCCTAGGTCGCCTAGGCCACTAGGCCAAGTAGGGCAGTTAAAAGTTCTCTCTTAAAGACTCAAGCAAGGAGGCTTAAAAGAGGCAAAGCCTAGGCTGTTGCCTTGGGACAAGGTGCAAGGCATAGAGACCGCCTTTGACCATGGGTTAAAATTAAACATACTTAGATTGTAATTTAATTCAATCTAACATTGGATTAAACAAAGTATACGATGAAATATTATATTATCAATCATAGTGATAATGAGAGAGAGGGCTATCAATCTAGCCTCAATGGAAGTTATGATAATTTTAATTTCAATGATGATTATGCCCAAAACTTCTTTTGGATGTTCATTCTCTTATTTTGTTTTTTATTTCAATTTTTAGATGTTTGGAAAATTAGAATATGCATTTGGACTAGATTAGATGAATTTCTTTAAACAATATGATGTTTCTTATGATGACAGTATGTTATTTAACACGTTGAATAATTATTATTATTTTGTTAATTTTATAAGACACCATGAGGAATGAAAAATTAATAGTGTTGATTGTTGAAGATGATGCTTATATTGGTTAAATATCGAGTAGTTAAATATATTATCACCTTACTATAGTCAGAATATCGCCTTGTTTTTCGCCTTTCACCTTAGGTTAAAAGGAGTCTTATCGCCTTTTACTTTGACATCATTGTTTGAGATATCTTTAAGTAGGAATGGGGTTTACTTAATTTACTTAGTATTCGATTGGATAGGCAATATTGAAAATTTTTAGTAATATCAATGTAGCAGCACATTAATGTTCAGATTTCTATACCATGATACGGTTTATGCAACTGTAGCAGTAAATTAATAAAGGTTTTTCTGATTCTTTTTTGATTAAGTTTAGTTCATGTTTAGAAATAGTTTAGTTTTATGGGCTAAAATTAATTGTTACATGGATCTTTAGTCTACAAAACAGGTTGTAACCACCTCTACTAATTAGTGAATGACTAATCAAGAATTGCAGCTTTAAGTGATGTCTTAAAATAATGATTGCCTTCATTTCTCTCTCTCAAGGTTTTTTTATTTTTTTATTTTTTATTATTTTTATTCTCTTTTGGTTAGGTTTAGTTGATGTTTAGAAATAGTTTTAGTTTATAGACTAAAATTAATTGTGTTGACTTTGGGATTTTTGAGAATTTCTCTCTTGTATTATTTCAATAGAATTACACCAAATATATACAAATTGTAAGAGGTCAAAATGAAAAAAAGGAAGGAGCTTATTTCTAGCCTAGGATATCTCTATTTGCAAAAAAGAATTGGTCAACTAAATTAATAAGGAAAAACTAAATTCAAAAATATTTCCTAACTAGAAAGTCTTCATATAGGTTGTCTATATTTTCCATTACTCCCCCACAAGCTGGTGAATAAATGTTCTTCATCCCTAGCTTGCTTGTGATGTTACAGAATAAATGTTTTGTAAGTCCCTTAGTCAATATATCATCTAATTGGTCTTTTTTGTGGAAATATAAGGGATGCAAACTAGCTTACTATCCAATTTTTCTTTGATGAAATGTCGATCCACCTCTATGTGTTTAGTACGGTCATGCTGAACTGGATTGTGAACTATGCTAATGGCTGACTTGTTATCACACTAAAGTCTCATTGACCCCTCCCACCTAAGTCGGTAAGTATGATTTTTATCCAAAGAAGTTCACATATTCCATGTGCCATGGATTGAAATTCTACTTCTGCACTTGATCTTGCTACCACTGATTGCTTCTTACTCCTTAAAGTTACCAATTTACCTCTTAAGAAAGTGTAATAACTAGAGGTTAATCTTCGATCTGTAACTGATCTAGCCTAATTGGCATTTGTATGTGCTTCAAGTTTGATTCCTTCTACCTTTCAAAATTGAATGCCTTTGCCTGGTGTTGATTTTAAATAATGAAGAATTTTGAATACTGCTTCTATATGTATCTCCTTGAGATTATGCATGAATTTACTCACTACAGTCACCGCATAAGCTATGTCTAGTCTAGTATGCAATGAGTAGATCAATTTCCCCACTAATCATTGATATTTCTCTCGATCTATTGACACATATTCTTTATCTTCATCAAGTTTGTGATTTGGCTAAATCGGGTGTCTGTTGGTCTTCATCCCAACATTCCTATTTCTTTGAGAAGGTCAAGTGTATACTTCTGTTGTGAAATAACTATTCCTTCCTTTGAATGTGCAACCTCGATTCCTAGGAAATATTTTAACCTTCCAAGATCCTTAATTTCAAATGCATTTGCAAGTTTCTTCTTTAGTTTCTCCATTTCCTCCAAATCATCTCTTGTTACTGCGATGTCATAAACATATACCATGAGAGTTGTTATCCTTCCCTTCTTTGAATGTCTAATGAAGAGAGTGTGATCCCTTGGCTTTGACTATAACCCATATTTTTCATTGCTTTAGCAAATCTCCCAAACCAAGCTCTAAGTGATTGTTTGAGACCGTAAAGAGCTTTGTTTAGTCTACAAACTTTCTTTCTCATAGAGTCTTTTATAAATCCTGGTGGTAGTTCCATATAGAGCTCTTCCCCCAAATCTCCATGCAAGAAAGCATTCTTTACATCGAATTGCTGCAAAGGCCAATCAAAATTAGTAGCTAGAGATAACAAAATACGAACAATATTCATCTTTGCCACTAGAGCAAAAGTTTCCTGGTAATCTATCTCATGAGTCTGTGTATAACCCTTAGCCACCAATCTCACCTTATATCTTTCTAATGTCCCATTTGCTCTATGCTTGGTAGTGAACACCCATTTACACCCCACCTTTGTCTTGCCCTTGGGAAGATTAACAAGTTCCCAAGTATTATTTTTCTTCAATGCTCTCATTTCTTCCAATATAGCTTTCTTCCAATTCTCATTCCTAAGTGCCTTTCGAACAGGTTTAGGTATTTTTATAGAGCTAAGTTTGGAAACAAATGCTTGATATGAGGATGACTAGTTGTCAAAAGAAACAAAGTTGCTTAGTGGATATTGGGTGCATTGTCTTTTTTCTTTTCTAAGGGCAATAGGCAAATCAAAGTCACTAATGTCATTAGAGGTAGAGGTAGTTTGATTTTCAGTATCTTTATCAGGGTGAATGGTTGGAGCATGTAGAGATCTTAGAGCTGGCTGTATCCTCCTTGAATAGACTTTGAGTGGCATTGAATGATTCTCCCCCTCTTTCCTTTAAATGATAGACTCAAGCTTTTCTATGGATTCAAGAGGAACAGATTCTAGAGTATCGTGAGGTAAAGATTCAAGTGAAGAATTGGTTTTAGAATGTGGAAGGGTTAGATCAGGAAAAAATTCCTGATCTTCTACAAAGGGCCCCCTTGAAGATAAGATTGGGAGAAGAAAGGTAGTTGTTCATTAAAGGTGATATCCATAGTTACAAAAAACCTTTGGTAATTAGGATGATAACACTTATATCCCCTTTTTGTTGGAGAATAACCAATGAATATACATTTAAGAGCTTGGGGATCCAATTTAGTTCTATGATGTGTCTGAATGTGAACAAACACCACCACACCTGAATATTTTTAGGGCTATTCTACTAAAACCATCAAAGTGTGAGTAGAATTGAGTGAGAAGATTTACAGTTTCTTTAAAATCAAACACCTTGGAAGGCAATCTATTGATAAGATGAGTAGTAGTTAAAAAGTCCTCCCCTCAATATGCCTTGGGAACATGTAGGACATTTTTCAAGGTTAAGGATGGTGAAATGGAAATATTTCCTTGACCAACTATACTGACTAAAGTTCCATCAACAATCTTTATTTTTTGGTTTCTAGGACATGGACAATAAGTGGAGAAGGACTTGGAGAAACTGGTCATATGGTTTGAAGCCCTTGAATTTATGATACAAGTGCTTGTATACTGATTTCTAGAGGCACTTAGGGCTTGGGAATACTTACCTGTTTGGCAAAATGACTAGAACCCTCTGATTTTTCAAGCTGTGAAATAGACTGCTTCAGCTTATTGATCTCCTCTTTGTTGAAAATTTCTTTAGTAGCAGTATTTTCCAGTTGTTTTGCTTCTACATCAGCAACATAACTTTGGGGCTTGTAACCTGAATTTCCTCCCCTGCTGCCATTATTTTTTCCAAAGAAATTTGAAGGCTTGCCATGTAACTTCTAGCAGTTTTCCCTGGTGTGATGATTCTTGCGGTAGTAGCTACACCAAAGTGAGTCCTTTTCACTTGGTTTTCCTCCCTCCATCTTTCCTGAATTTGCAGCATTGGTAGCAACAATAGTGGTAGTCATGACTCTGTCATTAACACTTGACTTAAAGGTAGACAATGCAGAACCATCCACAGAATCAAAAAGTTTTCAGCATTACATTTCTTTGTCCCTCTTCTCCTCTTACAATAGCAAATGCTTCATTCAATGAAGGCAATGGATCTCTCCCAAGAATCTGGACCCTAACTTGATCAAATTCACCATTCAAACCAGCCAAAAAATCAAAGAGTCTCTTTCTCAAGAAACTCTTGGTATATTGTTGCATCTTTACTGCATTCCATCTTAAAACTTTGATAATGATACAACTCAAGGCATAATCCCTTTATAACACTGTAATACTCAGTTATAGATAGGGTACCTTGTTTGGCATCATGGATTTTTGTATTGAGTTCATAAATCTGAGCAGCATCCCACACCTTGGAGTAGGTTTGATGAATTGCATCCCAAATTTCCTTCGCCATGGAGAGAAACATGCAAGTATGACTTATTTTTACCTGCATGGAGTTCCATAACCAAGACATAATTTGAGAATCTTCTTCATCCCAAGAGACAAAATTTGGATCATCCTTGTTTATTGTAGGACCAAGAAGATGACTTAGCTTCCCCTTTCCTTTAGTATACGTTTTCACCAATTGAGACTAGTGCAAATAATTTCCACCATTAAGTTTGAAGGAAGTAGAGACATTCTGATAGTCATTGGGAGTTGTGCTCTGGGTTGTGAATTGGCTGGTTATATTAGTACTAATTTCAGAAATGTGGAGAAGAAAAACAGTTTGTTTGGAAGCATATTAGTATGAAAGAAAGTTGAGTTACCAACAATTAAGGCTGGTTTGGAGAAACAACAAATAATAGTAAAAAAAGGCTGGTTTGGAATTAAATGGGTTTCTGCTTAATAATGAAGACTGAGCAGGCTTATGGTTGAGCAATGAGGGCCCGATGTTGGGAAGATGTATCTTGGCAGAGAGAGTTTTCCTGCTTTGATACTATGTTGACTTTGGGATTTTTGAGAATTTCTCTCTTGTACTATTTCAATAGAATTACACCTAATATATACAAATTGTAAGAGGTCAAAAAATGAAAAAAAAAGGAGCTTATTTCTAGCCTAGGATATCGCTATTTACAAAAAAGAATTAGTCAATTAAACTAATAAGGAAAAACTAAATTCAAAAATATTTCCTAGGTGGAAAGTCTTCGTATAGGTTGCCCATATTTTTCCACAAATTGTTATTCAGATCTGTAGGCTACAAAATCAGTTGTAACAATCTCTTCTAAATAGTAAATGACTAATCAAATTGCAACTTTAGGCATTACCCACCTCTCCCCCCCCTTCCCTCTCTCTCTCTCTCTTTCTCTTTTGCTTGCTCACTTTCTAGCTCTCGCCCCCCTTCTGCCCATCCCTACCTCTCCCCTAACTCCCCATCCCTCTCTCCCTCTCCTTGACTTTCTCTCTCTCTCTCTCTCTCTCTCTCCATCTGTCCATCCCTCTCTTTCTTCTGACTGTCAATTTTGTTTCAAACAAATCTATCATAAGAAGATGGCCATATAATCATGATATTCTACTCCCAAGTACTCTCTTATTAGTTTCTAATTGACCCTAAACCAAGCTACAATGCCTAGGGCTAATGCACTCTTCTTCTCTAGTTCTTTTCTTGTAATTGCTTTGTTATTATACACTATTTTTCTGTTTTAAGACAAATAGGTTATTTAATTATTGAAACAACCAAAACCCCTAATTTTACTTCTAAATCCTCATCCACTAATTCTTTTGGTTGGCAAAATATATAGGAGTCTAGAAAAAATTGAATGCAACCCAACTATGCAAGATGTTTGGAAAAACTGCCAAAGGTCAAATACACAACAAAGGTAAATAAAAAGGCATTTTATCACCTTAACCGCCAACAAATCTATTAATGAAGTCTAAAAGAGAACCAATATCTCTAATAAAAAAAAAAAAAAAAGAGAACCAATATCACTTCTTGAAGAATCATGAGACTAGGTAAACAAAGATTTGACGAAAATATTTTTCTTTAGCACCTCCAAACTTTCCAAATCCATAGAATTTTTGATTCTGCAATGCACCAAATCAGGTAGAGATAGGCTAGCTTCCAGATTTTCTTATGATTCCTTCCTACTAACCCCCATACCAACCTGACTATTTATCCATTCCAAAACGAGGAAACACCCAAAAAACCATAAATAAGGTATAATGAAATGATATGTTTATTGATATGTTTTGTGGCTATGAAGGTTTCCTAGGGAGAGTTTTGCTCTGTGGCATTAGGTCATTCTAAGCATACATGAGACACATACTAATGGATGAGATGCCAACACTATAGTCAAGTGGTCACATCATTGCCCTTGGAAGGCTATTGCACAGGTTTTTCAAGACTTTACCAGGTACACTCGATTTGTGGTGGGAGATGAGGAGAGAATTCGTTTATGGGAAGACTTGTGGTGGGAGGACCAACCTTTGGGTTCTCAATTTCTAAGACTATTCAAAATAGTCATAGTTAAAAATCTTCCCATTTCTTTTATTCTTGGGTTTACTTTTCCCTTTTCTTGGAACTTTAATTTCCTCCGTAATCTTTCTGATTTTGAGATAGAAGAACTAGAAAAACCCATGTTCTCTCTTGCTTTAACTCCATCCGTTTCAAATGCAAGAGCATGGTCTTTATCTTCTTTAGGGTTATTTATAGTCAAGTTTTTCTTTTTAGTCTTGTCCCACCTTTCTGATTCAATTCCTTCCTTCTCTACTAATTTTGTTTGGAAGTCTCAAGTCCCTTTTAAGGTCAAGTCCTTTGCTTGGTTAGTGACACACAAGATGGTAAACACTAATCACATTCTATAGTTGAGACCCTACAAAGCCTTTAGTCTTGATATTTGTAAGTTGTGTATGGAGCATGGATAATCAGTAGATCATTTCTTCTTATATTGCCCTTAGACGATGGGGCTGTGGCACAAATTATTTAGAATGACCAAGATGGATTGGGTTCCCTTGAGGAGCATTTGTGACATGATGACTATTACTTATAAGGGATTAGGAAGCCCTAGGAGAGGCCTAGTATTGTGGCAAATTGCTTGCGTTGCTTTAATTTGGGTTGTGTGGTGGGAAAGAAATGCTAGGATTTTCGAGGACAAAGCAAGGACTTTAGAGGTTCTTTGGGATACTATTTACTTCCTTAATTCTTTTTGGGCCTCTTGCACCACATCTTTTAAGGGCATTTCCCTTAATGTTTAGTGGTGTATAGTTCCAAGGGTGGGTTAGTAAGGAGAGGTTGCCTTTTGTAATTACCTTATGGCTTATTGCTTTTTGTATTTCGTATGTTTAGCTTTTGTTTGTGGGAGGATTCTCCATCCTTCTATTGTACTTCTTAATTCCTAATTCAATATTTCTCATTGTTGTTTTAAAAAAAAAGATATGTTTATTGGCTCTTCAATATGTTTCCATACAAAAATCCAACCCCACTTTGTGAACTAATTAGTTCTAAAGGTTTTCTCCAAAGTTCTTTTCAAGGAAAGAAACTGATGTTAAATAGAGTTTTTGTACGCCAAGCCTCCTTATTAGGAAATGAGTAGGACATCCTTGGGTTCAAGGAATTCCAGAATGATTTAATATAGAACCAGCCTTTTTTTTTTTTCTAACCCCCACGCCTGGTTGTCAGGACAATTGATTGTGCACAACAAAGGAATTATTGCACCATCATAGCTCCTTTTCATGGAATCTTCTTCGAAAAACTGAGTTTGAACGACCCTAATCACTGACCCTTGCTTATAGGTAAGCCACCCAGATATGTGTAAGCATCATTGCATGCTTACCCAAATGGGCCACACCCCTTCTCGTTGGAAGCCAAACATCTTTCCACCTCCTGAAATTAAATCCAAAATGACTTTCTAACTGCACTGCCACCTCATGAATAGCACCCGGTTGAAATATCTTATATCTATATGCCTTTTCTTTTCTTAGATATGCTTGAATTCACCTTAATTTTCTCCTTTTGTTAATATTTCTTATGGGAGGTTGTGAGAAGAATGATTTGAGTGATTTGATGAACCTGGGAAGCATTTTTCATTTGATAAATAGAAATGAATTTACCTTCATTTCCTCCTTTCTTTAGAATATTTCTTGTGGGAAGTTGTGACTAGAATGATTTGAGCGACTTGGTTAACCTGGGAAGCATTTTTCATTTGATAAATAAGTATGCCATTGTATTGTAGAGCCAAAGATAAAAGGGATTCATGAGATATGTAATAGAAAGAATAAAATAGGTTGTATGAGTGATTTAACTTTGTTTTTTTCCTTCAAAATAAAGGAATTCATTCAATCAGAGCATCATATAGAATATTGATCAAATTTTTTTGAAGAGGAAAACCTTCGTTTTTTGATCTATTTAATTGCTGGTGTGTTCAGACTAAGTTATGGAAAAACCTTATTCTAGATTTGTTAAAATCACCTCAATAGAGCTTAAAGTCCAGATTGAATTGCTTGGGCTGAAGCATATGGTTGAGCAAATCTTATAATTGTTCTCTAGTATGAATGAAGTTGTTGGTATAATGTCAACTAATATTTAGATTATGCTTTCGTTTCTAATTTCATATTGTAGGTTGCAGGGAGAAATTTTCTGTTGAAGTGCTTCATATTGAGAGTAGTGACTAGGTTTCTGGTATCTTTTGGTATGATCTTGTTCATATAATTTAGGTTAAATTTTTTCATTATGATGGGCAGGAAAACTTTCATATTTGGCTGTTTAGTCTCTGGTCTATTCAAACCAAATGGTGGAGAAACCTATTGCAGTTCTGTTAAAAGTCATCTCCACAGAGCTTAATCTCCATGACTAAATACTTGGTTTGAGGAAAATTTAGAATAATTCTCCAGCATGATAGGAGGTTATGTTGCAGTGTCAAGTAGTTAATAGTTTCTTCTTTCATTCATGTTGCATGATGCTGGGAGAAAGTTTTTTGTAAGTGCTCTTCATTGTGAATGGTGACTAGGTTCCTGCTATCTTCTGATATGACATTATTCATATGGTTTCAAAATATTAAGTTGTTTGTCCTACAATAGTTTAACTACTTAAGTCCATGTCAATCTTTTTGTTTTGTCATTGTCATCTTTGTTTGATGATTGTGAGCTTCAAGTTTGGATTATAATTTGGTGGCTGTTGAATAAATCATGTAATTCTCAAGGCAAATTAGAATCAAGAATCAGATAAAAATCTAGCATCAAGGAGAGGTGAGTAGGCTCCTCTCAAATAGTAGTGCAACAGGATCGCTCCACACAACATTTTGGTTGGGAGTTTGGGTTAGATTTTGTTATAAACTGGTTTGTACTGATCAGAAATTTGGTAAAAGATTATTGAGGAATTTTTTTTTTTTTGATAGGAAACGCCACAAAGATATATTAATATAATAAGAAGTACAAGAAGAAGGATGAGAAATCCTCCCCCCAAAGACAACTAAAATACAAGAAAATACACTTAAAACAAACGACCTCCCACTAAGGACCAATCCCTATGGAGAACACACCGCTTTCCAATCCAGTTGAATCACATTAAGGGGAATCCCCTTAAATGCCTTGGAACAAAAAGCCCAAAGGGAAGCAAGGAAAACAATAGAGTCCCAAAGGAACCCTGAATTCCTTGCTTTATCCTAAAAAATCCTTGCGTTTCTTTCCCACCACACAACCCGAATTAGAGCTATGCTCGCAGCTTGTCACAAAACTATCCCTCTCTTAGAATTACTGAAGCCTTTAAATTTGATGAACATCATGTCATATATGCTCCTTGGGGGAACCCAATCCATCTCAGCTAACTGAAATAACCTGTGCCACAACCCAATCGTCAAGGAGCAATGAAGAAAAAGATGATCTGCTGATTCCCCGTGCTTCATGCACAGGATACAAATATCAGGACTAAGGGCTTTGTAGGGTCTTCTCACTTGTAACATATCATTAGTATTCACCTTCTTGTGTGCCACTAACCAGACAAAGGACTTCACTTTGAAAGGAACTTGAGAATTCCACACGAACTTTGAAGGAAAGTTCTGAGGAGATCCAGAAGATTGAGATAATGCTAGAAAAAAGGATTTGACTGAGAAGAGCCCTGAAGAGGATAATGGCCATAATCTGGCATCTGGGACCGAAGGAGAGAGATACAAATCATCGATAGACCGCATGAGGCCTTCTAAGTCCTCAATCTCAGAATCTGTCAGGTTACGGCGGAAATTCAAATTCCACAAGAAAGGCCGAGAAGGACCAAGAACTGAAGAAATAGAAATGTTTTTATCCACTACTACTCTAAATAGTCTTGGATATTGGATTCCCAAAGGTTGGTCCCCCCACCACAAATCTTCCCAGAACCGAATTCTTTCCCCGTTTCCTACCACATACCGAGTAATCAAAGAAAACCCCTGAAAGACTTGAGCAATAGCCTTCCAAGGACAGCGATGTGACCATCTTACTAAAGTGTTAGCATCCCAACCATTAGAGTGTGAACCATAAATGCTTAAGATGACCTGATACCAAAGAGCTGATCCCTCTCTAGGATACCTCCATAACCATTTCCCTAGAAGAGCGAGATTCCTCCAAGAAATATTCCCCAAACCCAAACCCCCTATTGTCTTCGGTTTGCACACAACATCCCACCTCACTAAATGATCCCTTTTGCCTTCCCCAACCCCTGACCATAAAAAATCCCTTTGCAACCTCTCTATTTTTGCAGCCACTGAAGCGGGAATTTTAAATAAGGATAAGAAGTAACTTGGCAAATGGGTAAGACAAGATTGGATAAGAGTTATCCTCCCCCCGAAGGATAAGTAGGCCTTTTGCCACCCATCTAATCTACTTGAGATTCTCTCAACCACTGGGTCCCAAAATCCACACGCCTTAGGATTCCCGCCCAAAGGGAGACCCAGATAGAGAATAGGCCATCCAGACGCCTTACAATCAAGCATCTCAGCCAATCTTGAAAGAAGAGCCTGATCAAGATTGATGCCATAAATACTACTCTTGTTAAGATTGACCTTGAGCCCAGAAATGTGCCCAAACACTAGCAAAAGACTCTTCAGAGTCTGCAACTCTTCCTCCCTTGAGTTAGAAAAGAATATGGTGTCATCCGCAAATTGCAAATGGGACACCCTAGTTCTATTTCTCCCCACCCTGAAACCCTCCATCATATTTCTTTCCTTAGCTCTCATAATCATCCTGCTCAGTACGTCTGCGACTAAAGTAAACAAAAAAGGGGATAAAGGGTCACCTTGTCTTAATCCCCTTAATGCCTTAACCCACCCTTTAGCACTACCATTCACCAAGATTGCATAAGATACTGAAGATAAACATCCACTCTTCCATTTCCTCCATCTAGGACTGAACCCCTTCTTTTCTAACACATGATCCAAAAAATCCCACTTCACGTGATCGTATGCCTTTTCAAAGTCTATTTTGAATACGACGCCTTCCTCCCCTGACCTTCTTCTCTCGTCCACTATCTCATTCGCCATAAGAACCGCATCCAATATTTGTCTCCCTTGAACAAAAGCGCCTTGAGTATAGTGGATGGTCTCATGTAGAACCCCTCTTAGACGCCCAGAGAGCACTTTGGCTATTATCTTGTAGAGACTAGTGATCAAACTAATGGGTCTAAAATCTGATATTCTCTTTGACAAACTCTTTTTGGGTATTAGAACAATGAAAGAGGCATTAGTGCTTTGGTTGATAATTCCGCTCCTGTGAAATTCAGCGAACACTCTCACCAAATCCTCCTTAATCACATCCCAACACTCTTGGAATACGGCAATAGTAAAGCCATCTGGCCCCGGAGCCTTGTCCCTATCCAACTGGAAAATGGCCTTAGAAATCTCTTCTTCGGTGAAAGGGGAGTCTAACCTTAACGCACTCTCTTCCGAAATAGGGGACCAATCTAATCCTTCAACACCCCAAGACTCTCCTGTCGGATTTGTGTAAAGCTTCTCAAAGTAATGTAAGATCTCCTCTGTGATTGAGGAATTGAGCTTTACTTTAAGAATGTTTAATGATTTGTTGTATTTCATGGGCAGGGAGGATCAAGATTGAGAGAAATTTCCTGTTTTATTTTATTTTTCTTTTTTGTGTGTGCGCTTTTCTTTTTTTACTACAAAAGGGTAATGGGGTTGGGAATCAGAATATCTCAGTTCTCAATAGGGCCTTGCTTGGAAAGAGGCTTTGAAGCTTTGAAGTTTACTCGGTTCATGGTAGGAGATGGGGAAAGAATTCAGTTCTGGGAAGACTTGTGGTGGGGGGATCAACCTCTGGGGGTCCGTTATCCAAGACTACTTAGAGTAGTCACGGATAAAAACATTCCTATTTCTTCAATTCTTGGATCCACTCGCCCCTTCTCTTGGAACTTTAACTTCCGCCGTAACCTTTCTGATTCCGAGATAGAAGATTTAGAAAGTCTCATGCGGTCTCTTGATCTTCTACATTTATCACCTTTGGTTCTAGATATGAGGGTCTTTATCTCCTTCAAGAGTTTTCACAGTCAAATCTTTTTTTCTTGCCTTATCCCAATTTTCTGGTTTGCCTTCAGTTTTCCTTACCAAGTTAGTCTGGAATTCTTAAGTCCCTTTCAAAATCAAGTCCTTTGTCTGGTTAGTGGCTCACAAGAAGGTAAATACTAACGACATGCTACAGTTGAGAAGACCCTACAAAGCACTTAGTCCCGACATTTGCATGATGTGCATGAAGCATGGAGAAACAGTAGATCATCTTTTTCTTCATTGCTCTTTGACGATGGGGTTGTGGCACAAATTATTTCAATTAACAAAGATAGATTGGGTCCCTCCTAGGAGCATCTTTGACATGCTATCTACCAATTTTAATGGTTTTGGATCTTCTAAGAGAGGGATTGTTTTATGGCAAGCTGCGTGCATCGCTTTAATATGGGTGGTGTGGCGGGAAAGAAATGTAAGGATTTTTTAGGATAAAGCAAGGAATTCAGAGAACCTTTGGGACATGATTCATTTCCTTGCTTCTCTTTGGGCTTTTTGTTCTAAGGTTTTTAAGAGGATTCCCCTTAATGTGATACATCTTGATTGGTTAGCGGTGTGTAACTCCAATGGGTTGGCCTAACCTAGAGCAGTTGTTTGTTTCTACTTTGTATTTTCTCGCATTTGTTTCCTTGTAGTTTTGTTTTTCTTTGGTGGGAGGATTCCTTATCCTTCTCTTGTACTTCCTTTTTATCAATATATTCCTTTGTCGTTTCCTATAAAAAAAAAGAATATGTAGAGAGTGATTTGGGATAAATTTGGGGAGGTTTGTGGAGTCAGTTTTTGTTGAGCAGTCAGAAAAGAGTGAGAAACTTTTCAGGCTTCCATGAATGTCATTGTGGGAGATGCTAGTGGTACTAAGCTCTAGCTTGATGAAAGTGTAGGGAGCCATCTTTATGCATATCTCTCCTAGATTTGCTTGCAATTGCTTTTTTTGAGGAGTGGTTGGGTGTGGCTGGGGTGGGATGTTAGGGTCGCTGTCTCTGCATTTTTTAGGAGAATTTCCAGTATAGGGAGCTTGGGGCAGTGCAGGCTTTCCTTTAGTCTATTCAGCCAGTGGCTCAAAAGAAGGCTGCTTGAAGAAATTGATGTTAAGGTAAGTGGCAAACAGTACTTTCTCTGTCAAATTGTGTTTGTCTAAGTTTGAGGATGTCAGATTCTTTTCCTGCTAAGGAGGCAAGCTCCCTTGGATCCAATAGGAGTCAGCACTTTTGTTTGGGGGGTGGTATGGAAGAAAGTCCTCACTATGAATCAGCTTATGAAAAATAGTCTTTTGCCCATTTGAATTGCCTTCACAAGCAGGTTAGGGAGTTGGCTAATCATATTCTTATTCACTATGACTTGGTGTGGAGTTTGTGGGCCATGTACTCTTGGTATTTCACATTGCTTGGGTGCTTCCTTGGTCATTGAAGTAGTTGCTGTTGGCTTGGCATGGGAGTTTTCGTTGGGAGTTAAAAGAGTTTTTGGAGGCTTGTCCCTCTTCACTTGATTTGGTACATTTAGTTAGAGCAGGGTAGTTGATTTTTTTTGAGGATGTGAGGGTACAGAAGTGAGTGAAAAGTTCATTTTATTATTACTATGCATTCTTGGTCTACTCTCTATTTGGCCCTTGATTATGGGCTTTTACTTGATTCCATTGATTGTTTTGGAAGGTTTACCTTATGGTTCTTTCTTTGCAAACATTTGGTGGTTTATGTATACTTCTTGCATTTGTGGCCCCCAATTTCTTCTAGGCACTTTTTGTAAGTCTTTATTTGTCTGTGAAAGAAAAAAAAAAAAATATGAAACAAAAAGAGACTAAGAGAAAGAAAGAATATGAAAGAAATGTAGCTGTCATTTTTCTTTTCTTCCTGTTCGACAATTTGATAAAGTTTGTCGTTTGTGACTGTTTCCATAGTTTTAATGTCATTCATAATTTTTTTAATTGATAAAAATATTGAAGTTTCAGAATTGTGCAAAATTGGAACCAGTCCCATTCTTGAATACATTTTATGATGACCTGTGATATTTATCTGCATGTAGTTCATGAAATTCTCACATTTCTGAACGCTAAAGATGAGGATAAGAGTGCTGATACTCCCTGGTAGACATGCAGTCTGCAACCATTGTCTTTCTTTGGATTTAGCATCTATGTTTCATATTAAGGGGATTAGGTCAAAATTTATTACCATACAACCTGGTTGCTGCTATTTAATGTTATGGTGTATAATTTTTATCTTTGATAGCCTTGAACTTTCTTTGTATGCACTCAAAGGTATGCGTATTGTCTTTTTTTTATTTTTTTATTTTTTTTATTAGAAAGATATGCATATTGTCTTTGCTGTCTCAATTTGAAAATGATCCTTACTAATTGTATATTAATGCCTTAAAACCTCTACTTGATGATTGAGGAGCATGCTTAGAGATCCATATTATTCCCAGGAAGCATCTTGTATTGCTTGTCTAACCTACACCATACTAAAGGAATTAATACTGTGAATCTTATAAACTACTGAAGAAGTAAACATGAAAAAAAGGGTAACTTTTTATTTAATAGAATGTATGTTGATTGTTAACTCTTTAATGTCTTTAAGAAGTCATTGTGTTGTAGGACAAGAAAATTTTGCCTTTTTTCTTCCCTTTCCTTCTTTTTCTTGAATGCACCTTGAAGGATGACTCATCTCCATCACATTGTTTTTTGTTCTTAACATTTCAGGCAGAACTATATAGAGTTAAAAAGTTATTTGATAAAGCAGAACCGTTGTATTTGGAGGCCATCAACATACTGCAGGAATCATTTGGACCTGAAGATATACGGTATAGCATCTCATGTAAACTATAATAGGCTTCTATACAATTTATTTTTACCTATCAGAAAAAGTAAACTATAATAGGCTTCTAACATTTAACTATTTTACATTATTGTTGAGTCTACACGTATGGACATGTACATGTGTAGGTGTGTAGGGGTGTTTGTGTATGTGCACATGTATATTTGTATGTATGCGTACACACATACAAACACACACACATACATTCATACATACATACATAATTATGTATCTATATATAATCCTCTGTTTAGTTTTTGAATTATATGTTGATTGACATTGTTGAAATAATGCCAAAGTTAGGATTTTAATTTAGGAAAGTATTTTAGGAATAAAAAAGGAGAGATCATTTAGGATATTTCCTTATGATTCAGTTTCCTAATTTTAGGAGAGAATTAAGCTAGATTGATTTTTTCATATTCAGTCATTTGTGTATATATATGTTGTTGAAATAATGCCAAAGTTAGGACTTTAATTTAGGAATAAAAAAAAAAAGGAGAGATCATTTAGGATATTTCCTTATGATTTAGTTTCCTAATTTTAGGAGAGAATTAAGCTAGATTGATTTTTTCTTATTCAGTCATTTGTGTATATATATGTGTATGGTGTGTACCGATTAATATCAATAAAGGAGTTCAGAAATTCTTCATGGTATCAGAGCCAGTTTTCTGAAACCCTAATCCCTTCTGGCCACCTCTTATTTAGGCCATCACTCATTCCGGCCAAATCTCTCTGGCCATATCTCAATCCGATCATCTCTCTCTCTCTCTCTCTCTCATTCTGGTCATCAGTCCCTGTTCTCAGAGCCAAGGGAGAAAACGCTTTCCGGACAGTCGAATCGTCGTCAGAAAACACTCACCGCCGGCAACTTTTCCGGCGAACTTTTCCGGCGAACTCCCATCCACGCGCCGCCCACGCGCGTTTTTCCGGCCGGCGACTGCATCTCACGCGCCGGCCCGTGAGGGCGCGTGAGCCACTTTCCGGCGACGCGCTTCCTCCTCCAGGCTCGCCTGACGCCGACCAGCCACCCTTCCTACCTGTTTGTGCAATCCGAGCCCTGCACGTGCCTCTTTTGGGGTTCTTTTGCTTCCGCGGGCCCTCTGATCAGATTTTCCGGCGTCCTCCGGCTATTTTTTCTCAACTCCAGTCCCTGCACGTGCCTTGAAAAGTGTTCTTCTACCTTTCCGGTCCATGACAAAATACGGAATGGCATCATCACAAGTATCCAGCGTCACGTCACCAGAATCAGGGGGCAGATCTGAAATTCCAAACCTTGGTGGCAATGATTCCTCTCCTATTCTCATCACAGGACACAAATTAAATGGCCATAACTATTTACAGTGGTCACAATCTGTGTTGCTGTTCATTTGCGGTAAAGGAAAGGATGAGTACCTCACTGGAGAAGCAGTCATGCCAGAAACTACAGAACCGGGTTTCAGGAAGTGGAAGATTGAAAACAGCATGATCATGTCATGGCTTATCAATTCCATGAACAATGACATAGGCGAAAATTTCTTGCTGTTTGGGACTGCAAAGGACATATGGGATGCAGCCAAAGAAACTTACTCAAGTTCTGAAAATACTTCAGAACTGTTTCAGGTTGAATCAGCTCTACATGACTTCCGCCAAGGAGAGCAGTCAGTTACTCAGTATTACAACACACTCACAAGGTATTGGCAGCAACTTGACTTATTTGAGACTCACTCATGGAAATGTTCGGATGATGCAGCAACATACAGGCAAATTGTGGAACAAAAGAGACTTTTCAAGTTCTTCCTAGGACTAAACAGGGAATTGGATGATGTTAGAGGCCGAATCATGGGCATTAAACCCCTGCCAAGTCTCAGGGAGGCTTTTTCAGAGGTTAGGCGTGAAGAAAGTAGAAAGAAAGTGATGATGGGATCAAAAGAGCAACCTGCCCCAACATTGGATGCCTCTGCCCTTGCTGCTCGGTCATTTAATAGTAGTGGTGGAGATCGTCAGAAACGGGATAGGCCTTGGTGTGATTATTGTAAGAAACCAGGCCATTATAAGGAGACTTGCTGGAAGCTTCATGGCAAACCTGCTGATTGGAAACCAAAGCCACGGTTTGACAGAGATGGCAGAGCACACGTGGCTGCCAACTCTGAGAGCACATCTGTTCCCGAGCCGAGTCCATTCAACAAAGAGCAGATGGAGATGCTACAGAAATTATTAAGCCAAGTTGGCAGTGGCAGTACTACCGGTGTAGCCTTCACTGCTAATCGAGGAGGAATGAGGCCGTGGATAGTAGACACAGGTGCTTCTGATCACATGACAGGAGATGCTGCCATTCTTCAAAATTACAAGCCAAGTAATGGTCATTCATCCGTCCATATTGCTGATGGTTCAAAGTCAAAAATTGCCGGGACAGGTTCTATAAAACTTACTAAAGACTTATATCTTGACTCTGTCCTCCATGTTCCAAACTTGGATTGTAATCTTTTGTCCATTAGCAAATTGGCTCATGATCTCCAATGTGTTACTAAATTCTATCCAAACTTGTGTGTTCCGGGCTCTACCTCCTTTCATGTGGCCAATTCTCAAACCAAGTCTCTCAAGCAAGTTGCGTACAGTCTCAGAGTATGTCAGAGTCTTTCAATTCTGTGTCAAATTCTAAGGTCAATAAAGATAGTGAGATTATAATGTTACACTATCGCCTTGGTCATCCTAGCTTTGTTTACCTTGCAAAATTGTTTCCCAGATTATTTATCAATAAAAATCCAGCATCTTATCACTGTGAAATTTGTCAGTTTGCAAAGCATACTCGAACAGTATATCCTCAAATCCCATACAAACCTTCGACTGTTTTCTCTCTAGTACATAGTGATGTGTGGGGTCCCTCCCGGATAAAAAATATTTCTGGCACTCGATGGTTTGTGACTTTCGTTGATGATCATACTCGGGTAACATGGGTTTTCCTTATGAAAGAAAAGTCAGAGGTCGGGCACATTTTTCAAACCTTCAATCTTATGGTTCAAAATCAATTCAATTCCAAAATACAAGTCCTCAAGTCAGATAATGCAAAGGAATACTTTACTAGTAGTCTAAGTACTTATCTTCAAAATCATGGCATTATCCACATAAGTTCTTGCGTTGACACCCCACAACAAAATGGGGTGGCCGAATGCAAGAATAGACATCTCTTGGAGGTTGCCCGGTGCCTTATGTTTTCCTCTAATGTTCCAAACTATTTCTGGGGGGAAGCTATTCTCACAGCTACCTATTTGATTAACCGTATGCCATCCAGAGTGCTTACCTTTCAATCCCCACGTCAACTTTTCTTAAAACAGTTTCCTCACACCCATGCCGCCTCTTCTGATTTACCACTCAAAGTATTTAGTTGTACGGCATTCGTTCATGTGTATCCTCAAAATCGTAGCAAATTTGCTCCTCGAGCAAATAAGTGCATTTTCCTAGGGTATTCTCCAACCCAAAAAGGGTACAAATGCTATTCTCCAACCAACAAAAGATTTTACACCACCATGGACGTCTCTTTCTTTGAACATGTCTTCTTCTATCCCAAATTTCATGTTCAGGGGGAGAGCATTAATGAACATCAAGTTTGGGAGTCTCATCTTGAGGGTGTACCTTCTTTTCACTCAGAGTCACCAAATCCTTCCCAATTCGCGCCCACTGAGTTGTCCACACCCATGCCGTCATCAGTCCAGCCAGCCCAGCACACAAATGTTCCTTCTCCCGTGACCATCCAGTCTCCCATGCCTATTCAACCTATTGCCCCACAACTGCTAATGAGAACTTACAAGTTTACATCAGGAGGAGGAAAAGACAGGAATTAGAGCACGGATCACAGTCAACATGTGGCCAATATATTGACTCCAATTCAAGTCTTCCTGAAGAGAACATAGGTGAGGATAGGGCTGGAGAGGTGTTAATTCCCAGCATTGATGATTCTACTCTGCCGATTGCATTGAGGAAGGGTGTTAGGAGATGTACAGATCATCCAATTGGGAATTATGTTACGTATGAAGGGCTATCACCATCTTACAGAGCATTTGCTACTTCTCTTGATGATACTCAGGTTCCCAACACAATACAAGAGGCATTAAAAATTTCAGAATGGAAGAAGGCAGTACAAGATGAGATTGATGCACTTGAGAAGAATGGGACGTGGACTATGACAGATTTGCCGGTTGGGAAGAGGCCTGTGGGGTGCAAGTGGATTTTCACCATAAAATACAAAGCAGATGGATCAGTCGAGAGATTCAAGGCTCGTTTGGTAGCTAGAGGGTTTACACAATCCTATGGGATAGACTATCAGGAGACTTTTGCTCCTGTTGCAAAACTGAACACTATCAGGATTCTTTTCTCATTGGCTGTCAATCAAGATTGGTGCTTGCAACAACTGGACATAAAAAATGCGTTTCTAAATGGTGACCTAGAAGAGGGAGTCTACATGGAAATACCACCTGGTTTCGAAGAAAGTATGGCAAAGAATCAGGTTTGCAAACTCCAAAAATCCTTGTACGGCCTTAAACAATCTCCTCGAGCCTGGTTTGATAGATTCACAAAAGCAGTCCTGAAGCTGGGCTACAAACAAGGTCAGGCTGATCATACTCTATTTGTCAAGAAGTCTCATGCCGGGAAATTGGCCATATTGATAGTCTATGTTGATGATATTATTCTATCTGGAAATGATATGGGGGAGTTACAGAATTTGAAGAAGTATTTGTCAGAAGAGTTTGAAGTTAAAGACCTTGGAAATTTGAAATATTTCCTTGGTATGGAAGTGGCTAGATCAAGGAAGGGAATCGTAGTCTCTCAAAGAAAATACATACTCGATCTTCTTAAGGAGACCGGTATGCTTGGATGCAAACCAATTGATACTCCTATGGATAGTCAGAAGAAACTTGGTATCGAGAAAGAAAGTACACCGGTAGACAAGGGGAGATATCAGCGGCTTGTCGGGCGCTTGATTTATCTCTCACATACTCGGCCAGATATTGGCTTTGCAGTGAGTGCTGTAAGTCAATTCATGCACAGCCCCACTGAGGAACACATGGAAGCAGTCTACAGAATTCTTAGATATTTAAAAATGACACCAGGGAAAGGTCTATTCTTCAGAAAGACAGAGAACCGTGACACTGAAGTATACTCAGATGCGGATTGGGCAGGAAACATCATTGACAGGCGGTGCACTTCTTGATATTGTTCTTTTGTCTGGGGAAATCTTGTTACCTGGAGGAGTAAGAAGCAATCAGTTGTAGCCAGAAGTAGTGCAGAAGCTGAGTACAGAGCTCTTGCACAGGGAATCTGTGAAGGGATTTGGATAAAAAGGGTTCTTAGTGAACTGGGACAAACGAGTTCATCTCCAATTCTGATGATGTGTGATAATCAGGCAACTATAAGCATAGCAAAGAACCCCGTGCATCATGACAGGACCAAGCATGTTGAGATTGACAGACACTTCATCACAGAGAAGGTGACTAGTGAGACGGTTAAATTGAACTATGTTCCTACCAAGCACCAAACCGCAGACATCCTCACCAAAGCTTTACTTAGGCCTAACTTCGAAGACTTAACTTGCAAGCTGAGATTATATGATATATATTCTCCAGCTTGAGGGGGAGTGTTGAAATAATGCCAAAGTTAGGATTTTAATTTAGGAAAGTATTTTAGGAATAACAAAGGAGAGATCATTTAGGATATTTCCTTATGATTCAGTTTCCTAATTTTAGGAGAGAATTAAGCTAGATTGATTTTTTCTTATTCAGTCATTTGTGTATATATATGTGTATGGTGTGTACCGAATATAATCAATAAAGGAGTTCAGAAATTCTTCAGACATAAATAGATTTTTCTATGCCATTTGATGGACTTGTCACTTGTCATCTACTAAGGTGTACAAATGTATAGATGTTTGCTTTGCTTGACATCATTATGGTTGTTACAATGTTCTTAACAATTTAGTTGATAGGATATGGGCCCATAGTATATACTAGGCTAACACCCTTCTTCACATGTGACCTCATACTTATATGCAGAGACAAACTAAGCAGTACACCAGTAGTTCTGAATATATAGATGGGGAAATAAACAGTAGGAGAGATTCAAACTCAAGACCTTTAGTTAGCCACAACTCTAAGACCAGGTTAAGTTACTAATTTTCTTAAAAGCTTAAATTGTTAGGATATATTCCCATGATGTATAGAGACTAACAATGGTTATCAAGACACCGATTTAATTATATGGATTTGGCCACAGATTCAGAAATGGATACTGTGGGATATATCTAACCCCAAAAAATGGAGTATATTGAAGATAAATGGATCCTAGTGCCTATGCTACTTTTTGATTATTTGCGAATTCTGTTAGATGCGGGGGTTTAGGAAAAGGAAAATGTCCTTTCAAATCAAGAATATTTGGTTTAAGGCAGATGACTTTGGAGCTTTAGTGAAAACCAATGGGGGCATATTGTTAAGTATTTGAGTTCTCATTTCACGATAAAGTTGAAAGCTTTGAAAGTAGATTTTATGGTTTCAAACAGGAATGCTTTGGAAATGTTATTATCTAAAGGATGTGTTATTGGTAGGGTGGGTATTGACATGGAAGCTAAAGAGAAAGAATGTTGTTTACTGTGCAAAACTGATGCAGGAGCATTCAAGAAGTATGGCCAAACCACCATACTGTAATAAAATATAATTAGTTTACAATTAGGAATTCACTTATAGTAGGTTTCCATGTATTTAAGTTTTCTACTTTGATTAAACTTCTATTATATTCTCATTTGACTTTTATTATAGTTTTCTACTTTATTGGGGCTTCTAGTTTATGTTTCCCTGAGCTAATTTACTTATGGTTAAGATTGTTTTCCTATTGCCTTCTTAGAATTTTAATTTTCTCCGCAATCTCACTGATGATTCTATAAGGTCCTATCTTTCCTTTGCTTAACTTAAAATAAGAATAAGAGCCAACTAGAAATCTTTCCTTGTGTAGGTACACCATCACCATGTTGCCTTCTTGAAAGTTTGGCTGCTCTTTTTCTTTTTGATGAATAAAGAGAAATATATTAATAAAAAGAGGCACTTCAAGGAAGCACCCCAACGTATATAGGAAGTATACAAAGAAAAAGAAAAAACCTTTACCCATGGCCTAACCAATCAACAAAATCTACAACGGAAGTGGGACCAGAACCAAAAAAACCCTTGGTCCACACTCACAGATTACAAAGTAAAACCTATTTACACCCCTGAATCGAATGCTCTACATTTTCAAAAGCCCTACTGTTTCTTTCTTTCCAAACAATCCAAAAAAGGCACAAGGGTGCTGAACGCCACACTTTCCTCCTTTCCTTTCCCACACAAGGCCCTAACCACCCCAATAACGCCTCTCTTATTGAAGAGGGGAGCACCCACGAAACTCCAAAGAGAGAGAAAAGTAAGCTCCATAAACTTCTGGCTAACCCACAATGCAAGAGGATGTGATCAATAGATTCTTCCTCTACCAAACACAAATAGCATCTATTAGCCAAGGAGAACCCTATTTTCTGAAGACGGTCCAATGTTACGGACTTTTTCCACGTGGCCTCCCAAGCAAAAAAACTTACCCTCGGAGGTACCAAAGAATTCCAAATGATGTTTGCAGGAAATTCTTCACGTCTTTCCGGATCCAAATCCTTGTAAAGAGACTTAACTGAGAATCTTCCGTCCTTTGCCTTAGTCCAAATTACTTCATCTTCCACATCACTGTAAACCCTCCTCCCTTGCAACCTCAAGAGAAGGCGTTCCACCTCGATCACCTCCCAATCATTAATTCGCTTAGAGAACCTAGGAGCCCACACTCCCCCTCCAGAATGACTCCATACATCCGCTACCCAAGCCTCCTTATCCAAGGATATAGCATATAAAGAAGGAAAAAGAGAACACAACTTATCATCTCCACACCACTTCTCCTCCCAGAATCTAATCCTCCTACCATTTCCCATAGAATAAACCAAATTGTTACCTACCGCTTCCCACCCTCTCCTAATCGCTTTCCACAATCCAACCCCATAACTTCCTCTCACAACACAGGACCTCCAACCACCCTCTTCTTCCCTGTACTTTGCACTTATGACTTGCCTCCATAAAGCTTCCCTTTCCACCGCAAAACGCTAACTCCACTTACATAGGAGAGCCTTATTTAGCAACGCCAAGCTCCTCACACCCAAACCGCCCTTTCGTTTATCTGAGCAAATAATAGACCATTCCACTAAATGAGGTTTCCTTTCCAAGGCCCCACCACCCCAAAGAAAATCCCTTTGGATTCGCTCCAATCTCGAACTCACGCTTCTTGGCATCTGAAACAGGGACATACAATAGATAGGCATGCTGGACAGAGTGCTCCGGATCAAGGTCGTTCTGCCCCCCTTGGAGATATACTGCCTTTTCCAAATAGAAAGCCTCTTCCTCAACCTTTCCTCAACTCCGTCCCAAGTAGCCACCTCCTTGAAGCGAGCCCCCAAAGGAAGACCCAAATAAGTAGAAGGAAGCTTGCTGACCTTGCATCCAAACTCAAGGGCCACCTCCTCTACATTCTCCACTCTTCCCACCGCGATGATCTCACTTTTGTCTATGTTCACCTTCAACCCTGACATTGCTTCAAACCACATAAGAAGCCAACTCAAATAGGACACCTGATCAATGGAAGGCTCACAAAAAACTAAGGTGTCATCCGCAAACAACAAATGAGTGATCTCCACTCCCCCCCCCTCCTCTACCACTGAGTTGCTACCCCGACAAACCCCCCCCCCCCTCCTTTGCTCTCTTCAACAAGCAACTAAGTGCCTCCATGACAGTCACGAACAAGTAGAGGGAAAGGGGATCCCCCTGTCTCAAACCCCTAGAACTTTTGAAAAAGCCTGAGGAAGTTCCATTAATAAGGACAGAGAAACTGACAGTCCCAATACACCACTGAATCCAGCTGATCCACTTAGCTCCAAAGCCCATCATTTCCATTAACCAAAAGAGAAAACTCCAATTCACATGGTCGTATGCTTTTTCAATATCTAGCTTGCAAAGGATGCCCCCTCCCCCACTTTTCTGCATTGAATGAATCGCCTCATTCGCAATCAACGAGGCATCCAGGATTTGCCTTCCCTCCACAAAAGCATTTTGGGACTTGGACACTAATTTACCCATCACCTTTTGCATTCGACTCCTCTATCTTCAATCTGATTTCTTTATGCAGTTTTTTCATTAAGTCAGCCATGTTTTCACCCTTTAAGCTATTTCTTCCCATTTATGGTAAAGGAGCTAAATCATAAAGATGCATTGACTGCTGCCTATAAACGACTTCAAAAGGACTTTTGCATATAGTTTGATTCTTGGAATAGTTATAGGCAAATTCTGCTTATGCAACCACAACTTCCCATGGCTTAGTATTTTCTCCAACCTAACACCTCAATAATCTCCTAAACTTCTATTGACAACCTCAGTTTGTCCACCCATTTGTTGGTGATAGGAAGAGTATTGTACTACAACCTAGTTCCAAGCTTCTTCCATAAAGTTCTCCAAAAATGAGAGAAACTTGGAGTCTCGATCTGATGTGATTGATTTTAGGAACTCCATGCAATCACACAATCTCTTGAAAGTAGAGATTTGCTATATTTGAAGCATCTATAATCTTCTTGCAACAAATGAAATAAGTTATTTTTGAAAATCCATAAACCACCACAAAGATGGATTACATGTTAACTTCTAGGCCATCCCACCACAAAGTCCATGCTTGCATCTTCCTAAGGAGCCGTGAAAACTAGTAGTGGAGTGTGCCAACTTGTATTTTGAACTTTTCCTTTTGATTCTTGGCATGTTTAACACCTTTTAGTTAATTTATAAACATCCCTCCTCATTTTCGGCCAAAAGAACTTCTGTTTAATCATAGTATATGTCTTACCTTGCCTAAAATATCCACCTAAGCCTCCACCATGCATGTCTTGGAGGATCTTTTCTCTCAATGAGCAATTTGGAACACTAAGTTTGTTTCCTTTGAATAGGAAGTCATCATGCAACAAATACTTTCCTAACTGTCCATTAATAAGATCTTTTCAAATTGAACCAAAGAAATGGTCACCAAGATAAAGATCATTGAAGGAATCAAAACCCTTAGCAATAATAGTCATACTAGTCAACAACAAACTTCTTTGACTAAGTGCATTTGCAACTTTATTACTTGCTCCAGACTTATGCTTCATCACAAATGTAAATCATTGCATGTAAAAGACCCAATGGGATGCCTCTTGTTTAACTTTTTTTGGTTGTTGAGATGCTACTATTTCCGAGAATATTATTTCTCATTGTTGCACGCCCTTGGCCTTAGTTGCGAGCTTGGAAGTGAGTGTTTGATCTAGAATTCTGCAAATCATCAATCGTTGCCACTGATATTTGCTTGACATCTACTTGCTGCTCACTATCCTCTAATTGATTAGGCCCCCTTGCACTTTTAATCGGGTGGTTGTTGGACCATCTTTGTTGACCTTCAACCTTCATTGCCCCTTCATTACCAACTGAACAGCACTAGCTAGTGTTCAATGAGGTTGTAGCTCCACCAAATTTCTAACATTTGGCCTCAATCCCATCAAATAACATGGAATGACTTGCAAGCCTGTTTTAGTTAGTTGTACTCTAGTCCGCATTTGTAAAACTCATTAGTGTATTTTCGCACATAATGTTGGCCTTGCTAAAGTGCTTGGTATTGCCGAAAAATAATTCGTTCATATCAATGGGGGGAATTGACTTCAAATTTGCTATTGCAGTTTAGTCCACTGGATTTTCTCCTTCTAGATTGGACTCTTGTGATTTGCACTTGTTGACACCAAGAGGAAGCATACCTCTTCAATTTTATATCCACTAACTTCACCCTTTTGTTTTCAGGAAGATTTAGAAACTCAAAAATTCTTTCAACTTCATTCAATGAATCTAAGACCTTTGATTGCTCCTCTCCAATACAATGTGTAATATCTACCTTAATACTTAAATTTTGATCATGAATAGTACAATGAAATATTGGTTGCCTCTCCAAAGGTAAAACTCCACCTTCTTCATTGGAAAAGTCTTCTACTATTTGATGGAACTCCTCAATAGTAGACTGATTTCTCAAATTCCTCCACTGGTAAGTCTGGAAGTTCTGCTTTGTTTAGCCACCAATGATAAAATTCAGATCACCAAAATTACTAGCTTGCTCCAACCTAGCACATAACTAATTAAGTTGTTGTTGCAATTTTGCCAACTCTTCTCTGGTTGGATCATTTCCTGTTGGTTGTGATGATGTAGCATTCAAATGATCCCCAAACCTTACCATTGATTCTAAACAATCATGAATCTAGAACATAGGCTATGATACCAATTGATGAAAATTGAAAAACTATTATATCTACTATTTAAGTAGACTACAACTAAGTTACTCCAAACACTGTTGGAGCCAAATCTATCAAAAAAAAGAAAAAAAGGAAAAATGCTATTGGAGCTAAGATTTCTTAAGAAAAAAATATAGGAACCTTTGCATAAGATGAAACCAGAAAGTTCTAGATTATCACTTTAGTATATTTCTTTGTGAAAATCATCAAATTCTTACAATAAGTAGGTTTTTCCCCTTTGTAATGCCAACCTCAACTACTTTTTGATGGTTTCCAAGATACAATCAGTATCCTTTATATATTTTTTTTACTATAGTTCTAGTAAAAAAAAAGACTTAACCTTTTAACTTCTCATTTAATAACAAACTTTTCCCATGCAAACCTTTGACTATTCAAACTTGTTGTCAATTCTCTACTAATAACAACATTATCTACCCATTACAAAATTTCATGATTTTGAAAGATGAAAAAAGTGCTAGTTACCTCCTATTATATAATGAAGATCATTAAAGGGGATGCAATTAATGGTGAGGCTTGTTGCAATGGGAGCTATGGATGCTGTGACATTCTATTGCAAAGACATGGTTGTATGACAATGACCTGGTCTATTACACTAAGCCTAACACATATTCATTTAAAACAGATAGTATAAAGTTAATACTCCATAAGGAATGATCCTTTATAGAGAGTTTGCTTGTTTTCAGTGTAATTTCCTATAATTTAGTTTTCTTTGGCGGGAGGATTTCTCATCCTTATTATTGTACTTCTTTTTTTTTATCAATATATCTTTGTGTCGTTTCCAATCAAAAAAAAAAAAAAAAAGTTAACATTGAAACCTCTTAAGAAAGAAGACATTGATACAACCGAAACAACCACATCAAAAGGGTCTTTGACTTGAAAATTTTTGAAGATGAGAGTAGGAAAATAGGAATTATGTTTGTGCTAATTTGTAGATGTGGTAAAGGTTGTGACATGGTGGTTATCAAAAAAAAAAAAAAAAAAAAAAAAAGGGAAAACAGGTTGTGACATGAGAGACCACGAGTCGTTGTGTTGTTCTTGCTTTACTTTAAAAAAGGATGAGGTATGGAGGATATGTGTGACTTGCCTTGCATTGTTATGGTCCTAACGAATAGTTTAGGGAAAGAGGAATGTGATAATTTTTTAGAATAAATGGAAGACTATAGAATCTATTTGGGATTTGATACATTTTTACATTTCCCTTTGAGCTTCTTCCTCCACAATTTTTTAGGGTACTCCATTAGACATTCTATAGCTTGATTGGAACACAATATGAAGGTCAAAGAGAGAATGTCGTAAGATGTTCTCGGTATTGTGTTCAACTCCATTTGGTTTGATTAGAATAATCTTTCAACTCCATATGTAGCAACATGAGAGGGAGTGAGCGAGAGCGAGGGCGACGAGGGAGAAAGTCGAGCAGAGAATCGGAGAAAACGGAAGGGAAGTAGCTTTGGGGTGGAGTCGAAGGTGTTCGAAATTGGAGTTGAGGAGAGAAAAGGCAAACCCCAAGTTATCATCGTGGAAAGCAAGAGAGGGGTTTTGTCATGGGTCCATCTAGGGCCGGCGAGTGTAGGGTTTTTTCTGGAGGGTCTGAACTAGTGCATCAAGGACGGGAAAGAAGGAAAATGGGAAAGGGGATGGAAGGAAAAGGGGAGAAGTTACTCCCTGGTGCGAGACGCCAACCGTGCGGGATGCTTTCTCCGGTTAGGGGTTGTCGACCTGGAGAAGAAGAGATACGACATATGCATCCCGAAAGGCAGAGAGGAAAGGGGGGGATGGATCTCTATGGCGGAGATGTTACGAAACCTGGGTGTAATTTTCGGCAGAAAGGAGAACAAACAGGAAGAGAGAGCCACGGGAAGGTCGTATGCGGAAATGGCGAAGAGGCCGAGGAGCAGGGACAGTAAAACGGTCAAAGTGGAGGTAAAATGGGAGGAAATAAGCCGAAATTTGAGTAGATTGGAACATTGTCTGGTCGGAAGCTGGAACCTTAGTTCCGCAAGAGGAGAGGACTTGGAGAGATTAGGGTGGTTAATGGTAAGTTCTTGGGGGTTGAAAGGAAAGCTAGGGTTGGAAAAGGGAAGGGCTCTTTTGGAGTTTGAATTTGTGGAAGAAGCCAAATGTGTCCTAACCTCTGGGAAAAGATCTGTGGGAGGGCTTCAGGTGGGCTTGGAGCGTTGGAGTCCAAGGACTGGGTGTTTGGAAGAAGGTGAAACAAGAAATGAAGCTAGGGTAAAGATTCTAGGACTCCCAATTTCATTGTGGGTCCCGTCCATTTTGAGAAGAGTGGGGGAAGTGTGTGGTGGTTTCATTGCCATTGACCCACAGACGAAGAGTATGGAGGAACTTCAGTGGGCTCGGATATTAGTTAAATCGAACGGCGAAGACTTGTTGAGCAAGTTGGAGATCGGGGTTGAGGAGGCGGTTTATTCCCTCTCCCTTTGGTGGGAGATCAAGCCGTCGCTGAAGAAAGCCTCGGTGGACAGTCGAGATTCGAATGGTTGAACGAGTGGAGAGGTTAAGGGTGATGATGTTGCATGCGCTGGCCCGCAAGTGGAAGAGCTGGCAAACGCGAGGCTCAAGGCGCCGCTCCGGTTAGCAGATGGGACCGGTGGATAGGCGAGCAGGGCGGGTTGTGAAGTGATTGAAAATCGGGCTCAAGTTGGGTCGGTGACCCGGCTTTTTATTGACCCACCGAAGGCTAGGCCTTCCTCATCAGGCCTTGCCATGGGTATTTTGGGTTCGAATAGGGCTGGTGGGTCTTCTTCGCAAGGCCCATCAGTGGGAGAAAATTTAAAGGGGGCTGCGGCTGTTGGCGCTGGGCCAGTGATTGGGCCGTCGCTTTCTAAGGATAAGGGGTGGGTTGTCGTCGAGGTGTTTTCTTCGCCTATTGGGCCATCTGTCTTGATAGGGGACAGTCCTGGCCCGTCCCAGACCCTACTTCTTGACAGTGGGCTCTCGGTGAAGGTTTGTTCCTTAGTTCGCCCTGGTACCTACAATGGGTGCAACTTGGAGATTGAGTTTCTTAAGCTCCAGGAGAAGGAAGCCTAGAGGAAGCAGCAATTGGAAACCCAACATTCAACGATAGACCGTGCACTAGTGGAAGAAGCTTCGAGGTATGAGACTGTTTTAAATTCGTGGGGCTTAAGGGTCTCAGGGTCTTCTCCTTCTAATTCTTTTTCTCTTGGTCGAACTCCGGAGGGGGAGTATTACGACCATTCTGGGATGCTAAGGGAGGATATCCAGGAGGGAAATACATTGAGAATGTTAGATGCAGACGGCTCCGCTGAGAATGGCAATGGATGCTGGGACTTGGTTGAGGTTAATTGTGTCGATAACAAGGCAAGGAATATGGAGTGGGGTTTAGCTCAGTTTGTGCCCCAAGAAGTCAAGGGCGAGAAAGAGATTAGATGGGAGGAAAGTAGTTTGGCCAAATTCAGTCATTTTTTGGGATTCTCGACAGAAGGCCTGGAAAAGGAAATCATGAGTTTTTTAGTCAAAATCAGAAAAAGGCGGGAGAGGATACATAGCAAAGGTCTATTGGAGAAATCAAAATTTGAGAGGGAGCTAAAGAGGCTTGAGTGTTCAATTAACTATGAGGGGGAAAAAAAATAAGAAATGTCCTCTTCAGGGCAGAGGGTGCCAGCTAGCGGAAGTCCAATGAATCTCAAATTATTGAGTTGGAATGTGAGGGGAGCGAATGACAGCTCTAAAAGGAAAATAATCAAGTCTTTTGTAAAAAGTCAGAAGATGGATTTGCTGTGTATCCAAGAGACAAAAATCCAATCAATGTTTGAAGAGGTGGTAAGAAGTTTAGGTTCGGGGAGATTCTTAGACTGGAGGACTTTGAATGCTATTGAATCGACAGGAGGTATTTTGATTTGCTGGGACAAAAGGTCTCTAGAAATTTTGGATTGGGAGGAGGGTCAGTTCTCAATTTCCTGTAGATTCAGGAATGGGGAAAATGGTGTTGTCTGGGTGTTTACGGGAGTCTATGGTTCTTTTTCCAAAGAAGAAAAGGAGTGTTTATGGGAAGAGATTGGGGCGATTAGAGGAATTTGGGAAGAGCCTTGGTGTTTAGGGGGTGACTTTAATATTATTGTCTCTCAAAGGGAAAGGAGTAGACAAGGGAGAATAACCTCAGCAATGAGGAGATTTGCTCAGATTATTGATGACTTAGAGCTTGTTGATCTTCCGTTGCAAGGGGGATTATTTACCTGGAGTGGGGGTTTGAATAATTAGTCCTGGGCTAGACTGGACAGATTTATTGTGACTCCTAGCTGGCTTGATCAATTCAGTAGTGTTCTTCAGAGAAGGTTGCCTCGGCTTACCTCGGATCATTTCCCCATTTTACTAGAGGGTGATGGCCTAAGAAGAGGACCCTTTCCTTTTAGGTTTGAAAATATGTGGCTTAAAGTTGAGGGGTTTAAAGATCTTATTCGTAGTTGGTGGTAGGGGATAGAGGTCAGAGGCAGTGCTAGCTATAGATTGGCTGTAAAGATGAAGGAGCTTAAACAAAATTTAAAAGTTTGGAATAGGGATGTGTTCGGGAGACTGAAGTGCAATAAAGCTTCAGCTCTCCAACAAGTGGAATACTGGGATCTGGTGGAAAGCGAGAGAAGTTTGACAGAGGAGGAAACAGTTTTTAAAAAGGAAGCCAAGGAGTGGTACATTAAGTGGGTGTCCTTGGAAGAAATTCATTGGAGACAGTTATCAAGGGAGTTATGGTTAAGGGAAGGGGATAGAAATACAGGTTACTTCCATTATATGGCAACTGCCCATCGAAAAGTAATTCCCTGGATAGAATAAAGATAAATGGGGTGTGGTTGTCAGAGGAGCAAGAAGTGAGGGATGGGGTAGCGAATGCCTTTCAACAGTTGCTCTCAGAAAATTCGGAGTGGAAGGCGAATATGGGGAGACTGTAGTTAAAGCAAATAAGTCAGCAAGAAGCGGAGTTTCTGGAGCTCCCTTTTTCTAAGGTTGAGGTCCATTCTGCTTTGATGGATATGAATGGAGACAAAGCCCCAGGACCAGATGGTTTCACTGTGGCTTTTTGGCAAAGCTGCTGGGATTTTGTAAAAGATGAGATATTGGAAATGTTTAAGGAGTTCCATGAGCAAAATTCTTTCCTCAAAAGCCTTAACAACACGTTTCTGGTCTTGTTACCTAAGAGAGGGGGGGATGAGGACCTTGGGGATTTTAGACCTATTAGTCTCTTGGGGGGGCTGTATAAATTGTTGGCTAAGGTGCTGGCTAATAGACTCAAGAAAGTGATAGGAAAAGTGGTCTCCCCTGATCAGAATGCTTTTGTCATGGGTAGGCAGATTCTAGATGCCATTGACTCATGGCAAAAAAGGGGAGAGAAAGGCCTAATTTGCAAATTGGATATCGAGAAGGCGTATGACAGCATTAACTGGCAGTTTTTGCTGAAGGTTTTGCAAAAAATAGGGTTTGGGCCAAAGTGGTTGGGTTGGATGTGGAGTTGTATTTCTATAGCCAAGTTTTCAGTTTTGGTGAATAGAGTGTCAGTCGGTTTCTTCCCAAGTTCAAAGGGGCTGCGCCAAGGAGACCCTCTTTCCCCCTACCTCTTTGTCATGGGAATGGAATTGCTGAGTGTTCTAATTAGGAGGGCTGTTGAAGGGGGTTTTCTTTCTAGGTGTAGCATCCGGGGTGGTAGAAGACCGACTGTCAACATATCACACTTACTCTTTGCTGATGATACATTTGTTTTTTGTGAGGCAAAGAAGGAGCACTTAACGCATTTGAGCTGGATTCTTTTTTGGTGTGAAGCTGCTTCAGGGTTAAGGATTAATTTGGCTAAAAGTGAAATTATCCCAGTTGGTGAGGTGGAAGAGGTTGACGAGATGGTAGTGGAGTTAGGATGTAGGGTGAGGCTTTTGCCTTCAGTCTATTTGGGGCTGCCCTTGGGGGCGCCTAATAAAGCTTATTCTATGTGGGATGGGGTGGAAGAGAGTGAGGAGGAGACTTGCGCTTTGGAAACGTCAGTATATTTCCAAAGGTGGGAGAATCACTCTTATAAAGAGCAAGACGGCTAGTATGCCCTTGTATCAAATGTCCCTTTTTCCGTATGCCCAAGACAATGGCAAGGAGGTTAGAAAAGTTGCAAAGAGATTTTCTGTGGGGAAGAGGAAATCTGGAAAGGAAAGCCCACTTAGTTAACTGGGAGGTGGTTTGTGCGGATAAGGAAAAGGGGGGGCTTGACTTAAGGAAACTAGCTCTTTTGAACAAAGCCTTGCTTGGCAAATGGATATGGAGATTTGCTTGTGTTAAGGATGATCTTTGGAAGCAGGTGCTTGTGGCGAAGCATGGGCAAGAGGATTTTGGTTGGAGGACAAAGAAGGCAAATGGGGCGTTTGGAAGGAGATCTTGAGGGAATCGGATTGGTGCTGGGAAAATTTGGCGTTTAATGTGGGAAAAGGCACCAAAATCAGATTTTGGACTGATCTTTGGTGCGGGTGTACAATGCTGTCCCAAAGATTCCCTCATCTTTATGCTATGGCTATTCATAGGAATGCCATAGTGGAAGACATGTGGGACCAGAATTTCGGCCAAGGAGGCTGGAATTTAAGGTTTCTTAGGGACTTTAATGATTTGGAATTGGATATGGTAGGTAATTTGCTTCATGTTTTGAGGGGTCACAGGATTACTTTGGAGGAAGACTTGGTCTGTTGGAAGGGAGGAAGAAACGGGCAGTTCAGAGTCAAGAAAGCGTACAGCTCGTTGGTCAGCCCCATTGTCTCCGTTTTTCCGAAACGTGGCATTTGGGTGGATAGAGTTCCAACCAAAATTGTGTTCTTTGCTTGGGAGGCCACTTGGGGGAAGGTGCTTACCCTAGATAGGCTCCAGAAAAGAGGGTGGCAGCTCCTTAATTGTTGTTTCTTGTGTGGCTGTGAAGAGGAAACTGTAAATCATATTCTCATACACTGTACAGTGGTCAAAGTGCTGTGGGATATTGTTCTTGATTTGTTTGGTGTTCAGTGGGTCTTTCCAGAAACTGTAAAGGAGGTCTTATTTAGCTGGAGGGGCTCTTTTGTGGGAAAAAAAGGAAAAAGATTTGGAAATCTATTCCGCTGTACACTTTTTAGACGGTTTGGAAGGAGAGAAATAGACTAGCTTTTAGGGAGAAAGGGAGGGAGGGGGGAGGGGGGATGGTGTTAGCAATTCAGAAGCTCAAAAATTCTTTTGTTTGTAATTTATGGGGTTGGGCTAAATTGTATATTGGAGAGGAGTCGCTCTCCCTAGCTTCTTGGAGTGGTTAGCCTCCAGTTAAGGGTTGGTGAGTTTTTTTGTTTTTCTTTTTTGGTTGTGAGGCCTTAACTGCCTAATATACCCCCTGTATGCTTTGTGGCTTTTTTGCCTTTTGTTATACAATCCGTGCTTATTTATAAAAAAAAATTAATCTTTGAATGGTGTGCTGTAGGTAAACCAAGCTAGTTGGAAACTAGAGGTGTGATTGGGGATTAGTATGGTACAATGTTGAGAATCATCTCTAAATTAGAAGGGGAAGGTTTGATTATTAAGGTAGAGGTTTTAACTCTTTTGGATGGTTTATTTTAAGTTAAGGCTCTAGATTTTTTTTTTTTTTTGAAGAGGGAGACTTTGCTTTAGTTATCTCATGGGGGATATAAGTCGGATAAATGTCCTTAGAAGTATTCATATGGCTCCATCAAATCCTAGATCTAGTTAAGAGTTTAGGTTGTCCCCTTTTCTTGGTCTCCTCATTTAGCTAATGAGGTTGCACATTGATTGGCTAAACATGGAGCTAAGCAAATTTTTATTTTTTTTATTATTTTTTTTTGCAAGTGATTTTTTTTTTACCTCCTTGAATTTTACATTGTTGTATATTTTGTAAATCTTCTTGTTTCATTCTTGATTGATTTATCTACCTTGCTTTTTTTTTTTTTTGGGTTAGGTTTTTCCTTTTTTTATTTTTATTTTTTATCATCCTTTGTATTTTGGAAGGACTTTTCATCCTTCACTTGTATGTAAGCCATGTAAATAAATACTTTTTTTTGGTTTAAAATAAAAATTTCTATATGATTTGACTATCTTTTTTTTTTTTCTTTTTATCCTTATTGGCATAATAGTTAAAAACTTACGATACTTGATACAATATATATTTTTTTTATAGAAATCAATACATATGACAATCCGTTTTTTATTTTAAAGTGTATCTTACAATATATATACGATACAGATATGGTATGTGATATTATGATATAATGATACATGCATCTTTAACTATCTTCTATAATTTTTTTTAAAAATGATTTTTTTTTTTTTTTTGTTAAAAGAATTTATTATATTACTTGTTTAAAATATACTAAAAGATTAAAAATTGATCATAAAAGGACAAATGGGTAAAATAATCTTATATGAAAAGCTACATTCTTGTTGTCAGATGTTATATTAGAAGTCAAGTAAGTTTATTTTTACAATGAATATTGGGGATTTTTATAGTCTTATTTATTTTTCACTATACAAACAGACTTATGATACACGATACAATATGATACATGATACAGAAAAATAGGAAAACGATATACAATGTGTTTTACAAGTTGACAACTAATGCCTATTGGGACTTGAACTTGAAACCTCCCATAAACCCACCCTAACCTTACTCTTACTATACTACTTTATTGGCTAACTAGGTTCCAATATCCATATTTTGTTGTACCATTGATGAAATTATGATGTTACTCATCTAAGAGCTTTTAACATATTATGCAGGGTGGGGGCCACATTGCACAATCTTGGGCAATTTTATGTCATGCGTAAAAAATTGGAAGATGCTCGAATATGCTATGAGGTAATGGAGTATCTATTTTCGAGTTTTATTACATGTCTTGAGATGTACTCATTTTGGCTACTTGTGGATTAACTTGTGATTCTAGCTTACATAATCAAATGTTTGGTTGACTAATATGTCAATATTAATTAAAAATTCATGATTAGTAGAGCAAAAAAATATGATTATATTTAAACTTCAACTATTGGCAATGATCTTCTATGGAATCATATAATATGCATCCATGAAGTTTATTTCCATTTCACTATGATGCCTTCAGTGAAGTGGAAAAGGGAAGAAATGCCTTATGAGTGTCTTGAAATTACTAGTTACATTAGAGAAGTTTTGTTTTTGTTATTTTTACTTTTTTCTTTTTTTCTATTATCTTTTTATATAATTATATTTTTCATTTTGTCAACTCAATTTTAATATTTAAGAAAGTTCTTTTACTTATATTTATTTTATTTTAAAAAGAAAAGGAAATTAAAAGAAGATGTTTGAGACATAGAGATCATAGATGAAGGGTAGTATCACATAAGAAATAATGCCCAAGCATGGATTTAAAAATACTCTAGCAAGTACAATTGCTCAAAATTGGTTATTTGTTCTTTCTTAGTCACAACAAAGATAGTCTTAGATGAAGAAAGGGTCTTCTAGCTTACCTTTGTGTATGGTCCCATCAATAACTCTCTAAGAGAGGATTTTTCAATGGAGCTAACATAATTTTTTGGTTTAACTTTTTTGAAACGGTGTGGAGGGAGGAATGGATTTTAATGTCATAAGGAGAATTTTGGAGAAGATGGATTGTGTTTTCATTCAGATCTAGAACCCTTTTTTGAAATGCTTTCTGCTCCCTTTTTTGTATAGGATTACATATGAATATATACAGAATAATTGTATAAAAATAGCCTAGGAAATAATGACTACGATCATGCTATCAAAGATAAATAAGTTATCTGAAGAATGCTAAGAAAGGAAAAAATCCTAGGAGATTCTATGTACAACTATACAATTATTACAACTCATATGGGCTAGAAAAATGGTCAACACAATCTGCCAGAATTTCCAACTGGCAGATTTTCCAACACTCCCCCTCAAGCTGAGGAATAAATATTTCTCATTCCTAGCTTGCTTAAGATAGTTTGAAACTGCCAAGTAGGAAGCCCCTTTGTTAGAATATCAGCCAACTGCCCCTTTGTAGGAATATAAGGAGTTCAAATCAGCCCATTTTTAAGTTTCTCTTTTATAAAATGTCGGTCCACTTCCACGTGTTTAGTTCGATCATGTTGCACTGGATTGTGTGCAATGCTGATGGCTGACTTGATGTCACAATAGAGTTTCATAGGTTCTTTCCATTTGATTCCAAGGTCACTTAGTATTATCTTGATCCAAAGAAGCTCACAGATTCCATGTGCCATAGCCCTGAATTCCGCTTCTGCACTAGACCTTGCTACCACTGATTGCTTCTTACTTCTCCAGGTCACTATGTTTCCTCCTAAAAACGTGCAATACCCTGATGTTGATCTTCAGTCTATTATTGACCCAGCCTAATCAGCATCTGTGTATGCTTCTAAGATCAAACTCCCTCCCCTTTTAAAATGAATGCCTTGGCCAAGTGAAGACTTTAGGTACTTTAGCACTTTAAATAGTGCTTCCATGTGCACTTCTCTAGGATCATGCATGAATTGACTTACCACACTCATTGCATAGGCTATGTCAGGTCTTGTGTGAGCTAAGTATATCAATTTCCCCACTAGGTGTTGATATCTTTCTTTATTTATTGGAGTCCTTCCTTTTCCTTCATTTAGCTTGTGAGATTGTTCTATTGGGGTCTCTGCTGGTTTGCAACCACTCATTCCTATCTCCTTTAGTAGATCTAGAGTGTATTTCTGTTGTGAGATTACGATTCCTTCAATGGAGTGTGCAACTTCAATCCTTGGGAAGTATTTGAGCTTCCCTAGGTCTTTGATTTCAAATTCCTTAGCTAGTTGCCTTTTTAATTTCTCCATTTCTGCAGGGTCATTTCCTATCAAGGCTATGTCATCAACATATACAATAAGGGCTATTACCTTGTTCATTTCTGTTTGTTTGAAGAATAAGGTATGATCCCCTTGACTCTGGTTGTATCCCATACTGTTCATTGTCTTTGTAAATCTTCCAAACCAGGCTCTAGGTGACTGTTTAAGTCCATAAAGAGCCTTCTTGAGCTTGCATACTTTGCCTTGTTCAAATTTTTCTTCCAACCCCATTGGCACTTCCATATAGACTTCCTCTTCTATGTCTCCATGTAAAAAGGCATTCTTGACATCTAGTTGCTGCAATGACCAATCAAGATTAGTAGCTAAGGACAATAAAATCCGAATAGTATTCATCTTTACCACAGGTGCAAAGCTTTCATGGTAATCAATTCCATGAGTTTGAGTGTACCCCTTTGCCACTAGTCTTGCTTTGTATCTTTCTAGTGTGCCATCAGCCCTAAACTTTGTGGGGAACACCCATTTGCAACCCACCTTCCTTTTTCCTATGGGAAGACCAACAACCTCCCATGTGTTATTTTTTATTAGTGCACTCATTTCTTCCATCATTGCTTTCCTCCAATTGTCATTTCTAAGTGCCTCTTGGACAGTTTTTGGTGTCTCTATGGAATTTAGTTTTGAGACAAAGGCTTTGTAAGAAGGTGATAGTTTTTCAAGGGAAACAAAATGGCTCAAGGGGTGTTGAGTATATTGTCTTTTTTCAAGATCAATAGAATTAGTACCTTTTTCTGGTTGAATGACTGGGACATGTGGAGTTTCTGGGGCCAGTTGCTTCCTCCTTGAATAGACCTTGAGTGGCACTTGAAGATCCTCCCCCTCTGAACTTTGCATATAGGATTCAAATCTGGGTAACTCAGGGACAGCTTCTGGTGCAGTTTCTTAGGCATTCTTTGGGGCAATTGCTTGGGTATTTTCTGAAGTAACAGCTATAGAAAAATCTGGCATTACTGGTTCAGTGTTTGAGGCATTTTCTGGGGCTGTGTTTTTGGTATTTTCTGGAGTGACTGCTATGGAAAAATCTGATCCCTTAGTTTGGACAGTTTTGGTGGAGTTCTCTAGGATAGGAAGAGTAGGTAGGCTAGGAAAGAATTCCTTATCTTCTGCAAAAGGCTCCCCCTGAAGATAAGGACTAGAAAAAAAAGGTTGTTTTTCATTGAATGATACATCCATAGTGACAAAAAACCTTTTAGAAGCTGGGTGATAGCACTTATAACCCTTTTTTGTAGGAGAATAACCAACAAAGATACATTTAAGGGCTCTTGGGTCAAGTTTAGTTCTTTGATGAGCATATATATGTACAAAGGCCACACACCCAAAAATCCTTGGGGAAAGGTGGTTGAAACCATCAAATTTTGGAAAAAATCTAGACAGTGTTTCAATAGGGCTAGAATAGTTAAGAATCTGAGAGGGTAGGCTATTTATGAGGTATGTAGCAGTTAGGACAACCTCTCCCCAAAATGACTTTGGAACATTCATTTGAAAAATCAACGCTCTAGTGATCTCCAATAGATGCCTATTTTTATGTTCGGCTATCCCATTTTGTTGGGGAGTATCATTATAGGATGAATAATGTATGATTCCTTCTTTTTGGAGATAAGGTGTAAGGTATTGATTAAAATACTCTTTTCCATTGTTTGACCTTATTCCTGAGACCTTGGCATCAAACTGATTTTTTAGCATGTCATGAAAAATGGGGAAAATTGTGCTAACCTCGGATTTTTGTTTCATGAGATATACTCAAGTAAATCGAGGACAATCATCAACAAACAAAACAAACCAGCTTACTTCAGAAATGCTATAAACTTTAGTAGGTCCCCAAACATCCGTATGAATCAAACTAAATGGAACAAAACTTTTCTTATTACTTAAAGGAAAAGACACACAGTGATGTTTAGCACCCTCGCAAACATCACAATGGAAGTTTTGAACATTTAGTTTTTCAAACATATTAGGAAATATTTTTTTCAACAATAAAAAAGGTGGATGACCAAGGCGAAAATGGGATAACCAAACTTGTTCCTCAGCTGGAGTATGATGTTTTGATAAGTACGTATGAGGAGCAGGACATGTTGTGCCACTTTCAGCTTCAAGGAGAAACAGTCCCCCTTCTTCTCTAGCATGCTCAATCACTTTCCCAGTAAGAAGGTCCTGAAAAGAACATTCAGATTGTGTAAAGTTGACTGAGCAATTTAGGTCCTTAGTAATTTGAGGAATAGACAACAAATTTACTAATAGTTTTGGAACATGTAAGACATTTCTTAATGTCAGAGAAGATGTTAAGAAGACATCTCCTTGACCAGCCACAGTCACTAAGGTACCATCAGCAATTTTGATCTTTTGATTTCCCGGGCAAGGAATGTAATTAGAAAAGGCTTTTGAAGAATTGGCCATATGGTCTGAAGCCCCTGAATCAATGATCCAAGGGCTGGAAAACTGAATTTTAGAGGCACTCAAAGAGAAAGAATACTTACCTGTTTGAGCAAAATGACTATGCCCCTCAGGTTTTTCTAGCTTGGAAATGAATCTTTTAAGTTTGTCAATTTCCTCCTTGTTGAGCTCCATTTCTTGGTCAAAGTTTTCTTCCTGTTGTTTTCCTCCAATTTCAGCAAGATTGGCTTGTGATTTATAGCCAGAATTAACCCCTTAACCCCCATTCCCCTTGAAGAAATTTAGGGGCTTGCCATGGAGCTTCCAGCATGTCTCCCTTGTGTGCCTATTTTTCTTGCAATAGCTGCACCATAAGGAGTCTTTCTCACTTGTTTTCTTCCCTTCATTTCTACCAGAGTTTGCAGCATTAGCCGCAACACTTCATTTCCACTTGGTTTTGAGATGGCTAAAACAGATCTGTCCATGGTGTTTCCCTTTTCTAACATTATATTTCTCCTTCGTTCTTCTCCTCTAACTATTGCAAAGGCTTTGTTTAGAGATGGCAGTGGCTCTTTCCCAAAAATTTGGACTCGTACTTGATCCAATTCCACATTCAAACCCGCCAAGAAATCATACACCCTCTCTCGTTCAATGAACTCTTGATGCATTGTTGCATCTATGTTGCACTTCATTCTTAAATTCTGATATTGATCAAGTTCAAGCCAAAGACTTTTAATAACATTGTAGTACTTAGTTACGGAAAGAATACCTTGTTTGGTGTTGTGAATCCTTGTCTTTAGTTCATACATTTGGGCTGCATCCCTTACCTTAGAATAGGTATGACACACGGACTCCCAAATTTCCTTGGCTGTTGAGAGAAACATGCATGTACGACTTATATCCGATTGCATAGAGTTCCAAAGCCATGACATGATTTGAGAGTCTTCTTCATCCCACATGACAAACCTTGGATCATCCTTACTCACAACAGGTCCAATGGGATGGTTTAACTTCCCTTTGCCCTTAATATAAGTCTTTACCAATTGTGACCACTCTAAATAATTTCCCCCATTGAGTTTGAAGGATCCTACTATATTCTGGAATTCAGCAAGTGGTGTTGATTGTTGGATTGTGGTTTCGCTTGATATTGAAGAATCAACTTCTGAAGTGTTTGACATCATGAGGGGAAGAAGGGATATGAAGGTAAAAAAAATAGGGGCAATAAAGGCCTAATATGAAGCAACGTTTCTAACAGAAGGTCAGAAACTAATGGGATATGATCTGAAAAAATCAAAGTTTTTAAAGGCGTTTGTGAGGCGCGCCCTGAGGCGAGGCGCGGCGAAAACGCCCTGAGGCGTTAAAAATAAAACGAAATGCTTGAAAGGCGTACGCTTTTCCGGTGAGGCGTGATTGAGGCGCGCTTTGATCGCGCCTTTCACGCTTCAAGAAGAAGGCGTACGCTTTGTCGGATCTGATGTGGCAATGAACAGAGATTTAAAAAAAGCCCTAAGTAATCCCTAAAACCCGACTCTCGACTGAAAACAAGCCCAAAATGAAACCCTACCTCCAACGACTCAAGCGGCGACGGAGTGCTCACCCCTCGGCGGCGACCAATCGCAGTGCGTCTTCTCCGGTGGCGATCACTCTCGTACATCTCCAGGTATGTTGCGAACTCCCTTTGGTTTCTCCCTCTTCGTTTCCCTCTCCGCAATCCACACGGGCTTCGTCGGGTTTTCATCCAATTTTTTTTTTATTTCTTTATTTTATCAAATCAGTTATATATATATATCTATCTCCTATTTAAATTTTAAACCCCCCCCCCTTTTCTCTCTCTTCGGGCAGTCCACACTTCCGGTAGTCCACATTTTTCTCTCTCACAATAGGCTTTTCATCTTTTTTTTTTTTTTTTTTTTTTTTTTTTTAATAAAGATAATTATTTGTTAATTTTGAATTTTTTATTTGTGGTTTAATTTTAATTTTCACCTCGATTTTCTGTGTATAATTTTTAAATTCCTTTAAAAAAAATTGGTTTTTTTTTAATTTAAACCAATTAAATTTTGTATTTCATTTTTAAATTCCTTTAAAAAAAATTGGTTTTTTTTAATTTAAACCAATTAAATTTTGTATTTCATTTTTAAATTCATTTCAATTATGCTTTGTTATTATTTTTTAGTCAATTATATTGTTATATGGAAATTTGAATATTATTATTGTTGATTTTTTTTTAGAATGAGTTCCTCCGATTCGAAAAATTCAAGAAAAGATTTTGTGTGGAAGTATATGATTGAAGTTTTTGGAGAGCAATATTTAAGATGTAAATTTTGCAATCAAAGATGTACGGGAGGGGTGAATAGATTAAAACATCACTTAGCCGGAACTCATCATGGTATGAAACCATGCAGCAAAGTTAGTGAAGATGCTAGATTGGAATGCAAAGAGGCATTGGCCAATTTTAAGGATCAAAAAACAAAGAGAAATGAATTGCTCCAAGAAATTGGTATGGGTCCAACTTCAATGCATGAGAGTGCCTTGTCTAAAACAATAGGGACATTAGGGAGTGGGAGTGGGAGTGGGGAACCTATTCCTAGGGGACCCATGGATAAATTTACTACTTCACAACCTAGACAAAGTACTTTGAATTCAAAGTGGAAGCAAGAAGAAAGGAAGGAAGTGTGTAGAAAAATTGGTAGATTTATATATTCAAAAGGTCTCCCATTCAACACTGTGAATGATCCTTATTGGTTTCCTATGATAGATGCTGTTGCAAACTTTGGGCCCAGGTTTAAGCCTCCATCTATGCACGAATTGAGGACATGGATTCTTAAAGAAGAGGTGAATGACCTAAGTATCATTATGGAAGATCACAAAAAAGCTTGGAAACAATATGGATGTTCAATTATGTCAGATGGTTGGATAGATGGAAAAAGTAGGTGTCTTATCAATTTTTTGGTGAATAGTCTTGCTGGCACTTGGTTTATGAAATCAATTGATGCTTCTGATACAATAAAAAATGGGGAAAATATGTTCAAATATCTTGATGAGGTGGTTGAAGAAATTGGAGAAGAGAATGTTGTGCAAGTCATCACTGATAATGCCTCTAATTATGTGAATGCTGGAAGGAGGCTTATGGAAAAAAGGAGTAGATTATGGTGGACTCCTTATGCTGCTCATTGCATTGATTTGATGTTGGAGGATATTGGAAAGCTAAATGTTCATGCTACTATACTTTCTCGAGCTAGGCAAGTTGTGAAGTTTATATATGGGCATACTTGGGTTCTTAGCTTGATGAGAACATTTACAAAAAATCATGAACTTATTCGTCCAACAATTACATGGTTTGCTACTGCATTTCTTACTCTCCAAAGTCTTTATAAGCAAAAGCAAGCTCTTATAGCAATGTTCTCCTCAGAAAAATGGTGTTCAAGCACATGGGCTAAAAAGGTAGAAGGTGTGAAAACTCGAAGTACAGTGTTGTTTGATCCAAATTTTTGGCCTCATGTTGCTTTTTGCATAAAGACCACTGTTCCATTAGTTAGTGTCTTGAGAGAGGTTGATTCAGAGGAAAGACCAGCCATGAGTTATATTTATGAGTTGATGGATTCAACTAAGGAGAAGATTGCATTTAATTGTTTGGGCATGGAGAGAAAATATGGCCCAATTTGGAGAAAAATTGATGCAAGATGGACTCCGCAACTTCATCGACCTTTACATGCAGCAGGCTATTATCTTAATCCTCAATTGCGGTATGGAGATAAGTTCTCTAATGTTGATGAGGTGAGGAAGGGATTATTTGAATGCATGGATAGGATGTTGGATTATCAAGAACGTTTAAAAGCTAACATTCAATTGGACTCATATGACCAAGCAATGGGTGAATTTGGGAGTCGTATTGCAATTGATTCTCGAACATTAAGAAGTCCTACAAGTTGGTGGATGCGTTTTGGGGGTTCAACACCGGAGTTGCAAAATTTTGCTATTCGAGTCCTTAGCCTTACTTGTAGTGCTTCAGGATGTGAAAGAAATTGGAGCACATTTGAATCGGTAATACTTCTATTTTTGTAAATTTTTATACATATATTTCTATTTCAATGTTAGAGAACTTTATTTCATTTTAACACATAAAATTGTTTCTTTTATTATTTGTAGATCCATACAAAAAAAAGAAATAGACTTGAACATCAAAGGTTGAATGCTCTAGTGTATGTAAGGTACAACACTAGATTGAGAGAGCGAAGTCTACAAAGGAAACAAAATGTTGATCCAATCTTGGTAGAGGAGATTGATTCCGATGATGAATGGATTGCGGAGAAAGAAGATCCCCTCCTCCCCCTTGATCTTTGTTGGCTTCAAGATAATGAATTATTCAATGTTGATGCCATTAGAGTTGTGTCATCCAACTCCCAAGAGATGCAAGCATCATCGGATCATATGGTTTCTTCACATTCCTACAAAAGGAAACATAATGAAGTACCAAGTAAGTACTCAAAAATTGAAATCATAAATTTGATTAAATTTAATAAAAAAAACTTTTAATATTTACACATAATTAATACTTTGTGCTAGGTACAAGTGGAGGCAAAGGCAAAGAGAAGGAATTGAATTTGACACCAATTGATGAAGATGAAGATTTAGATGAAATGGGGATACATGATAGTGGACATTTTCCTACTATTGATACATTGGATGAGGATGATGATGACCTTGGAGAGGAGGATTTAAGTTGAAAAAATTTACTCTAGTTGTTATTTCATGACTTAGTTATGGATTTTTTGTAAAAGTTTAGAACTATTATTATGGTTGACTCTATTTTCTATTTCATGACTTAGTTATGGCTTTTTGTTAAAGTTTGAAACTATTAGTATAGTTGAATCTATAATCTATTTTATGAATTTGTTATGGTTTTTTGTGAAAGTAGGGAACTAGTATGTTTTTTTTTATGATTCTAATGAATTGTTTTCATGTTTTTATTTATGCTATTTTATTTTATATATTTTAAAATATTAATTAATTATATAATGTGAGGCTCAAAAAGCTTACGCCTCAACGCCTCGAGGCTTATGCCTCGCCTCACAAACACAAAAACGCCTCGCCTTACGCTTTCGCCTTTAAAAACTTTGGAAAAAATTCCTCCTGGCAATCAAGGTATGGGACATTGGAATGCTAGTGATTAGGCAAAGAAAATTCTAGCTCTGATACCATGTTTTCATTCAGATCTAGAACCCTTTTTTGAAATGCTTTCTGCTTCCTTTTTTGTATAGGATTACATATGAATATATACAGAATAATTGTATAAAAATAGCCTTGGAAATAATGCCTACGATCATGCTATCAAAGATAAATAAGATAAGTGAAGAATGCTAAGAAAGGAAAAAATCCTAGAAGATTCTATGTACAACTATACAATTATTACAACTCATATGGGCTGGAAAAATAGTCAACACAATCTACCAGAATTTCCAACTGGCAGATTTTCCAACAGATTGTTCTTGATTTTCCCTTAGCATGAGAGACTTTAATGATTTCATTAGAGCAAGTAAGTTAGTTGGCCTTCCTCTTAGGAGTGCTTTCTTCACCTGGTCCAAAATTTGCAAGAATCCCTTGTTTGTAAGGGATCAAATAGATTTTTATTTTCAAATGAGTGGGAGCAAAATTTCCCTCAATGCCTCTATTCCCTTAAATACCAATCATTTTAAGTGAGGTCCAACTCTTTTTAAGTTTGAAAACATATGCTACACCTAGAGTTGAAGGAAAGATTCAATCTGTGATGTAAAGAGTTTTAGGATGAAGGATGGGAAGGTCATAAATTCATGAAAAGATTGCAATATGTCAAATCAAAATTAAAAGAATGGAATAAGGTTTCTTTCGAGGACTTGAAAGAGAAGAAAAAAATATTCTAAAAAATATAGCCTCTGTGAGCATTGAGAGCCCTTTCAATGGGAAAGGAAATCAAATAGATGATAGAAGAAACCCTAGAGGCAATAAATCTTCTCCTAAAATGTCCTCATGCACATTAATCAACGCAAACACTTAAGTGGCAAAATGAAACAAAGTGCAAGAAAACCAATGCCATATCAATAGCCAGAAATGTGAGATGTAACCATCTTTTATCGTCCATCAATGCTTATCAAGAAGAAGGTATTTAACTACTATGACTCACTTATTATAAATGGGAAATATTCTTTTGTGAAAAACTTGCACATTGAAGGATCTATCTTAGGGAACCACTTCAGGATTGACTTTGTTTTTTCAGGTACACTTCTTTTAGTGATCAATTGGAGGCAACACATTACCAGCTCCAACAATATTGAGATGGATGTTTCCTATATAATTAGAGATGTATGGATGAAGTACATTGTGCATAACAAGTTTTGTGCAATTATAATTAATTATCAATGAAAGGCAAAAATTTTTGGTGATATTAGGCTGGGCAAGCTTTGTGTAGAATAGTGGTCAAGAACAATTATTCCATAAAATTAGGTAATTGAAATGGATCATGAATGATTGTAATGCATGAAAGGATTTTGGATGCATTTATGAAAAGCTTGAGGTAGCACCATTAAGGATAAGATGGGACTGGTAGGTTCAGATTATTTGTTCACTTATAATTAAGATTATTAACCATGCTGAAAAGATGTTGACTTTGTTCAAGTTGAAGGCATTGCAAGAGCAAGACGAAGGCTACAAGTAGGGAAGGTTGAAGTTTGAAGAAGCAACATTATGACTTAAGATAGAGTTTGCTATGATTCTTATTGTGTAGAGTGGTGAAAATGATTTGTTTAGGTGAACCCAAGTGGTTTATGTAAGGCTTTAAGTTCTGGTTTGAGGTTATGTTGTTTTTATGCATTATCCTTTGAACATTCCTACTTTATTTTAACATAGATTGTTGGGGGATTCATGAAATAGCTATATTTTTGCCTACTCAGACTAGCAGGTACGTTATAGGATGAACTGTTTCATGACTCATTGCATTCCTTCCTTCTTGTTTATTCTGATAATATATGGAAGCATTGTGACCTGTGTACTTTTCCAATTTTCTTGTATCCTTTCAGGCTTTCTCATGTACATCAGCATTCTCTCCTTTCTAGCATTGTTGCTATGCTTACAAATACTTTCTTTACTTGCTGCATTCCTTCCATTTTGTTTGTTGTGATAATATATAATCGTTGTGCTATTGGCAGTTTCAGTTTCTGTTCATCCTTTCTGCCTTTCTCATATTCATCCACACTGGTTTATTTTAAAGATTTCAACTATGCCTAGGAATAATTTTGGATACAGTTCTTCAGTTGATTGCTTTATGATCTCATGCTCTTGGTTAAGGATAAATTTTAGTCTCTGTTTTAAGAGATTTTAGTCCTTTTGCAGCTTTGATAGTTTATGTACTGATTGTATTCTGACGTTATTGTTTCTCTGCTCAACAATTCCTTGGACAGCGTGCTTTAAAGGTATATCTGCAATGCTACCTGTGCCGTTTTATTTTTATTTTTATTTCAAATATATATGTTTTATGGAAAAAAGATGAAAATTCATTCCCAGTGAAGCAAAGTATTACTTATTGTTATTATTATTTTATTTCTGTTTCTGACTGAGATGATAGTTTCTTTTCCTTAGTTTCAGCACAAATAAACTTTAAACCTTAAATTCTGATCCTTATACTGCCTATGTATATGGTTTTTTTGTTCTATTTGATTCAAATACGAATTTCTAATCTCTGTATCACCTTGTGATCATGCAGATAAAGAGGCGTGTTCTGGGAGATGGCCATACAGACTATGCAGATACAATGTATCATCTTGGAATGGTATCATCTCTGCTAAATCTTTTATTTGTAATACATCCTTCTGTTATATTTACTGTGGTATTGAATCTTCCACATTGAAGGTGGCCTTTGACTATGCTCAATAAGACAGCCTCAAGGCACAGCCTAGAGGCAAGGATAAGTAAAGTCTGATACCTCACTAATAGCTAACACCCACATAAAGGCTCACATCGTACTGTTTTAAGCCACTAGCTAGAAATGTACCCTGCACTTGTGAAAAAATATTCACCCAATGACTACAAATAATTTATTAGGAGCTTACATATATAGATAGATATGGTGTCTTCCTTTATCTATTATACTTTTTTTTTTCTTTTTTCTTTTTTCCTTTTTTTTGGCCTTTTTTCTTTTGGTTACATTTGGACTTTTAGAATGCTTTTCTGGTGCAAATGGGGCTGTTAGAGTGCACAAATTCATGCTTTCTTTAATCAATGCTTTCTCCATTAACTCAATAACTTAGCAGTTCAACACTTATGCTCCTTAGGGCTCAATCTATAAGCCACCTTATTAGGTAAAGTAAATGCCAAAGTAAAGCCAATGCAGTGTTGAATATACCTTGTTGGAGGAAACCTCAGGGAGATCAGTAGGGAAGACCTCTACTTTGTCTCTCATCAATGTCTCTATGCCCTTTGGAAGAAGGGGTTGTGATCTTTCTTTAGCCACTATGGTATAAAATTTTCAAACCTTAGGGTCCCAAAACAAACTTGGCCTTGGAAAGAAAATTGATATCCACACCTTAGATTACGATTGAACTAGACTTCTGTCACATAGGTCTCAAAATTATTTTCATATTATTTGTGTAAAAAGAGGTCCTTCCATGGTCGATTTCTCTATCATATTGCCATGATTGCCCAAATGATGTATGGCATGTGTCCATCGCCATAATGTTGTACTTATTTTTTCATGGTATATTATGGCAATCGAAATTGAAACAAGATAACATTGAGTGAATGTTACCTCTTTACCCTTCTAGAACCATGATAACGAGTATAACCTTGTATGCTCAGTTTTTACTTGAGCTTGTCTGCGACTTCTTGAGACAGCATGTTTTCACTAATCCTGCTATGATGATTATTTTATGGTTTACACACCTTTCCACCAATTGTACATGTACTATGGAAAATCATAGTTCTTAGCTAATCTTTTCATTTTGATGGTCTAGCTCAGGGGGATTTTATGAAACTATTTTCCTACTTTCTTTCGTTTTTTCAACCTCTCATTAGTTTATATCAAATTCATACTCTATTATATCTTTTTCTTAATAGATTTATTTATTTTTAATAATTTTCTAAATATTTTGTTGGCTAGTTTTTTAATGGTGGGTTCCCCTTGGTTTTGATTCCACTTTCAGTTGTATGTTGCAATTAACATTGTAATTGGTATTTCATATAATAATAACATGGATATTTTTAAGAAGATTGTCAATTTTTCTTAGTTCTATCTTTATTTAATTGTTAACAATAAGGGAGTTAGGGTTCTATTCTATTCTATTTTTTAAATAAAAAAATAGTGTCTTCATAAAAAACTTGGATCATAAGGCACTAATGTGTTGTGAACTACTTAAGGATTAGGAAGGTTTTTATACTGAAGGCAAACTCCAAATTTGTAAACAAAAAGCTTCTCAACCTTAATTATTGATATTTTCTTTTTTAAACATTGCTTTTTTTTTTTGGTAAATTTTTTTAAATGAAATAAAATTTCACAAAATTCAAAGCTTGTGTTTACTAACTAAACTATTTGGTATTTTGATTTTTTATAATTTGTAACTACAATTCATTGGGATTACTTAATTCGAAATATGATTTGAACTGTTTGTTTCTCCCTTCACATAACTGTGTTTAGAAGTGCTTCATTATTTGATTCAACAAACGTTATTGTTTATTGTATTTTTTTTTTATTATCTGTTCAAAAGTTTTCTTTGGTTTAATCATTTTTGCAGTTCGCCCCACCCTATTTCACAATGACTAGAGCCTTAGTCTTGTCATCATATTGGATTTCATCATTGTGGTCCTTCCCAAAACATCACCATAGAGTGGTTCTCTTTCAAAATTTGTCTTCCCTTACCCTAATGTCTAACAGATGCTTTCTAAGAGTCTCATAGACCTATCTCCTTCCTCACCACATTTAAAATAGCCAAAGCCAACATTCTTGGGATTCTGAGTTGTTGTTCTTGCAGAATTTCTGAACTCCTTTATATTATATTCGGTACACACCATACACATATATATACACAAATGACTGAATAAGAAAAAATCAATCTAGCTTAATTTTCTCCTAAAATTAGGAAACTGAATCATAAGGAAATATCCTAAATGATCTCTCCTTTTTTATTCCTAAAATACTTTCCTAAATTAAAATCCTAACTTTGGCATTATTTCAACACTCCCCCTCAAGCTGGAGAATATATATCATATAATCCCAGCTTGCAAGTTAAGTCTTCGAAGTTAGGCCTAGGTAAAGCTTTGGTGAGGATGTCTGCGGTTTGGTGCTTGGTAGGAACATAGTTCAATTTAACCGTCTCACTAGTCACCTTCTCTGTGATGAAGTGTCTGTCAATCTCAACATGCTTGGTCCTGTCATGATGCACGGGGTTCTTTGTTATGCTTATAGCTGCCTGATTATCACACATCATCAGAATTGGAGATGAACTCATTTGTCCCAGTTCACTAAGAACCCTTTTTATCCAAATCCCTTCACAGATTCCCTGTGCAAGAGCTCTGTACTCAGCTTCTGCACTACTTCTGGCTACAACTGATTGCTTCTTACTCCTCTAGGTAACAAGATTTCCCCAGACAAAAGAACAATATCCAGAAGTGCACCGCCTGTCAATGATGTTTCCTGCCCAATCCGCATCTAAGTATACTTCAGTGTCACGGTTCTCTGTCTTTCTGAAGAATAGACCTTTCCCTGGTGTCATTTTTAAATATCTAAGAATTCTGTAGACTGCTTCCATGTGTTCCTCAGTGGGGCTGTGCATGAATTGACTTACAGCACTCACTGCAAAGCCAATATCTGGCCGAGTATGTGAGAGATAAATCAAGCGCCCGACAAGCCGCTGATATCTCCCCTTGTCTACCGGTGTTCTTTCTTTCTCGATACCAAGTTTCTTCTGACTATCCATAGGAGTATCAATTGGTTTGCATCCAAGCATACCGGTCTCCTTAAGAAGATCGAGTATGTATTTTCTTTGAGAGACTACAATTCCCTTCCTTGATCTAGCCACTTCCATACCAAGGAAATATTTCAAGTTTCCAAGGTCTTTAACTTCAAACTCTTCTGACAAATGCTTCTTCAAATTCTGTAATTCCTCCATATCATTCCCAGATAGAATAATATCATCGACATAGACTATCAATATGACCATTTTCCCGGCATGAGACTTCTTGACAAATAGAGTATGATCAGCCTGACCTTGTTTGTAGCCCAGCTTCAGGACTGCTTTTGTGAATCTATCAAACCAGGCTCGGGGAGATTGTTTAAGGCCGTACAAGGATTTTTGGAGTTTGCAAACCTGATTCTTTGCCATACTTTCTTCGAAACCAGGTGGTATTTCCATGTAGACTTCCTCTTCTAGGTCACCATTTAGAAACGCATTTTTTATGTCCAGTTGTTGCAAGCATTAATCTTGATTGACAGCCAATGAGAGATGAATCCTGATAGTGTTTAGTTTTGCAACAGGAGCAAAAGTCTCCTGATAGTCTATCCCATAGGATTGTGTAAACCCTCTAGCTACCAAACGAGCCTTGAATCTCTCGACTGATCCATCTGCTTTGTATTTTATGGTGAAAATCCACTTGCACCCCACAGGTCTCTTCCCAACCGGCAAATCTGTGATAGTCCACGTCCCATTCTTCTCAAGTGCATCAATCTCATCTTGTACTGCCTTCTTCTATTCTGAAATTTTTAATGCCTCTTGTATTGTGTTGGGAACCTGAGTATTATCAAGAGAAGTAGCAAATGCTCTGTAAGATGGTGATAGCCCTTCATACGTAACATAATTCCCAATTGGATGATCTGTACATCTCCTAACACCCTTCCTCAATGCAATCGGCAGAGTAGAATCATCAATGCTGGGAATTAACACCTCTCCAGCCCTATCCTCACCTATGTTCTCTTCAGGAAGACTTGAATTGGAGTCAATATATTGGCCACATGTTGACTGTGATCCGTGCTCTAATTCCTGTCTTTTCCTCCTCCTGATGTAAACTTGTAAGTTCTCATTAGCAAGTTGTGGGGCTATAGGTTGAATAGGCATGGGAGACTGGATGGTCACGGGAGAAGGAACATTTGTGTGCTGGGCTGGCTGGACTGATGACGACATGGGTGTGGACAACTCAGTGGGCGCGAATTGGGAAGGATTTGGTGACTCTGAGTGAAAAGAAGGTACACCCTCAAGACGAGACTCCCAAACTTGATGTTCATTCATGCTCTCCCCCTGAACATGAAATTTGGGATAGAAGAAGACATGTTCAAAGAAAGAGACGTCCATGGTGGTGTAAAATCTTTTGTTGGTTGGAGAATAGCATTTGTACCCTTTTTGGGTTGGAGAATACCCTAGGAAAATGCACTTATTTGCTCGAGGAGCAAATTTGCTACGATTTTGAGGATACACATGAACGAATGCCGTGCAACCAAATACTTTGAGTGGTAAATCAGAAGAGGCGGCACAGGTGTGAGGAAATTGTTTTAAGAAAAGTTGACGTGGGGATTGAAAGGTAAGCACTCTGGATGGCATACGGTTAATCAAATAGGTAGCTGTGAGAATAGCTTCCCCCCAAAAATAGTTTAGAACATTAGAGGAAAACATAAGGCACCGGGCAACCTCCAAGAGATGTCTATTCTTGCGTTCAGCCACCCCATTTTGTTGTGGGGTGTCAACGCAAGAACTTATGTGGATAATGTCGTGATTTTGAAGATAAGTACTGAGACTACTAGTAAAGTATTCCTTTGCATTATCTGACTTGAGGACTTGAATTTTGGAATTGAATTGGTTTTGAACCATAAGATTGAAGGTTTGAAAAATGTGCCCGACCTCTGACTTTTCTTTCATAAGGAAAACCCATGTTACCCGAGTATGATCATCAACGAATGTCACAAACCATCGAGTGCCAGAAATATTTTTTATCCGGGAGGGACCCCACACATCACTATGAACTAGAGAGAAAACAGTCGAAGGTTTGTATAGGATTTGAGGATATACTGTTCGAGTATGCTTTGCAAACTGACAAATTTCACAGTAATAAGATGCTGGATTTTTATTGATAAATAATTTGGGAAACAATTTTGCAAGGTAAACAAAGCTAGGATGACCAAGGCGATAGTGTAACATTATAATCTCACTATCTTTATTGACCTTAGAATTTGACACAGAATTGAAAGACTCTAACATACTCTGAGACTGTACGCAACTTGCTTGAGAGACTTGGTTTGAGAATTGGCCACATGAGAGGAGGTAGAGCCCGGAACACAGTTCAGCACTGCCAATCATCTTCCCCGATTTCAAGTCCTGAAAAACACACGAGTTTGGATAGAATTTAGTAACACATTGGAGATCACGAGCCAATTTGCTAATGGACAAAAGATTACAATCCAAGTTTGGAACATGGAGGACAGAGTCAAGATATAAGTCTTTAGTAAGTTTTATAGAACCTGTCCCGACAATTTTTGACTTTGAACCATCAGCAATATGGACGGATGAATGACCATTACTTGGCTTGTAATTTTGAAGAATGGCAGCATCTCCTGTCATGTGATCAGAAGCACCTGTGTCCACTATCCACGGCTTCATTCCTCCTCGACTAGCAGTGAGGGCTATCCCGGTAGTACTGCCACTGCCAACTTGGCTTAATAGTTTCTGTAGCATCTCCATCTGCTCTTTGTTGAATGGACTCGGCTCGGGAACAGATGTGCTCTCAGAGTTGGCAGCCACGTGTGCTCTGCCATCTCTGTCAGACCGTGGCTTTGGTTTCCAATCAGCCGGTTTGCCATGAAGCTTCCAGCAAGCCTCCTTATAATGGCCTGGTTTCTTACAATAATCACACCAAGGCCTATCTCGTTTCTGACGATCTCCACCACTACTATTAAATGACCGAGCAGCAAGGACAGAGCCATCCAATGTTGGGGCAGGTTGCTCTTTGGATCCCATCATCACTTTCTTTCTACTTTCTTCATGCCTAACCTCTGAAAAAGCCTCCCTGAGACTTGGAAGGGGTTTAATGCCCATGATTCGGCCTCTAACATCATCCAATTCCCTGTTTAGTCCTAGGAAGAACTTGAACAGTCTCTTTTGTTCCACAATTTGCCTGTATGTTGCTGCATCATCCGAACATTTCCATGAGTGGGTCTCGAATAAGTCAAGTTGCTGCCAATACCTTGTGAGTGTGTTATAATACTGAGTAACTGACTGCTCTCCTTGGCGGAAGTCATGTAGGGCTGATTCAACCTGAAAAAGTTCTGAAATATTTTCAGAACTTGAGTAAGTTTCTTTGGCTGCATCCCATATGTCCTTTGCAGTCCCAAACAGCAAGAAATTTTCTCCTATGTCATTGTTCATGGAATTGATAAGCCATGACATGATCATGTTGTTTTCAATCTTCCACTTCCTGAAACCTGGTTCTGTAGTTTCTGGCATGGCTGCTTCTCCAGTGAGGTACTCATCCTTTCCTTTACTGCAAATGAACAGCAACACAGATTGTGACCACTGTAAATAGTTATGGCCATTTAATTTGTGTCCTGTGATGAGAATAGGAAAGGAATCATTGCCACCAAGGTTTGGAATTTCAGATCTGCCCCCTGATTCTGGTGACGTGACGCTGGATACTTGTGATGATGTCATTCCGTATTTTGTCATGGACCGGAAAGGTAGAAGAACACTTCCCAAGGCACGTGCAGGGATTGGAGTTGAGAAAAAATAGCCGGAGGACGCCGGAAAAAACTGATCGAAGGGTCCACGGAAGCAAAAGAACCCCAAAAGAGGCACGTGCAGGGCTCGGATGGCAAAAACAGGTAAGAAGGGTGGCTGGTCGGCGTCAGGCGAGCTTGGAGGAGGAAGCGCGTCGCCGGAAAGTGGCTCACGCGCCCTCACGCGCCGGCGCATGAGATGCAGTCGCCGGCCGGAAAAACGCGCGTGGATGGGTTTCTGGTTCCGGTGCTTTTGGGACAAATTGGAGATCTCCTCCAGGCGCTCCTTGCGGTGTAGAAAAAACCGTCGCCGGAAAGTTCGCCGGAAAAGTTGCCGGGTGTGAATGTTTTTTGACGACGATTCGACCGACCGAAAAACGTTTTCTCCCTTGACTCTGAGAATAGGGACTGATGACCGGAATGAGAGATGGCCAGAGAGAGAGATGGTCGGATTGAGAGATGGCCAGAGAGATTTGGCCGGAATGAGTGATGGCCTGAATAAGAGGTGGCCAGAAGGGATTAGGGTTTCAGAAAACTGGCTCTGATACCATGATGAATTTCTGAACTCCTTTATATTATATTCGGTACACACCATACACATATATATACACAAATGACTGAATAAGAAAAAATCAATCTAGCTTAATTTTCTCCTAAAATTAGGAAACTGAATCATAAGGAAATATCCTAAATGATCTCTCCTTTTTTATTCCTAAAATACTTTCCTAAATTAAAATCCTAACTTTGGCATTATTTCAACAGTTCTAAACATATTAGAAATTTAGAACTTCTTCCCAACTCCAACAATGGATCCTCTCCAAGTTCAACATTAGATCATTTACCGAATATCTTGTGTATTACATTGAACACTAAATGCCCCATGATGACACCATATTAAAGTTATCTCACCTGGAAACATTTCTAGCCCTCACAATGGTTGTGTTTCTTCTAAAACATTTTTTTATTATTTCTTATTTTTTACTTTCAACAATCAAAGTCCTTTGGAAAGCATTTGAAATGGTCCAAAATGGGTACAAGCTTAAACTTTCGAATGATTTGTTTTAGAACTCCAACAAACCATGCTACTAGATCTTGATTCAAAAATTTCATTTCTATCCACCAATTCATGAACCTCTTCTATGTATCCATGTAATGATTTGTTTCTTTGTTGTAAGTTATGCTATATGTACATCGTATGAACATAATCAAATGGGAGGAAGTTCTCTATCAGCCTCTTGTTCACCTTCCCAAATTAGTAACCCTTAGCTTTCTCCATGGTTCTCACACTAAGTTCTTCCATAAAATGGCTAATGCTCATAGAAGAAAGAAATTTTTTTAGCTAGGATTAAAATTAATGGGGCTTTCCTTCGGGAGAGCAAGTTAAAGAAGTGTGTGGAATTGGCTTTTCACAATTCTTTATTTGATACAAAAGAGTGGAGATCTAGCATCAACAACTTGGATTTTGAAATTTTAGAGGGGTAGTAATCATAATAATTGGAGGAGCCGTTTTTAGATGATGAGGTGTTTTGTTGGTTTGATGGGGTTGAATGAGGACATGGCTCCAACACTGGATAGGTTTTTAATGAAATTTTAGCAATTAGGTTGGGATTTTGTGGATAATGAAGTGATGGGGTTTTCCAAGGAGTTTTATGATTGAGGGAAGTTTGAAAAAAAGTCTCGGTGCTATGTTTTTAGTGTTAATCCTAAAGAAAGGAGGTGCATAGGATCTGAAAGACTTTACGCCTATTAGTTTGGTAGGTAGTTTGTATAAGCTCCTAGCTAAGTTTTGGCAAAGAGACTAAATAAGGTGGTGGACAAAGTGATCTCCAAAATTCAGAATGCTTTTATAGAGGGTAGATGTATCCTTCATGCAGTTCTAATAGCTAATGAAGCCATAGAAAGAGCAATGCTTATGGAGTCATGTGTAAGCTAAACATTGAAAAGGCATATGATCATGTCAATTGGAGTTTATTGCTTTGAGTTCTCAAAAAGATGAATTTTGGTAAAAAATGATGGATTAAATGGTGCATCTATAAAGTTTTTAGTGATTGTTAATGTCAACCATTATGGTTTCTTCCAAAGCTCCATAAGTATGAGGCAAGGAGACCCTCTGACTCCTTATTTATTTGTAGTTGCAATGGAGGCACAGAGTTGCCTCCTTAGAAGGGTAGGAAGGGAGGTTTGTTCTTGAGAGTTAGGGTGAGAGGAAGATGTGGTGAGGAGGAGGAGGTATCCCTTTTGTTGTTTGTAGATGATACTTTAATCTTTTGTGAGGCTTTCCAAGATTAAATGGTTTGTTTAAGTTGGTTGCTCATGTGATTTGAAACTATAGCAAGCTTGAAAATCATCTTAGAAAAAAACAAGTTTATTCCAATTAGTTAGGTGGAGAATGCAAAGGACTTGGCCTTTGAACTAGGTTGTGAAGTAGGAGAGCTTCTATCTACTTACCTGGGTTTAGCCTTAGGAGCATCATTTAGATTAATGGCAACCTAGGAGGAGGTGGAAGAGTGGTTTTAGAAAAGGCTATCAATGTGGAAAAAGCAATACATCTCTCAAGGAAGGAGGCTTATGTTAATCGGGAGTATATTATCTAGTCTACCCATATACTTTTCATATCTTTGTTCAATATTTCGAGGAAAGTTAAGTTAAGGCTTGAGAAGATTCAAAGGGATTTCTTTTAGGGAGGCAGGGCTTTTGGAGAAAAAGTTGCGTTTTGTGAAGTGGTTGATTGTTTGTAAGGAGAAAAGGGGTTGGGCATTAAATGACTTTCATTGCTTAATAAGGCTCTTTGGTGTACGTGGAGTTGGTGATACACTACTGAAAGAGTAGCTTTTCGAAAATGGATTGTAAATTGAAGAAGAATCGATTGATCACATCCTTCTTCATTGTGCCAAGAAAAGGGTCCTCTAACAATTGCTTTTTACTATTTATTGGGTGCAATCTGGCATGGTAGGGGAACTTTTTTAAGATGGTATGGATCCTTTATGAGCAAAAGACGTAAGAAGGTTTCAAGTTGCACCATTGCTTTTGGACCATGTGCAAAGAAAAAATCCAATCAAACCTTGAAAAGTTCTTTCCTTAGAAATCTGTTTTTGTAGTTGGAGTTGTATGTAGATATAGGTGTTATGTCTTGAATTGATTTTGTTGAATGATTGAGTTTTTGCTAAAAGAGGGAGTTGTTTTTGTGTCGTCTCTATTTTGGTCATACCTTTTAATGCACGTTTGTGCTTTGTTTGTTTGATGCTTGTTTATAAAATCTTTTCACTTACCTAGCAAAAAAATTTTAGTTCTTCCCATCAAGCTGATGTTCTCCCTTTTGGTCTATAGCTATCAATTTTACTATCATGATGGGTTCAGCCTTTTTTAGGGTTTCATTTCTTTCACTCTTGGGGATGAGTAGAGGATTAGATTCTAACTTGATGTGAAGTGTGTGGAATTGAGTTTGAAGACTTAATTTATGGTCCTCTATGCCTCAGATATTACTAGGAAAGTGTAGGTAGCTGATTATTGGTACAAGCTGGCAGTCTTGAAATTTGGAATCTAAATTTTATCAGTACATTCCATGATTGGAAGTTAGAAGAAGCGGGCAGTTTTCTTGCTTAGATTTACTTGAAGCAGTTTATCATGGTGAACACTAACATGTATGTTTCAAATCCTTGGAAGAAGGGCTTCTTGGTTTCTTCATACTTTATGGCTCTCTTTCTGTATTCCATTGAGATTTTCTATCTCTGCTTTGTGGTTTTGTTCTAAGTTATCTAAGGTTGATTTCCTTGTGCTATGAGATTTCTAGGGAAAGATTCTCACAATAGATCAGTTGAGGTGGAAGGTTTAACTCTTGTGAATTGGCATTGCTTGTAGTGAGGCATCTTTTGTTGAGGACTCTCTCTCTCTCTCTCCCTCTCTTAATGTAATGATTGATTTGGGAGGGTATTTATGGTTTGGAAAATTTTAAACCAAAAGAATGGTTCCTTTTTCTTTACTATTCTTTTTTGGCATGTGGAGTCCAATCATATCATGTCTTCTTGCTTCTGTTTTCAGTAATTTTGTCCTTTTATTCATTTCATTACTTGTTAATTATTTCAGTTCGTTTGACTTAGAAATGCAACATAATTTTTGTTTCCATTTGATTTACTCAAGAATGCAACATAATTTGACTTACAGGTGCTCTATCTCCAGGGAAAAATTAAGGACTCTGAGGCCCTTATTCAAGATTCTGTTAGAATCCTAGAGGTTCGTGACTATGTTATTTAAAGTTAATGCTGATTACTGATTTATATTGTTCTACATTTATTATGTTTATTTTTTCTTACCACCAAATATTGGTTGACTATGCAGGATGGTGGTCTTGGGGAATCAACTATATACATTCGGAGACTAAGATATCTTGCTCAGGTATTCCCTCATTCACTTTGAGCTTCTTGAAGTTTCTGTCATTTTAAACATGCTTAGAATAAAATAAAAGGTGCACCTAAGCATACTGTACACACAAAAAAAAAAAAAAAAAAAAACCAAAACAAAAGAAAGAATACCAATAGGTATCTACAAAAAATCAGCCTCAAAACCAAACTATCCGCAGCCAAGGCTATCTATGAAGGCCAACAATGAGAAATTTCCCATATCTAATGAAGCTTTGGACCAATCAAAGAGGGAAATAATGAAACTCTCCTTTAACCTTTAATCTGCTAGTTCTTCTCCATTTAAGATTCTGTGATTTTGCTCTTTCCAAATGCACCAAACAAGGAAAGCGGTGCCATCTTCCAAGCACCACGAATCATCCAATCCCTTGAACTACCGCTCAAGAAGCAAATTCCTCACTATAGCTGAAAACACCCAATTTTGACAAAAAAAAAATGATGAAAAGAACGTCCTTAACACCTTTGTCTCTGCACAGTGAATCAAAATGTGATCAACAAACTCTTAGTCTCTTTGCAAACGCTACATCTATTAGCCATCGTCCACCCCTTTTTGCATTAAGAAGTCTAGAGATTTTCCCTCAAGCCGCTTCCTAAGTGAAAAAACAAGATCTTTAGAATCATTGCACAAAGAACTATAGAATGACTTTACACTAAAGACTCCCTTCCTTTCGTCCTTCCTGATTAAGAAATCATCCCCTTCATCTTGCACTTTCACCAACATAAGCTCCAAAAATTGCGATGCCCCATCTAATTCTCAACCTTGGAAGGGTCAAAATATGTATACATTTACACAGTGTTTTAAAAGGCTATTGTTAATCAAGGTTCAGCCTCACCTAGTTGAGGCTTATAACCTTAAGGCTATAGCCTCGAAGCTAATGAGGCTTAAGCCTCAAATATTCAAAGGGTTCCAATAGGTTCAGGGTTTTTTTACATATTTTATAAGATGTTCAAGCCTTAATATTCAACATATTTAATGAATAGTGCTTTTGCTAGCTTTTAGTATACATTTATATGGTTTTTCTTGAGTTAAAGACTAGGCTTAATGTGTACATAGATTATCATTCAATGATCATGATAAGATTTATTGATTGACTAAGCTCTAAGTAAGAAGGAGCTTGTTTTTTTGTTTTTGCTTTTGTTTTACCTGCCTACTAGTACCTATTGTATACATCGTGTAGACTCTAGTGCACTCTTTTTTCTCAAGTGTTGTTAATATATGTCTAATTTTGCCTTAAAAGGAAAAAAAAGACTAGGATTAAATGTTTTATTAAGTAAGGGCTTAGTTTTAATGCTTTAAATGGAGAGGGAATAAAGGGATTAGGAAGAAGAAAGGCCACTATAACTGATGGATGATGAAGAAGAATGCTTGTACATTAACATTGGTGTAGAGGATAATAAATCAATTGGATATGATTATGATTCCATGGATTATCCTTACTCGTGATAATGATGCTAGTGTTAAGGAAAATTTGATAAAGCCATGAGAGACGGTTGGATTATAAAAGAAAGAAAGAGGAACTAAATTAAAAACTATTGATGATGACAAACAATTAATTTGATTATTATGAATTGTATGGTTTTCTTATTGTTCAATTTTCATGTGATTTTTTTATTTTTATTTTTATTTTTTGAGATTTTTTCTCTTCTTTTTCATTATTTATTTATTTCTTTAATTTGAGGCTTACGCCTTGTTTCTCCTTAAGGCTTACGCTTTGCTTCACTTGGGAAAAATACCTCAAAACCACCTTTAACCTTCTAAAACACTTATAGCCCATGCACCATGACTCTTAAGATTACTGATAATAATGTTTATCCAAAGAAGCTCACATAGCCCATACACTATGACTCGAAATTCGATTTCAAAACTCAACCTAGCAACCACATACTGTTTGTTACACCTCTAATCACCAAATTACCTCCCAAGAAAGTACAATAACTAGATGTTGACCTCCTATCAGTAACTAATCTTGCCCATTCAGCATTTGCATAAACCTCAAGTATCATCTTCCTAGTAAATAAATTTGGAAATTAATCAATTTAGCTATATAGAAAAAGAAACAAACTTAAATTGAATCCTAGCTTCTATAGGCTGTATAATCCACTATTACTGCACTAACTATCCAACACTCCCCATGAAGCTGGTGAATTAATATTTTTTATTCTTAGCTTGTTTATGATAGATTAGAATGGTTGAGTTGCAATTCCCTTGGGCATTATGTCAGTCAATTGTCTTTCTAGGATATATAAGAGGTGTATATTTATCCACTATCCAGTTTCTCCTCAATGAAATGAGGATCAACTTCTAAGTGCGTAGTTCAGTCCTGTTGAACTGGATTGTGGGCTATACTGGTAGTGTGGATTGTGGGTTATATTGGTAGCCGACTTGTTGCCATAGTAGAGCTTCATAGGATAATTTACTCTAAGATTACTAATAATAATTTTTATCCAGAGAAGCTCACATAGCCCATGCACCATGACTTGAAATTCTATTTCAACACTTGACCTACCAACCACATACTATTTGTTACTGTAATTACCAAATTCCCTCCCAAGAAAGTACAGTAGCTAGATGTTGACCTCCTATTAGTACTTGATCCTGTACATTTAGCTCATAGTTGTGAAAGGCACGTTTTAGGTGTGCCTAGGCACAAGGCAGTGCAATGTGAAGCTCTGACGCCTTTCCTGACTCCAAGTGCTGCCCGTTGAAGCAGGCGCTGCTTAGGCGCACAAGGTGCTCACCTTTGGCCAGGTGTGAAGCCCTAAAAAGGTGTGCTTTTTCTTCTTCCTTCTCCTTTTCTTCTTCTTCTTCTTCTTCTTCTTCTTCTATTCTTCTTCCTCCACAAAGCACCAACAAGTTGCAGAGGCAAAGCCCTAATCTGGGCTTTCTTTTTTCTTTTGCGATACCTATGGCTGCTAATTGCTTCAGCAACTCTATTTTAAAACAATTTCTTCTTCTGGTTGGAAGAAAACTTGTCTCAGTTTGGCTCTAGGTTTCCATTGTCAATCATTCAACAATCTTTTCCACTACTGCAGGTTAGGCAAGATGATATATCATGCCTCCATATTACTCTCTAGATGATAACTCAACTTCCATCATTCATGTACTTGGACTTGATGAGGATATCACTACTACAAAATCGTGGTTGCTCTCCAAGATAAAGGAAATTTGAAGCCAACATATGCCATAGTTGTTAAAGGTGCACTTAAAGCACACCTAGGCCCAAGGTCGACCACTCCCTAGTTTATAGCACCTCACTTACCAATCATGTGCCTTGATGGAGAGGCACACCTCATCTACTTTACTTTTCTTTAATTAACACTTTTATTCTTGATATTTCTAACTGTATATTGAAATTCATGTAATTTTATTACTTCTTTTGTTGAATTCTTCTTTTAAATCCTTGGGATCTTAAAATTTTTTTGTTACTTAAATTGAATTTTGCATCATGCTTTATAAAATTGATATGCATCTTATGTTACATTTTACTTTCCTCAAGTGTACACCTAAGTCTTAGGAGACTTTTGTTCCTCAAGTGTGCCCTGCACCTTTTAAAACTATGACCCAAACGACTACTAGATGTCTTCAAGCATACTACTCCATGATAATTTTCAATATAAGGATATAATAGGATTAACTTAAGAAGATTATCTATCTTGATCACCCATCTGTGCTCTTTTTGTTCTCTATGATTTGTTTACATTTAAAAGATGAAAAATACCCTTTTTACTATACAGATACAAATTTCACAAACTTCATTTTGGATGATAACACTAAGCTCAGATTTTCTGTAATAAAATACAACCAGTTGAGAGCATATTTGCTATATGGATTCCATACTTAAATTGACAAACTTACAAACTCCGTACACTATGCATGCAACATACTTTGATTGCACATTTTAGATCATGCACATGAGCAAATTAAAGTATGCAATGTAAGAGTCTTGGACAAGCCAATCTTTTTAGGATTAAGAGTTACTTGCTGTTTACCATGCTAATCATGCTTTAGCTCTTATGAAAATCAGTTACTAAAGCATCTAGCAAGAGACTTCGTTCAATATACAAATGCTAACAATACTACTTGTGAGTCCATCCCCCCCCTATGACCAAGTTTAGGTCATATTGCTAAAGTGGCAAGGATCAAGCAAATTATTTGCCTATTTCCAATTATGATTGTGAATAAGGAACCCACTGGAAATGTATAGGAATTTTATTTTTATTGTTTGTCATAATCAATGTTATAGGAATTTTATTTTCCTTGTTAGAATGCCCTGCTTCAGGTTTGTATCATGTGTAATTAATTTTAAATTACTTATGTTGCTGCTCCCTCTAGATATATTTAAAGTCAAATCAACCTGCAGAGGCTGAGAATGCACACAGAAAGATTCTACACGTCATGGAATTTTCAAAGGTCTAGTTCTCTTTTTCTTTCTTTCCCTTTTCCTTTTCCAGAAAACTTGGAGATTTGCCTGTTTAACCCTTATTTAGCATACGTGATATTTGAATTTTATGACTGCATTTTTTTTTCTCTTTTTTTGCATAAATTCTGCTGCACACTTAGATTTTACTTGTCAAATGTATTGGAATCATCCCTCTTGTATGGGAGCACAACCTTATGGATCAATGTTTTATCATGTGCATATTAATCCTTCTTTAGGTATAAATTTTGAGTCTATTTACCAGTTTATCATAGAGGCTATATTGTTTCCTCTCTCTGTTGAACAGCTAGCTCAAAGGGCAGAATGGGCATCCACATGCTATAGAAACTTGAAAGAGTTGTAACATTTGTAGGTGGAGCTCCTCTTAGTGTTGTTGCTCCTTTTGTTCAACTACACCATTTTTCTGATGCCCTATGAAAACATGACAACTGGGGTAAACTAACTTGATACACGTGAATAGCATGAACTTTGTGCTTCTGCTGCTCCCTTAAACAGTCTAATGGGGATCAATCATGAACTTTGGTCATGTAACATTTTTTCTTTTTTTTTTTGGATTGGAAACAAGAATTGTATTACTATCACATAAAGATTTCATGAGAGGGATGAGGAATCCTTCTCAGAAATATACAAACCTGATTTAAACCACAAAAAACCTCTGCTATACAAGGAGATTGGTACAAAAAGATAGATCACAAAAAAATGTACCAGAGGAACCTCTCCTGAAAAGACAGCTAGGCTCCTCTCAAAGGTGGCCCAACATTGTCATGTCTAAGGAAGTTAACTTGGTATGAAATAAATGTGCCTTAGCAGCATGTATTAATGATGGTCATAATATAATTATTATTGCTGTAGGTAGGGTTAAATGAATTTCTTAGTCAAAATGGACCAAGTCAAACTAGTAATGCCAATATTGTTTCACTCTTCATGGGGCATGGATAAATCAAAGAAATGCATGATGATTGTTCAAATTTTCACTATTATTTTTACCTTATTGACTTCATATCATGTTTCAGCCATCCTAAAGACAATCGTGTTACTCATCATTCCATAGATCTAGCTTTACATCTCTTTTAACCTAGCTGTTTTCATGTAACCTTAGATGCTAAATGACTTATTGTTCACTTTTTTTTTTTTCCCAAAGAGACCATATTTATTTTAATTATTTGTATTTTCTGTCAATATTTTGAATGAATCGAAATATAATGCTAATGATGTTAAATATGGAAGAAGGTAGACTAGCATCTTTGCTTGGGTGTAAGGTTTGGAGGTTTTCCACTTCTTATCTTAATTTACCCATAGGAGTGCCTTATTAGTCTTATATTGTGTGGAATGTTATGGAGGAAAGGATCAATAGAAGATTGGCTTCTTGGAAGAAGCAGTATTTGTCAAATGGAGGAAGATTACTTCTTTTAAAGAGTACTTTCTCAAGCTTACCAATCTATTTTATGTCCCTTTTTGCTGCCCCCCTCCCCCTTGCTTGTTTTGGTGTATTTGGGAAGAGCGAAACTGTAGAATCTTTAATGGATAAAAACTTGCAGATCAGAGGTTAAAGGAGAGTTTCATTAATTCCCTCTTTGGTTGAACTAAAGTTTGGTTAGAAATAGATAGTCTTAGTGGTGGATAGTTTTGTTTTGAGATAGTTTTTTGTTGATACCTGTTGGTATTCTTTGTTTTCTTTTTTGTGTGTACTTCATGAATACTTAGGGTGCTCTACCCCCTTCTCTCTCTCTTATGGTCCAAAGTATCGGCCAATTCCAGTACAACTCAGTTGAGTCGTATCTGCCTCGGCCCTTTCCGCATTGAGTCTGATACCCGATACCATCTCAAAGTCAAAGTCAAACTCAATCAGGAATCATTTAAACTTGGTTGACTCAATCAAGATTCCGAGTTGCATCAGTTGAAATATCCGAGTTACCAAAGGAAATCCTTTTTTTCATTTTCAAATCACAGCAAATCAACAATAGACAAGATCTAAACCTAAAAGATTTCTGAAAAATCAGAGCTTGTCTTCAAAAGAAAAAGCTTTTTAATAACCACGACCCATGACCCATGATGAAGAGGAAGAAAGACATCAATGAACAATATGCAAACCTTAACTAATGAGCATACAAGTTGAATTCCAGGTTGGAACCAAATTTTCATATCATGTTATGATAGTTCCAAATTCTGTCAATATTAGTTTATTATTTAATGTATCATGGCATTCATACAATGGTACTCATGGTGACAGTCGGAATTATCTGTTTATAGAGTCACAAGGTGTTATTACTACTGTATCAGTGCTCTATTATTACAATAATTACCTTAGTACATATGTTGCAACACAGGGATGGAATTCTTTGGACACTGTAATTGCAGCTGAAGATCTGGCCTTGACTCTGCAGTCAGTTGGGAGATTAAGGGAAGCACAAGAGCTTCTCCAAAGGTGAATAGTTAATTAACTAACGAGTAACTGTAATTATACATGATTCCACAAGAAATATATGAATCTATTTTTCATTGCAGGTGTCTTGATGTCCGAAAATCCTTACTTCCAGAAGACCATATTCAGGTGTTTTGTTTTCACATGATAAGTCCCAAAATGCATGAGTTTATTTTCTCATCTTGTGTTACTTCTATCCTTTGTTTTTATTTTGTGTGTTAGTCTGTGACTTAAGTGACCACAGCTAAGTAAGCATAAGTTAAAAGAAACTGTGAATTACTCCTAATTTTTTTCTCAGTCTATGTTCTGTATGAAAAATGATTATGAGAGGTTATCTCTTAATCTTTTGAACCATTTGGCACATCATCTTGAGACTTGGCAATTCAATGTTCATACTTTAGTGTGAATGGGGCGAATATATCATTATTCTCTGCTCTGTCATGCTAGCAGCTTAGCCTGATAAACATTTTCATAATCTCATTATGCTCATGAACAAATAGAAAATATCTACCTAAACTTATATGGAAATGCATACTTTGTAACTTACAAGATGCACACTTGACACTCATAAACATGTATATGTTGGATTTGTTTCAGGCCTCTGATGCCTCAAAGATCATTATTTTGGTAGTTTCCCCCTTTTCATCTAGTGAGTTTCACTAAAAGAGCTGCAACATAGTTTTAGAAGCTTGCAGCTCTATTAGGACTTAAGAGAGCATTTTGTTTCTTGTGAGCAATTTTTATGAGTTAAGTTCCTGCTCAAGTTAAATGGACCTTTCAGAAATTGGGGACAATATTCTCTCCAAGATAGGTGAGGTCTCTCTCATGATTTCACTTCTTTGTGAGGGCCAAGATGAAAAAGGGGGGAAACTCCTCCAGCTTTTATACTCTTAAATCTTCCTGATATCTGCCTGATCCTGCCAGTTTGGTCAATATTTTCTTGCATCTCACTTTGAATCTGGACCCTTGATAACCCTACTGATATTAAGATGGCCTACCATAATGCCACTCTATATTTTTTTTATTTTATCAGAATGCCCCTCTGTCTTTCATTATTCTCAATAGTTTGTCATATGGGTTAGTTTTGCATTAACTATTTCAACTTGTTGAAGAAGCTGCATTTGTTTTGTATGTTTCAACATTTTGCTTCAGCCTTAATGGTATTAAGTTTTATAATTTCTGTATTTCAATCAATTTTGTTCTTGTACTGGAAAAAGTTCCAATATTTACATAAAATTGTGAACTTTGGTAATTATGTTTCACTATCTATACATATGTGTGTGTGTGTGTGTGTGTGTGTGTATTTATATGTATATATGTATAATAATTACATAATACTTTTGTATATATACATATAAAGCCATTCTTTCTCTCCTTTAACAGATCAGTGCCAACTTGCTTCACATGGCCAGGGTGACATTGCTCAGTTCTGGCCAACTAAAGAAGAAGGATGCTTATGAAGCAATTTCTGAGCTTGATAAAGCAAAAGATCTTTTAGGCAATTCAATCAGGTTCGTGTTATTTGATCACATTTGTTGATTTTTGAATCAAAATCCAAAATAGATAAATAATTGAAATATTTCTTTTTGTTTCAGCATGTAATCTAATTCCTCTTTATTTATTTATCTTTTCAACATTTTTCTTTTGCCCTTTTTCTTGTCTAATGTTGAGCAACCAATTTTCCTAAAAGCTTAAAGGTTGTAGGATTTGGGCTCAAAATGAATATTATGCTCTCCAACATCCTCCCTCACATGTAGCCTCCATTTTTGAGCTTACACATAGACTTAATAAATTGGATAAATAAACATACAGTGGTAAGGTTCGAACACTTGACCTCTCACCAAACAAGGCTTTGATACCATGTTGAATGATTGATTTTCCTAAAAGTTTAAACTTATAGGATTTGAGAATCCATTGTTACATGTATGCATTTTACAGTTGCTTTTATTGCTAGGGGAATTTGCGTTTGACTATTAACAGAAAGCTTTATTGATGAGGGCATAGAAAGGGAATGCTTAGTATAAACTCCAGATTACACTGTTAAAGGGAAGAATAGAATGCTCTGCTGCTCTGCTCTTTCAGAAAAACTGTTCTAAGAATGAGAATACTGGTCTGTTGAAATTTCATGAACAACCCATATTTTGCTTAAGCTGTTGTCAAACATAATTTTTTCAGTTCTACTTGTGGAGTCCTTTTAAATTTTATATTGTCACCTACAAGATTAATATATTAACTAATTATTTAGTTATTTTTTCTTTCTTTTCTGGTTTAATTAAGTGTGTGTAATACTCATGTAATCCCTGAGATTAATCATTAAGCATTATTCCAATTTTTTGTTCTCTTTAACATGGTATTAGAGCTTGAAATTTTTTCACTCTTATATTCTAAGTTCTCATTGACCTTCATTGCTAAGCCTTGGATCTTTCTTATTGGTTGTTTGGTTATCCCTATTTTAGTTTTGAGTGTTCTTTGTTTAAAAGCTGGTTTTTCCTCTAAGGCAGTCTCCATGGAAGATCCTTAATATGCTTTACTAGTTTCATTGGCAGCGCTAAAGGGAGAAAGAGACTTTACCACCTAGAACCTAAGGTGAAGAGTTCTATGCAAGTTTATGACACAGGGAGTTGCAAGGATCAAGAGGTAGAAATTTGGGCTCTATTTGGGAAGTGTTTTTGAAAACAATTTTGAAAAATAGCTTTTGAGAACAAGTTTTGAAAATTATTCTTTGATGTTTATAGAACAAAATTAGGGATTTACATGGCTAAATTAAGTAAACAAAAATTACAGTCAGATCCCAGAGGTCATATATTTACCAAATTAAACTAAATATCTCCAATTAAATAGGATAATAGGTCAACCAAATCTGGTCATTAAAACCAAATTTCCACTATTATTACAAAATGTTTGCTCCTATTTCGTATATGAATACCATAAGAGTCCTCTTAACATTGGCAATGAATCTAACCTTGCCACTGCAACAATTTGACATCAAGAATACCTTTTTACATAAGAACTTGGAAGAGGAAGTCTGAACAGACTTGCCATCAGACTTTAGCACCAATGACATCAAGGGAAAAGTTTGCAGGCTAAAGAAGTCTTTGTATAGGTTGAATTAAACTCCAAGAGCTTGGTTTGAGAGGTTTGCTATGTCTCTATATGGGTTCGAGTACATTCAAAACAAAGGGGGTCACTCTCTCTTCATCAAGCATGCATGGCAACAAAAAAAAAAAATCACAACATATAGGGTCTATGTGGATGACCTAATAGTTATTGATGATGACAACGATAAAAGGGATCAATTGGTGAAAGAGGTTGAAATCAAAGGCCTAGTGTAGATAAGGTATTTATATGGAATCAAAGTTGTAAGATCAGCCAAGGGAATTTATGTTTGTCAAAGAAAATATGTCTTGGACTTGTTAACGAAATTGTGATGCTTGGTTTTAAGCCAGTTGGCACTCCCATAGACCAAAATCATAGGCTAGAACAAGAAAAAAGAGAACCAGTTCATAAAGGAAGATATTAGAACCTAGTGGGGAAGGTAGTTTATCTATTTCATACCTGGAACCACAAGAATGGCTCATGGAAGCCCTATGGAGAATATTGAAATATTTAAAGTTTGCGCTTCGCTATGGTTTAATTTTTTCCAATATTGGTCATTTGAAGTAGATTCACTGACAAATTGACGATCAACTAGGCATTGCACCTTTGTTGGAGGCAATTTGGTTCCATAGAGGAGTAAAAAGCAATTCATGGTGGCTAGGTCAAGTGTGGAAGCTGAGTTTCGGGCTCTAGCTCAAGGTATATGTTGAACTCCTATGGTTAAAAATTCTACTCAAAGAATTACATGTCAATGTAGCACAGCATTTGAGATTGTATTGTGACAATAATGTAGATATCATTATAGCTCATAATCTGGTACATCTTGACTAATCCAAGCACAAGGAGATAGATAGACCCTTCATAGTGAAAAGATTGGCATTAGTTAGATTTACATGTCATTTGTACCTTTTGGGGGTAAGTTGTAGGCATATTCACCAAAGGTGTTAACGGTTCTATATTCAAAAGTATCCCATGCAAGATGGGGCTTGTGGATTTCTTTGAACTAGCTTTAGAAGTGTTAGGATTTTTTATCTTTTAAATTTACGAATAGTTGGATAGGTTGAGTAATCCTTGCTTTTGTAGGAGCTAAAAGATGAGTCAATTCTATATTTCTTTGTTTGGCACTGATTTATAGGATGTGATAGAGTAGCTTTCTAATTTTATATGTTTGTAAAGAGGTTGATACCTACATACTGTACACTTTTTTTATATCAATATATTAAAAAAATGAGAAATTATTCTCACATTCTCTAATCCCTAAGAATTTTACACAGAGTTTGCAGGATTTCAAATTCCTCTAAACTGCTTAGGACGTGAGAAATTTTCTGTTCTAGTTATCACATGGGATTTGATATGTTCTTGTAATGCTAAGTCATAAATTGTGATCGGTCATGTTCAAGTGGAGTGGAATACAATAGGATCCAAATGTTCCACCTTCAATAAAATATTTAAACTACATTTACACATATCTAAAACATGAAATGTAGAACAGTGCATTGCTGCTAAAGGATTTATTATAGAGATTATTATTGATTGAGTTTAGATGTTGGAATTTAAACCCTTTTTTTACCTATGTTGACTAGTATAATCATGATAAGTTGTATAACATTTGAGCAACTCTCACTTGTTTCATGATGACTCAGCAAATTTTGAAATTAGAATATCAGTGACCTCCTGAAAAAGCTTAAAACTGTACCTAAGATCCATAAATAAGGGTGAGGGATTTATGTGAATATATTAAATTGAAGAGTGGTATGTGACATTCCTAAGAGCTGTAATTGTGTCTTTTTCTTTGTACATTCTGAATTGTAAAAGAACATTTAAAGAAGAAGGAGCTGTGTTTCACAAAAACAAAGACAAAAGTAGAGAAAGTAAACAAGTACAACAACCAAAAGACAGCAGAAAAAAGATTGAACCAAAAAGTTACTGCTCTAGAATGTATAAATTCCTCATGAACAATCTAGACAAAAGTTGTAGCTACTTGGCTTGAAAGTTTTTTAGCTGGTTAGTTGAGTGATGAATCCAAGAGTATGAGTGTTACAAGACTCTAGGTAGGTCAATAAGTTGATATAACCAAACATTATGCTTTCATGGTCATCACATTTACTTAACATCCAAGAAATAACAGTAGCAGAACTCCTTCAACTAAAAGGTTAGAGTGCCTGAATACCTCCTTCAAAGCTGCATACCAGTATGTAGGAGGAAGCTCTAAATACACGACCATCAGTCTTTAATTACTCCTTCAATCCCAAGGTATCTTGTTGTAGCCTTTTCAAATTTTAGCTTGAGGCCACCTATTCAAGAGGGTCTCCTCTCTTGCACCTCTGCCACACTCCTCTGGAAGAACAAATATTGCTTGAATCTAGCAAGATTAACCTCAAAGGAGTACCATTAGAGACTACAGTGGCATTGCTAATTTCTGTATCTTTAGGTTTTTACCCAATACATCAACAGGATAGCCAAATTCAAGAAAATGTTCCTAATGATACATTGATTTGAATCTACTTGTGGTGCTAAGCCTGGCTTGTGGCAATATGCAGCTATTCTGCTTTGCCTTTGTATATGGACTATTTTTGCAATTTAAAGAATATTAAAGTTTAACTGAAATTTTTGTTGGCAAACAAGAGAATATAGATGTGTACATTCGTATTTTTTTTTTTTTTTCTCAATTCAACTTTTCTAATTCCAATTATGCTATGAAAGATTTTATTGCAATAATAGATTAATAGTAAAAAATGAGCAATACAATGATTTCTAAATATAACTATATTTCCAATTGCAGTATATGGTTGCTTTAGACCCACCTCAACATTTGCATTTCCCATCTATTATTAATTTAATGTGTATATATATAATTCTTCACATATCTCTTTCCATGATAGGATAGCACAGCATGTTGTGGATAAGTTAAAAGAAAAAGGCATCTTGAAAAACCATAGAGCATCTGGAGAAACTGAAAAGGAAAGGCATGCAGCATTGGTCATACTGGTCAGTTCTCTCTTTCTGTAGAATGTGGACAATTTATCAGCCCATAGGATTTTGCTAGTCAATACTGTCATCTATGCACAATCCTTCTTTGTCTTTCTCTACTTCAAGACTGTATGGGGCCTTACTTTTCCAACTAGGGAAGCCTCTTTATAAAATGTACTTTGGAATTCATAAATTATGTTTTACTCATCTGTTGTTGACCATTGTGTAACAGGAGGTTCAGATTTTATCTTGTCACATTCCATATCATAGCAGAGGACTGAATGTCATGTAAAATACTTCAGTTAGGTGAATTATAATAAATCTGGTAAAAATTGAGAACTAGAAGGAAAATTTTAAATATGAATTGGCATCTAAGGAACCGACTTGCTGCTATAATGTGAGAAATCTGGTCACTTTGGCAAATCGTTTGCCTCACTTTGTTGTGTATGGTGTGGCAAGAGAGAAATGCTAGGATTTTTGAGGATAAGGGGAGATCAAAAGAGATGTTATGGGATTTACTTCATTTCTATTCCTCTCTTTGAGCCTCTTGTACTACTGCTTTTAGAGGAGTTCCTCTTAGTGTTTTACAACTCAATTGGACTGCGGTTTGTGATTCAAAAGTTTGAGATAGTTATGGTTTTTCTTTGTATATAGTTTTTTAAAGTTGGGTGTTTTCTCTTTTGATCGGTTTCTGTTTTTGTGGGAAGGCCTCTCATCCTTCTCTTGTATCTTTTTCTTTTCTTGTATCTCATCCTTCTCTTGTATCTTTTCTTCTATTAATACATTTTTCTTCATTTCTGATCAAAAAATAATAATAATAATAATGTGAGAAATCTGGTAAAAATTTGAGAACTAAGAGTGAAATTTAAATATGAATTGGCATCTAAGCAATTGACTCATTTCTATAATGTGAGTGGAGAATATTGATTAGGATCAAGTTTGTTATGTTCTGTTTTTAAATTTAAAATATAATTGTTGTAGGTGATTAGGAAGCTTTCTCTGACGTCTCAATTCCTATCTGGTTGTTAGGTTTTTCACTTTAAATGTACTGGTTGTTCATTCTAATAAATTAAGAGCACTATTTCATTTATTTTCTAGCCTCTGTTTACATGGTATCAGAGTTGTACCTTTGGTCCTAGGGTTTAACAGCTAAAACAGCCATGGTTGGGACTAGCATATTGCAGGGAAGAGAGAACATTTCTCTCCAAATTACTGCCCACAAGTTGAATGGCAAAAATCCATACTTGTTCCAATATGAAGGATGCCAACTTGCCAAACACAATGGTGTAATATTTCCTTCTCAACTTTATAAATCTTCAAAGCATTTTATGTAATTCATAGTGAGATTTGGGGGCCTTCTAGAGTAACAAGCATCTCTAGTAAAAAATGGATTTTAGCATTTACATATGACCCATACATGAGTATGTTGGGTTTATCTCTTGAAAAAAAAAAAAAAAATTGAAACTTGCCAAATCTTCCAAACTTCCAAACTTCCATTCCATGGTCCAAAATCAGTTCCAAGCACAAATTCATGTTCTAAGAATGGATAATGGTAGAGAATACTTCCATTCTATCTTTAGGAAAGTACCTAGCCAAACAAGGAATGATTCACTAGAGTTCATGTGTAGACACTCTACAATAGAATGGGGTTTCTAAAAGGAAAAATAGGCTTTTCCTAAAGGTTGCAAGGACTTTAATGTTCACAATGCATGTTCCTAAGTACCTATGGGGAGAGGTCCTTACCGCCTCTTACCTGATGAATAGAATGTCATCTAGGTTCCTGAACTACCAAACTCCAATTTTGAGCCTCATGAAATCCTATCCTCATTTCAGGTTTATTCACTCTCTACCCTCAAAATCTTTGGTTTTACAGCATTTGCTTATAATCATTCACCTAACCAATGTAAGCTTGAACCTCAAGCCATTAAATGTGTCTTTCTTGGTTATTCTCCCACTCAAAAGGGTTAGAAATGTTGTTGTATAGTTACGAAAAAAAGTCTTGGCATCCAAAGATGTCACTTTCTTTGGGTCTCAATCCTATTTCCCAATCATCTTTCTTTAAGGGTGGACACAACCATGTGACGATTGTTTCTAGGAATTATCATTACACAATCCTGCTTTAGTCCCTTCTGTTTCTTGTCCTTGTGTCATAGCCAAACCTACTATGTCATCAACAAATCAAGAAAACTTAGAAGATGGGGGAGATTTTCAAAAGCTAAACCGACTAGGGCTTTATGTTTATTCAAGGAGATCCAACCCTTAAAGTGGATGGCACCTCATGTCTCCTCATGGTCAGGACTTTCAATCGGAAGTGGCAAGCTAGAATGATTCAAGTAATCTCAATTCCATTCCCATCTCAACTTCATCTATTGAAAATGATCTTAGAAACTTAGATTTGCCCACTACTTTTAGGATAGGAGTCAGGTCATATATACATCATCCCATCTCTCAGTTTGTGTCCTATGAAAAACTATCATCTTCCTTCTATATATGAGGCTCTAGTTGTTTCGGAGTGAAAGAAGGTTGTTCAAGAGGAAATGAGTGCATTAGAGAAGAATGACACTTGGGAATTGATGAGTTTGCCTAGAAGGAAAAGCACAGTGGGCTGCAAGTGGGTATTCACTGTTAAATACATTTCAAATGGCACAATTGAGCAATACAAAGTTAGATTGGTGGTGAAGGGATTTACTCAGATTTATGGAGTGGATTTTCAAGAAACCTTTGCTCCTGTTGCAAAACTCAATACTATAAGGGTTCTCCTATCTCTTGCAACAAATCTAGATTGGCCACTACACTAATTAGATGTAAGGAATGCTTTTTGGAATGGAAAATTCGATGAAGAGTTGTAGATGGGCCTACTATTAGGGTTTGAGGAGATAGGGAGTTCTAATTGTATGTAGACTCAGAAAGTCGCTCAATGGTTTTAAACAATCACCATGAGCATTGTTTGACAAATTTGGGAAAGCAATCAACAACCACAAATTTTTTTCCCCAAGCCTAGGCAAATCATACCTTATTCTTCAAACATTCTCAAGATGATAAGATCACAATCTTGATAGTCTACATTGATGATATCATACTTACATGAGACAATATGAGTGAGATGGAAAGGTTGAAGTGAATTTTTGTCTAAGAATCAGATCAAGGATCTAGGAAAAATGAAATAATTTCTTGGAATGGAGGTTGCTAGGAGCAAACAAGGAGTTTCGGTCTCACAAAGAAAGTACACCCTTGACCTCTTGAAGGAAATTGGGAATGTTTGGGTGTAATCTAGTAGAACACCCTTGGAGCTAAACTACAAGTGTAGATGAAATGGAGGGACACCCATGGATAAGGGTAGGTACCAAAGGCTAGCTTCTACAGGAACCCAAACTACGTTAGAATACAAAGATTCCAACTACTTCATAGCTCCTTGCCTTAAGTGAGCACAAACACTGCTCACCATTTCATGATAATCTGTAAAATATAAATCTCCCACTACGATGAGACACTGACATTCTAGAAATTATATGAATGGTACGCCTTTAACCCTCTGAATCCATAGTATCCTATGTAATGTAGGACTATCTTCTAATATATCCTCAAATGTATACAAGTCTTTGCCATATTCCTTATCATATAGTCTTCATAAAAAATCTAACATTTGTGTCATATAGGACCAAACTTCTTTCATTGTAAGTGTGGTAAGTCAATATATGCATGCACCATGTGAGAAACATTTATAGGCAATAGAATATTGAGGTACTTGAAAATGACTCCAAGAAAGGGATTGTTTTTTGGGAAGAGAGTAGAGAAGAAGATTGAAGCTTTCCCTAATGCTAATTGGGTTGGGTCAAAAGAAGATAGGAGGTCTACCTCGGGATATTGCACCTTTGTATGGGGAAATTTGGTGACACAGCAAAGTAAAAAAGTCTAGTATAATTTCTAGACACAGCACTGAGGCCGAGTTTAGGTCTATGGCTCAAGGGATTTGTGAAATGATCTGGTTGAAGCTATTGCTAAAGGAGTTTAAGATGCCCTCACACAGTCCTATGAAACTGTGTTGTGACAAGAAAGCTACCATAAGTATAGCTCACACCCGGTCCATCACAATAGAACAAGGCACGTGGAAATCGACCATCATTTCAACAAAGAGAAGATAAAAGAATGGCTAATATGCATCACCTACATTCCTATGAAACAATAGACTGTAGACATCTTAATAAAAGGCTTGTCGAGACAAAATTTTGAGGATATGACATATAAGATGGGAATGTTAGACATTTTTTTCCAACTTGGGTTGGAGTGCAGAGAATATTGATTAGGATCAAGTTTGCTATGCTAGTTTTATTAATATTCTATTTTTTAAATTTAAAATATAACTATCATAGGTGATTAGTAAGCTTTATCTCTTTGAAGTTTCATCTCTATTTTCAAGGAATTTAGTTTAGCCTAGATTCTGTTTGGTTGTTAGGTTTGTATTTATAAATATGTTGGTTGTTCATTCAAATAAATTAAGGAGCCATTTCATTTATTTTTTAGCCTCTGGGGAGAAATGTGTTTATCACTTGGTCTCAGACCTTTGCTACAGTCCTAGGAGTACATAGGTATCTGATGCTGAATATATGTACATACTAATGTCTCATATTGTCATATATCGTAGCAAGAGATTTGGTGATGCAGAATTGATAACTTATAGTTGTGCCTGCAGTTGCAGTCCCTTGATACTCTTGGGCTTTTGGAGATTACCAAGCATGAATTACTCGAGTCAAGGGTAAGTGTTAAGTACTCTTTTATCCTCATGGTTTGTTCTGCTTATTCATTTGTAATTACATATGGATTCTATGTCCCTTTTGCCCATGTTAGACAACTTTTCATAGCCTTTGGACATTAACATGATTATCTCCGGCAGTATTTAGTTATGTAGAATGTTGACAAGTTTCTCCCTGAGCAACTTTGTTTCTCCATGGCAGTAAACTTTCTTCTACAAGGCAACCCCTTCTAATTTTTAAGAGTAATTTGGTATTTGTATAGTCTTTTCCGGTTGCAATTTGAAAGAATTGGCAATAACTTTTAGATAGCATTTCTACCTTCATATTGGAATTGTATCTTCCCAGCTTTGTTATGTATGTAGCATTTGAACATACAAATAAGGCTTAGGATTGACCTTGCTTACTACTTCCTAATAATTGAATGTGTAATCACCTAGATAATAACTAAAAAAAATTAAACATCAAGCCCCACTACCACTACCCCAGGTCACATTTTCTGGTTTGCACCTCCATGATATTGCTTCTCCTGACTTAAAACCACTTCGACAATTTCTGGCAAGGAAAGGTAGGGTGTTCAGTATCATGAAATGACAAGACAAAGCCTTTGAATCTAGGTTCATGCATCTTGTAATGATTTAGAATTTTGGAATCTCTGAATGTTTTGTAACATCTCCCCATAAAGAATTTCTGTAACTTTCCTTATCCAAAGAACAACAGAAATATGGATCTGAATGGAATCACCTCCCTTTGTTTTATTCTAGAAATCCTTCTTACCCAGCACAGTCTTCAACAAACTAAATCTTTTGTTTTCCTTGGGCCACCAAATAGAGATGTATTTTGACATTGGCTTTTAATAATTCAGTAAACATCTGGTTTCTAGATCAACCTTTGGAAGAAGAGTATATTTAGTAATGCTCAAAATTTACCTAGTTACTCTTGTGTGTATGAGGACATTTTTTTTTCCCATTGTAATAGTCATGCAGCTTTTTAAATTATTTCTATGTTTTCATAAAACAGGGGGAGCATCAACCATTCCTTGAGGCTGAAAATGTACTTCGCCAATGCATTTCTGCTTTCAAAGAGGTAAAATTCCTGGAAGATTCATCATGCATGTGTTATATAGGATTCATGAAATATGAATACCTGAAGCCAATTTTTCTGTTCTAGTTACAGATAATAATTTTCTCTAGAACTATGAAATAAACTGAAATAATAAATGTGATATCCATTAATAAACAATGAAGAAAATTGCCTAAAAACCAGTCTTAGAAGACTAACTACATTAAAGTAGAAGACATTCTTGCTCATTGTTGTCTTAGTTGGTGTGAATTCCATTTAAGCTAACCTAAGTAATCACCCAAGAAAGAGGGTTTCAGGAGGAGGGATGTGAGGGTGTTGAATTGGATGATGACCTCTTTTCAGCTGTCAAACCAAATTTCAACACAAGTAAAATATGGATGCAAATGATGAAAAATAAAGTGTTGAAATTGAAGAGAGTAAGGGAATATAAAAGGAAAAAAAGCTTTTGTGATTCTGGTCAATAAACCCACTCTGTCTACACCCTCTTAACTTCCTTACAAAAGCCTTCTTCTCAACCAAGACTCTGATTATCCTTCTTTACACTTGGATTACTTATGTTCTAATGGACCTTTACAACTTCTATGCGTATCCTCTCACCTCTCTCTCTCTCCTCACAAGATTACAAGGAAAAACATGTACAAAAGACCTTCACAAAGGGTAAGCTATAGGAATCCCACATATTCTATTAGTTGACTTCCCATAATATCAGAATTGTTTCTTGATTTTATGTAGTAAATTATTTAGTTGACTTTTGTGAATTAGGAATGTGATAATTGTTAAGAGGATTCTTAGGAGTCAGTCAACTATTCTAATTAGTTTCCTTTCTTAGACTTTTGTTTTGTTTTTGTGTGTGTGTTTTGTTTTAGTATTCAAATCTCAATGTGATGTATTATTATCTGCATCAATTCTAAAAGAAAAATAATACAATTTTTTATTCTCCAATATGGTATTAGAGCTATAAACACCTTTGTTATATGGCCCTTTGTTGCTTGAACACCTTAGGTTTTTTCAGTCCTCCAACCTCTTTGTCTTTATTTATAACCTCTAAATCTGTAGGACTCAAATCTTCTGCTATTCTTTCTTCCTATGGAATGTAAGAAAACTCAAGATGAGTGTGCAGGAGATTCCATGCATCAGAAAGAAAAAGAGATAAGTAAGAGTGATAGTCAAATTTGTCAGATTACTATAGAGAAAATAAATGGGCAGAATTCTCTTGACTGGTGTTAGTTTGTCAAATTGTTTCTTTAGAAGTAAAGGGAAAATGGGATATCTAACAAGAGCTGTTAAGGAACCTAAACCCATTGACTACTTGTTTAGTGCTTGGTATGCTGAAAATTCTAAGAATGTGTCTTGTCTATTATAGTACGATACTAATAACAATGTGTCCAGATATTTGTAGATGTCTATATGCAACTGCTCTTCCTTTCAATTCAGTGAAGGACCTTTATTTCAAAATAATGTTGGAATCTATTGTTTCATTTGGTAAGGCATTGAAGCCTCCTCCATATCATGAGTCACAATTTTGAAAAAAAAAAAAAAGAAATGGAATTAATAAATAGGGTTTTGTTGGAAAGTTGCAAAATAGAATGGAAGAAAACTAGTTGCACTCTAATGTATGATGGATGGACTGATAGGAAGAATGGATCCATTACCAATTTTTTTTGTAAACGGTTTAAGGACTATTTATCTAAAAAGTATTGATACTTCAAAATTCGCAAAAAATGATGAAAATGTTGTCAAAGTAGTAATGGATAATGCTTTAACATATGTGAAAGCTGGAAAGATTTTAATGACAAAGAGAAAGCAATTGTTTTGGACTCCATGTGCTTCCCATTGCTTGGACCTTATTCTAACATATATTGGAGATCTTCCCATTCATAATGATACAATGTCCAAGGAAAGAAAAATTACAGTCTTCATCTACATGCATTTTAGGTGCTAAATATCATCAAGAAGTACACTAAGAAAAGGGAATTAGTGAAAGTTAGTGTTAGTAGATTTCCAACATCATACTTAACTTTAAGGTGCTTGCATGACATTAAAATCAGGATGAGGGCAATGTTTTCTTTTGAAGAGTAGCAACGAAGGCAGATGACATAAAAGTTGGGGATAATACTCTAGCTGACCAAACAATCTAGTCATCCATCAAACATTACTTGAAGTGTGTAATATCATTAGTGAAAGTTTTAATACTTGTGTATGTGGATGTAAAACTTGCTATGGGATATTTTATGAAGCAATGGATAAGCTAAAGGTACAAAAAATAAAATAATAAATAAATCATGGAGTGAAAAAAAAAATTATCAACCTATTTAAGATATTGTTGACAGAAGATAGGATATGCTTGCACATGCGTGTTCATGCAATTGCATATTATCTCAATCCAAGGTAAACATTCTATATAATTTTCTTTCTAAATGTATTTATCCCTTTTATAGTTGCTTTAGCCTTTAATCAAATAATTTTTTTGGCATATAATATAGATTTTATTATTCTCTTGAATTTAATACAGACTATAAGATCAAAATGAGATTCTTCAAAACTATTCAAAGAATATGCTCTTTTCCTATGATGAGAGAGAGTTGATAAAACAGTTAGATTTATTCCATAATGCTAAGAAGATGTTCGGGATGGACATAACAATCCAAATGAGGAATAAAAAGCAACTACGTAAATTTAGTTGTAGTAAAATATACAAACCATAAGATATGACAAAATGTGTTACTTAAATAATACTAGTAATTGATGTTATGATTTTGAATTTTGGTAATATTATGGTGGGAATCCTTTGAAAGATGACTTGTAGTGCCACATGATGTAAAAGAAATTGGAATACATTTGATCACGTACGAAATATGATGCAAATTTATTTTATTGTCAATAAGAACTACCAAAATAAAATTGGTAGGTTTTTGAATAATTGAATCCTTAAATAGTTGCATTGTACAAAATGCACGTGTATTTATCAATCACAATCGATGATTAAAGGCAAGACATCAAAGAAGAATAATAGAGGGTGAAACTTACAATCAAATTTCATTATCAGATGTGGGATTCAATGATGAGTGGATTACCAAAAGAGAAGATGCAATAAGAAAAAGTAGTTGATAAAGGAAGAGAGGTAATAAATTAGTAGTTGAAAAATTAGTTTATAATATAAGCATGAAGTTTATTTTATTAATATTTCATGCTTTCTTTTAATCATAATGGTTATATTACTTATTTGTAGGACCTAGATATCTTACATTGGACAAAAGAGCTAAAAAAAAAATGGGAAAAAGTATTAGAAAGTAATGATGAAGATGGAGATGGAAAATTATAATAAGTTAAAGAAGAGAGATGAAGCAAAGAATTGTTGGCTTCTAAGGATGATGATAGTGATGCTATTAATGAAATTGATGATTGAGAATTGAGATAGGAAAATTTTGAATGTTTAGGGAGTTTTTGGAAATTTGGAACTTAGATAGCTTTTTTTTTAATACTTGATATTTATTGTCATCTTTTAGATCTTAGATTTATATCATACTAAAGAATGGAATAGAGTTTTCTTTTTCTTTTTTCTTTTTTTCCTCTAGGAACACTACATATGTGTGTGTGTATAGATATGTATAATATTATAATTTAGGACTGTATCTTACATTACATGATACTCTTTTTTGACAAAATGATACGCATTACAATACGCATTTTGATAACCATGTGTCTATATGTAGTTCAAGTTGATTTTATAAAAATTTAATTTACCCTTTAATTGAGATAGAAATTATTGGATATTGTTTTTACTAAAATTTTGGGCCGTTACAATTTTCATCTGACATCTGCATGTTGTCTTGATGTATGATAAATTTAATTTAAAATTGCAAATTCTCAAGTTTCCGGTTTGAGTCCAAGAGTGTTGGAGTATTGTATCTTTTAGTGTCCCAAAACACAACATATAACCTCTTTAGGAGTATGTGTTCTACCCAGCTTGCTAGTAATTCATGAATGAGCAGATATGGTTGATTTCTAAATACTTTTGACAGCTTCTCTTTTTCTATCATCCAACTTAGCATGTAATTTCCTTTGGATAGGGTCATTTTATCTTTAAATTTTCAATTGTCATGAAACTTCAGCATCTATCCAAGCCTGTGGAAACATGTGAATTATTTTTAACAATAGACTAAATATGACAGAGTAATGTCCATGATGGTTGTCCAAATTTCAATTGTCATGAAATTTCAGCACATATCCAAGCCTATGGAAATGTATGAATATTTTTACATTCAACTGTATGACAAAGTAATGCCCATGATGGATGAAACGACGAATAAAAGACAGATAACTACCTAGAAGTTCTACCCTCTGATTTCACTTCAAGTAAGTAAATTCAATTTGGGATAACTAATCATTCTGTTGCTAGTGCTTGGTAACTTTAAGATGTGCTTTGTACTGCATACATATGAACATTGGGTCAAGGATACATCAAAGCCATCAGTTGACCTAGCTTACAATGTGGTTACAACATTTGAAACCATACTCACTAAAAAATAAATAAATGAACAATACTTTGTAATTTCTAGTACCCGATATTAATGGACTTCCACAGATATTAATTAATAGCTTAATACCCAAAAAAACATCACAATGCTCTATCAGGAAGACTAATGAGGATATGACTTCTTAGGGATGAAGAAGTAAAAGGCAGCTAATAACTGAATCATTGAGAATAAAAAGTTGGTAAGGGTGGTACCAAAAAAACAAGCAGCAGAAAGAAAAGAAAAGAAAGGAGAAGAAATGGGCAGCTGAAGAAAATGGTAAGGGTGAAAGAATACCTGGGGTTACAAAAATTAAAGAACAAAGGGGAAATAATTCTTGGGGCATTAAAAAAAAGGAAGAAAAGTGGGTTGTGAAGAAAACGGTATACAATAGTGTAAACAAACTTTTGGGGTTATAAAAATTAGAAGAAAAGGAAAGGGAAGAATATGAAATGGAATTTATTGGTGAAAATGGTTCTTGCTGTAATGAAAATTGGAGGAAGAAAAAAGGGTTTGAGGGTAGAAGTGGAATCAAAATAATTTATGAAATGGGCCAGGACGAAGTTATTTCTTGTAGAGAGGGCAGTTTTTAGCTTATGCAGGAAGTTGTTATGTATTTAAATAAACTTTCATTATAACAAAGTTGTTCCTTTGAGTTACGATTTCAACTCTGGCTTCAAATTCCAGTTGAAGTCAAATACAAGGTATCTCAAATGAGGCCTTATACTCTTTGAGCGCCTACCTAATTTAATACGATTCTTTTCACCAATTAAAATGTTTCCAAATAGATATGAGTTTATGCATAAAAAATGAAAATTTTATTTTAGCGTACCCCTTAGTAAAACAATCAGATCTCAAATTTAGTGATCAAATGCTATAAATTAAGTCAATTCAGGACAATATCACTCTTTTTAGGTGAATGTGAATTACATCTTGATAGTATATGTTCCCAAGGTCCCTTGATCACCTAAGATTTTGATCATGCTATATCTCACTTGCTGATTAGTCAAAGTGTTCAAAGTCAGAAACTTAAATCCATTGTTTCTGATATTGAAGGGCATTTTGCCTTTAGCATTGATGAGATTCTATAGTGTAGGATTTTGTTTTTCTTTTTTCTAGATGGGTTATCATTTACCATCCTATTGATTCAAATACAGTGACATGCTAATTCAAGTCAACCTCTCCAATGATCTAGATACAGCATCTTGTAACATAGAGGTTGACTCTATCCGATAAAGCACCCATTATGTAACCAAATATGGATTAGTCGAGCTATACAGTGTCAGTGATTTAGATTCCCTACATGAGTCATACTCCGTAGACCTAATTCACTTTCAATTTAGCTTGTGACTCCAAATGATCCCATTACTATAATGCCCTAAATGTGAAATAAAGGAAACTAGATCATGAAAATTTGTCAAATAAATTGCTTTTAGTAAATATAATCTCAACAAGAATATGATGTTTATTCTGTTTTCACTTATTACAATATGTTTATATTTTTTCTCATTAGTAAATTGAAACATTACACCATTGAATGTTGAAGTTGGCAATTAATCAAGGATTGGGATATTATGCTTTGTAGCTTCCACCCGAGGGTTCCATATCTAAATCTGCTGCAGTAAAGGTGGAGTATCTTTCATGTTTAAAGCATCTCTCTAGCCTGATAAGTGATAGCAGTAACAGGATGCAACAATCTACCACAACCACTTTGCAAGAACTGAATGAGGAAATCAAGCGGGTCAAAATCGAACTCTCACAAAGTCGGAAGAGTAAAAACCAATCCAGCAGTTGATTTTAGAATGGCCATCATTTGAGTCCCAATAGGGTGGTGTTCTTAGTATCCCTGAAGTTGCGAGCTCCAGATGTCAATGCACTTTCTGTTTTCACAAGTGAGGATTTATATATGATCAAAGATCCTCTGCATAGTGCTGGTTATTCTTTTTGTTAATTTATTTTCCCTTTGGTCTCAAAACTCTTCTCTGATAGGTCAAATACCAAATTCCCTTTCACTGAGAATTAGGACTTCGATTTCAAGGCTTTGCAGGATTTCTTACAATGGAAAAGAGCAATATAGTGTGTGTGTATGCATGTAAGATGAGATATTTTACTGCAATCATTTGTTTTAAATCCAGTAATAATGGCAAATACTAGATGAACTCATCCGGAATTGTTGCTATACGTTTGTTTCATTCAAATAAGGAAAAGTTTTCTTTTCCATAGACTGTTAACAATGGGAAAGGGAAAAAATGTATAGCTTATGATGTGGTTTAATTTGTTATCATTGTTCTGTGACATTGAATATTGTTGTTATTTTGGTTTTACATTTTTTAAAAGAAAGGCCATTGGTTATGTTTTTGTTTCTGCCATCTCTGTAATTTCATTTGAAGTATTGACAGGTTATGTTGTTTTTCTTTTTCTAAGAGAAGAGGGGAAAATTGCGAGATCACTACTATTATAAGAAAGTTTAATATCATTGAAAACTAGGTATCATGTTTAAATTTTAGTGCTTCATCTTCTATAATTTCATTTTAGGACATACAAATGGATGATGTTAAATACCGACCTTTTCTTTCCCTCCACCTGCATTTTTCTTTGTGTTTTAGAATGAGGACCTAGACGGAGGGAAGATCAATTTATTTAACACCACCCTTAAAAATTAGCTAATCCTTTAAAAAATAAAAAATAAAAAATCAAGGATTTTAAAATATTGAAAACACTAGGGGCATTGGAATTTTTATGTGTTTTTTTTTTTTTAGTAAGTCTAAAGTGCTATTAGTGTAATGAAGATTTGAGCAAGTCATCATTTTTAAATTAAAATTAAAACCACTTAATATCTAAGTTAATCATATAACTAAAATCTTTGATGTTATTATTACAAAATAAGGAGTTCTATCTTTAGGATTGGTTGTTTCAACTATTAACATGTATGGTCTAGTCTAAAAAAGAAAATTCATATCTTGTGATTCCTTAGCCTAACCCATCTTTAGGATGGTAATGGGTCAAAATCAAGGTGGGCTTGATCATAATAGAGGCTCCAGGCTTGCCAAGGCCCTTTTTCCACTTGATATTTTGAAAAGGAGTTTTCTTAATAAAATAAAATAAAATAAATAAATAAAATAAAATTTGGTAACCTTCTTGAAATGGATTTTCTATTATGAGGATTTCCAAATTAATATTCACTTTTTAAAATTGAAACCTTGTGGTATAAGAAAAATACATCTTTATTAAGATTTAGAAAATAAAAGAACCTTCCTTAAATAAAAAAATTTATCCTTAATGATCTCTCAAATTTGAAAATATTTTGGAAAAGGATCTTTAAGGATATTTTTGAAAAGGAAAGTAAATTCTCTTAAACTTTTTCAAAAAATCTTTCTATAAAAATTTTGTTGTTAACAATCATATTCCAATCTTAAATGAATAATTATTATTTGGAAATATGTTCTCATGAAAATTTACTTTTCATAAAAAAATACCAAATTTACTCTTTTAGTTATTTTAACCATATTTTTAAAAAATTTCATGTCATATCCCAAATATGCATATGTAAGGAAAAATATAAAACATGGAAATATAAAATATGCTCTCATGACCTTAGGGATATTGTTGCAAATTTGGTAGATCCAAATTTCTAAATTTTTCAAAATTTCCAACTTACCAAAATGTCCCTACAACACAAATTAGGATGGAGACTAAAAAGACCCTAAAAACACTCTAAACAAGCTTGCATTGTTCCTTTGCCCCTTGCAGCACTAGGAGCACTTAAGTGTTGTAAGAACGCTTGAGCATTCAATAGAGCGCTTGAGCATTGATGACCACTTGAGCATTAATCTAGGCACTTGAGTCCTACTACCATAACCTCAAATCTGAGGAAATTTCTTCTCCTTCTCCAACCTTTTTCCATTAGAAAACTCACTTTTTTAGCCAAGCTTCTCCATCATGGATGTCACTGAATGCCTGGATTGCTTCCTTGCTTCTCTTAGGTTAAAAAATGGATAAAAAACTGAATTTTTACAATATTGAAAATTCCATATGCTCCTCCAAAATGAAGCTTATAACCTCATCTAAGAATTAAAAATGGATTTTAACAAACACCCAAAAAAAAAAATATCTTATAGTCCTTACAAAGTGTATAACCCTTCTAAGAAAACAAGAAAGTCAAACAAACTCATTCAATCTCATGATATTAAATTCATACATTCATCCATGGCCCATGGGATGGAAATGAAACACCTTGCAAAACTAACTTAGCACACCCTAGAATAGTTACATCTTGAGGTTCAAAGTGCTTTATCTTAGATTTAGATGTTCCCAAATCGTTTCCTACTAATCAACAATGAACATAGATATAGTAGAATGAGAGATCTTCTGCACAATCACTTTCGTTCCTTAGCTCTTGGTACTTAAAGTGGTGGAAGCCTCACAGAGGGATGGTGGCTTAGGCTCTCTTCTCTCTTAGAGTGAATAGATGTATGTCAAGAGTGAAGCCCTAAACCCCTAAGGTGGTTTATATAGTCTTCTAGTAGGCTTAAGTGACTTGAGCCCTCATAGGCTTGGGTCACTTAATCTAACTCACTTGGGTCTTAATTGATTAATTAGCCTTATTAGGGTTCAATTAATTAATTATCCTAGTTTAGAGAGACCATTCACAAGCTCTTATATAATCTTGTATATTTATCAAAACACTTTTAGGTACACATGTGAATAAAGAACTTAAATATCCCTCAATAAGTGTGTGATCAAGGAATACGAGCTTAAGCAAAGACCACTAAGACCCGTAAGAAAATACCGGCTCCTTCAAAATCTAATTCCGAAGTTGACTAAACATCCCATTATAGAGAGTCAATTACACTCCAATATCTTATAATATTATAACAAGATACTAATCTCGAGTCTATAACTTATTATCCATTATGTCCATGCTCCCCATGAAGTAGTGTCCATAATCTAATGAAGTGGATGTTATCAAGCTCTCAAGATTACCTTTACAATGCCTGAGTCTCATATCCTCCTATTATGTGATCACTAATATACTTTAGCTCTCTAAGAGCATATGTCTAATTCCAATTTAGAAATTACTATGAGCATATGTCTAATTCCAGTTAAAGAATTAATACATCTATAAATTTATCAATCACATATCCTTACAATCACCTAAAAGGACACACTATCTCAAATCAATGAGATATCATGGTGCCCATCTTGAGTATATTTGTTACCATCAACCTCCATCAACTATGACCTAATAATCTATAAGGATACATGACTACCTTAAGTCCTCACTCGTAGGTCAAAGTCAGTTATGACTTTACCACGAGCTCAATATCCTCTTAAGGTTGAAAACCTATATAATATAGTAACTTAGTAAGATCATGGCTACCCGATAGCCAATGTATATTAAGTCCAATGTGTAACCATACACACTAGTGCACTCATCATGGGAAACTCATCTTGATGATCAAGATAAATTATCCCTCAAATTAGGAGGTAGTGCACTACACCCTCAAATTGATTGTCTAAGTCTATGAACCAGTTATGGACAACTCATCTACTTGCAAAGCTCTGATACCAATTGAAAAATGGTAAAGTACTTGATACCACTTGAAAGACTACCAAAATTCAATAAAGAACGCCCAGAAGAGTGGTATGGTGAATGGGCGATTCAAAAATTTAAATAAAGGTTTATATGTTATACTCAATTTTTCATATCCCAAGATATTACAAGGATATTCAAGATATCCAAAAAAAAGTTCACCCTAAATCTTAATTGATAAAAACTTGATTTTTATGTTTAATAGATACCATGTGATTTTTTAGGGAAAAAGTAATATAATTATACTATTTGAAATATATATTAAGATTTTCTAGGGATAATAATAATCACTAGAATAACTATCATAACAAACTCAATAAAAATCTCAACAAATCAAACAAAATATATTCAAAGAGGAGTTAAGAAAACAATACTTGGTTATAGGTATAACCAACCTAACAACCTCAATAATCAACTAACCAATCAATCATAAGCTTGTCAATATCATCAATCAAAATATACGTAGTAATAAAAAAATATGCAATGAGGTATAAGATTTTTACATGAAAAACCCCACAAACTGTGGAGATAAAAACCACGAGGTCTAAGACCTACCAATCTAAATTCCCTATTTGAAATCAAGTTACATAAATTTACATGGCCATTTTGCCCTAAAGACCTACTCTCCAACACCTACAACTTGATCCACATCCGCGACGTAGCAACTCCTTGTTGCTCCCCAGTAAATCCTTCGGCCACTATGAAGGGATTAAGGTCTTCAACCCACAATTCAAAGATTCAAATCCTTGAATGAGAGATCGGGAATGATGTAGCATGCTAGGCTTTCTCAAAGAGATCCTTTCTAAGGAATGAAAAGTCTCTTAATGATATATCTTTAATTTTCAAAATCTCTTAGCCCAAATCTCTAACCCTCAAGGGGTTATAAGGAAAGTGCTTATAGGCAAAAGTCTAAAGAGTTTCGAAATCTTAAGTTTCCAAATTAGAGTTTGAGTGAAATTCATCCAAAATTTGTTTCTAAACTCGGCAGGACTGTCATGATCGCTTGAGCTTAAGCGGGATTAACCATTTGAGCAGCTCTTGCTTCTTTTGAAAAATCATTTGTAAAACATTTTAAGTCCAAAAATGATACCAAACCCGTTTATTCCTCAAAGAAACCTAATATGTCATAAGTCAAAGTTTTTAAACATAGCCATGACTTCTTGGTTAGACAAACAACAACTCTTGATCTTCAATGGAGAGCAAGTCACTAACTATAAAGACTTCTATGACCAAACATAAATTGGAACAAAATTGTCAACATATAGATAAGACTCCATGTCTTAACAAAATGGAGTATGCCTTAGTATGCAAGAATGATCAATAAAATCCTCTAACCGGTAATCTGTAAGGGGGGACAACTAAAGTTAACAAATCATCCACCAAGGTAAAATTATAAAGGGGTATGGCTTAGTATCGGATAATGATCAATCATCAACGAGGTTAAACTCTACATGTCTCTAAAGTGTCTTGAAAGAAAAAAAGTCAATCATCAACAATGCTAAAAATCAATCATTAATGATGCTAAACTCTACAAGTCCCAAAAGTGTCCTAAAAACGAATCCAAAATATAACCCAGTACCAAAAAATCACTGTATCACCTAGAACTCTATTGTAACAATAAGATTTGTATCAAAACTCTGTCCAATACTCGAACTACAACTACCAACATGACATATGAGATGATCAATTGAGAAATAAGATTTTGTTCAAATACTTTAAATAAGATGACATCAAACTAAAAACACGAATGAAATACCAAGATACTACTTAAGAAGGTTTGTTGATGAGAAGAAACTAAACTAGTCCACTCAAGTAAAGACATAAATGTCCCCAGTTATCTGACTAACTCAAAATACTCCTCAGGAACTATGGTAATAAAAAATGTGTCTAACTTGACAATAAACCACTAAGAAATCATAATGAAAATCTATTATAAGTCTCAAAAAAGATACTCTAAAACAAATCTCAAAAACACAACCAAAATGACCAAAAGTCTAATAATCTTAAGAATAGAAGCATGCCTTTGATGAAGCCCAAACTAAATATGTTGTAAAGTTGATAAACTCGAAATGGGGAAATATGCCCCAGTATATAGGATCTGCACACTACACTAAAATTTGTCTCTAACTCAATAATAATCCACCAGTCTATCTTAAAAGTACTCATGAAGAACCTAAAATGATGAAAACTATTAATAATCCAAACAATTACTCCATTGAGGACTATCTCCATCTTAATAACAACCCACTGGGCTAACGTGTAACTGATCCATCTCAAAAGTACTTTAATGGAGGAATTGTCACTATCTCAAAATGGCTTATTGAGAACTGTATTTGCATCTCAAAAAATACTTCTCTAGGGAACATGATACAAAACAACCAATTTGATCTATCTCAAAGGCACTCCATTGGGAACTCATAATGACTACAAAGCATACCCACTGAAAACTATCCATGTCTCAAAGTACTCTACTAAGAAATTAGAATGCAAGACAATCAAACTAATCTATCTCAAAAGCACTCTACTAGAAAATTCATGATGACAACAAAGCATATCTACTCAAAACTAATCATGTATCGAAGAAACATCCCACTAGAATTGATGTCATCTCAAAATGCTCTATTGAGTTGATCAATAAAGATACTCAAGCTTGAAGAAAGTGCTCCATTAGGGACTTATCTCAAATAAGTAAATAAATAAAGGAATGTGCCCTAATATGGCAATTGATGCATAGTCACAAGTGTACCTAAATGACTCTAACTCATCATCTTCGTGGCCAAGGATGAGACAATCAACAACTCAAAAGGTGCATGTGCAATGATGTGTCATGATAGCTCAAAGCAAACACCATTGAGAATCAGAAATAATCATGTTGATTTACTCCACTAAGACTATGGATGAAAGCATGTCTCACTAAGGTAATTCCATCAAAAATGGTGATGATATAAAAAAAATACAAGTGTGACTCAATGGCTTGAAAGACTCTACTAAGGAAACAGAGCAAAAGTCAAATTGTCAAATCATCATCTATCATCATAAGCCAAGATGATCATGTTCAACCAATGACAAGCTGACAATCTCAACAAAGGAGGAATATGCCCTAGTATGACAACTAATGCAAAGTAGAATGGGAAATCAGACAACCTTAATCATCCACTATAAAACCAAAAGAATCATTCACATTCATCACTAAATCACCTTCAAGCATCATAGAAGCATCTCCCAAAAAATGAAATAGGATGACATCTACATATCAACCAAATCCTAAACACTTACTCAAGTATAGGAATCAAATCTAAAGTGTGTACTGATGTGAGAAATGAATAAAAGATGGAACAAAAATCTATAAAGAGGTGATAGGAAAACATAGAAACGCGGAGAGAAAATAGAAAGAATGATGATCAACCCATATCAATACAACAAAGGAAAGTCATATCACTAATGATGGGATGGTGGATAAGACAATAATCCAGAGACCCTAGTAAAAGGTTATTCATCTCTAGTGCTCTATATCACATAAAAAGTTTTTATCAAGCTCAAACATGCACCAATTATCCAAAATTTCAAAGAACATATCACAACTTCAAATTCAAGTCAAGACAACAAGCAAGGAAAGACAATATTAATTATCAAGCTTGAAAAATTATTTTTAAATGAAACCAAAGCCCATAACCTTATTTAAGAAGTTTATAATATGAGAAAAATATCAAAAGTAATTAAAACCTCATGAGCTAGAATTGATTTATAAAAACATTTCAAGTGTCAAAAATAAGGCAAAATCTAGACACTTAGAAAAACCAATTTATTTAATAAGTTTGAAAAAGGTTTTTCAATGAAACAAAAATTCTTTGATACATTTTGGAAGTCTACAACATCACCAAAGCCTAAAAAATATTTAGGACAAGCCAAAAAGTCCAAACTTAGAAAAACGTGTTGGGGGTCATGACTTTCTTTAACCCCAAGTGAGCAAGTAAGCAAGTTTTGAAAATCAAAGAATATGGGTCTTACCAATGCTCAAATTAATTTCCACAAATTAATCTACTTCCTCAACCCTCAAATGATTGTGGAAAAAGGCTCATGATGTCTAAAGATAATCAAATTAAATTGAAATTTGTGAGATTTACCAATCTTCAAAAATTAAGAAAATCTCAAAATTATAAGTTTGAAAAATGAGTGATATATGCCAAAGGAAAGAGTCATGGACGAATCCAAAAATCATTCAATCCTTCTCAACCCTCGAATGAGTATGAAATTGAACTCAAAAGAGGCATGGAAGAACAAATTAACACTCACACATGGAAAGAGAGTTGAAATGTACAAAGAAATAGATATGGATGTTCTAATGTGAAACCATGTATTATGTACCAATGAACATGACAACCATTAATTACTGCAAAATGACCATAATATTTAACCCCAATTAACCATGAAAAGAGATTCAAAGGGACTGAAAATGGTCCATTAAAAAATAGCTTGAAGAAACTTTTCAAAAATCTCAAAAATCATAAGAGCAACTATCAATTTTATCAAGCTTAATAGTGAGCTAAAAGCCTATGGAAATATTCAAACACTTGTGGCTCTAAAAATTTATTCCAAAATCAATCAAAAAGGCTTTCAAAAAGGAAAATTTGAAATCCCCAAAAGGGAAAATTAAAAGAAAACAATGATTTCAAAACCCAACAAAGTCTCATCTCATCAGTGATCAATAGGCTTGAAAATGGGAAAAAATACCCAAAAAATATTAAAATCAAATCAAAGAAAACTTCAAAACCACTGTACAGTAAGGTAAGTCAAAGATTAAGCAATCTCTCAAGCAATTAAGGAGAATAAAGAGTAGAAAAAAAGAACAACCATAGATCATGAATTATACAATCAGCAATCAAATGGTTGGCCTCTAATATCCATACCCAACATATAAATCAACCTAAGAATCAATAGAAAGTGAAAAATGACCATGAATGAGAAAGGGAAAATGAAATCAAAATGTACTTACCAATGATCCTCCACACAAGTGAGCACTTGTCTTCTAACTATCCAAATCTCCCTTCCATTTAAGCCTTCAAGCAAGCACGAACTCTCTCTCTTTCTTTCTTTCTCTCTCTCTCTCTCTCTCTCTCTCTAAAAATTAGTAGAGTTTCTTATTCCAAAACACTCATAAAATCCCCTCAAAACCAAGCTCCTAAGGCTCCTTTTTATAAGACAAGAGATGATGAAGATTCGGACACTTGTCATTTATCTCCTCCAAAGCTCAAAACATCTAGAATCTTCTTAAACTAAAACCTAAACCCAGAGACACATTAACACATGGTTAACGCTATTAAAAACTATAAAAAAAATCCTAAAACACCCTTACGAACTCCTAAAACCCAATTAAAAAAATAGGGCTCAAAAAGGAGCTAAAACAGATCCAAAAGAAGCAAAACCCAATAAACCAGTCAACTATTTGCCTCAACCGATCAAGGGTTGTATCAACCAGTCGAGAAACTGATCAAACCTCCAATACAAGCCAAAACAAGATAAAAAAAAAAGTTTCAAGCCATCGAAAAGTGCTCAAGCAAGCTCCAATCACATCAATACTTTGAGGGGACCTAATGTACCTCTAAGGTTACGCTATGGATCCAAAAACTCCCTTCAAAAGGTCTACAAAACTAGCCAAAGAGTTAGTGTCAAACTGAGTAATAGGTGAACCACCAAGGAGTGCAATGAACCACTAAACAATAGGGGATTATATGGGCGTACTACATGAAAATGTAAGGTGAAGGATAACAAGTATGATGAATAACATGTGTTATGAGGACAAAATGAAGGATCTACACAGCTATTGCAACAAAGCTCGATGAGAACGTTGGAATGCTATGAAAATAAGCCCTAATGACTATGAAGAAGTCTCCATGATCACCCCCACACTCTCAATAGGGGTAGTTGCTATATTTGCATTCGTAGAGGGTGAAAATGGAACTCTTAAAGCAGGGATAACGTCTCTCTGCAACTCTACTATCTCTAGAATCATAGATGTAATCAGATCCATTGAGGGAATGTCCTCTATGTAATCTTAATTATCAACATTGAGATAAGGAAGGTTTAATACTAGAAATAGTGGATTGGAGCTACTATACAATTATAGTAAAGTCATCAAAATGCATGGCATGAGCTAACAATGTGTGTTGTCTTCGCATGAGTTGATTCATCATATCCGGGATAATATCCAACTAAGTTATGCATGGTAAGTAAGAAATTGATTGGTTGGTGGATTCTCAGTAACTGGTGCAAACAAGGATTGGATCAATTCCTACTTCTATAGAAGTATAAGTAGGTTCACATGACATTTTTGAAAAAGGAGTTTGTCCATAGTGGACAAGATGCAACTATGCTCTAAGATAATGAACTAGAAACACCAACTTTAGTTATCTACTAGATAGATCAATAGAAAGAATGAAGCTTGTTGACTCCTCTGTGTGAATGGTCACTAACACTCTGGAAGATTCCTTATCATCTAATATTCTCTTATTTCTCTCATGTAATCAAACCCAAATACAGCTTGGAAAATCTTTTGTTATTTCGATTCTACTGACATTTATCTTTTCCTAGTCATATGTGTTGGTACATTAGTTTATGTAATTTAAGTTTTCAATTGTGTTTCATTCATTTTGGCATAGGACTTTTCCAAATTATATATCTTACTCTTCACTAAAGACTCAAGGTTGTTATGTGATCAACTGGAATTACATAGGTAAGTATAGAAAAGTCTAAGAAAGGCTAATAAGATTTATATAAGGCTTGTAGTGGACACAATTTTTTAAAAATTGAGCAAAAATGTTTTTATAAAAACTTGTAAGGGTTATCAAGTGTTCTTGATAGAATTCCAATTTTGAACAATTGGATTAATTCTACAATTGTAATTGCATTTATTTTACAATTGCAATTGGATTTATATTGGAAATCCTAATTTAAGTCCACTAGGTATTTATATCATATAAATACCCTACCTTAATAGGGGGTTTTGTCAAATGCAAATATTTTGAAAAACCTAGTTTCCTTCCTATTCTCAAAGCTTGCAAAGAAGATTTTCATACACTTCTGCCAGGTTATGAAAGATATTTATATCTCCTCAAGCGTTGAAGTGAGACCAACTAGGATTCCATAACGTGCTACGTTGCGGATGTGGAATATAATGTAGTTACTGGAGAGTAAGTCTAAGGGTCGTGTCTGTTAGGTAAACTTGTATATTGCATTCTCATAGAGTGAATTTAGATTTGAGGCCTCTGACCTTGTGGTTTTTTATTTGTTTATGTTGTGTGGAGGTTTTCTATGTTACAAAACTTTTATCTTGTGTGTTGGTTACTTTTTAATCTTCCTAGTATTTTCTAAGACTTTGAAGGGATTAAAAAGAATTAACTTATCAACAATTAAGAGTTAAAACACCTATTCATTTCCCGCTAGGTGTTGTCCATGTCAAATAAAATGGCTTTTAATGGCTAGCGGTCAAATATTAGTTGATGCCTTGATTTTCCTTATCTCCACTTTTTGGTGGAAATAGAACAAGATCATCATCACTCCTCTGGAGATCGCCACTCCCCTTTTATGTATGAAACAATAAAGCCTGTTCAATAACTCAACATAGATTCTACACTTCTTTGCCAGTATAGATTGCCACCTAGGAGTCAACTGCCTCAATAGCGAAGCACCCAATTCACATGCACCTATCAATGGAGTGGAAATACCATGTTGGTGGCTTTGTGCCTCTTTAGATGGACGTTTCAACCCCTGCTATTGGGCGGAACATATATATATATATGACATGGTCCATTACATTAAGCGGCTATCATATGGGAAAAATTTGACAGAATTAAAATGTGAACAGAATTTTAGGTATTGAGCGATGATCCTGATCATAAGACCACATGCATCCATCTTGCTCAGAACCATCTTTGGTTCCCTTGGTCCAAGAGCTACAAATTCTTTAGGAACATGGCAATTGTATTTGAAAATAGAGTTATTGAAAAACCTGATCAGAAGGGTGAAGCAGCATGGCAAGTGATTAAATAAGATGGTTTAGAAATTCTATACCAATTGTATTTGTTAGAGTCTCTGCAAGGAAAGTGCAAAAAATTTCATGGTCTATAGATGAATGACAGGCATTAGCACCATAACACTTCAAAAGTTTAGGATACATAAGAAGGCACTCAAAATCCTTTATACTCATCAATCAATACCAGAATATTATAAGTGCCATTGGAAAAACAGCTTCCGTATTGAGGAATTTGAAAGCATACCTGTCTAGTAAAACCCCTTGAGGACCACCATGTTCAGAAAAAATTCCATTTGTACCAATCAGCTATTCAAGAATCCTCCATTCAGTTTAATCTCTCACTCTAAATATTTAAGCTATTTCTTATTGCTCGAATAAGATAGGATATATATATATATATATATAAAATGAAATAACTTGTCTCATCTCATTACAAACCAAATATAGAAAAGTTATTCTCTCTTTTATTCTACCTCATGCTGGACTATGTCCAACCAACCAACCAACCAAATATGAGATTAGGCTTGTATCTTTTTTACAATAAACCCCCTTATTATTTACTCCATGACACAAGTTAATATAAAGATTGCCTAGGTCAAACTTTTAAAGCTTTTACAGAATACAAAACCAAGTAAATAAATCCCTTCACATTCACTTCAACAACTATAACAATACGATTTGAAGATGGAGCTTGTACTACAAGATGACTTGTCTACTGGCCAAACCCATGCTTAATGTTCCATCTGTAAGAAGTACTGACAAACATTTTGGAGAACGCTAACCTCAAACTAAAGTAACTAATCTATTCTGTAACCCTTTTCGGAGTATTGGTTGATATAATTATGCCACCATTATAACCATCCATCAGCAGCTTCCCTATTTTAGACCTCCACTCTGAGACTTCCCTCTCATTCTGCTTGTCATGAACAACTCTGTCGCAATAGTTGAGCATTGTTGCTAAGCCACTATTTGGTATCCACCCGTACTCTGTTAACACGCGCGCTTCACCTTCAGTCAAATCTTCTCCAACCTAACCAGAGGGATAAACAGGCATATTATAGAAAACTAAAAGTAGTTGCTTTATAAAAGCAACCAGAAATAATATACAAGAAAAGAAACAATAAACAAATAATTTAAGTATCAGACTTAAAAGGTGTTAGGTAAATCAATTTACTCACTTTAAAGGCACTTAATAACTTAAGTTATTAAGTAGATTAAATATATTTGATAAAATAAGTTAATATCACAACTTAAAATTAAAAATAACTTTAATTATTAAATCAAAATAATTAATTTATTCTTAATTCCAAATATTTTTGTCTTATTTACCCATATATAATGAAAATATATTTAACAACCATAACTCCATATCCATAACTTATTTTTATAGTAAATATTTTAAAGTTATCTAATATATCTATAATACTTTAAGTATGAATATTTAATAAAAAATTATTATTTAAGATTAATGAAAATAAATACTAATTAAAATTAATGATAATAAACATTAATTACAATTAATAAGGGTAAATATGTCAATTTGATGACTTTGAATAAATTTTAATTTAACTTTACCAAACAACCTTAATACATAAAGTAATAAATAAATAATAAGTTTTAAGTTAACAACTTAAAAACAATTTAACTTAAAGTCATTAAGTAATAAGTATTGAGTTTTACCAAACACCCACTTAGAGGTCATTTGGTAAATCAACTTAATAACTTAAAGTGATTTAATAACTTAATTTAAGTTGTTAAGTAGATTAAGTAAATTTGGTAAAATAACTTAATATCACAACTTAAAGTTAAAAATGATTTTACATTTTAAGTCATAATAATCAACTTATTCTTAACCTCAAATCTTTTTGCCTTATTTGTCCACATCTAATGAGAATATATTTAACACCCATGACTCCACATACATGATTTATTTTTTATAAGGTTATCTTATATATCTACAATACTTTAAGTATGGATGTTTATTAAATAAATGTATTGCTTAAGATTAATTAAAATTAATAATAATAAACATTAATTACAACTAATGAGGGTAAATATGTTAATTTGATAACTTAAAATCAATTTTTAAGTTAATTTTACCAAAGAACCTTGATACTTAAAGTAAAAAATGAATAGTAAGTTATAAGTTAACAACTTAAGAACAAATTAACTTAAACTCAATTTGAGTTATTAAGTAATAAGTATTAAATTTTACCAAACACCTACTTAGGTACTCAATCTTCAATTCATCTAATTCTTCCTGTTTCCTTAAGCTAATACCACTAGATTCATGTGCATAACATATAAATAAAAACAGCAGACAAGTTTCAATGAGGTAAATAAACCAATTGGTAATACAAAACTGGAAATCATGACCCAAATGCCAGTAAAATGAATGTTTCAAGAAAGTGGAAAAGGGAAGATTCACTAAGTCAATGGTGAAGAGGGGCTATTGGTAAAGCCAAGGTTATCACACAGTATTCTTCAAACACTCCTCTCTCAATAACTTAACTGTTTTGATTGTCTATGTAGATGATATCATTTTGTTATCCATAATAACTTAGAATAGACTAAAGAATTGTAGTCATACCTAGCAAAAGAATTAGAGATCAAAGACTTGGGTAATCTAAGATACTTTTTGGGGATAAAGTTACAAGGTCAAAAAAAGAATTTTTATTTCCCAACAAATGTTTACACAAGATCTACTCAAAGAAACAAGCATGCTAGGGTGTAAACTTGTTGATGCCGCTATTAAGTCAAACCATAGGCTAAGGGAAAAGAATGAAGAATCTATGGTTAACAAAGGCATCTACCAAAGAATGGAGGGAAAACTGATTATTTATCACGTTAGAACTTACATAGCATATGTTGGAATTGTGATGAGTTAGTTTTATGCATTGTCTATATAAGTCTCATATGGAATCTATGTATAAAATTATCAAGTATCTAAAGACAACCCTGGGCAAGGGAATAATGTTTTAAAAGAATGATGATTTCAACTTGAAAACCTATACCAATGAGGATTGGGCAGGTTCAATACAACACATCTAAGAGGAAATTTAGTTACTTGGAGAAGCAAAAATAACCTGTTGTGAACAGATCTGGTGCAAAAGCCAGGTTTAGAGCTATGCCTCGGGGTATTTATGAGAACTACTATGGCTGAAAATTATATTTATATATCTTAAGATTAAGATAAAAGAGCCAATAATGTTGAATGACAACAAGGCAACTATAAATATAGTTTATAACTCAGTCCATCATGATCACACCAAACATGTAGAAGTATATCAATACGTCATGAAAGAGAAAATGGATTCCAGACAGAATTGAATACCATATGTCTCCTTGGTTAGGCAGTTGGCAAACATCCTCATCAAAGGCTTACCAAATCTTGTTTTTCATCAAATCTTAGACAAGCTACGAATGCAAGACATCTTTGCACCTACTTAAGGACAGTGTTGGAAGATTTGACAAATTATATCCAAATCTAATTGACTATAATTGGTTTGTAAATATTGTTATTGATTTTGTATGGTTGTATATTTCACTTCTTTCATTATTTCTTTCCTAGAAATCCTTAGACGTATGCCTAGTAATTAGGTTCCTTAATTTAGTCCTAAATTAGTTGTAGTCCAATCAACCCTTGTATGTATATAATTTGCACTAGCCCTTTTGGGAATTAAGACATTGAGAAATTATTCATTTCTCCACTTTATGTGTCCTAACCTTTTGTGCCAAACCAAAGATATATGGTGCCTAATCTACCCTCACTACAGACTAGGTGGATGAGAATTGCATAGCAATTGCTAGTGCTATCTGCATAAGTATGTAATGCATATTTAGCTAATGTAAGGAGATTTGCTTTCTATAGAAAACAATGCATGCAGCAGATAGAGAATTGCCTTGATGATAAGGTTATTGTATCTTTCAATGGTAGGCATCAACAAGATTTTGTTAAATGGAAGGATCATATAGTATTTTATGTAACATGGATTATAGATAATGAGTCTCAATGGCTTGATCCAAACATTCGTCACAATGAATGCATAAACATATGCATAAACACAACCCACTACCCATTTGAAGTTTGTTAAATGCATAAACATTTGGGACAAAGATTCCTATTCACTTCAAATCAAGATTCCTCTATTCTTATCCAAATTAGGAGTTTTATTCCTATCACTTTAGTTTTCCTGTTTCTACTAGTATTCTATCCATTAGTATTTTTTTTTTTTCTTTAGGCTCCTTGATAGTTTTTGCAGGTATTATTCCTTACTCTCCTACTTGTATTTTCTCATCTCAACTTTATCCTTTGCTGTCTTATCTGACTCCCTTTTGCCCATTTTTTTCCTCCCATCCTGCTTCAAAGGGTTAATCCACTTTCAGATTTAAATCCCCAACTAGAAGCCCCAAAAGCAACAAAAAATATCTAGGGCTCTCACATCATCGAGATTTCTGTAATAAACAGCCATATGGTGCACAAGCATATATAAAAAGTTTAAGCAGCTGTTTAATCCCAAATAATGGAATAAGCAAGAATCAATCAGAAAATATTTAGACCCACTTTCTGATCAATAAAAGCATCAACTTATGATCAACTCAGCAGAAAACATCAATTCATAAGTAGCGAGGGAAAAATGCCTCAGGATTCAAGATCATACCTTGCCTTATGTAACATGTTAGGCTGTGAATACTTAAAATACAGTAGCATAATAGGTTAATCAAAATGTTGACTACAGAAAGCAGTAAAAAGATCTGAATTCACCATGTAATACAATAGTTCAAACCACAATAACAGAAATCATGGATAGAGAAGTCTATTCAAATTATTACCAGTAATGCTTTATTCTCAATTAGAGTAATTCTGCTACAGCTAGTAAGCTTCATGGCAACCACCAAACGCTTGATCTGCCAGTTAATGGGTAATGAATCCACTAGCTCAAAGAAATATGTCGCATAGCCATATTCAGGACGTTCCAGCACTATTCTGTGGTCAAAGGGATCAGTAGTATTTCCACCATCCAGTAAAACACAAAAGGAATAAAAATTTTGGGGGAAAAAAAGAAAAGAAAGAAAGAATAAAAAACACCCTGAAACATAGTTGTGTTGGTAAAATGCACCTGTTATGTCTTTCAAAAACAAATATAAATGCTTGGAGATCCCGGCACCAACCCCATTCAACAGGCCATTTTCGAAAGCGAAGATACCGTGTCTACAATAAAAGAGGGTAATTAATGAATCTTAACAAGAATGAGATGAAAATTTAATCATCAAATGTGAATGGAGAAAAAGTCCTTGAGAATATGCCATAGCTAACAATCTTAGAGAACTATGTTGCAAGAAACTTCTTACCTGCTCCACCAGTGACAGTAAACAAGGCAAGCAATAACTAACTTTTGAACCCTTTTTGCAGCGTATAGGAGCAAACTTCAACACAGATTGGCGTTGAGAGAAAAGCTGCCCCCACAAAACCATGATGATGATCATAATAATCATAATAATAATAATACACTAAAATTAGAAACCTAACTGATGCCCAATTCAGAATGCAGTGCATGGCTCAAAAAAGTTGTAGAACCAGAATAACAGAAAATTATAAATGCACACATCTACAAACATTTTATTAAGATTCACTCTAGTTGATTGTGAAGTGTCATCTCCAGGGAAAAAAGAAAAGAAGAAAAGAAGAAAGAAAAATGTAGCTTATATTAAATGTTGAAAAAGTCAAGGACCAAAATTGCATGAATCAATCTTCTAATTACTGAATATTATTTTCTAGATACTTTCCTCTCCTTTTTTCTTTCTCTAGAATTATGTACATAATTAAGCTGTCGACTTTCCCTTTCTTAGGCAGAATCCAATTGTGCAGCTGCACTTTAATTTCTTTCTTAGTTCAGATTAGACTTTGTAACTACATATATGTGTAATAATCACCATTCAAGAAGTCAATGGAAATAATTCAGAATTTCCTCATGGTATCAAAGCTATTCTAGCATTCTGTGTCTTCTTTTCAACTTTCTTACCAGATTATTATACAAAATGGAGAATTTAAGCATATTTAGGGATAAGTAAGAAAGGATAAAGATAAAATAAATACGACAGAAAGTTTTTATCGAAGGTATCTTTACTTTTAATCCATTTCTAATTGGTTTTTATTTATATTTTTTCCTTTTATTATGTCGTATCTTTGTATTTCCATTTAAACTTTAGATCCTTTTCATTCAATTCCATGTATCCTAAATTTTGTAGTTAAAAGAACCTACTTCCTAAATATGCAACCACACCTATGTCCAAGAAACGAGCAAGTGGTAAAAGGTCAGGGTGGATATGAAAGGTTCAACAACTACTAAGGATTAAAAAAAATTTTAAAAAAAAATTAAAATTAAAATTTGAAAAAATAATACTATCACAAAACTAATTTTTGTGTGTGTGAAATGTGACACAAAGACATGGGTGCCTAAAAAGATAAAAGATTCTAAAAAAAGTTGCCAACCTTTGACATCACAGCCTCAAGCTCTGAAAAGTTATTTTCATTTAAGGAATCATCCAAGGCATCATCACTCTCCACTCCCCCATAAAGCCTAATTTCATCAACCAATACTCCTTTGTCAATTAGCACCTGCCAATTAACGTTTCTTTAAAAACTCAAGCACAAATATCATTGGAAAGTAACATAAAAGAAGTAACGTGCGTGTAGTACCTGTAGGAGTCCAGGAGCATCTTCATCCAATGCTGTTTGAACTGAATCCCTGCAATTCATTTTAAAAAACAGAAGACACTCAGACAGTAGACACAAGGCCAGAAAAACAATGTTCAAAAATTCATTCTGTGGAAACAGAAATTACGTGGCACTTCTTTTCCTTTTCCTAGGACGATTGATGTTTATTGGTTTAGAACATTCTGTAACAATAGAGCAATAATCCACAAAAGAATGCTCAATCTTTCTCAAGCATTTGCACTTTCTGGAAATACTCAAGTCAGAAGCCTCTTCTGGTACCAGCAATTTAATCCGATCTCGCAGTGACATATGATCTAGTTCATCTCCACAGGACTCATCATCAGTTTGCAATTCACTCTTCACTGGCAGTGTGTTATCCACAGAATTCATATCTGGGCAATGCAAATCATCCATATCTGATGGTTCAGCCTTAACTTTGAGAAAGGTTGATGAAGTTGAACTAGTCATACTATCAGAGTTAGCAGGCACAGCATCCAGTATACCACATGATTTACACCCTGGGGAAATTTTCCCAGATGAGCATATCATGTCATTTTCATGAATTTCCATAGAACAACTTGACTTAGTTGATTCAGTCTCTTGCCAGGAACTGGCTAATTGCAAACAATGTCGGGGTAATCCTGATATAATATAATTTGATGAACCAAAAAATGAAGTCAGGCCAACATTAAATGCATTTCTTTCAGGAACATTGTGAGTCATCTTTCCAGTCACTGAAGACTCATCAACAGAATGACTACCTGTCTTTCCCTTCCCAGCAGAGTCTTGAATAAGGTCTTCCATAACTGGTTTAGACAACCCTCTAGACCCACCCTGTGTAGAATAAAGTAATCAGCCACTCTAGTCAAAAGAAATCAAAAATAATAATGTAATATAACACTAGGACATTTAACAGATAAAGTTTGTCTTTCCCTGCTGTGCAGTACCCTGTGAAAATCAAGCAAAAGAAATCAATTATAATTGTACACAAGTTATAAAATATGATTGATAGATACTAACTTATATTGAATTAGAAAAATGACAGAAAATCAGTAGCTGATGAAAACTACGAAATGTCTATTGTCCAATCACAGCAAAGTATAAACCACAAACCACATAAAAGAGGTACATGTTTAAGCAAAACTAACTCAAGAACATGGAGAGGAGAAAACAAATACACCATCAACAACATGGAAAAATTACAGAACTGACTCCTATCTTATTTTTTTCTCTAAAACCTTCCACAAACAACTATGAAGAGATCTGAAGAGTTCATTCCAATAGGGAATCCTATCACTACTAGAAAACTTTAAAAGTTCTCTTCTATAAAAAAAAATTAAAAAATAAAAATAAAAATAAAAAGCTTTATTTTAAGTTAATCGAATAAATTATAACTTAACCAAAGGAGTGTTGAAACCATAGGTTTGATTTTTTGGAGTTTGAATTTAAAAATAAAACCAGAAGATAAGGCTTGACTAAGTCATATTATTTTGGGTTGTTTAGTTTTGATAAGTCCTAGATTTTTAGGAGTTAGAATTTAAAATAAAACCAGAAGATAAGGTTTGATTGAATCCTATTATTATGGACTGTTCAGTTTAGATAAGTCCTAGTGTGTTTAAATTTGTTTTTATCTCTAGTTTAAATTAGAGAGAATATCGGATGATATTCTGCAGAATGGGATTGCTTCGTCTATTTAAGTTCTCAATGTAAACCAAATTTTTTCAATAGAGTATCATTCAGTTTCTCTTCCAAATTCAATATGGTATCAGAGACCAAGATCCGAACATAAACATGGTGAAAACTGCAATGACTGGCGAACATCCAGCAAGGTCTTCAAATGTCTCCAGCAAGGTCTTCAAATGTCATCTCCAATTCTTCTCTTGACGATTCCGATGGTAATGGTGGTTCTGAAAATTCCATTCACCACATTACTGTCCACAAATTAAAGGGCAAGAATTATCTCCAATAGTCTCAATCGGTAATGATGTATATATGTGGGAGAGGCAAAGACAACTACATCGAAAACAGCCCTTGCGAAGAATGATGTATCTTACAAAACCTGGTTTTCCAAGAACAATATGATTATGTCTTGGCTTACTAATTCCATCGAGACAGACGTAGGCCAGACGTTCCTATTCTATAAGACAGCAAAAGAAATTTGGGATGCAGCCAAGGAGATGTTTTCAGACAACGAAAATGCAGTAGAGGTGTTTGAAATCAAAAGTCAACTTCTAGTTACAGCAAGGGGACCTCAGTGTGACCCAATACTTCAGCATTCTCTCCCGATATTGGCAAAAACTGGACATTTACGAAGAATTGGAATGGGATTGCGCTAGTGACATCATCAAATATCAGAAAATTGTGGAAAAAGAAAGGATCTTCACATTCTTGGTGGAACTCAACAAAAATCTCGATGAAGTCCTAGGAAGGATTCTTAGCACTAAGCCACTCCCATCACTTCGAGAAGCGTGTTCTGAAGTCCGACAAGAAGAGAGCCGAAAGAAGGTCATGATGACAACTCATCACATCGCTTTTCAAGCAACGACGGATCAGCCTCGGCCACCAAGGGACTAAATTCTCAACACTTTGATTCACGAAGGAGATCCAATAAGTCATGGCGTGATCATTGTAATCGAGTTGGTCACACTTGAGAAACTTGTTGGAAAATTCATGGGAAGCCTTCCAATTGGAAAAGTAACAGAACTCAGGAAAATGAACCTCGAGATTATCATGCCACCAATGATGAACCACCACAATCCAATAACTCAGCCAACAAAACACCTTTCAGCCAAGAACAGATGGAGCTACTTCAGAAACTCCTCACACGTGATCCTTCGAGTACATCCACTATAGGATCAGGTTTCATTGCCCATAAAGGTATATGTTCCAAAGCCTTGAATGCTTTTTCAAAGTCAAACTCATGGATTATCGCCTCCGGGTCATCCAATCACATGACCGGTGATATAACTCTTTTTCACTCTTATCAACCTTGTTCTGAGAGTTATAAAATTAAAATAGTTGATGGTTCTTACTCACCGATGGCCGGTAAAGGGAGTGTCATTGTTCCGAATAGCTTTAGATTGCTCTTTGTTCTTCATGTTCCCAAGCTTACGTGGAACCTGCTCTCTATAAGCAAAGTCACTAAAGATTTGAACTGTTACTAAATTTTTTCCTAATCATTGTGAATTTCAAGAAATGGAGATGGGGAAGTTGATTGGTTGTGCCTGGGAGCATGAGGGTTTATATATCTTTGGCAATAAAGCTTCAAAAGGACACACTCAAAAGGCAAGCTGCAATGTTATTTCATCTTTTACAAATTCCAGTGACCATGAAATAATGGTTCAGCACTTTAGGCTAGGCCACCCAAGCTTTCCATATTTGAAAAAGTTGCTTCCATCGTTATTTGGAAATAAAAACTTAAGTCATTTCATAGTTCTGTCAATTATTTAAACATTGTCGAAATTCTTATGTTTCACGACCTTATAAAAAATCTCATCTTTTTTCACTCATACATAGTGATTTATGGGGACCTTCCAATATTAGCTACGTAATATGCTCTAAGTGGTTCATTTCATTTATTGATGATCATACACGAATATGTTGGGTGTATTTGTTAAAAGAAAAATCTAAAGCAAAAGAGATTTTCAAAAATTTTAATGTCATGATTAACACTCAATTCCAAACCAAAATCCAAATTTTCCGCACTAACAGTGGTACTAAATACTTTAATTCAATTCTTGGACCATATCTTCGTGAACATGGCATTATTCATCATTGCTACACCACAACAAAATGGAATTTCATAAAGAAAAAACCGCCATCTATTGGAAGTGCTTGATCCCTTATGTTCACGACAAATGTTCCTAAATATTTTTTAGGGGAAGCTGTTCTCACTGCATCATACTTGATAAACAGAATGCCCTAGAGTATTATAGTACCAAACTCCCATCGAAGTCCTAAAAAATTGCTACCCTAACATTCAACTAGTGTCATCCCTTCTCAACTAGTGTCATCCCTTCCACCAAAAATTTTTGGTTGCAACGTTTTTGTCAACACTCATGCTCAAAACATAACAAAACTAGATCCAAGAGCCCTCAAATGTCTTTTCTTGAGATATTTTTTTTTTTTTTTTGATACGTAAATCGAAATATATTAAGCAAAAAAGGCCAATAGCCACACAGTATACAGGAGATATACAAGGCGACTATAACCTCTCAACAAAAAAACAAAAGAGACCAAGAAGACCTCACCCCCCCTAGGTGGATGCTAGCCACTCTAAAAAACCTAGAAGGGATATAGAATCCTCTCCAATATCCAATCTAGACCAGCCCCACAAGTTACAAACAAAAAAATTCTTTAACTTCTGAATATGTAGCTCACCCCCCTTAAAGGCTAATCTATTCCTTTCTTTCCAAACCGTCCAAAAAATACATAACGGGATGGATTTCCAAATTTTTTTCCTTTTTTTCCCCACAAAAGAACCTCTCCAGCTCAATAGGACCTCCTTTACAGTTTCTGGAAAGACCCACTTTACACCTACAAGCCCAAGGACTAATTCCCAAAGGGCTCTAACCACTGTACAGTGAATAAGGATATGATTTACAGATTCTTCTGCACAACCACACAAAAAACAGCAATTCGGGAGATGCCATCCTCTTCTTTGGAGTCTATCAAGCGTTAACACCTTCTCCCACGATGCCTCCCACGCAAAGAAAGCGACTTTGGTAGGAACACTATTCACCCAAATGCTTTTTTCCGGGAAAACAATGTCACTGGGATTGACTAAACCACTGTACGCCATCTTGACTTTATATCTACCGCTTTTTCCTCCCTTCCAAGAGATTGAATCTTCCTCCAAAGCCGGCCTAAGCCCTCTCAACTTAAGGAGCAGATCTCCTACCATGCCCACCTCCCAGTCATTAAAATTCCTCAAGAATCTTAGATTCCAACCTCCTTGATCAGAATTCTGGTCCCACATCTCCTCCACCGTAGCATTCCTGTCAACCGCCAAGGCAAAGAGGTGCGGGAAAGATTGAGACAACGCTGTACCCGCACACCACACATCAGTCCAGAATCTGATCTTATTGCCCTTCCCCACCCTAAGCTCTAGGCTGTCCCAGCACCATTCATTTTCCTTCATAATCTCCTTCCACACCCCTACTCCAAACGCCCCATTAGGTTTTTTAGACCTCCACCCGTATTCTTCTTGCCCATACTTTGCCCAAATCACCTGCTTCCATAGGTTCTCTCTTTCACATGCGTATCTCCATATCCATTTACCAAGCAAAGCTTTGTTCATAAGGCCCAGCCTTCTCAAACCCAGCCCACCCCTCCCTTTGTCCCCACACACTATCTCCCATTTCACCAAGTGTGCTTTCCTCTCCATATTTCCCCCTCCCCATAGGAAGTCTCTTTGTAATTTTTCTAGCCTTCTAACAACTATATTGGGCATCCGGAATAGAGACATTTGGTAAATGGGTATGCTGGCCATGGTGCTTTTAATCAGAGTGATTCTCCCACCTTTGGAGATGTATTGCCTTTTCCATAACGCGAGTCTTCTCCTCACTCTTTCTTCCACCCCGTCCCACATCGAAGAGGCCCTATTAGGAGCCCCTAAAGGTAGGCCCAAGTACTGGGATGGCAAAGATCCCACACGACACCCTACCTCCGCTGCCAGCTCCTCAATATCATCCACCTCACCCACCGGGATGATTTCACTTTTGCTCAAATTAATCTTTAACCCCGAAGCAGCTTCAAACCAGAAGAGAACCCAACTTAAGTGACTCAGGTGCTCTTTGTTGGCCTCACAGAAAATAATTGTATCATCAGCAAAAAATAAATGAGAAATGTTCAAAGCACTCTCTCCGCCTTCCCGAATGCTACACCCTGATAGGAAACCCCCTTCCACAGCTCTCCTCAGAAGGATACCCAACACTTCCATGCCCATGACGAAGAGGTAAGGAGATAGAGGATCTCCTTGGCGGAGCCCCTTAGTACTCGGGAAGAAACCAGCAGGAACCCCATTCACTAAGACAGAGAATCTTGCTGTAGATATACAACTCCACATCCAACCCAACCATTTTTGCCCAAAGCCCATTTTTTGAAGAACTTTCATTAAGAACTGCCAATTCAAGCTGTCATAGGCTTTCTCAATGTCCAATTTGCAAATGACCCCCTTCTCTTTTCTTTTTTGCCACGAGTCTATCACCTCATTTGCAATTAGGGAGGCATCAAGAATCTGTCTACCCATCACAAAGGCATTTTGAGCAGGGGAGACCAATTTCCCAATCACTTTTTTCAGCCTATTAGCCAGTACTTTAGCCAACAATTTATACAACCCCCCCAAGAGACTAATAGGTCTAAAATCCCCAATATTTTCAGCCCCACCTTTCTTAGGAATCAGGACCAAGAATGTATTATTTAGGCTCTTGAGAAACGTTTTCTGCTCATGGAACTCCTTGAACATTGCCAAGATCTCCTCTTTAACAAAACCCCAACAACTTTGCCAAAAAGCTACTGTAAAGCCATCCGGCCCCGGGGCTTTATCCCCATTCATCTCCAACAATGCTGAATGAACCTCCTCCTCAGAAAAAGGGGATTCCAAATTTTCTGCATCTTGTTGACTGATCTGGTCTAAGCACAGCCTCCCAATATCAGCCTGCCACCCCGCTTCTTTTGAAAGCAGCTTCTGATATGCATTTGCCACTCCATCCCTCACTTCCTGCTCCTCCGTAAGGCTCACCCCATCAATTTTAATTCTGTCCAGATAATTATTCCTACGATTTGCATTTGCTATACGGTGAAAATAACCCGTATTTCTGTCCCCTTCCCTTAGCCAGATCTCCCGTGATAATTGTCTCCAATGTGTTTCCTCCAAAAGCACCCATTTTTGATAATTTACCTTAGCTTCATTTTTTAATTCTGTTTCCTCCATTGACAGAATTCTTTCACTTTCTACACGGTCCCAAAATTCCACTTGTTGCAGGGCTGCCGCTTTATTACATCCCAGATTCCCGAACACCTCCTTGTTCCAAATTTTTAATTTCTGTTTAATTTCCTTCAACTTAGTAGCCAATCTGTAACTAGCACTGCCTCTCACCTCAATCTCCCACCACCATCTTCGAATCATATCTTGGAATCCCTCCACCTTAAGCCACATATTCTCAAATCTAAAGGGAGAGGGGCCTCCTCTCAGACCTCCTCCCTCTAGTGAGACCGGGAAGTGATCAGATAAAGGCCGAGGCAGTCTACTCTGTAAAACGCTACTAAACTGATCCAGCCAGCTGGTATTCACCAAAAACCTATCCAATCTAGCCCAAGACTGATTGTTAGGTCCCCCACTCCAAGTAAACACTCCCCCTTGCATAGGAATATCCCTCAGCCCTAATTCATCAGCAACCTGGGCAAATCTCCTCATAGCTGAAGATATTCTCCCCTGTCTATTCCTTTCCCTTTGGAACAAGGTGATGTTAAAGTCACCTCCTACACACCACGGGTCTTCCCAGAGGCCTCTGATCGCCCCAATTTCTTCCCACAGCCACTCCCTTTCCTCTTTAGTGAAAGGTCCATAAACTCCCGTGAACACCCAAACCATCCCATTATCCACATTTTTGAATCTGCAGGATAAAGAGAATTGGCCCTCCTCCCAATCCATAATCTCCAATGTCCTTTTGTCCCAACATATCAGAATTCCTCCCGCAGTCCCGCTTGCATCCAAGGCCCTCCAATCCAAAAATCTTCCCGACCCTAGACTTCTTGCCACCCCCTCCGACATTGATTGGATTTTTGTTTCCTGGATACACATTAGATCTACCCTCTGATTCCTTATAAATGTCTTAATGATTTTCCTTTTCTCCTTTTCATTCACCCCCCTCACATTCCAGCTCAGCAATTTTAGCTTCATTGTAGCACTGAAAGATGGCACCCTTTACCCTTTGGTGGGTCTTTCTGCTTCCTTCCCTTCTCATAATTCACTGAGCACTCCAACCTCTTCAATTCCCTTTCAAACTTGGACTTTTCTAGCAGCACCTTATCATGTATTCTCTCCCTTCTTTTTCTGATTTTAATCAAAAAGTCCAGGATTTCCTTTTCTAAACCCTCAGTCGAAAATCCCAAGAAGTGACTGAATTTTGCCAGGCTGCTTTCCTCCCATCTCTCCTCCTTCTCTCCCCTTTCAGCTTGAGGGTCGTTCAATCCTGGACCCCACTCCTCATCCCTATACATAGTGATGCCGCCATTATTCTCTACCAACGCCCAGCATCCAATTACATTCTCCTCTGACCCTTCACTCGGTACTACACATAAGGGAACCTCAAACTGAGGCTCCACCCCAGCATTTCCAGAACGATCGTAATGCCCCCCCTCCGGAGCCCGATCAAGAGAAAAAGAAATAAGATGAGAAGACCCAGGCACCCTTTCCCCCCTCAACAAAAGGACAGACCCGTACCTCATAGCTTCCTCAATAAGCGTCGAATCTGTCGCCGAGTGCAAGAACTTCGTATTTCTCTTTCTCAAATCCTCTGTCTCCCAATTTTTTAGAACTTCTTCCTCCATGTTGCTCTCGTTATTTACCAATGGAGAGGCCGGCGAACACGCCTTCAGTTGCTGATCTTTATTAGTGTCTTGAAGCAGTGGCTTACTTGGGCTTTCCTCCAGGTCCATTCCTCCATCACACGATGGGCTTTCCTCCTCAGTAGTCCACCATGTTTTTGATGGCCCAGCCTCCTGCCCAGCTAGCACTCCCACCACTCCTTTTAGCTTTAAGTTTAAGCCCATCGTTGTCCCTTGATTGTAAGGCCCACCCACCCTCTTCATTCCTTTTGGTCCCAAATCTGGGCCTGCCGATTGAGGCCCAAAATCCACAGCGTCCTGGGTTGACCGGGCCCCCAATCCTCCTTGTTCCCATTTTTCAATCACCCGGCCCACTTCTCCCTCCTGAATCCCCATCATTTTTTCTGGCAGCAGCAGCGCCTCGAGCTGTGTGCCTTCCACCTCCTTCCCCACTCGCGTAACAGCGCGTGAGGCACCATCACCCCTAACCTCTCCTCTGGTACTCTGGGTCACTTCGCTCCTATTCTCCTGAGCCTTTTTCAGAGACGGTTTCAGCTCCCACCAGAGGGCAAGAGCGTACACCTTCTCCTCCACTGAGATCTCCAACCTACTTGGCAGGTCTTCCCCGTTTGTTCTGATCAGGATTCGCGCCCATTGAAGCTCCTGCATCTTTTCCGTCTCCTGCATCTTTTCCGTCCTAGGGTCTTTTCTTGAGATATTCTTCAACCCAAAAAGGTTATAAATGTTACTCTCCAATCACAAAAAGGTTCTATGTTTCCATGGATGTAACATTCCTTGAGCATCAAGCCTATTTTCCTAAAACGCAACTTCAAGGGGAGATTTCAAGGAATTCCAGCTCATATCAATTTTGGGATATTGCTATTCTAGCTGATATTGCTCTTCCAGCCCCAATTTTCAAATCCGCCACCTCAACAGCCCCTGTAACAACAAGTAAGTCAAGCCTTGAAACCACAATTGTTCCCTCCAATTGACAAAGGTCAATACCAAAGACCTGTTGGGAAGTTGATCTATTTATCCAAACTAGGCTAGACATAGCCTTTCCTATTAGTGTGGTTAGTCAGTTCATGCAAGCCCCCACTGAAGAACATCTCAGTGCAGTTCACAGAATTCTCCAGTACTTGAAAATGACACTCGGAAAGGGGTTACTTTTTGGTAAAAGTACCAAATGAGGAATCGAAATATATTCTGACACAGATTGGGCAGGTTCCATGAAGGATAGAAGGCCCACTTCAGGCTACTGTACCTACGTATGGGGTAATTTGGTTACTTGGTTCTGTAAGAAGCAGTCCGTAGTGGCTCAGAGTAGTGCGGAAGCTGAGTTTCAAGCTATTGCACTTGGTGCATGTGAAGGACTATGGCTAAAACATGTGATGGAGGAGTTGAGATTTCAAGTGAGTTTCCAATGAAAATGTTTTGTGATAATCAAGCAGCCATCAACATCTCCCATAATCCAATTCATCATGATAGAACCAAACATGTGGAAATAGACTGACATTTTATCAAGGAGAAGGTTGAGGATGGGGAGTTTTTACTGCAGTACACGCCTACCAAACTTCAAACTGCAGACATTCTTACAAAAGCTCCACCAAGACAGCATTTCGATTCTCTTATAAGCAAACTGGGAATGGTCAATATCTATTCCTCAGTTTGAGGGGGACTGTTGAAACTGTAAGTTTGATTTTTAGGAATTTGAATTTAAAAATAAAACCAGAAGATAAGGCTTAACTGAGTCATATTATTTTGGATTGTTTAGTTTAGATAAGTCCTAGATTTTTAGGAGTTTGAATTTAAAATAAAACCAGAAGATAAGACTTGATTGAATCCTATTATTCTGGACTGTTTAGTTTAGATAAGTCCTAGTGTGTTTAAATTTGCTTTTATCCCTAGTTTGAATTAGAGAGAATATCGGATGATATTCTGCAGGAAGGGATTGCTTCGTCTATTGAAGTTTTCGATGTAGACCAAATTTTTTCAATAGAGTATCATTCAGTTTCTCTTCCAAATTCAATAAGGAGTATGAGGGAAGGCACCTTTCAACAATCCCCAATTTGAGGCAAGCGACATTAACTCCCAATAACTCCTTTTTAACTGATATTAGAGGGAAGTGAGAAGGCATATATTCTCTCACAATTCAGACACTGGTCTTCCTATCATCAAAGATCCTCCCAGTTCTTTTTGACCAAATAACCCACAAGGTTGCCACAATGGACCTCCTCCATAGGGCCTTGCCTATGGGACTCCTACCAAAACCTCCAAAAGAAATTATCATATTATAAACACCTCTAGGAGCTATAGTCTATTGCCTGCTGCTGAAAAGAAGTCTCTGCCACAACTCTAAAGAAAAGAGGCAGTTTAGTGTCATGTCCATCCTATTGTTTGACCTTAATGAGTACCACATCAATCATGACCACTACTTCCTAAATGTTGTTGTGATGATCTAAACCATCAACATTGTAATGTCCTTCATAAGATTGCAAGTATGATAAACTTTGTAAAATAGTATAACATATCATCCATTAGAAGAGATCACTTTGATATTCCCTCAGATTTTTTCAGAATTATTTAAAAGATCATTTATCATAAACAAGTTCATTGAATCATGAATCAAAAAAGTACAAGAAAGATGAGATGTTTTTTAAAGCAAAACTGTGTAGTGCCAAAATGAAGTCAAATATCACATACCATAGAGAGAACAAAGAAAAAAAACAAAAGACTCAAGAAGATGTGATTCCCTACAAAAACCTCTAAGCTAATTGCACCACCTAAGCCCAATGGTTGGGGGACCAGAAACCCACTAAGACAAACACCTCAGCTTCAAACAAATCCAAAATCTCATGCAACAAAGAATCCAACTTCCAAGGGCCTCTCATTATCTTGAACATAGGAAATGAATGCTGATAAGTCACCTTGCACTAACAAATGACTGAAGCTCAAGTTATGCATCTGGGTCAAACCTTCCAACAAGGCTAGTGCCACAATGTCTACCACTTAAAACTACCCAGAAGGCATGAAAAATCACTAACAGTCCCTCCCTCATGATCTTGGTAAACTTCATCAATGTGTAAGTGCCCCAGATTATCTAGAGAACCGTCATCAACCCTTATGAATATTATTAATTAAGTCCAAAGCATTTAACATCAAAGGCCTATTTATAGATAGGCAAACCTAAATCGAAGAAAACTCTAAAAGAATAAGCCTAAAATAAATAACAAAATAAAAAACATTATCATTTCCTATATTTACACCTAATATAAGCGTGTAATTTAACATCTACATCTTCATCATTTTCCTTGAGCTAAAAACAACTTGACTCTAATGAGTTATGTTGTAGATATTGCTCCAAAAGATTATAGTCAAGTCAACAAAAAGCCTTGTTAGTAATCCAAGTGTCATCAATAAATGGATGATCTATTCATTGAATAAAGAAGTGTTAACCACTAGATGGTAGCCCTTGAGGCCTAGCTCAAATCGTAGAGTTGGGAGGATTTGTGGGAAGTTCTAGGTTCTGATTCCAATGGGGATAAAAATTTACTTACAAAAGGAAAAAAACCACTAATGGCAAAGTAAGCTTGGGTAGAGAATGAGCCAATCAAGCATGCATGAAGTTTCTTGATGGAATTTTTAAAGGTAAGCTTGGGACAAGTTGGAACCACAACATAATCATCTTCTTGAACTATCTATACCTAAAGTGTGCATTAGCAAAAAAATTATAATCCACATTATTGAAAGCAATTTTCCATTGTATCTCAGCATGTAAGTCATGAATGTGGTCAACAAAGACCTCGGTAAAACCAAAATGACAACAATTAGTAGGTAAAGAAACAAGATTAATGGGCTAACAAAGGTTGAAGACTATTAACAACTTCAATTTTTTTTCCCTATGGGCCGATTAGCCAACTTATTTGCAAGCAAACTCAACCATAGATAAAACAAGACTCTAATTACTAGGTTTCTCACCAACCAGACACTTAAGCAAGTTGCCTAAACTATTCTTAATAACGTATGACTAATTGAGGAGGATAGAAAGTAAAGGAATACTCCAAAGTGATTCCAAGCAATTTCCAAAGTGTCTTCCAAAAATAGTTAACAAACTTGACATTTGACACTAGGGTAGAAGGTAAACCATGTAATCTTATAATTCAAAAACAATTTCACCACATCAAAAGCATCGATGGTCTTAGAACATGGGATAAAATGGTTCATCTTAGAGAATCCATCCAAAACCACCAAAATGGAATGATCTCTAGCAATCTTGGGCAATACTAAGACAAATTTCACACTAAGATCCACCAAGGTTTATGTGGAACAAGTAGGAGTGTACAAACTTATGTTTTGTTTCTTAAGCTTACCTAACTAACTAGGACACTATTCAAGCAACATACCTTTTCAATAAAGGGTAACAAAACTTATCTTCAACTAGAGCTATGGTCTTATCACTACCAAAATGTCCAGCTAGACTCCCCTCATATAACTCCCAACCTAGGAACTCTCTAAAAGAAGTACAAGGAATGCACAATTTATTGGTTGTTCAACATGCCTCAATAACTAACATAATACCATACTCCTAAATAGAAGAGTAAGAATGCATAATATAACATGATGCTTCATTTCTACCCATCAATGTCTTATACGCCTCAATAACTAACATTATACTCCTAAATCAAATAGGACAATAAATTACCTCCAGAACTGGTTTTGCCAATCCCACTAATTCCCTGCAAAATAACATAATGAAATAAGATTTACTAACTTCCATCAGTTAGTAATATTTAAAATAAATAAATAAATAACATGTCGAATAATATTATTTCCTTAACCTGAGAACTGATAGCAACAGCTTTAACACAAATGAGGAACATAAACACATAAAATTCAGCAAAAAGCCCAGAAAATATGAAAGAATTAATAATCATCAGAATGGCACCTTGGTAGCAGCATTTTCTGCCGCTCTTTCAGCACAATGTGATCAAGATCGTCAGCTGCAAAGGCATGAGGGATCTCATCTTCTACCTTGACCCCTTGCATATCTGTCTGAATAGAGCTATTTATATCACAGCCCAATGGACTCATTAGGTCATCATCAGAATACTCAACCCTAACCTTGACAGTAAGATTTGGGAGTGTTCGATCTTGAGAAAGTGTACAAACATTGGCATTAACTTCCTCTGGTCCAAGAATATTAGCACTAACTTCAGTAGATATTATATGATTTGGGTGAAAAGATGTGTTTATTTGAGTCCCTTGATTGTAGAAATCCTCAGCTATACCCACACATTGGTTTGAAGTAACATTTTGTGAACACAAATCACTTGCTCCAGAATCCACTGAAATTTTGAACTCTGGGATTTCAGAAGTAACTACTTGAAGAACTTGACTGCCATGCCCTTGGTCTTGTGACAACCACTCATCCTTCTTTTCTGCACCAAAGCTAGCAGAAGGGAAACAGAAGGCACCCTGCATATAGCATGGAATTTCATTACCAAAAAATGAGAGTGAAGAATTCTATGCATATGACATCTAATAGGAATAATTCAGCTAATATTGGGTGGTTTTTTTTAGAAAAAAAAAAGAGCAGAATTGATGATACATGTGCAACCAGGAAGGATAAAATATACCTTCTGCTACAATGGTCATTGGCCCAAGGCCTTATGGTCAATACTAGATGAGCCTCTTGTGATAGTGTGGATTATTACAAGCACAGTGCCTGAGGTGCTATCAAGCTGACACAAAAAGTTTGGAAGAGATAGCAAGAAAAAGGTGAGACGAACAACCCCCTTTTAGCATGGTGCATATGAGAAGGGGGCAATAGAAGAACTTATGAAGGCATAGAACAATCTCCCTTTATCTTTGTTTCTAGGCAATCAAATCCAACCTACTTTCAGACTTTATAGGTTATATGATTTGATCTTGAGCGCAAGGCACCTTTTCTTAATTTTATGCCCGGCATCTATTTGGGCTAAGTCACTTCAGTGTTTTCCAGTAAATTTGCTTGCGTAATCAGAAACAAATAAATAAAAACGGATAACAAAAGGCTCTTATTTCCATTATCTTGGTCAACTTGGAAACATCATCCATAAGGGAAAGGAGACTCAAGAGACCATGGCTAATACAAGTGGAGAAGCATTTTAGTCTTGTGTGATGTTACTGAGTGAAAATTTCACAATGGCAATAAGACCTTCCATGTTTTTATCACACAGAATGCTAGGAAGCAAAGCCGACATGTCACTAAAATGAGTGCAGAAATTGATATTGTGATGGACGAGTTAAAATACAAGAAGACATATCAAGAAGTGAATGCATCCAGATAGGTTAATGCAGTACTAGAAGAGGTAAAGTCACCTACACTGGTTTGCCAAGTGTAACAAAGACAGATGATTACTAATAAGAGGATTTCTTCTGTAAGCAAGGAAACACACTAAAAACAAGCTCAAAGAAAGCTATTCCCAGGAAATCTCTCCCATACATATGTCCTTTTTCTGAAAATCTCTCCCTTTCTCTCTGAAATAGTTCAATGACCAAAGATTTAATGGAGAAACTTTCATGAGTCACTAGGCTCCACGCTACTGGATGCATACTTTCCTTAAACTCCGTACTTAAAGCCAATCCATAAAGGACACCATCTCCTCCAACTCACCATATTTAATCAACCTTGATGGAAAATAATACTTCAAGTGACCTTCTAAAATGCCCAAAAACTCGATTGGTTGTTCGCAGCTAGTTTGTGGACTTAAGCAATCCATTTGAAATTGTAGTACACTACCCCTTAATTGGAGAGTGGCTAAGGATGGGTTTCCTATGGTGAGTGCACTAGTATGCATGGTTACATATTGGACAAGACCTACGGTGAGTCATGACTTAAGGTTATCAAGTAGTCATGACTTCACCAAATTGTTTCATTGTGTTGTCTCTCAACTTGAGAGAATACTGAACTTGCGCTAAAGTCAGCAGTGGCTTTAACCTACCGGTAAAATCGTAAGTTGATCATATATTTCTTATAGATTGGATCACTGTTAATGAAAGTCAGTAGCAATAGATATTATCAATAGAGGCATCATGATATCTCATAGGATTGAAACAAAGTGTCCCATTGGGTGATCCTAAAGAAGTGTTCATGTAAACTATGGTTATAGTAGTTCCTTAAGTGGAACTTGACAGAAGCTCTTTGAAAGTTGAGGCATGTCAATTGAACACACAATAGGAGGATCTATAATTCAAAGATGGTAAAGGTAGTCTTGAAAGACTAATAGCTTTCACCTTATTAGACTACAAACACCAATTCATGGGGAGGCTTAACACAATGGATAGCAAGTCATAAACTTGAGCACTTGGTGTCTTGTTTTTATTTACATAGGGTACTATAATGCATTTGATTTTCTGTAATGGGATGTTAAATCAACTTCAAAATTGGATTCTGAGGGAGCTAATACTATCCTATGGGTCCTAGTGGTCCCCACTCAAGCTCATATACCTTGTTGGCACAGTTTGTGAAGGTTGGATTAGCTATAGGTTCACTTTTGTGCAAAAAGGCGTTTTGATAATTACGCAAGGTTACATAAAGGTAAGTGAACAAGGTTTTTAGATTGGTTAATTGATTAATTAGTAGGCCCTATTGGGCTAATTAATCAATTAAGACCCATTTTGGGGTTGATTAAGTGAATTAAGCCCTTAGTGGACTAAATCACTTAAACCCATTGGAAAACCCCATAAATACCCTCTTAGGATTAGGGTTTTCATAACTTTTCCATTGAGTTGTCTTCCACCTCTAGAGAGAAAAAGAGTCATAGCCTCCGCCCTCTCTTTCCCCTCACCGAAAGTGTGCCAAGATCAACGAAGAGCCATCGGGCGAAAGATTGTGGGTCTACGAGACTTCCGATGACATTAATTTGATTTTTCATTACTTGGAATTTAAGGTTTGAGAACATCCAAACTTAAGGTTAGCACTTTAAACCTAAAAGATCATTTTTTTTATCAAATCGGCACCGCTTTCGTTGTTTAGATTTAAGATGCCAACAAAAAGTTCTCCTAAGAAATTAGAATCATTTGTCAAATAACTTATTTTAATATGAACAGAGAAACTTTATAATATGGCATTTGGCTAATAACCTTTTAAAGTGATATCTGTAACTTCCAATGGACTTTTCATCTTTGCAAAACACATTGTAGCAAAGCATCAAGGAACTTGCTTCCAAAATCATCTCCTCCACAAGCCCATGGCTCAAACTCAAGCAAATTTTGTTCCATTGTATCATTAGCGTATTTAACAAAGCATCAATCTTCTTCTTCAAATATATTACAATCCTTTATGTCATCATCATCATCCTCCTCTAGGTTTTTGTTTCCCTTAGATTTATTATAGCTTTATATATATAATACAATATCAATATATAAGCCATTCTTTTATTGACCCCTAACATCTCATGAATGTGGACAGTGAAGCAACACTACAAGAGGACAACTTCCATTCACCGCCACCATCTTCTTCTTCTTCAAATATTGTGAAGAGAGAAGCAACCAAAAAAAAAACTACAACTCATCACCACCAACATAAGCAGCTCCATCATTAGCAAAACCACCTTCCTTTTCTAGTTCTCTATACATTAATATAATACATTCCAACCACATCTTTTTATTCAAGCAAATAACCTAGAGAGAGAGAGAGACCATAAAAGAACATGCAACTTTTATCGGCATCTTAATTTGTATTCTTTCATATAACTATAATCTAACTGCATTCTTTTGTCCAACCCCAACATCATATTATACATGGACAGAGAAGGAAAGGAAAGGTAAGGAAAAACCTTCATTCCATCATCATCTCCCTTGCAAATCTCAATCATATTCTGATACTAATCTTGACCCATCCTTTTGTTCAATGCCAACATAACTCAAACATGGGAGAGAAGCAATGTTAGAAAAATGAAAAACTCCCATCCATCATTATCTCACATATTAAAGCAACTATTTCAAATCAATTTGTGCCTATATTTGTATGGTTGACACTATTCTTATCCCAAACCCCGTCAAAACATTCCTGCAAGAAATGCTGTTTTTTTTCTGAAGAAACCTTTTTAGGAATTGTACCTTAATAGGCACTTTAATGTAAGAGTCTAGTAGAGTCATGTTAGACAAAAATTTTGTGTTAACTGTAAACATCAAGCACATAAGAGGAAGATCCTTCACTAAATAAGGTTCCAAAAACAAGGCACAAAAGCTTCATAAAATGTTGTCAGAATTCTAAGCCTCATAAGAAAAATGATTGCCTAGCGACAAGCCACTAATATCAGGTAACCCAAAATAGAGAATGAAATATTAGAAAAGAAATTAATCCTAAACTTAGAAATCAATATAAAAATCTAGAATTCAGTCTGCATTTAAAGTCAGCAGTACAAAATTGGAATCAAACCGATGGAACTTTGCATGCCTTAATATCAAACATAAACTCAAACCATAAAATGTTCTAAGCTTCAATTTTGAGTCAAAGTTCTAATCACCTAATAAAAAAAATGTATTCATCATCAACTTATCAGACACAAGAAATTCTCCAAAAAATAAGGGCCAATAATTAAACAACATGGAACATATCCACAGGTTATAATAAATCAAAGAATCAAAATAAAAGCCACCTGTGTTTACACCCAAAGTCACAAATTTTGTTTGTTCAGCACAAACAAATGTGCAAAAGATTGAAATGAAATAAGGAAATAAAAAAATATTCCATACTTAAATTACCTCAGAATCACAGTGATCATCTTTCTTTTTAACAATTGTCTCAGAGTGGGACCTGCAAATAATGCAAAATATACATATGTGAAATTAAGGGGGCACTTCTAGTACAGCCTACGATTTTAATACCATACAGAGAACAAGAATGTAGGATTTGAAACTCACACTGATGCACCCAAATGCAAAGGGAGCGTAGTTGCAAATAACGTTTTCATCCGTACTTGCAATGGAACACTGTCATGCTCATTTGACCAGCCACTTTCATGAATTTCCCCCTCAGATTTAATCTTTTTTACATCATTACCAGAAATATGAGCCATTCCAAAGCCTCTATCTACACTTATCCATGACAAAGTCCTCTCTATCTACATACATTAAAATAAATAAATAAACATACCACTTAAAAGGCACATTTTAAAATTCCTAAACCAAGGGCTGTTGTTTCGATAGAAGCGGTTCCTAGAAAAAGTTCCTTTCTAAGCCTCCGTTGGTGTCAGTGGGTGTTACAAAACGAAGCTGGGGGAAATCTGCCATGTCTTCTCAGTCTGTTAACTTAAGGGAAGAAGATTCCTTTTTCAGCAGAAAATATATTGATTTCCGGGAAAAAAAATTGCTGGAAATATTTTCCGTGCAAACAAACAGAATGGTAGGGTTCGTTGTTTGTTTGCAAATTAGAGAGAAATTAATGGAAGAAGGTGGGATGAGAGATGTAAGACGAGCTTATTGAACGGGGAAATCGGGGAGCACCTGTCGGAGCGATCACGTTTTTCTGCTCAAATTCAAGGACTGGAACTCCCGCTCTCTGTAGCTCACGCTGTGTGGCGCCAGGGGGACGATTCAAGCGCTAATATTTGGTGGTCTTTATTCTTATTTAAAACATTATGATCGTACAGAATGAGGTCTATCTTTTAAATTTTGGAAAGATAAAACTTGTAACATGTGTTATGGAATCAAAGGAGGTTACATAAATAATTTGCATTTTGCTATAAATATCTAAGGATAACTGTGAACTAGACTTTTGCTATTCTCGATAAAGAATTAAATATTATATTTAATTATAGTTTTTTCAACTCCTATGAATATGAGACTCGAATCAATAAAAAGTTAAAAAACCACACCTTAGATGTATTTCATAACTCTATTTCTTTAACATGTTATTAGTATGAAGAATCTTTACAAAAGAAAACTCTTATAAGCTTTTGTAGAAAAGTGTTCTGAAAGATATAAACTCTTATAGAAAATGTTGGTGCACAACCAACAAAGAAGGATTCAGTTAGCCTTCATGTGATATGGACGGCTATTAAACTTGTACAAAGGAATGTTCAAATGGGTTTTTTGGACACACCCCTCCAAAGCTTAAGTAAGAGATGGAAGACTTATGCAAGAAAAAGTTTTTTTTGGACAAAATGACAATGTACCTTTCTTATGGTCCAACATGGCCATTTATTCCTTACCCAAATATAATGTCGTCTTAGGTGTCTTAATTGTATCTTTGATTGCGCGTTATCGTCTTTAATGTCAATGATTGTCAGCCTATAACAATTATTGTACCTTGATGAGCTTTGAAGTCTAGCATTTTAGTCTCATAATGGTTGTGTCAATCAATGCACTTAATGTATGTTGTAGTTAATACTTAGCAGGCGAGTCTGCAAAGTTCCCAAATGATTTATGTTCGTGTGGTGCCTTGGGGTAGACAAAAATGCTATATGGCTAACATGTGCTGCTTTGGATGGTGTGTAGGTATCATTCTATGTAGGAAGAGTGTAAGTAATTTTTATTTTTATTTTTGGGAATTATTCTTAATTTATTTTCTTTTATTCTATTAGTCTTATATTTTTGGGAAAAATCCTATTGAGAATTATTTTTTATTTTATTTTATTCTATTAGTGTTATATTTTTGGGAAGAGTCCTATTGAGATTTATTTTTTATTTTATTATATATGTGTTATATTTTTGGGAAAAGTTCTATTGGGATTGTGCTAGTGGAGTCTCATTCCTTTTATAAGTAGAATCCTCTTCCACTTTGAGTCATATTCTAATTACAAGTATATTCCCATTGGAACTGTGTTAGTGGCTTATAAAAGCAGGTCACCCCTCTCTATATGAATACAAATTTTTCAGAGAAATTTTTCAGAGACTTTTTTAGAGAGTCTTTTCATATATCTATTTGGAGGAATTTATTCAAAATCGAGTTGTACACATCTCGTTTACAGAGTGCACCCAAGGCGAGATCTGGTTGTTGAATCTTGGAGATAGACCACTGATACCCTAGTGCACCGAGTTCATCTTCGAGGAGGGTGGATCTATTTCAAGGATAGTGCTTGTCATGCCTCGGTCGATAAGTTTTTCTTCTTATTCATTATGTTATTTGTTTGTGTCTTTTGGGCTAGTCTTTTGTTTCCATACCCATAAACCCAACAATCTTGAAATAGATCCAAATGGAAGCTTCCCTAGTTCACACCCGTCCTGACACCTCTAAAATCGATCCCTTCAACGGGACATTCTTTAAGAGATGTCAGGAAAGAGTTTTCTCTGCAATTGATATAGTGAACTTGGGACACATTTTGACTAACCTAAAACCTTTCAGGAGGACCCTTGAACTTGGGAGGGGGGGAGGAAGAGTTATGCCATCCGCATGTCATATGCAAAATAGAATACCTTACAAGAAATTCCTAGGTTCTAAGTTTGATATGAAAGACCTAGGAAATACAAAGGTGATTCTAGGAATTAAAATAACTAGAACACCTAATGAGCTTAAACTTTCTCAAGAACACTATGTTGAAAAGATCCTAAGAAAGTTTGAACACTTTGATTGTAAACCAGTGTCAACTCCTTATGATCCCAACTCATAGCTGAAGAAAAATAGAGAACATAGTATTGCCCAAATAGAGTATGCTCAAATCATAGGGAGTCTAATGTACTTAATGAATTGTACCAGACATGATATTGCTTATGTAGTAGGTAGATTGAGTCAGTACACCCAAAGTCCTAATTAGGACCATTGAACTATTGTTTGTAGAGTTCTTAAGTATTTGAGAGGCACCATTAACTATGGTTTGTGCTTTAATGGATTTCCAAGTGTCCTTGAAGGATTTAGTTATGCAAATTGGATCTCAGATTCAGATGAGATGAATTCCACTAGTGGATATGTTTTCATCCTTGGTGGAAGTGCAGTTTCTTGGAAGTTTGCCAAGCAAACTTGCATTACTCGGTTTACTATGGAGACTGAGTTTATTGCCTTAGAAAAGACAAGTTATGAAGTCGAGTGGCTTAGAAACCTCTTAGCAGATATCCCTTTATGGACGAGACCAGCCCTGTTTGTGTATATGCATTGCAATAGCCAAGCTGGAATTGCTAAGGCTAAAAGTAAAATATTTAATGGGAAGAACAGACATATATGCCTAAGGCACAATATTGTGTGGCAACTACTTGAAACAGGGGTTATATCCCTATAATTTGTGAGGTCAGAGTTGAATTTGACCGATCCTTTGACCAAACCACTAAATAAGAAACTGGTATAAGAAACATTGAGGGGGGTGGGGCTTATGCCTATTACAGAAGTCAAGAGTGGAAGTAACCCAACCTATTAGAATGTAAAATCCATGAAGTAGGTTCATATGGGTAATAACAGATTACTTGTTGACTTGAGGTGTTCTATCAACTCTAATTGTATGAGAGTCCATCCTTATGGTGTAGATAGAGCATATTCTGCATTGAATAAGGTTGAGTGTTTACTCTTAATGAATACCATATTCCTTATGGTTGGTATGTTATAATGCAAAACATACTTGATGGATTCACCTATATGAGAGTGGAGGTGGGGTTGTTTCCTATGAGAACTTAGGCAGGTTCTCTAAAGCTCTCATGAATATCCAAGTAGGGCACATGGTTTATTTGTGCCAACCCATTTTGTACAACTCGTAGTGTAGTTGAGAAAACCAATGTGGATAAAAGTCTCTTGAGTTACATAAAGAAACATTGGTTCATAGAAATTTATTTTCACCCTGTTTTGTGATTCAATACTTATTTGTCATAAGATTGGTTCATAGCCTTTGGGCACCAATACTCATGCATTGGATTCTTTTTTCTTCCAAAAAAAAAAAAATTACGTTTACACTTTGTGGGGGATTGTAGGAAAAGTGTAAATAAATTTTATTTTTATTTTTGGGAATTATTTTTAATTTATTTTATTTTATTCTATTAGTGTTATATTTTTGGGAAGAGTTCTATTGAGAATTATTTTTTATTTTATTTTATTTTATTTTATTTTATTCTATTAGTGTTATATTTTTGGGAAAAGTCTTGTTGGGATTGTGCTAGTGAAGTCTCATTCCCTTTATAAGTAGAATCCCCTTCCACTTTGAGTCATATTCTAATTACAAGTAGATTCCCATTGGGACTATGTTAGTGGCCTATAAAAGCAAGTCACCCTTCTCTATATGAATACCAATTTTTTAGAGAATTTTTTCAGAGAGTTTTTTAGAGAGTCTTTTCATACATCTATTTGGAGGACTTTATTCAAAACTGAGTTGTACACATCTCGCTTACAGAGTGCACCCAAGGCGAGATCTGGCTGTTCAATCTTGGAGATAGACCACTAATACCCTAGTGCACCAAGTTCGTCTTCGAGGAAGGTGGATTTATTTCAAGGATAGTGTTTGTCACGCCTCAACCGATAAGTTTTTCTTCTTATTCATTTTGTTCTTTGTTTGTATCTTTTGGGCTAGTATTTTGTTTCCATACCCTTAAACCCAACATACTAGACGACGCCGATGAGTGTCCCACAAAAAAGCATTATAAAATATTGAAACAATGAAAAGACAAACTCATTACCAAAAAATCTCTTTTGTCTTACATAAAAGATATGTAATAAAATCACACTTTTTATTTTCTATTTTAGATATATTAGTTAAATTCAAAAACATGTACAAATATTATATAGAAAATATTTTAGCCATAAATTATGAAAAAAAAAACTCATAATTAGAAGTTGCGGAAAATAAGTAAAATCCTTATAACTTGAAGTTATATGGGAAATTATAATCACATAATCAAAAGTTATGCATGTAGTTTTTTATTCCTTTTAATCATATTGTATAAGTGGAAGTTGTAGAAAACGACCAAAAACTATACTTAAACAATGAATATTTCATATGTCTGAAGCTATATGCAAATTCGTACATTTTTGTTACGATAAAATATATAAAACAAAATGTATAGCCAAAACCTATGCAATTTTTTTTCATAATGAGAAGCTATGTAAGCCATATTTTGTATGATTAAGTCAAAAACTTGAAAATGTTGATATTTTAATTTTATATAGTTATAAACTATATAGAAAATTTCTCATAAGCAGGAGTTATGAAAACAATTTTTATTAATAATTATTTCATAATATAACCTATGTAGATTTCTAAAATTTTATTGTTTAACTATTAGTTATACAAATCAAATTTGTTAATCAATAATTTTATAGCCAAAAGCTATATAGAGAATTTGTGACTATGGTATAACCAAAAGTTATAGAAAACTAAATTATCAATCAACAATTTTATAGAATTTTATAACCATAAAATATATAGAGAAAATTCCATAGCCGCATGTTATGCAAAATATTTGTTTTATTGTAATAAAATTATTCATAACAAGAAGCTATGACAAATTTATTCTTTCATTTTTATTATTTATTTAATGTTGTCTAATTATTGTGTTAGTTTCTTAAGTTTATAATAATTATTTTACTTTATGATAACATGAAAATATTGTTTCTCATGATCAACTTATGTAGAAAAAAAAATCTATTTTGTTACACTACATAGCTTCTAGCTACATAGAAAAGAAATGTATCTATTTTTATATATTCTTATAATTAAAAGTTATATAATAATTATTTTGGTAGCCTGAAGCTACATAAAAAAAAAAATTGTATACATCATGGCCTAAAGCTATATAAAATAATTAATTTACATATTCTTATAGTTTGAAGCTATATATAATTTTTTTTTTTTTTTTGTATATTCTTATAGTTCAAAGCTATATACAAAAAAAATTATGTAAAATACTTTCATAGCCTGAAGTTTTGTGAAAGAAAATATATATTTCCTATAAATAGAAACAATAGAGATTATTATTTTATATATTATTATGCCTAAAAGCTATGTAAAAAGGTTAATATTATATAATTTATCATAGGTTGGAGCTATGTAGAACCATTAATTTATAATCTCTCATAGCTATAAGTCATATAGAAAATTTAATATATGTACATATATATATTGCACAACAAAAAATATGTAAGTATTATGATATAAAATTACTATTTTACTTACTTTCTAAAGCTATAAGAATTTTATATATTTTCATAGCCTGAAGTTACGAAATATAGATTTTTCTCATTTTTAAGAACTGAATTATTGAAATCCTTAATTTTCTATGATTTAGATTTGTATATATTAATAGTATTTTTTTCCCCTTCTAGGTGTAAAAGTTGAAATATCTAGTATTATAAATTTAATGTTTTGAAGAAATTAAATTACTTTGCAAAATGAAGCATTAACGAACACTATGTAAACAATATTTATTTCTAAAATAGTATTCATGTTTCATGAAAATGTATAGTTGTAAAGGTTTCATATTTATATATTTACTTAAATATTTTTAATTCTTTGTTTAGTCAATTATTTTATGTAATCAAAATATAATACTTGTTTGACTTATATGTGATCATAGACTAGGGTGTAATTTGAATCTAGCATATAACAACATTTTAATATATGATGGTTGTTTATTTTCCTAAGATGAAGTCGATGCCTTATCAACAGAAGTAGTAAACTTGAAAAGAAAAAAAAAAAGCAAAGTTTGTAGAATAAACCTATCATAGGTGATAAGAAAATTATTATTAAAGGTATGACATGTAATGACACTTGATGTGTACCAATTGTACAATCAAACATTTCATTGACTTTTACCAAAATTAAAAGAAAAATATCAGTGGATAGAAGGTTAACATATCTAACTTAGATTATTATAACTTTCTTTAAAAATCCTAATGGTAAACCTGATTGATTGATTGGTGACAAAAAATGTTTATTTTTAAATTCTCACGTAGGCTATTTAGTTTCTTATGTTGTGTCTTTTTATTTAATATGGAATATGTTATATTAGCTAATACATGCTTATGTTTTATTTATACATAATATTAGTTGCTTAATAAATATATTATAAAATGTTTGTCTCATTAATTGTATATGACATTGATAATAATTGATGTTATTATCCTATATATTAAGTTATGTAAACCTGATTGAAAACTCCAAAAGCGCTCATACCATGTCACCAGTGTCGTGTGAATTCATATGAAAGACATTTTGCATTCTATCAAATAAAAAATAATCAAACATGACTAACTTGGTTCCTCGAGGTGAATAATGATGGATCAACTCCTTGCAATGTTATATGGATATCCATTAAAGAACCAAAAGTTTCTTCAACTAGTGACTGATATATTTGAACCTTTAAAGGGTATTATTACATGTTATGCACATTTCTAATTTAATAAGACAATTTTTTTTTTGCCATTAGGAGGAGACAAGTTGATTCTAAAAGAATAACAGGAAATTTTGAATACGAGTTATTGTTCATGAAGGATAATTAACTAATACTGCAACAAATAAATCTAAAACTCATTGACTTGTGATATTCTAGTAAGACATTCAACCATTATAGTGGCAAACGAATCTAAGAAATGCATGAAGTATGATAGATTTGTATGTTCAAAGTCCTGAAACATGATAAATCTGTATATTCAAAGGGTTATAATTCCCTAGAAAAGATTAGCATTAGTAAAACCACATTGAAATATTGGTTATTCTTGAAGAGATTACAATTAATCTTATTAAAGAGGGTACAATCATAAGAAGGACAATAAAATGGCCCTTGAAAAACCAACAAGCTATACAACATCCCTCAAAGAAGAAGATGGTTCCTAAAAAGGCAATAGCCCTTAAAGAGACATAGTACCTAAAAATAGCGAGACTCCATAGGTCATATAAAATAGGATTAGAATAATGTCTTCTTTCTAAAGTAATTAACATCATTAAGAATGATAAGGATCTCAACTAGAAAAAAAGGTACAAAACCATTAGCCAAAGTGGAAAGAAGTAATCCAAACAGATCTAAACTCATTTAAAAAAAGAGAAATATTAGGACATGAAGTTTAATGCCTAAAGGTGTAAAAAAAAAAAAGAGAACCTGAAGTCTAAATCTTGTTGGATGAGTATTTTTATTAAAATGTTACAAAAAATGAGATCATGAGACATTAAACATTACTTATAACTTGAAGTTTGTAGAAGAAACTATGTATTAACTCTTGTAATAACTCATTTATGTAGTAGTCCCAGAAAGACTTCATACATATTTTCTAAATGTAGGTACAACTTATTTACATGGATCCATAGATAATGAAATATACATGAAAATCCCTAAAGGATTTTGAATGTCTGAAGGAAATAAATTAAAATCTCAAATGTGTGAAATTCCTAAAAAAATTTAAATTCTTGAAGTAATTTATTTAAAACCTCATAACATGTACTCAATCAAGCTACAAAAATCCTCATATAGATTGAAACAATTCAAGTTTATGTGGTACAATCTCCATGGTGAAAATCTTCTAAAAAAGAGTATGTGAATAACATATACGTCCATGCATTTTCATTAAGAAATAAGAAATTGAGATTTTATTATATATGAATGATTTAAATCTTATAAAAACTCTTGAAAAGATAAAAAAAAAAAAACAACCAATTATTTTAAAGAAGGAATTTGAAATGAAAGATATGAGAAAAACTATATAATGTCTCAACTAGCAGATCAAGTATTGTTCAAATGATGTGTTAGTCTATCAGTCAATATATGTAGAGAAAGTCTTGAAATGTTTTTATATGGACAAATTGCATCTTAATTCCCCCATGGTTGTTTATTCACTTGAAGTGAATAAAGACTTGTTTCATCTTAAAGAAGAAAATGAAAAATTACTTGGTCCAGAAGTACCATAACTTAGTGCAACCAATGCACTAATGTATCTTGCAAATTGTACTAGGTCAGACATAGCCTTATTTGACAATTTACTAGCAAGATATATTTTGCCCTAACTAGAAGACATTGGAATGAGATTAAACATATAGTATGATACCTTCATGAAATAGGTGACATGGGTTGATATTATTTAAAAAGAAACAAAATCGCAATAAATTGAGTATGCAAATACATAATCTCTTTCTGCTCCTCATAAAACTCAATCTTTGACAAACTATGTATTTACTTGAAGGAGTGTTGTAATATCATGGAGATCAGTTAAGCAAACAATGGTAGCCACTTTATAAAAAATACTAACAATTTATGAATCCAATTGTGAATGTGTATGGTTAATATATGTGATAAAAAATATTTGAGAATCTTGTAAATTATCCTCTATCAAAGAAACTTCAATAATATTACATGAAGACAATATTGTTAGGATAGAGCCCTTAAAAGTACAACATGATGTAATAAATTTGGAATTCATTATTTATTTAATGATATTTTAGTTTCACTTTTATCTATCCTTATTTCATGTACTATATTTTGTGAGCATTCTCGCTTGCATCTTTTGCATTGTATGTGACTTAGGTGCAATAGAAGTTGCATAGAAGATCTAAGTCATGAGTTCCTTGCAAAAAGATAATTTGTCAACATTTGGTTCATGGGCCTAGGAAACCCATTAGAAGTTGTAGTGCACCACCTTCTAATTGGAGAGATGACTAGTCTTAACTATTAGGATGGGTTTCACATGGTGAGTGCACTAGTGTGTATGGTTGATCATTGGACTAGACCTACGGTGAGTCATGACTTAAGGCTATTGTGAAACCAAGGTTTGGTTAATCTCGATTTTGATGATAACAAAATAAGGTTTAGAACTAATGATTATATTTCAAGTGTGATAAGGCAAGATGATTTCCAAAGTGGCAATCACAAAGACAAATCAAGCCAATGAGAAATCATGAAGAAGAAGACCACCTCAAAAAGAAGTGTTTTTCAAGACCCAAGCTTCATAAGATCTCTTTGTAAGGTAGTTGATGCACTAGGATTTTCATGCATTACATTCTTTACTTATGCACCAAAATCATCCAAGAGTTATTTTGTTTTAAATATTTTTAAAATTGAATGATTTCATATTTTCAACTAAAACCTTGTGTCAAATATTTTCCAAACTTGTTTAAAAGGTTTTAAGTTGAAAATTTTGGTTGTTGAGCCAAAAACGGCTCAATCGATTGAATCATATAAGGAACCAGTCGACCCCCTAGCTCAACTGGTCGGCCTCCAGCTCAACTGGTTGAGGGGTGCAAAAAAACATTATCTCTCTTCTAGAACGGTTGTTTAGTCAATCAAGGGTGAACATGAACCGATCGATCCCCACCTTAATTGGTCGAGGTCCGGTCAAGGGGCGTCGAGGTCCAACGTTCACCTGCCAAACATTAAATGTTAACGACTAGTTAACCGGTCGACTTGGGGGTCAACCAGTCAAACCCCCAACAGCTAGTTTGGTTTTTTTTCTCTATAAAAAGGCTTCAAATCTTCATTGTTTATGAGCTTAACCTTCCTAAATCTTTCTTGAATATATTTGAACCTTGAAAGAGTATTTTTTAGTGCACCATTGTTCTAAAACTTGATATCATTAATGCACCTTTCAATTATAGTTTTCTTGTATCATTTGAGCTTAAAGTTTTTGTATTAGGATTTTGTGAGATCATTTATTTGTAAATCTTTGAGAGGAAGAATCTAAGTGTGATGTATCACTTAGGGATTTTCAAGTGTGGGGTATCACTTGAGGGGTTGTTCAAGAGTGGGGTATCCCTTGAGAAGTATAAAGTGTGCTTGGAGGCAAAAGTCTTAGAGGGTGGATTGGAACCATAATCCAATTGTATTGCTTGAAGGCTTGGTTTGGAAGCCTTGAATTAGTGGAACTTCAAGCTTGGGATTGAAGCTAGAATAGAGTGGATGTAGGTCGGGTTGTGTCGAACCATTATAAAATCTTGTGTTTGCATTCTCTCTTCCCCACTCCTTTACTTTATATGCAAATGTCTTTATATTGTTTTATTATATACTTGCATATAATTGTCTCTTACATTCACATAGTTTGAATTTGCAAAAAAGACCATCACTATTTTCACCCCCCTTCTAGCGTGATTACCATAGTTGGATTAACCTAATTTTTCTAACAGCTATCAAGTAGTCATTACCTCACCAAGCTGTTTCATTGTATTGTCTTTTAACCTTGAGAGAATATTGAGCTTGTGCTAAAGTTAGCAATGACTCAGACCTACGGGTGAAATCATAAGCTGATAATACATTCCCTATGGATTGGGTCATTATTGATGGAAGTTAGTAGCAATATGTATTCTTAATAGAAACACCATGATATCTCTTGGAATTGAGACAGCGTGTCCCATTGGGTGATCTAAGGAGGTGTGTTTATGAAAACTATGGTCATTGTAGTTCCTTAAGTGGAACTTGACATAGGCTATTTGAGAGCTAAGATATGTCAATTGAATATACAATATGAGGATTTATAACTCAAGGATGGTAGAGGTAGTCTTAAAAGGTTGATAGTTTTCACTTTGTTAGACTATGAAGACTAATTCATGGAGAGATTGAACATAATGGATAATAGGTCACAGACCTGACCACTTGGTGTCTCGTTGTTATTTATATAGGATACTGGAGTTTAATTGATTTTCTATAATGGGATGTTGAATCAAATTTAAAATTTGATTATAAGGGAGCCAATATTCCTATGGGTCCCAATGGTCCTCGCTCTGAGCTCATATGCCTTGTTGGCATGAATTATGAGGCTCGGATTGGCTCTAGGTTCATTTTTATGCATAAGGGCATTTTGGTAATTATGCAAGGTTGCATAGGGGTAAGTGAATAAGGTATATGGATTAGGGTAATTGATTAATTAATCAATTAGAACCCATTTTGGGCTAGATTAAGTGACCCAAGCCCATATGGGCTCAAGTCACTTAAGCCCACTTAGGAACTTTATAAATACCCCTTAGGGGTTAGGGTTTCTATAGTTTTTATCTTCCACCATCCAGAGAGATAGAAAACCATAGCCTCCATTATCTTTTCCTTCCCATCGGAAATGTACCAAGATCAAGGTTCAAGTCATTGAGCGGAATACTTTGAGTTTACGAGATTTTTGCAATTTCGATATTCATTTTCACCCTGTGGATTTGATTTGGGAACATTTGAATATGAGGAATGGTTTTTATTAGCACTTTATGAATTCTTTTAAAGTATAAAATGTTATTTTTTCGTTGTGCATAGGATTTAGAAAAAGCCTAAGATAGTTATGCATGCTCCTAACTTGATCTGGACTTGGGAAATGGAGAGATTCTAGTTTTTTCCTTCAAATGTTATGTATATTGAACAAATCAAACGATGATATATAAAAAGGTGATCAAACAAAGCATATTTCACTAAGTTCTTCTATATGCATAAGCTTAAAAAAAGTGTTGAAATTGATGTTCAACAAATAAGATCAAGCGATAATCTAGTAGACTTATTCACAAAAGTTTTACCTACTACAACATTCAATAAGTTCATACATCAAATCAACATTCACCAACTTAAGGATCTTAATATTGAGCCATTAAAGATAGCTTAACCATGTTATCAAGAGGGGGAGCATCGTCATAGAATGTTAGCATATTGTGGACCCACATTTTTCACGTGCGTCCCCACTTGAAACGATGAGACTTGCTTTTTATGTGTGAAAATTTGATTTTTTTGAAAAAATTTCAATCACCACTTATTTTAGTTTATTTTTTTAAAAAAAATAAAATAAGAAAGAAAACTCTATGTGACTCTTATTTGGAAAAGACACGTTTGTAAAAACTAAGTCTAGATTCAAAGGTCAGGTTACCTATCAGGAAGGTACGGTGCTAAACCGTAACACCTTTCTAACCTCGTATATCTACAATCTCTACTAAACGAATGAAGGAAACTGTGATAATTAATTAATTAATCATAAATACCAAGATTAAGGACCTAAATCAATATATAGGAAAATAATTATAAAAGTATAATACAAGAATGTATGAAGTAAATGACAAGAAAATTATGCAAATTGATTTATTAAATTGATTAAAAGAAATGTTTCAAAAATGACATTTTTAAGAAATTTAAAAAGAGTTTATTAAAAACAATTTCGAATTAACGATTTAATTTTATTTATTTATAAAAAAAAAACAAAATGAATTTATATTCAACAAATGATTTGATTCAATTTTATTTGTATTCAATTTTCAAAAATGTTATTTACACTTATTGTTGCTAAAAGAATTTATTAAAAACAAATAAAAAAGGTGAACTCGCTTTTGTTCATAGGAAAATGATTCTTACTTACCTTTATTATGAAGAAAATTATTATAATTTTATTCACAAAAGTATTTCAATTTAATTTATGTTTAAGAAAAATGATTTTTACAAATTAATTAAAGAAAAATATTTTTTATAAATTTATCTACAAATTGTATTTCAACTCATATTTCTTTACAAGAAACTTGATTTTTTTTACTATTTTTATAGGAAGCAAGACTATATATTTTATTTATGAAAAATAAATTGAATTCAATTTTATTAGTAAAAGTTATGTCTAATAGGAAAATGGTTATATATATATATATATATATATTCCAAAAAGATTATCTTTATTTGGTCGAGAGAAAAGTTTCAATTTTATTAAAAGAACTTTTGAATTATTTTTATTCTATAATTTTTTTTCAAGGTTAATGTTGGAAAAAAGGTTTCAAATTTATCTATATCTATATCTATACTACATATAAAAGCACGAAGTGTTTAAAACTTTAAACACTTTTTTCTTCCAATAACAACCTTATCATTTTTACTATATGCTTTTATATCCTATCATTATTATATGTAATTAATTGTTTCTAGCGTATAAATTAATTACACAAATTATCATTATTTAAAAAAAAACTTAATTGAGATAATGATTCTCTTTTAAAAACTTATCATAATTTAATTTTTTTATTCTTCATTTATTCAATATAAAAGAGATTTAAATGAAAATAAATAAATACATAAATACAAAAAATTGGTTTGAATTAATTTATTTTTTTTAATCCAAATTTTAAAGAAAATTTTTTCTTTAATGTGTATTCAATTCATATGATAATAATATATTATTGTTTTTTCATTCTTCATTTATTCAATAAAAAAAAAATTTAAATGAAAATTGTTAGTCCAAAGGTTCTCCTAATCGGTTTTTGATGATAACAAACCATGGTTAAGTGACTAATTGTTTTGAATGGTAAAGAATCTCAGGTATAAATTTGGAAATTCATCAAAGGACCAAATGGATACAAGATTGAGACTTTGGGAAGACTTTTGATCATAGGAAATGAATGTAAGATGAATGTATGGGTGCACTTATGATTTTCATACCGTTTCACGCATCTTAGAAAACTTGGTTTATCCTTTAAAACTTCGATTTCTTTAAAAACCCGAGTTTTATCAAATGTACCTTAGACAAAATATTTTAAAATTGGCATATTAATTCACCTAAAGACTTTGCCCAAGTGTTAGAAAAGAAAAGAATTGAAAAAGATAGGTTTTCGGGGCCAAAAGGCTTAACCGGTTGGGGAACCGATCGACCTTATCCGGTCGAGGTTCAGTCGAGGAGTTCCAAAAACATTCTCTCTCATGCAGTAGCTTCCTCTTCTCGATTGAGGTTCACCCCTTCCCGGTCGAGGTCCGGTCGAGGCAACGGTAACCTGTCAAAGCATTAAATGCTCCAACGGCTAATGAATCGGTCAACCCCTAGCTCGACTGGTCGAGGCTCTCTTTTGCTGTTTTTGGCTCTCGAGCTTAGAAACTTATAAATTGAGAGCTTCACTTCGTTTATGATATAGAGAACACTTGCAATCAATTGTCTACCTACCTGTTCTTGACCAAAAAGCTCTCAATTCTTTCTTAGTGCATTAAATCATCACTTGCATATCCTTTAGTGCACCCTTGTGAGTCATCCTAGCTTTGTTTTGTATTTGAACTATCTTTAAGCTAGGTTGAGGGATTCATTTTTGTAAAAACTGAAGTGTTAAAGCCTGCAAGAGATTTGAATCTTGAAGATATTGTGTAAGAGCCCATTGGAGCCGGAATCCAAGTGTAAGAAGATTGGAAACTTGGTTGAAGCTTCAAGTTAGTGGAACCCTGACTCGGTTAGGAGATTGAAGAGAGTGGACGTAGGCAAGGAAGTGTCAAACCACTATAAAACCCGAGTTTGAATTCTCTAACTCTATCTCTTTATTTTTATTATTGTGTTTGAAAAGATTTTAAAAAACCCAATTCACCCTCCCCCCCCCCCTTTTGGGTGTTTTTCTTAATTAAGCATAGCCTTTATTTTCTCAATTGGTATCAGAGCTAGACCTCTTGTTTAAGACCTAACAGTCTAAGAGGAAATAGCTATTCCATCAAGCTCATCTCATACTGAAATTTTTGCAAAACATAGAGCTCCATCCCTATTGGAAAACCAAAATGACTTGGTTTTTACAATCAACCGATTTAGACGTATGGGATGTCATTGAAGATGGCCCAACTTTTCCTACTAAACTAGTTGATGGAGTCTTGGTTCCAAAACCCAAGCAAGAATGGAATGAGCTTGATAGAAGAAATTTTCAATTAAATGCTAAGGCTGTTTTTACTTTGCAATGTGCTATGGATAGAAATGAATATAATAGAATATGTCAATGCAAATCAGCTAAAGAAATTTGGAGATTACTTGAGATAACTCATGAAGGAACAAATAAAGTGAAAGAGTAAAAAATTAATTTACTTGTTCATAACTATGAATTGTTTTCAATGAAAGAAAATGAGATTATTGTTGAGATGATTACTAGGTTCACCGACATTGTCAATGGTCTTGAAGCTTTGGGAAAAACCTACAAGGAATCCAAGAAGGTGATGAAGATATTGAGGTCACTCCCATCAAAGTGGCATACTAAGGTCACCGCAATTCAAGAAGCAAAAGACTTGACTAAGCTACCTATGGAAGAGCTCATAGGGTCATTGATGACATATGAGATTAACTTGGCGAAGAATCTACAAGAGGGTGAAGACAAAAAGAAGAAGAACATAGCTCTCAAAGCTATAACCAATGAAGAAGAAGATGTTGAAGAAGAAAAACCAAGTGAGGAAGATGACGATTTAGCCCTCATCACAAGAAAGCCTAACAAATACATGAGGAGTGAAAGGTTTAGAGGAAGAAAATTCACCTCTAGAAGAGAACTTTCTAAAAAGGAATCCTCATCTCATGGTGACAAGGAGAAATGGGAAGAGAAAAGAGATTTGGTGTGTTTCAAATGCAAAAAACCAGGACACATCAAATATGATTGTCCTCTCTACAAAAGTGAAGCCAAGAGAAGAGTGAAAAAGGCAATGATGGCCACTTGGAGTGAAAGTGAAGAATCATCTGAAGAAGAAAAGGAGAAAGAAGTGGCAAACATGTGCTTCATGGCAAGAGATGATCTTGATGAGGTAAACTCTAACTTTAGTGATGAAGATATGCATGATGTTTTTGAAGAATTATATGAGGATTTTGCAAAAATTAGTTTGAAAAATAATTCTCTTAAAAATAAATTCAAGAACTTGAAAAAGAACTTGAAGAAGTGAAAGAAAAATTTTCAATTGTTGAAATATCAAAAAACTCATTTTGAAAAAGAAAATGAGATTTTGAGAAGTGAAAATGAGATTTTGAAAAAGAAAAATGAACAGTTGACCTCCTCTCTTATAATTTTTTCTTGTGGAAAAAAAATCTTTTGAAATGATCTTAGCTAGCCAAAAATGTGTTTTTGACAAACAAGGGCTATGATTCAAATCCTCAAAGAATTAAAAGTATTTTAAAAACTATTTTGTAAAAGAATCCTCAAGTGCAAGTCCTTCTACTACTTGCAACTTTTGTGGAAGAGGAGGGCACATTAGTAGCACATGTCCCTTAAGAAATGGATCTCAAAAGAATTCAAATGCTAAGGTTAAAAAGGTTTGGATTGAGAAATCCAAGGTCACTAACCCTCAAGGACCCAAAAAGATATGGGTACCTAAATCAACTTGAATTTTATTTTGTAGGGTTCAAAGAAGGATACGTGGTTCTTGGATAGTGGATGCTCAAGACACATGACCGGGGATGAATCCACGTTTGCTTTCCTTACAAAGAGAAAGGGAGGATACGTTACCTTTGGAGACAATGCAAAAGGAAGGATCATTAGTCAAGGCAACATTGGTAATGACACATCCTCTCTTATTGAAAGTGTTTTATTAGTGGATGGTTTAAAACATAATCTTTTAAGCATTAGTCAACTTTGTGACAAAGGTTTTGAAGTAATTTTTCAAGCATCTCATTGCATCATCAAAGATATTCAAAATGATAAAACTATCTTCATGGGCCATAGATGTGATAATGTTTATGTTATAAATATTTCAAAATATAATGGCCATGATAGATGCTTTTCAAACATGCATGATCAAAGTTGGTTATGGCATAGGAGGTTGGGACATGCTAACATGGACCTCATTTCCCAACTCAACAAAGATGAACTTGTTAGAAGCCTTTCCAAAATAAATTTTCAAAAAGACAAAGTTTGTGAAGCTTGTCAAATGGGAAAGCAAATCACAAAATTATTTTAAAAACAAAAATTTCATTTCAACAACTAGGCCTCTTAAGTTGTTGCATATGGATTTATTTGGTCCCTCTAGGACACCAAGCCTTGGAGGAAAGTCTTATGCATATGTTATTGCGGATGACTTCTCTAGATATATTTGGGCCTTGTTTTTAAGTAAAAAGAATGAAGCCTTTTATGAGTTTTCAAAGTTTTGCAACAAGGTTCAAAATGAAAAGGGTTTTACAATTACTTGTATATGATCATAGGAGAGAATTTGAAAATATTGATTTTGAAGATTATTACAATGAACATGGTATTAACCACAATTTTTCGGTTCCTAAAACTCCTCAACAAAATGGGGTAGTTGAAAGGAAAAATAGAACTCTTCAAGAAATGGCTAGAACCTTGCTAACTGAAAACAACTCACCAAAATATTTTTGGGCCGAAGCGGTTAACACTTCTTGTTATGTTCTAAATAGAATATTATTGAGGCCCAATCTTAAGAAAACTCCCTATGAGCTTTGGAAAAACAAGAAACCCAACATTAGCTATTTCAAAGTCTTTGGGTGCAAATGCTTTATATTAAACGCCAAAGACAACCTTGGAAAATTTGATGCAAAATCAGATGTTGGAATTTTTCTTGGTTACTCAACTTCAAGTAAAGCCTTTAGAGTTTTTAACAAAAGAACCATGGTTGTAGAGGAGTCCATCCATGTTATTTTTGATGAATTTAACAATACTTTCCAAGAAATGGAGAGTTTTGATGATGATTTAGGCTTGGAGACCTCCATGGGAAAATTACAAATTGAAGATAGAAGGCAATAAAAAGAAATTGGAGAGGATCCCAAGAAAGAAGAATCACCATTGACACTACCCCCTCCTCAACAAGTGCAAGGTGAATCAAGCCAAGACCTTCCTAAAGATTGGAAGTTTGTCATCAACCACCCATAAGATCAAATTGTAGGTAATCCATCTAGTGGGGGTAAGAACTAGATCATCTCTTAGAAATATTTGCAATAATCTTGCTTTTATCTCTCAAATTGAACCTAAAAATATAAATAATGCTCTAGTTGATGAAAATTGGATGATTGCTATGCAAGAAGAGTTAAATCAATTTGAAAGAAGTGAAATATGGGAATTAGTGCCAAGACCTTCAAATCAAAGTGTTATTGGAACTAGATGGGTCTTTAGAAATAAAATGGATGAAAATTGCATAATTGTTAGAAATAAAGCAAGATTGGTAGCCCAAGGTTTTAATCAAGAAGAAGGGATAGATTATGAAGAAACCTTTGCTCCCGTACCTAGATTGGAAGCCATTAGGATGCTACTTGACTTTGCATGTTTTAAAGACTTTGTTTTATATCAAATGGATGTGAAAAGTGCTTTCTTAAATGGCTTTATAAATGAAGAAGTATATGTTGAACAACCACCCGGTTTTCAAAGTTTTAACTTTCCTAATCATGTTTTTAAACTTAAAAAGGTAATTTATGGTTTGAAACAAGCACCTTGAGCATGGTATGAAAGATTGAGTAAATTTCTTTTGAAAAAGGATTTTAAAATGAAAAAAATTGACACAACTCATTTCATAAAAACCAAAGAAAATGACATGCTCTTAGTGCAAATATACGTTGATGATATCATTTTTGGAGCTACTAATGTCTCTCTTTGTGAAGAATTTTCTAAATGCATGCATAGTGAGTTCGAAATGAGCATGATGTGAGAATTTAACTTCTTCCTTGGACTTCAAATCAAGCAACTAAAGGAAGGAACCTTCATCAATCAAGCAAAGTATATAAGAGATCTTCTCAAAAGGTTCAACATGGAAGAAGCCAAAACAATGAAGACTCCAATGAGCTCATCCATCAAGCTTGACAAGGATGAGAAAGGTAAGTCCATCAACTCAACTATGTATAGAGGCATGATAGGTTCTTTGATATATTTGACCGCTAGTAGACCCGACATCATGTATAGTGTATGCTTGTGTGCTAAATTTCAATCTTGTCCTAAAGAATCTCACTTAAGTGTCGTAAAACGAATTCTTAGATATTTCAAAGGGACAATGGACATAGGCCTATGGTATCCTAAGGGTGATAACTTTGAATTAATTGGATTCTCGGATGCCGATTTTGTCGGTTGTAAAGTTGAAAGGAAAAGCACTAGTGGCACTTGTCATCTCCTAGGACACTCACTTGTTTCATGACATAGTAAGAAGCAAAATTCGGTAGCTTTGTTAACAGCGAAAGCCGAATACATAGCAGCCGGTTTGTGCTGTGCACAAATCCTTTGAATGAAACAAACACTTAGTGATTTCAATTTATTTTTTGAGCGTGTTCCTATTAAATGTGATAACACTAGTGCCATCAACATTTCAAAAAATCCCGTGCAACACTCTAGGACTAAGCATATAGAGATTAGACACCATTTTCTTAGAGACCATGCACAAAAGGGTGACATTATACTTGAATTTGTAAGCACAAAAGATCAACTTGCAGATATATTTACAGAACCTCTAAGTGAAGAAAAATTGGTTGATATTCGAAGACAACTAGGGGTGATTTCCTTATGATCTAATGATTGTTTAATGAATTCTTGATGAATTTACCTTATAATTGCATGATTTTCATGTCATATGCATCATATAGACACATACTTAGGGAAATGATCAAATTTTGACCAAAAATCAAAATTTTCTTGGCATTGGACATAAAAAATTGGGGATTTCAACTGAAAAGGGCAGAGGGAGGATCACGAGACAAGAAAAAGCACAAAAAATTGGAGCGTTGACCGTTGACCAAGCGGTCGACCAGATCATGGACCGGTCGATCGGTTCGTCGAGGCTGGGAATTTAAAGAGCCTCCCGCGCTTCACTTTCTTCACTGTTATCCTCCGTTTCTTCAAGGCTCTTCACATTTCCGCTTCAGACACCAGTTTGGGCAAGATCTTGGACCGATTTTTAGGCCTTGGAGTGGATTTTGGGACAATTAGAGGCTAGGACTTCAAATTTGGGACCTAAGGCTTTCGATTTAGGACGGTTTCTCCTCAGTCCGCGCGCCTAGGGCTTTCAGGTGTGTGTGATTCTCTTTCTACCAACTTCGTCTCCCTCATTTCTGTTTTTCTGATGGCGCCTAGGAGAGAAACGGTAACCTCTAGGGCTCAGGGCAAGCGCCCTACTGAGCCATCTCAATCTGATCAAATGAAGGCTCGCTGAAAGGCGAGGTATGACACGACCCTCTTCAGTTCTGTGGAAGAGTATCAGAGATACAAGCAAAAATTCGGTCAGAGGAAAGTTGTTCGAGAGAGAAGTATTAATTTCTCCCAACTTCAGTTTTTCGGGTTTGAGGGACTTTTTGGACGGATGGGATGGCTACCAATAGTGACGATTTCCGAGCTGATCTTCCTAACTCTGGTGCATGCATTCTATTCTCGGGTGACCTATAGACTTGGAGAACCGATCACTTTCACCGTTAGAGGTGTTGAGATCAGACTGAGCCCGGAGAGTATTTGCCGCATTTTCGACATCCCTTCAATTGGACTTCGGGTGTATGAGTCCAAGGTTTGGTCCACTGTGCCGGCTTTCGAGCCTAGAGAGGCTATTCAGAGGTTGTGCGACCTTGCAGACGCCCAGAGGATGGGCAAACCACGTGGGGACACCGAGTCCTTCATAACATGATCTGCTCCATCTTATTGCCACAAGGAGGACACCAAGATGAGGTCTCATATCTTGAGGCATTCCTCATAGACTCAATTCTGACGGGGAGACGAATTCACGTGGGGTATCTAATGATGATGCACGTGATATCATGTTGCGAGAGCACGACTCGAGTACTCCCCTATGGCCGCTTCCTTACTAGAGTATTCAAGGATGTTGGGGTTGATTTGAAAAGAGAGACAGACTACGAGGCCCCTCCCATTTATGACACTTATGATGAGCAGTCCTTGGGGCGGATGAAGTTTGAGAAGCCCACCGATGGCTCTTGGATTAGAAGAGTTGAGCGACCACTAGCACAGGCCCGGGGACAGGGACAGATGCATCCCGGAGTAGAGGAAGAAGCCGAGATCCGAGAGATGGAGGGTGGGTTAGACCCTTAGAGTGACTTTGAGTAGAGAAAGCCCGAGCTTGACATTCCTCTTCCACCCTAGTCAGAGGGTATATAGTTTGAGGCCACATTCTCTAAGCCTATGAAGTCGGAGCCGATTTACACAGCGGGACCATCCTCTCAGCCATCATTCACCGAGCTTCCTCACACAGAGATACCATCTCAGGCACCTCATACTCCCGATCATGAGCCTTGGATGGATTTATCTGTCAGATCAGTTCACTTGACACTCATATGGAGGAGCTCGTAGTAGTCAATGATACTCGATTCTACTCTATGGAGGATCGTATAGATCAGTATCACACTAGCTTCATTTCTGAGTTTGAGCATCTCCAATAGAGATTTGAGTGTATAGAGGAGCGTATGGATCAGTAGTAGGCTACATTTGAGCATCTCCAACAGAGTATTGAGCGCATCGAGAGTCGCCAGGAGAATTAGCATGAAGAGATGATGGCTTACCTGCGCTTCGTGTTTCCACCTTCTTGATTTCATCCAGACCCCCTTTGCTTCTTTTTTATGTTGCCAAAGGGGGAAAGATATTTAGGATCTAGGAGACCTATACATGCATGTCATTATCATATCATCTATTATGGATTAGCCTTGTTTCGTGTACATTTGACTCTGTTATGGATTAGCCTTGTTTCGTGTACATTTGACTTTACTATATATGATATGTTATTTTCATGATTTACATTGTTTCCTATTGAAAATCTGCATGTCTTGTTTATCTCGGTTTTAAATTCATAAATTTCGGATTGATTTATCCATGATTGGTTTGAGGAAGAGATTTCTTTTTCTCCTAGATAACCGAGGTTTGTCATCATAAAAAATGGGGAGATTGTTAGCCCAAGGGTTCTCTGAATCGGGTTTTGATGATAACAAACCATGGTTAAGTGACTAATTGTTTTGAATATTAAAGAATCTTAGGTATAAATTCAGAAATTCATCAAAAGACCAAATGGATACAAGATCGAGACTTTAGGAAGACTTTTGATTATAGGAAACGAATGTAAGATGAATGCATGAGTACACTTAGGATTTTTATACCGTTTCATGCATCTTAGAAAAGTTGATTTATCCTATAAAACTTCGATTTCTTTAAAAACCCAAGTTTTATCAAATGTACCTTAGGCAAAATATTTTAAAATTGGCATATTAATTCACCTAAAGACCTTGCCAAAGTATTAGAAAAGAAATGAATTGAAAAAAATAGGTTTTCGGGGCGAAAAGGATGAACTAGTCGAGGCTCTGGCCAATCGACTCAACCAGTTGAGGAACCGGTCGATCGGTTGCCCTTGTCCGGTCGAGGTCCGGTCGAGGAGTGACAAAAACACTCTCTCATCCAGTAGCTTCCTCTTCCAGGTTGAGGTTCACCCCTTCCCGGCCGACCTCCGGTCTAGGCAACGGTAACCTGCCAAAGCATTAAATGCTCCAACGGCTACTGAACCAATTGACCCCTAGTTCGACCGATCGAGACTCCCTTTTGCTATTTTTGGCTACCGAACTTAGAAACCTATAAATTAAGAGCTCCACTTCATTTATGATATAGAGATCACTTGCAATCAATTGTCTACCTACATGTTCTTGACAAAAAAACTCTTAATTCTTTCTTAGTGCATTAAATCATCACTTGCATATCATTTAGTGCACCCTTGTGAGTCATCCTAGCTTTGTTTTGTATTTGAACTATCTTTAAGCTAGGTTGAGGGATTCATTCTTGTAAAAGCTGAAGTGTTAAAGCCTTTAAGAGGTTTGAATCTTGAAGAGATTGTGTAAGAGCCCATTGGAGTCGGAATCCAAGTGTAAGAAGATTGGAAGTTTGGTTGAAGCTTCAAGTTAGTGGAACCCTGACTCGGTTAGGAGATTGAGGAGAGTGGACGTAGGCAAGGAAGTGTCGAACTACTATAAAACCTGAGTTTGAATTCTCTAACTCTATCTCTTTATTTTTGTTATTGTGCTTGAACTTGTTGTGTTTGAAAAGATTTTAAAAAACCCAATTCACCCTCTCTTTTGGATGTTTTTCTTAATTAGGTATAACCTTTATTTTCTCAAAAATCAAAATAAATGCATAAATATAAAAAATTGATTTGAATTAGTTTGTTTTTTTGAATCCAAATTTTAAACAAAATTTTTTCTTTTATGTTTATTCAATTCATATGATAATAATATATTATTGTTTTGACTTAAAAGAATTTATTTGGAGTGAAGATATGTAGAAAATGTTAGAGGAATATAAATAAATTTCCTTATTTGGAGTAATGATAGATAAAAGATTTTGGATAAATATAATATAAATTTTGAATTAAAATAATTTATTTAAAGTAATGATAGGTAAAAAAATTTGAATGACTTTAAATAAATTTTGATTTAAAAAATTTCTAAATGACTATAAATAAATTTTTGTCTTAAGATAATTTATTTGAAGTAATGATAGAACTATAAATAAATTTTTAAGTTAAAAGAATTTATTTGAAGTAATGATAGACAGAAAATTGTAGATAATTATAAAAATAAATTTTTAGATGATTATAAAAATAAATTGGTACTTGAGTTTCAACTTTTATCCAATATAATAAATTCAAAAGAAAAAAAACCAAAAATTTATATAACTATAAAAAGATAGCTATAAAAAGATAAATGCAAGTTTGATGTGAATAAGAGATTAATAAATTATGAAATCAACATTACTCAAATAACGCACGTGTTCCATTAGCAAAGTTTTTTTTTTTTTCTAAGTTCAATAAAAAAGAGATTTTCATAATTTTATTTACAAAAAAAATATTCCAATTTGATTTATTTATTTTATTTTAAAAAATATTTTTGCAAATTTTGACTTAAAAAAAGAGAATTTTGTTTTAGTTTAAAAAAATTGAACATTATCTAAAAGCATAAATTTGTTTAAATTTTATTAAAAACAACTTTTTCTTCTTTTACCATTTTATTGAAAAAGGATTTTTACTCTTTAAAAAAAAAAGAAAAATAAAATAAAATAAAATATTTCAAGCTTATTAAAAAGGAATTTAGTTTGACTTTAACTTTAAAAAAAAAAAAAAAGAATTTTGCCTTAAAAAAAGTACAAGTTTATCAAGAAATAAAAATTTTCATAAATTTCTTTAAAATATTTTTGGATAATTTTATTTAAAAAAATAGATAACATTCTTCCAATCCAATTTTCATTCAAAAAAATATTTTTTTTTCAAATTATTTAAAAAAGAAATTTACTTTAAAAAAGAATCTTCTCTAATTTTACCTAAAAAAGAATTTTCCTTGACTTTTATTAAAAAAAATAAAATTAATAAAAGATATTTCACTGCAAAAAAATTCACCAACTTCAATTTTATTAGAAAAGAAAGTTGTTTTCATTAGGAAAAAAAAAAAGATTTCATATTTAAGAAAAGGAGTTTTACTTTGTTTAAAGACATGATTTTTGGATTTAATTTCAATAAAGGATTTAATCTCAATCGAAAAGATCTTAAAGTTTTATAAATAAATCAGAAAAAGATTTATAGTTTTGTTAAAAAGATTTACATTTTTTTTCTTGGAATTTTTTTTTTTAAAAAAAGTTTCACCAGTTTATTTATTTATTTTTTGAAGTAAAAAAAAAAGCTTCAAATTTTATTATTATTATTATTATTATTATTAATGTATAGAAGAATGGAACTTCAATACATAATATATACGAATGAATATATCAAAATTAAATATATATTCATCAAGGATTTTCTGAAACTCTTGAGGGGTCTTAGCTGCTGCGAGCATGGCTTGTAACTGTTGCTTTTTGAGGAGAAACTGAGACATATCATCACTGGCTGAGATTTGTGAGGGATTCTTTAGGAAATACTGCTTGACTGCATCAGTATATATATATGTATATAAACAATTCAATAAATCAAAATTTGCAATATTTTAAATATACAAATGGGAACTAAAAATTGAATCAAGACTAAATGGAGAAGGGATATACCTAAACTGTATAATAGTTTATGGTTTGCAGATGAAACTTAATACAATTTCTCTCTCACTCAAAAAATTGAAATGAAAACACCCCCTGAGAGGGCTTCCCCTTGTTCCTTCACTTTGCATCATTTCAAGATAAATAGAAAAAAATAGACAAAGCCTCATATTGAAGCACCATGGTCTGAGGCTTGGGAAAGGTATAACCCAACTTTAACTAAAGTAATACCTAAGGTCCCTTAAGGTAGTACTGAAGGTACATTAAGGTAGTACCTAAGGGCTATTAAGGTAGTACCTAAGGTACAGACCCAAAAAACCAAAGGTCTCCACTTGACCACATAAGAGAATCACATAATGACATGGTCTAAGGGTCACAAAGGAAGGTCCAAGGGTTGGGAAATGTAGACCCCATCTTTAACTAAGGTAGTACCTAAGGTCCCTTAAGGTAGTACCTAAGGGCTATTAATGTAGTACCTAAGGTACAGTCCCAAAAAACCAAAGGTGAACCACTTGACCACACAAGAGAATCACATAATGGCATGGTCTAAGGGTCACAAAGGAACGTTCGAGGGTTGGGAAATGTAGACCCTAACTTCAACTAAGGTAGTACCTAAGGTCCCTTAAGGTAGTACCTAAGGTCTATTAAGGTAGTACCTAAGGTATAGTCCCAAAAAAACAAAGGTGAACCACTTGACCACACAAAAGAATCACATAATGACATGGTCTAATGGTCACAAAGGAAGTTCTAAGGCTTGGGAAAGGTAGAACCCAACTTTAACTAAGATAGTACCTAAGGGCTATTAAGGTTGTACCTAAGGTATAGTCCCAAAAAACCAAAGGTGAACCATTTGACCACACAAGAGAATCACATAATGGCATGGTCTAAGGGTGACGAAGGAACCAAGGGTTAGGAAATGTAGACCCCAACTTTAACTAAGGTAGTACCTAAGGTCCCTTAAGGTAGTACTTAAGGTTGATTAAGGTAATACCTAAGGGCTATTAAGGTAGTACTTAAGGTATAGTTATAAAACCAAAGCTGAACTACTTGACAACACAAGAGAATCACATAATGGCATGGTCTAAGGGTCACAAAGGAAGGACCGAGGATTGGGAAAGGTAGAACCCAACTTTAACTAAGGTAGTACCTAAGGTTTATTAAGGTAGTACCTAAGAGCTATTAAGGTAGTACCTAAGGTATAGCCCCAAAAAACCAAAGGTGAATCACTTGACCACACAAGAGAATCACATAATGGCATGGTCTAAGGGTCACAAAGGAAGGTCCGAGGGTTGGGAAATGTAGACCCCAACTTTAACTAAGGTAGTACCTAAGGTTGATTAAGGTAGTACCTAAGGGCTATTAAGGTAGTACTTAAGGTATAGTCCCAAAAAACCAAAGGTGAACCACTTGACCACACAAAAGAATCACATAATGGCAAGGTCTAATGGTCATAAAGGAAGTTCCGAGGCTTGGGAAAGGTAGAATCCAACTTTAACTAAAGTAGTACCTAAGGTCCCTTTAGGTAGTACCTAAGGTACATTAAGGTAGTACCTAAGGGCTATTAAGGTAGTACCTAAGGTACAGTTCCAAAAAACCAAAGGTGAACCACTTGATCACACAAGAGAATCATATAATGGCATGGTCTAAGGGTGATAAAGGAAAGTCCAAGGGTTGGGAAATGTAGACCCCAACTTTAACTAAGGTAGTACCTAAGGTTCATTAAGGTAGTACCTAAGGGCTATTAAGGTAGTACCTAAGGTATAGTCCTAAAAAACCAAAGGTGAACTACTTGACCACACAAGAGAATCACATAATGGCATGGTCTAAGGATCACAAAGGAAGGTCTGAGGCTTGGGAAAAGTAGAACCCAACTTTAACTAAGGTAGTACCTAAGGTCCCTTAAGGTAGTACCTAAAGTTGATTAAAGTAGTATCTAAGGGCTATTAAGGTAGTACCTAAGGTACAGTCCCAAAAAATCAAAGGTGAACCACTTGATCATACAAGAGAATCACATAATGGCATGGTTTAAGGGTCACAATTTGATGTAGTTATATGATTAAATGTATTTTTATTATTTTAATTAATTTAATATATACCGTTTAATACATCTTTTGAAAAATATTAAAAAGATAAAATAATAAAAGTTTATAATATAAAAATTTTTATCAAGGTTTAACAAAAAAAAAATATATAATACAAAATACACATTGTTCTCTTGTAATTGGCTTCCTCCCTCTAATGGCGAAAAAATTTGTCTCATCAAAATAATAAATTGTACAACACATCATAATACCCTTCACATTTATAAACAAATAAGTCATTAAATAAAAATTTCTGATTTTATAATATATATCTACATGACTTATAATGTGTTGATATGTTATTATTTACTTTATGAATCATGTTCGTAATGTCAAACTCTTTTGGATCTGATAGAATATAAAATGTCATTCACATGAAATTTTATATCATTAGTGACATATATTTGCCGTCACTAAGTTTATCTCTTTAAGAGTTTGCAATCAAATTTACTTGAGCTATATTACCACCGTCCGTTATGTACATATCATACAATATATGAGACAAATATTTTAAAATAAATCTACTTTATATAATAAGCACAAAACTAATAATTATGAGATATGCATATATATATATATATATTTTTTTTTTAAAAAGTATAATATTTTCATAATATGGAATGTACAATTTTAGAAGTTTCAACTTCTATAACTTAAAGATAATAATGAGCTGACAATCAAATCAAATTTGAATTATAATAAATTAAAATTTTCAGTAATTCGATTCAAAAACGAAAGTTTCATAGAATTTTTTCATAATTTCATGTTATGAAAATATATAAAATTTATATAGCTTTAAACAATGAGTTGTACAAAAAAATTTATACGAATATATAAGATAATAGCGTCAAGTTTTGAAAATTTATTGTAATTATATTGTTCTCTAAGTTACAAGGTAAGAGAATTTATTGTTTATATAATTCTACATATATTATTTAATTATAATTGCTTAAAAAAAAAAACAAAACTAAAAATAAAAGTAATACTAAAATGCCATAATATAAATTAATAATAAAAATAAAAGAGAATAATTTTCTCATAACTTTTAATTATAAAATTTTTTATTACAATCAAATGGAATATTTGCATAACTTTAGATTTTGAAATATTTTTTATATTGCTTTTAGTTGTATAATTGTAAAAAATTGTTGTGTACAACTTCGACCATAGATATACAAAATATTAATGTTTTTTATTATAAAAATATGTAAATGATATCTATTATTCATTTTCATAGCTTTCGCTCCATAAATTATTTTACATGATTTTATTGCAACAAAATGTAAAAATAAAAATTGTCTAACTTCAAAATATAACATACTTTTTCACGTAAATTTTGGTCATAAGAATTTCAAAAAATTGTAGAATAAGTCATTTAAGTTTCAAATATATATATAAATACATAAGACAAATTTAATTGACAATAAAGGAAATCCCTTAGATAATGTTTTAGATTTTTTTAAAATAAAAATAAAATTATAAAATCTTATATAATAATAGATCTTAATATTATACCGATTTAAATTCACTATATTCATAATATAAATGATAATAAATAAAATAAATCATTTACCATTGAAAATAAATAAATAATCTTAACTAGGTAGCATGATTGAAAATAAAATCATTATAAAATCTAACCAATATGAAAATATTAATTTTGACGAATATATCGATAACTCAATTTTATAGATATATCAAGAAATATTTTGACACAAAATATAGTTAAGACAAAATTTTGGAGAATTTTTTTTTTTAAAATGATATAAAAAGTAATAATACACATTTTAAAATTGTTTTATTGATATATTACACAATAATATCACGAATATGAGTTAAAAAAATGTGAATTTTATAAGTATACATTAATTATTAAACTACATTAAATATTATTCTAAAATAATATTATAACATATGGTAATAATATTTCCAACTTGAAGATATATTTAATATTAAAATTACAATATAGTTAATTCAAATATATTCAATGATATAAAATAAATGATGATACACTTATTGCATCTCGATTTATAATTTTTTTATTTATTTGTAACAACCAATTAAATGAAATTTAAAAATAAAATAATTAAAAATAATTTTTTTCCATAGATATTTATATCTATATTTATTAAAATTAAATTATAAAAACAATAATATATATATCCTAGTGTCAGATTCTTTCTTAGATTTTTTTTTTATCTTTTTAGTTTATTTCTTAGAATTTATTTTCTTCTCTTTTCGTTTTTTCTTCCAATTATTTTATTTTAAGACAATTATTCACCCCCTCCCCCCCTATTTTTTTATTTTATTTTTAACTTAAAAGTATAAAACAGAAAAATATAAAAAATAAAAACAATGAGGTGGGGTGAGTTAAAGAAGGAAAGAAACAAGGAAAATGCGAAACATGTTGCGTGTGATAGTGGGTTTGACTGATGATGGTTGTTGATAGGGAGGTATGGAGGGGTAATTTCAGAAATACAAATATAAATAGTATTGTGGACCCCGTATTTTTACGTGCGTTCCCACTCGATGGCGTGACTCGCTTTTTTATTTGTTTAGTGAAAATTTTGATTTTTTGAAAAAAACTTGGAGTCGCTACTTATTTCTGTTTTATTTTTTAAAGGGAAAAACAAAATAAGAAATAAAAACCCTAAATGTGACTCCTGAAGGAAAAAAAGGTTTGCTAAAAACCGAGTCTGGGTCTGGATGTCAGGTTACTTATTAGGAAGGTATGGTGATGAGTCGTTGCACCTCTCTAAACCCATATACATACGACCTCTACTAAACAAATCAAGGGAATTGTGGCAATTAATTAATTAATTATGGATACCAAGAAAAATAACCAATGTACAAGTCATGATGAAAATCAATATACACAAAAATAATGATGAAATCTAATTACAAGAATTCACAAAATAAATAATAAGAGAATTATGCAAAATAATTTATTAAACTAAATTAAAAAAAGATATTAAAAAAAATAGTTTTCAAGAAATTTCAAAGGATTTTATAAAAAAATGATTTTGAATTAATGATTTCAATTTATTTATTTACAAAAAACAAGTTTCAATTAATGATTTGATTCAATTTCATTTGTATTTAATTTTCAAAAAAAAGTTATTTGTACTTATTGTATCAAAAAAATTTACTACGAAATTTTAGAGCCCGTTTGGCAGTGATTCTAATGGGAGTGTTTTTATTAGAAGTGTTTCTTTCTACAGTGTTTCTGTGAAAAACATTTTTACGAGAATAAGAAAAAATGATTTTAATAGTGTTTTAAATAATATGTTGTATAAGTATAAAAACGCTTTTAATATTAATAAATTACTAAAATTGGCATACAATTGTTTGAGGGGAGTAGTGTTTCAATTTATTTTTTTTGGCCCCTTTTTGAAAACCATACCATTATACCAACATGTATCACCATAATCCAAATTTCATATTCTTTTCTATTTCTCAGCTACCAAACGCTACAGAAATCCTGTCAATCATTAACAAAATCGCTCTCGCTTTGGCTTTACCTCTCAAGTAGAGACCCTCCGGTGAAGATAATGGGAATTCGATGAAGTGTGGATGTTCCAGTTGCCTGTTTATGCAGGGATAGTAAACCACCGAAACCTCCCTACTTTGCTGATACTTGGGAGACTTCTCCGTCCACACTTTGGCCATCTCCGGACTCGCTTGCCGGTACTTCTTCATCCTGGCCTTCATTTCACCTCCAAAACTACATAAACTCCAAAACGAAGCGTTTCAACAACTTCAACCGCCTTTAGTTCTTTCTATTCCCTGATTTTGCAGAGATTACACTCATAACCACGCATAACCAAATGACACTGGGTCTGACAGTACTCTCTAAACTCCTCAAATACTCAGCGGATCAAACATCGAGAAATGAAGAAAATAAATTAAACAGTAAAATTCAATATAGACACGAAAATGCAGAAAAATAAGGAATATGGATGGAGAAAATGGGAGAAGTCCAAGAGAGAGAGTGTGGAGATCTGAGGAAGAAGAAAAACAATGGAAAGTGGTTAGAAGAGATGATTGAAATTAGGGCTAATGACGCCCGTATTTAAAGCCAGAGAGAGAAAAGACAAGGAAGAGGAGTGGTATGAAAGAGAATGAGAGGAGTTAGGGTGGTAGCAGACGAGAGATGGAAGTGAAGATGATGGAGACTGGATGTGGATACAACAGTAGGAGCGTCTTTCCTACAATGTAGTCTCCGATGGAGAGCGATGGAGGAAGAGAACGAAGGAGAGAGGTATGAGTGAAGGGGATAGAAAATATCGAGAATCACTTGGGGGTATTTTTGGAATATTTCAAAATTTTGAAGTGTTTTTTAAAAAAAACATCTATCAAGTGTTTCTCTAAAAATCACTTTAAGTGTTTTTCCATATTTTCAAAAGTGTTTTTAAAATTTGCCAAACACCTTATTTTTATCTTAAAAACACTTAAAAGTGTTTTTGAGGGTTAAAACACTTTCAAAAATCACTGCCAAACAGACTCTTAATTTGACAACAAAAATTATTTTACTTGCTTTTTTTAGAAAATAATGAATTTTTACAATTTTATTTACAAAAGTATTTTGATTCATTTTCATTATAAAAAAAAGTGAGTTTTACAAATTATTTAAAATGACATAACTTTATTTGCAAAAGAAATTTTAATTAAAAAGAAAAACAAAGATTTAAATCCTCTATTTCTAAAAAACACTTTTAATCTCATTTTAATTAAGGAAAAAGAATTCATTTAAAAAAAAAATTTTGGACAATTTTATTAAAAATTAATTTTTTGGGACAACTTTATTTACAAAACAATTTTTGGACAATTTTTATTAAACAAAGAAATTTTTGGACAATGTTATTAAAAACAATTTTTTGAATTCTATTAAAAACAATTCTTTTGGATTTTTCTAAATGCATTTTTATGAGTTTTTATAAATAATAAAAAAAACTTTCTTTTATTAAAAATAATATTTTAAAATTATTGTTTTATCAAAACACATTTTCCAAATTCTTCCTCTCATTTAAATAAAATTTTTAGTTTGTTCGATGTTCAATTCTGTACACACTCAATAAATATATACGAACGAATATTTACAAGAACTAATAAAAATACAACCAAATAAAAGTAAGAAATAAAATATGTACCCAAATAAACTTACAACAAGTTTCACGTGTCATCAATTCGTACTCAACCAATAAGATTGCAAAATGAGCTCATGCAAAAACAAAAATAGCACAAATGTAAATGTCTAGAGACATACAAAATCCTAAACAAATATTCAAATATTCAAATTTCAAATTAGTCCAATAAATTTCAGCAATTAAAAATGGGTCCAAATTAACAAAAATAACTCAACAAAAATATCTCACATATCTTAGATCCTAACCTAAAGTTTCCAAATTAATAGCCAAAATATAAGCTCAATTAATCAAACTTAAAACATGATAAATTTAAATAAATCTCATCAAGCCTAAATTTAATATCTCATCATTCAAACCCAATTTAACATACAAACCTAAATCCGCAACCAAAATCAACCCAATTTAATATTCAAACCCACATCCAAAATATACTACAATATTATATCATATCCAAATTAAATAATTCAAATGAGTACAACTATATAAATTATCAACTAATTTAACCCAAATTAACAAACTCCAAATTAATAAATTCCAAATTAATTCACCAACAATAAATTAGCCCAAATTTCATATTAATTATCTAATAACAAATTAACCTAAATTTCATATTAATTCAACAATTCAAATTTCACAAACAACAATTACTTTTAAAATAAAAGAAAATAATAACAATAACAATAACAATAACAATAACAATAATAATAATAATAATAATAATAATAATAATAATAATTGTTAAGAAAATTAGGCTAATCCAACCTATGGTAATCACCCTAGAGGGGGGGTGAATAGGGTGATGGTCTCTTTTTGCTAATTTAAACTATGTGAATGTAAGAGATAATTATATGCAAGTATATAATAAACAATATAAAAACAATTGCATATAAATTAAAAGAGTAGGGAAGAGAGAATGCAAACACAAGATTTTATAGTGGTTCGGCGCAACCCGACCTACATCCACTCTCCTCTAGCTTCAATCTCAAGCTTGAGGTTCCACTAATTTAAGGCTTCCAAACCAAGCCTTCAAGCAATACAATTGGATTATGGTTCCAATTCACTATCTTGGACTTTTGGCTCCAAACACCCTTTACACTTCTCAAGAGATATCCCACTCTTGAACAACCCCTCAATTTATACCCCACACTTGAGAAACTTCCTCTCAAAGATTTACAAATAAATGATCTCACCAAATCCTAGTACAAAAACTTTAAGCTCAAATGATACAAGAAAACTAGGATTGAATGGTGCACTAAAGATATGCAAGTTTTAGAACAATGGTGCACTCAAAAAACTCTTCCAAGGCTCAAATATATTCAAGAAAGGTTTGGGAAGGTTAAGCTTTTTAAATAATGAATATTAAAGCCTTTTTATAAAAGAAAAAGTCAAACTAGCCGTTGGGGGTTTCTACCGGTCGAGTTGGGGGTCGATCGGTTGACTAGCCGTTAGCATTTAATGCTTGGCAGGTAACCGTTGGACCTCAACTGGTTGAGGTTCAACCTTGATCGGTTGAACAACCGTTCTAGAAGAAAGAAAAAGTGTTTTTCACCCTCAATCGGTTGAGTTGGCGGTCTACCCGAGCCTCGACCGATTGAGTTGGGGGTCGATTAATTCCTCATCCGGTTCAATCGGTTGAGCCATTTTTTGGCTCAACAACCAACTTTTTCAACTTAAAACCTTTTAAAACAAGTTTGAAAAACATTTAACACAAGGTTTTAGTTGAAAACATGAAATCATCCAATTCTTAAAATATTTAAAACAAAATAACTCTTGGATGATTTTGGTGCATAAGTAAAGAATGTAATGCATGAAAATACTAGTGCACCAACAACCTTACAAAGAGATCTTATGAAGCTTGGGTCTTGAAAAACACTTCTCTTTGAGGTGGGCTTTTTCTTCATGATTTCTCCTTGGCTTGATTTGTCTTTGTGATTGCCACTTTGGAAATCATCTTGCCTAATTACACTTGAAATATAATCATTAGTTCTAAACTTTATTTTGTTATCATCAAAATCAAGATTAACCAAACCTTAGTTTCACAATAATAATGATAATAATAATAATAATAATAATAAATGGGGTGGAAAAGTGAGAGAATGAGAGAAAATGGGAGTCATCGGCCAGCAGTAGCTCGCCGGCGAGAACGGGCTGGCGGCAGTTGATGGCTTTTCTGGGAAACAAAAAAAAAAAAGAAAAAAAAAAGAAAAAAAAATGAAGAGTATAAAAAAATGGAGAAATGGGAGGAAGATGGGAGAAGAGGGGGGATGAGAAAAGGGCTACGTGGTACGTCTTTGGAAGTGGGTATGGTGGAGGAAGAGAAGGAAAAAAAATGAGTAGAGGAAGAAGAAAAATAAAATAAATAAAAAAAAATGGGGGAAGAAATGAGAAGGGGTGTGGAGTCGGCTGTGGTAAGAGGAGTTGCAGAGAGGGCAGGAGAAAGGTTGGGAAAGAAAAAAAAAGGAAAAAAAAAATGGGGGCTCCTTGTGTGGGAGTTGGGAGGGGAAGAAAAAAAATGGAGAAAGGGATGAGGGGGCCGCAGGCTGCTATTGGGAATGGGTAAGGGGAGAGTGGAGAAAAAAAAATGGAGCAAAAAAACCATGGGTCCGTCTATGAGTTTTTGGGTAGAGAGCCAGAGTAGAAGAATGGGGGGAAAAAGAAAAAAAAATGGGGGGAAAAATGGCTGCTGTTCTTGGGAAATGGGGGGAAAAAAATGGGGAGGGTCGGCTAAAGGGAAGAAAGGAGAGTGAAGGAAGAAAAATGGGAAGAGATAATAAATAAAATAAAATAAAATAATGATAGATGAAAGGTGAGGGGGCATGTGGTGACGTGGGGGCATGAGAGAGGTGTGGGAGGAGAGAGACAAAGTGGGTGGGGTAGGTAGGTGGAGGAGAAAAATGAAGAGAGAGAAGAGAGAAAAGAGGAAAGAGAAAATGAAAAATAAAAAAAAAATAAAACATAATATAATAAAAATAAAAATAAAAATAGTAATAGTAATAGTAATAGTAATAATAATAATAATAAAATAAAATAAAATACAAAATAATAAAAACTAATAATTAAATAGTGAGTAGGCTAAAAACATCACACGAATTGGGATTTGAAATCTAAGCACAAAATTGGGCTCAAAATTAATGTAAAAATAAATTGGGACAAATTTTGGAGTCTACAAGTATATAGTGCATGAAACACATAATATTTTTCTCATTACCAGGAAAATCTCATATTTCAGTTATATGGGTTTCCAAAACCATATATTTCCCATATAAAAGTCTGTAAACACAACTCTCACAAATAAACAGACAAAGCCTCATACCGAAGCATCATGAAAATTCTACTTAGTTATATTCATCTTCCCCATGAGCCGTCCTACTATCAATCTGTCGCTAAAGCCTCCAACTTGCTTCTTAGTTCAAGAAAAGTCCTATCATACACGTGTTCATCTCAGCAACAATCATCCTCCTATGTAAAGAAAACAAAAATAAGCCTAATTTCAAGTAGCATTCAAGGTCCAAAATGAATATCCAATGCAAATAAGTTAAGTCAAGAAAAATAAAATCTAAATTTACCTGCAAAAAATACCAAAGCCCAAATAACAAGGTCAACAAATAAGTCTGACATTTTACAACGAAATTTAAAGATGTAAAGAAAAATTTTCACTTGATTCTCTTGAAAAAACTAAGGTAAAAAGTGAAGTGGTGACCATGGAAATGAGAGGTACGGATGAGGTTGTCGACAGTAGGCTATGATGGTGGAGACGGTGCGATATGGTGGCTATGAGGTGCACAATTGGTGTGAAAATGGCAATAGGGATGCGTGAGATGCGTGAGAGAGAATGGAAGAAAGGAGGGTGAGAGAGAGAAATAAAAAAAAATATGGCGGAAAAGGAGAAGAATGAGAAGAAGTGGGTGGTCTTGTGTAGGGATGGCAATGGGATGAGTTTTTTCGGGTACTCGCCCCGCCCCACTCCTAATGGGACGGGGTTCAATTTTAATAAACGGGTTTGAAATTTTTTTTAAAAACCCGGGCAGGTTTATGTATTGTCCCGTCCCACCCTGCCCCACCCCAATTATATATAAAATTAATTTTAAAATTAATTTAATTTAATTTTTTATTTTACTATTTATAATATATAGATAATAATAAAATATTTTTAATAAAATAAGTTATAAAAAAATATAATAATTTAATTATTTATAAAATATATTTATTTTAATGTAATTAAAAATTTTAAAAGTAATTTTTTTTAAAAAAAATTAAAATTAAAAAAAAAAAGTTAAACGGGGCGGCGTAGGGGTATGGGAATTATCATACTCGCCCCCGTCCCGATTAATTTTTTAAATGGGACAGGAATGTGAATTGTTTTGAATAAACGGGGCGGGGTTGGGATGGGGCGACCCGCCCCATTGCCATTCCTAGTCTTGTGAGGGAAAAAGAGAGAGAAAAAATGAATGAGATAAAATATAAGAGGAAAAAAGAGTGGAGGAAAAGGTGGAAGAAAAATTAGGCCAAAATTTGGGATCAACACATGTTTTTTTTCCTTTCGTCCAAATGTTGTCATATTGGGTTTTAAAAACAATGTTTTTAATGAGGTAGTTGTAATTGTGAATGCATGCTGAAATTCTCCTTTAGTAGTGATGGTTATAGATAATTCATAATTGTGAATGATCTCACAACTATCCATAGAGAATTTTGCTATCCCCATAAAGAATTAAATATTGTATTTAATTCTCATTTTTTTAACTCTTATAAATAGAAGACCTAGATCGATGAAAATCACACCTTAGAGTTCTTTCATTACTCTATTTCTTTTCTTCATTATTCTTTTTATTTTTAACACAAAAAATATAAATGTTTTGTGAAATGAAAGTTTTTCTAAACTCAATAACCTTCTTATTTTATGTTTTTTAGACGTAAAATGATAGCAACTTTTGTATAATATACAAATACTCTAAAAATTATAAAAAAAATTAAGATATTAAAAAAAACATATTTTATATAAATTTTTTTTTTATCATTTTTTATAAAACAAAAAAAATAACAAGTACATAAAATATGAGCATAAGTAAATCGATTTTAGTTATAAAATTTTTGAAAAATTAGATTAAGTAATTTTCAATCATGTCATAATATTTAGAAAATAACACTATATGTATAACATTCAAATTGAATTTAAATTATCGTTAATATAATAACAAAAATCACAAAACTCACATTTAAAATATTTTAGGAATGACAAAGAAATTTCACACATATTTTAGGAATGAAAATATTTTAAAATTAATTTTCAAATATTTTAACTTATTTAATAATTATTAACTACAAATATATGATTAGGATAAAAAAAAAAAAACACATAGGATTGTGGACTGCATTTTCCATGTGTCTTCCCACTTGATTGGTGAGACTCATTTTTTTTAGTAGGTGAAAATTTGATTTTTAGAAAATATTTGGAGTTGTCACTTATTTTTATTTTATTTTTTTAATCAGAAAACAAAATAAGAAATAAAATCTATGTGACTATTTATTTGAAAAAGACATGTCTATAAAAATTAAGTCTAAATTCAGGGTCAGGTTATTTATTATAAGGTACAGTGGTGAGTTATAATACCCCTTTAAGCTCGTATACCTACGGTTTCTATTAAACGAATTGAAGAAATTGTACTAAACGAATTAAAGAAATTGACAATTAATTAATTACGAATATCAATATTAAAGGAACAAAACAATATATACAAAGATGAAGAAAAAATTTAATTACAATAATACACAATAAATGAGAAGGGAATTATGTAAATTGATTTATTAAACTAATTAAAAAAATATATTTCGAAATAATAATTTTTAATAAATTTAAAAGAAGTTTATTAAACACAATTTTAAATAAATAATTTCAACTTATTTATTTACAAAAAAATAATCAATTTGTTTTTAATAAACGATTTGATTTAATTTCATTTGTATTCAATTTAAAAATAAAGTTATTTACACTTATTTTATTAAAAGAATTTATTACAAAATTTCAATTTGATAATAAAAAATGACTTTTACTTAAAAATAAAAAAGAGTTGTTTCTTGAAGAGCTTGAATTTTTTTAAAAGAATTTTTAGACATCATCTTTATAAAAAAATTAATTTTTACTTATCATCTCTATTATGATTTTTTTTTTTTTGAGAATTTTCACAAATGGTCTCTAAGAGTGTTTTTGCTTCTAATCAAATTATTTTTCCTAGTTGGTAAAAAGTATGGTAAATTTCTAAATAATTTCACCAATATTACAGTTCACAAATTATTTTTTGAAACCATGGCACACGCATCAAAAACCGGTGTAGCAAGGGTAAATGGCTGGGTTTGGACGGTGGATCGAAAGAAAAAGATGGGTGCATTTAGCACAACGTCTAATTTCATGATCCCTAAATCTGCAAGTTGTGGGCCACAAAATCATGAAGGGCATTATCAATGTGTAAATCTTGACTCAAACACGTCAGAAAGTCTCAATCAAGTTCCGTCAACAGGCGCATGAAAAGGCTGACTCAAGAATTTCCTGACCAGCCTCCCCACGGCACCGCCTCACCATTTTTATTTATTTACATTTTCCTTCACTTCTATAAGTATACAATTGATTCCAAAACTCTCTAATTAACACCAATGCTATTTTGCTTCCTCTTTTTATAGCTCTTCTTATTATCCGGCGATGGCCACACCGCCGGCGACTATGCCTGATGTCGACATGGATACCAATCCCTTGCTGTCAGGGGTTCTTTCGCATACCAATATGGGCACCACCAAAAAGCATAGAAGGCGCCGATCGGCCAGCAGGCCATCGCCAGCACCGTCGCAGCCGCTACGTCGGCAGTCTTTTAGCCGAGATATAGGCCACGCAGCCGCCGAGACTTATCTCGTCACTCGCCTCAGCTTTAAGCTTCTTCGATATCTTGGGTATTATTTCTTTATCATTAGGCTCTGTTTTGTTTCACAGAAAATAGTTTCAGTACGAGTTTTCTTTCACCAGGAGCAATGTGCTTTTATTTCGAGGGTTGATGCGCGACTCATATAATTTATGATCAAATGATTAGGGGGAATTTGTCTGAGGTTTTTCTCTCAGTTTTTCATTTTTCAAGGAGATATCGATTTCTCTCCATTCATTTTTCTGTCAACTTAGTTTGTGGTGTTCATAGTTTAGATCTTTCTGGCCTTTGGGGCTTGCTATGTCGATTTTGTTGCTTTTCTGTTGTGTGGGATTCAACTAAGAATTTCACAACCTGATTGTTGGAGTTATATATTTTCCCTTGAAATATGTCTCTGACTTGAATTCGGTTTCTGCTTTATTAGAATTTCTTTGAGCTAGGGAGAGATTTAAATTATGGGACTGGAAGGTAAAGGTCAGAACATATGCCCTTGAGGGCTGATCAAGTGACAAGGGTTAGGGTGGAGGGGTGGGAGGTTCCAAGTTCAAGCCCCAACAAGGACCAAAAATAGATATCTTACCTGTTGAAAAAGGATCTAGAATGCATGATACAATTGCAAAAGAGGTTTTTTTGGTTGAAAGACCATAAAATAGAATATTATCCATCCCTACTATTGGTCTTTGTTATGACTTTCACTTATCAATCCCAATTTAAATGCAAACATTTTTGGAAGCCTGATACTTAAGCATAATTCTTTTTGCTAATGGTATAAGGTTGGTCTCTGCTTAGGGAATGGCTGGATCATTAATGGTCCTTCTAAAGAATAAAATAGCAAATTGAGATTGTTATGCTGTGGGTTATTCCTTCCTTGGACAAAAACTTATGGATAAACAAGCTTTAAATAGTTTGGATAGATAGGATAAGGTGGTGCCTTTTGAGTTCCATTTCATTTTTTCTAGGTTGTTTTGGAGCTTGACTTCTGTTGAAGGTGGCCTTTGTTGCATAATAAATGGCCAGTTTGAAGAAGAGTGAGCTCTTTCCTATGAGTAAGCGCTATATGTGGCTTTGTTGCTTGGTTTTAAGGTGGTCGAGTTACTTTATTTTTGGGCCTTCCCTTGGGTGACCATTTCAAGTCTACTTTCGTGTGAGATGGAGTGGAGGAAAGGTTTCATAAAAGGTTGGTCTCTTAGGAAAAAAACCTTGTCTAACTGGTGAAATCAATTCTTATATAAGAGTACTTCTTCTAATTTGCCCATTTATTGTATGCCTCTATTTGCGATTCTTAGAATGGTCCACCTAATGCTCAAGAGGATTCTTCCAAGAGAGGGATTGTTTTATGGCAAAACGCGTGCATCGCGTTAATGTGGGTGGTGTGGTGGGAAAGAAATACAAGGATTTTCGAGGACAAAGCAAGGAATTCTGAGTATCTTTGGGATTCTATTTGTTTTCTTACCTCTTTTTGGGCTTTTTGTTCTAAGGTTTTTAAGGGGATTCCTCTTAACATGTTACAACTTGATTGGTTAGCGGCGTGTAACTAGAGTGTCTACTTTTCTCTTCTTGTACTTTCTTATATTTGATTACTTGTAGTCTTGTTTTTCTTTGATGGGAGGATTCCTCATCCTTCTAATTGATTGTACCTTCTTTTTATCAATATATTCCTTTGTCGTTTCCTATCAAAAAAAAGAAAAAGAAAAAAAGAATGGTCCACCTAATGGTCAAGAGGATTCAAAGCCACTTTAGTTCTTAAGACCGCGGCTAGAGAGGAAATTACATTTTGCCAAAGTGGTTGGTTGTCTACTAAGAGAAAGTTTATGGGTGATTTAGGTATTAGAAACCTATCAATGCTGAACAAAGTACTTCTTACTAAAAGGTTATAGAAATTCCAGTGGAGCAAGGTTTTTTTTCAAATGCTAGGGAGAGGAGGAAGGTTTTTGGAGTAGGTTTTTGGAAAATGACTAGAAGGGGGTTCAAATACTCTTCATTGTAGAATAACTTTATTGATAGAAGATGGTCATATGTCAAAATTCTGGCTTTATGTTTGGTGTGAGGAGTTTTCATGGAGAGTTCTCTTCTTTCTCTTTCTCTCTCGTGCGTGCTTTCTCTTTCTTGTTCTTTACATTGAACATTACTTTGTATAAAGATGCTTAAATTGTGGATATTTGGGTTAGGAGGGGTTGGTAGGGTCTTCTAAGCCCTTTCTTCTAGATGAGCTTCCATGCTTGGGAGTTGGAGAAGGTGTGAGTTTCTTGGTGTTTATTCGGAGCGGTTGTTAGGATAGTTTGGTTTGGCAGTGTGACAAGAGTGGGAAGTTTTTTTTTTTGGTCAATTCCATCTGTGTGACCTATAGGTGGCTTCTAGTGGTTTGTTCCACAAAAAGAAGTGTGAAAGTTCTCTCAAAAGTGGGCTTCTATGTAAGAAGATTTTGGCTAATTAACTAACTTACAAGAAAGGGCTGACTTTGGTTAACGAGTGTTGCCGCTGCATGCATTGTGAGGGATGATTGACCACATCTTGATCCATTTTGGGAAAGCTTGCTTCTTGTGGCAACCTTTTTTCCCTCCCTCATTGGTATTTCTTGGGTGCTTCCTTAGTCAATAAAGTAGTTGTTGAACAAACTATTCTATGGCCTCGCCAAATAAGGATTACCTTTCGTCTAGGAGCACAATCACAGGCACCACCCGAAAAGTTAGCTTTAGACGGAAAGCCATAGTCATGGCCTAAAATTGGAATCTCCAAAACAAAAATCGGAGTAGGGACTTGATCTGTTGTAGGCGCTGCTGAAGCCCGAGCTATAGCTGTCATGTCACTAATCTATCTGTTGGCATGAGAGTTTGTGGGAAAGAGGAGCAAGAAAGTGTATAATAACACCTTTGTGCTTGTTTTAATGGTTTTGGGATGGATGGACCCACAAAAACTTCGAAGACTTAGAGAGTTGGGATCGGGTTTTAAAAAAGACTCTTCACAAACCGCCTTTTGAGTGATCTAGGAATTCCATGGTGGTTTCTAATTCATTTTTCGGGTTCCATTGGTGGAATGGAGGAAGATTAATCTGGTATAGGACCTTTTTTGTTTTTCTTTTTATTTGTTTGGGCACTTTGTATATTTCCTATACTGTTTGGTAACCTGCTACCAGTTTTCCTGATTGTTTCTACTTTTCTGGAATAGATTTAGAAAATGAAAACTAGTTAACACATGCTTGGATGAGTATATTGAATTCCAATGCATTAATTAGGATGCTTATGGTGATCACGATGATTGTACCCTCGTCAGCATGGTGCAAGTATATTGGTGATGACAGTGGCAGCTGTAGTAGTGGTGATATTTTTGTTGCTTAGGTGACAATGATGGTGGCAACAACTGGCTGTTGGTGCAATGGTAGTGTGGCTATCCAATTGAGCATCGTGTTTGTTTTTTTCCCAGACATAAAAATCATGTTAAAAAATTTAGCACATTGTGGAGAAAAATTGTATTTCTTTTCATATCTTGAAAGTATACAACCAATGAAATATATATATATATATATATATATATATATAAATAACAACGGAAAGGAAAGAAAAAGGAAGAAAGTAAAGAATAAAGGAGAATCCCTACAAATTAGGGATTATCATAGTTTTAAAAGGCTCAAGGCGCAAAGTCCTTCTGGAGCTTGAGACGCAAGACACACCTAAGGCGTGGGCTTTAGTGAAGTGAGGCGCATCTTATTTCACATTTATATTTTTATATAATTTAATCAAGTGCCCAAAAATTTTCCTCTAATTTTCCCCTTCTTCGTCTTCTTCTCTTTTTCTCACTGTTTAGGAGGCTAGGGCATTTTTTTGTGTTTCACAGGTCCAAAATGAGCATATATTGGGTTTTGGAAGAAGAACATGCCAAAATGGTGTTGTTTTTGCCTTTTTTTTCCCCTAAAAAGACTAGGCTTCTAAACGATGTCGTTTTGGTCTTAGGAAATTAAAAAAACAAAACTCTCGTCGTTCTCCCTTTGTTGCTCTACAACTTGTTGTCAGAGGGTGAGAAGATGACTAGAAGAAGAAGAAGATGACGACAGAGGATAGAGGTACACCTATTAGGGGCGTCGTGCTTGGCCGGAGGCGAGTGCCTTGCGCGCCTAATTAGTGCCTCCGTGAAGGGGTGACACTTGCAGTCAGGCGAGGCGCCAAAGTGTGGTGTCGCATCTAGGCACGCCTTTCACAACTATGGGGATTATATATATATCAAATATAGAAGGAGAAGAAGAAGATGATGATGACAGAGGATAGAGGTGCACCTATTGGGGGTGTCACGCTTGGTTGGAGGTGAATGCCTTGCGTACCTAATCAGCGTCTCTGTGAAGGGGTGGTGCTTGTAGTCAGGCGAGGCGCCAAAGTGTGGTGTCGAGCCTAGGTGCGCCTTTCACAACTATGAGGATTATATATATAAAATATACACCTAGCTACATGCATATATATAGTTGTACACACAACTGTACAACTTACACAATTGTATATTACATTTGTATATCTTTTGCAGTTGCATATTACAACCGTAATAATATTTGATAGCTGTAATAATTTTCAATACTCCCCCTTAAGCTGGTGAATGAATATTATCTATTCCCGACTTGCCAATAAAAGATTGAAATTCCAATAAAAAATAATAGATTGAAATGCAGTACGACTCAATTCTTTAGTTAGTACATCTACAAGTTGACCCTTGATTGACACAAATGGAGTACAAATTAGTCCGCTATCTAATTTCTCTTTTATAAAATGCTTGTCTACTTCCACATGCTTGGTGCGGTCATGTTGCACAAGGTTATGTGTAATATCAATTGCTGACTTATTATCACAATATAGCTTCATAGGTCCTTTTCAAGCAATCTTTAGATCTTCCAAAATTATTTTCAATCATAGAAGCTCACAAACTCCTAATGCCATAACTCTAAACTCAACTTCTGCCCTTGACCTTGTAACTACATTCTGCTTCTTGTTTCTCCACGTTACAAGGTTACCTCCGAGAAATGTACAATAACCTAAAGTCGATCTTCTATCATCAATTGATCTAACATAATTTGCATCCGTGTATGCTTCCAATGTCAATTCATTACCTTTTTTAAACAACACTTCCTTTCCTAGAGTACCGTTTAAGTATTGTAGAATTCAATGTGCTACTCGAAGATGTACTTTTTTTGGGTTGTGCAGAAATTGACTCGCCACTCCTACAACATAGGTTATGTTTGGCTTGGTATGAGAAAGATTGTGATTCTGTTTAATGGGTGTCTCCACTAGTTTACACCTAGTTTCCTTGTTTCAATTAATAAATCTAGCACATACTTTTGTTGGGATATAAAGATCCCATGTCAAGGGTGAGCCACTTCAATGCCAAGGAAGTATTTTAACCTGCCAAGTTCTTTAACCTCAAATTCTTGCAATAAACACCTTTTCAATGCCTTCATTCCTTGCAAGTCACCTCCTGTTACCACTATGTCATTCGCATAAACTAATAAAACTGTAACTGTCCCTAAAGCGGAATGTTTAACAAACAATGTGATCACCCTAACATTCTTTATGTCAATTTGCTGCAAACTCCATCGACGATTAGTTGCTAAAGATAATAGGATTCTTATAGTATTCATTTTTGCAACAGGAGCAAATGTTTCAAGATAATCTATTCCATAAGTTTGAGTATACCCCTTAACCACTAATCTTGCCTTATAACATTCAAGTGATCAATCTGCTTTATGTTTCACAGTAAAGTCCCATTTACATCCTACTAACTTCTTTCCTAGAGGCAGTTCCACCAAGTCCCATGTTTTGTTTTTCTCAAGTGCATCCATCTCCACCTTCATAGCTTCTTTTCACTCTTTAATTCTCATTACTTCAGGGACAGTTTTTGGGATAGTTATAGTGTTGAGGTGGATAAGAAAACTTTTATGACCACTAGATAACTTCTCATAAGACACAAAGTGAGACAATTGATATACAGGCTGTTGAGTACACTTCCTAACACCCTTTCTAATTGCTATAGGAAGATTATAATCATCAACAATAGACACATTACTTTCATAATCTTTTGAATTAGGAGTTACCTCAATATTATTTGCACTAGAGATTGGTTCTGAATTATGAACCTGCATTAGTTGAATAAGGGGTTCCTTTTTCCTTGAATATACCTACAATGGGCAAGTAACACTTTGAATTTGTTTATCCTTGGCCATTGGACTGAGAGTACTTAGATCTAACTCATTTGGTAAAGGACCGAAATCAAATGATGATGGAGAAGATGGAGGATTTTGATTTTGTGAGGATGGGAAGGATGAAAGATCAAACAAAAACAAATCTCTATCATTATCTTCCATGAATGATATCTCTCCCTGAAGATAAGGATTAGGAAAGTAATTTTTAGTTTCAATGAATATTACATCTATAGAGTCAAAGAACCGTTTTGTTGGAGGATGATAACACTTGTACCCTTTTTGTGTAGAAGAATATCCCACAAAAATGCACTTAAGAGCCCTTGGATCAAGTTTCCCATGGTTATTTGAATGAATATAAACAAAGGATATACACCTAAAGACTCCTAGGAACCAAGTGATTTATTGTTTTGAAGTTAGGAAATTTTTTTGAAAATAGTTGCATGGGGCTGTTATAATCAAGCACTCGAGTAGGCAATCTATTAATCAAATGTGTAGCAGTTAAGACAACTTCTATCCAATAATTTTTTGGAACATTTTTTTGGAAAAGAAAAGCTCGGGTAGCAGCTAGAAGCTGACCATTTTTCCGTTATACCACACCATTTTGTTGTGGTATATTAGTGCATGAAGACTCATGAATGATTCCTTTTTCTTCGAAGAATGGTGACAACACTTGATTAAAATAATCCCTAGCATTGTCAGACCAAACTCTTTTTATCTCAACCCCAAATTGATTTTTCACCATGTGGAAAAAATTTTGAAAGGTGAAACTGACATATGATTTTTGTTTTAGGAGAAAAACCCATGACACTCGAGTACAATTGTTAATAAATGAGATAAACCAACGAGCCCTAAAGATATTATGAACTGTAAAAGGTCCCAAAACATAACTATGAATAAGAGTGAAAGGCATCGAAGCTCTTGTATTACTTATTGGAAAAGAAGCAAGCTTATGTTTTGCAAGTTCACAAACATCACAATGAAATTGACCCAAATCAAATCCTTTAAACAAACTAGGAAACATTACTTTAAGAATACTAAAAGAAGGATGATCAAGACAAAAGTGATATAACCATATTCTATTTTTATTTGAAGGGGAAGACTCAGAAAGTAGAGACAATGGAATAAAACCCTTAGTGTTATTTCGTCCATCAGGTTCCTTAAGAAAATAGAGTCCATTCTTCTCCTTAGCAAGTCCAATTGTCCTCCCCATGCTCCAGTCCTGAAATTTACACACTGTAGAAGAAAAGTCACCACATAGTTTAAATCCTTTGTAAGCTTGTGAATTGAAACTAGATTGGTAGATAATTTTAGTACATGTAGAACTTTTTTAAAACAAGGTTCTAATTTATAATTACATCCCCTTAACTAACAACTGTAACCAATGTTCTATCAGTAGGAAAAATTTTCTTGTTACTAGGACAAGGACTATAAGAGACAAACCCATGAGAAGATTGGGTCATATGATCCATAGCCTTGGAATCCACTACCCATGCTTCTTTGGAGATCAACACATTAAGTGCATAGGGCTGAGAATTACTTGAAAAAGGCAAGGAACAAGTACCACTTGTAGGTTTCTCTAATGTCCCCATAAAGATCTCTGCTTTTCAATATCTTCTCTATTGAACTCAGGTCACTCTTAAGAGAATTCTTTTTCACCTATTGATTGTGCCAAGGTTAAACGTGTCTGTCCTTGCCTTCCTCCTTGATTACTCTTTGCTATCTAAGAAGTATTTAGAGTATTTGAGGGCTTATTGTTAACCCCTAAAACCAAGCATGTCAGCATTGTGGCCTGATGTGGGTAACACCCTGACCCTATGATCAGATCGCGAGCAACACAAGGTGCAATGAGTGGGATGGAAGCTTCAGAAGCACACTTAAGCTGCTGGCATGCATGGACAGCAGTGGTGCATAAGCATGCTAGCTCGACAACATGCAAGACCCGTGCACATGCACAAACTAGGTGCCTTTGTGTGGCGCAACCTATGGGCACGATGGCATGGGGTATGTGGGAACTTGGTTAGGATGCCTTGGCCAAGGGGACCCTGCTGCAGCACGGACGAGCATAGCATCAACAACAAGGCCTTGTGAGATGCGTGAGCCCAAAACGCACACGGATGATCCATAGATGCAGCAACATCATGCTAACTCATGTGCATGCAAGCATGAGCAGAGATGGTTTAATGGCATGGCTTGAGCGAGACTGACTCAAGGCAAGCACGGTGGACTTGAGTTGGATCATGTAAGACACATCTTGGCATTAGGGCAAGCTTAAGCAAGATGTGATTCTCCTTGGGTTGGAAACACAATGGGCTAATGCATCAGATTTATATAGGCAAGAGTCCTGATACACAAGACTCCTAGTCAGATTAGGAGACTGAGACCTGATGCAGGAGGAGAGAGACTCCTAACATGTGAAAACTCCTAGTCGGGATGGGAAGCAGAGTGTTGATGCACGAGGAGACAAAGTCCTGTGGCACGAGAACTTGAGATTGGGTGGGAGTCAAAGTCCTACTCAGGGAAGCATCTGTTGAGCTTGAGTCAAAGTCGGACTAGGACTCAAACACCAATTCCCTAGTAGGATTGGACTGCTTGGTGCAACATGTATAAATAGAGTGCTTGTGTGCCTTAAAAGATCAAGTGAACTACTCGATGTTCTTGTGGGAGTCCTTGTTAGTGAGTTCCTTGTATTCTATTGTCTGATCAATAATATATAAGTTGGGGGGAGCCTTGTAACTTGTGTGCAATCTCATGGGTTGGAAAAGGTTGGTTTAGATAGCATCTAAGTGTTGCACATACGCAAAAATTTGGACCCAAGGTTTGTGTGTGTGACACTTACCATGGAGTTTCTAGCACCTCTCCATGGAGTCTTTATCACTTGCTTTTGATCCTTCTGATAGCCCATTATTACCTCCTACTCCACTGGAATAGGCATTTGACTGCTACTGGTTTGATTTTACAGCTTTGGGATTTGCATCTTTTGTAACCAAGGCTGAACCATCTGTTGATTGAGGCTCCATCATAACCCCTCTTTGTCCTTCTTCTCCACGAATTATGGCAATTATTTCATTGAGTGAAGGAACTTCTTCCTTTCCTAACACTTGCACTTGAACAAGATTGAACTCAATATTCAATCCAGCAAGAAAGATGTAAATCTTCCATTTTTCCATAAAACATTTAAGAAGGGCTGCATCATCGTTGCACTTCATCTCAATACATTGATTATGATCCAACTCTTGTCATAAGTTTTGTAAAATCTGAACATATTCAATGACCAAACGATTACCTTGTTTGGTAGATGAGATCTTTGTCATAATTTCATAGATTTGTACAGCATCTTGGACATTGGAATGCCCATACGATTCCCAAATTTCCTTTGTTGTTGTAAAAAACATGCAAGTATTGCCAAGTTTTGGCATCATCAAATTCCACAATCAGGACATTACCATGGAGTCTTCTTCATCCCATGCAACAAACTGTGAATCATTTGGTTTCAGTCCCGTGCTAAGAAGATGACTCAGTTTGCCCTTCCCTTTCACGAAGGTTCGAACAAACTGAGACCACTTCAAAATTTTTTTGCCTTTTGAGATGTAAACCTGGTTGGATATTCTGCAGCTCTCTTGCTGGAGTGTTGATGACATCATTTGTTGATGTTGGATTAGAGACTTTCTTATTGGTAAATTCTGAAACCTTAGACTGGGCAGAAGTGGAAGAAATCAAATAAAAGTTAAGGTAGGATTGCAGCAATGCAGGCCAGAACAAGAAATTAGAGCAAAAGTTTTGCCAAAAAACTAAACTAATCCAAGTTTTTGAAAAAAAAAAAACCAGCAATGACGGCTGGAAAATCAGCGATTAACGAAAAAATTAGAAACCCTGAGGAGTTTGATTTGGCTTTGATGCCATGTAGAGAAAAATTGTGTTTCTTTTCATTTCTTGAAAGCATACAACCAATGAAATATATATACTCTGATAGAAAGGAAAGAAAAAGGAAGAAAAGAAAGAATAAGGAAGAATCCCTACAAATTAGGGATTATATACATAAATATACACCTAGCTATATGTATATACAATTGTACACACAGCTGTACAACTTACCCAGCTGTATATCTTTTACAGCTGCATATTACAGCTCTAATAATATTCAACAGCTGTAATAATCTTCAACACACATTGTTTCAAATTGCTTCCTAAAAGTGGATTCAGATCATGCATATGATAATTGTTTTTGTTCCCCCACGCAAAGAATTTTAGAACACAAAATGGAAAGGTTGACAAATGAAGACCAAGTGGTTTTGACTTATTAATGCACATTATGCAAATTTGAAGTAGGGAATTAGGCCATTCTTCAGGTTTATTTATTCTCATTCTTCATTGTGCTTAGTTATTGGTCAAATATGGCACAACCTAGGTCATATCCACAACAATGAAAATTTTGTTTGTTCGTTGGTATTCGCTGAAAATTGAATATTTGGTCTTCAGGTTTCTTTTTCTTTTTTCCAAAATGTTTCTATCAAACTGGAAATTTGTTTATATAAAAATATATGGTAACTTGAGATGCTTTCTAATCATTTATTTTCATTCAGGGTAGGCTACCGGTGGATGACTAGACTTGTTGCCCTTGGTTGTTATGCCATGCTACTAATGCCAGGGTTTCTTCGAGGTGTGTATTGTGTGATTTATTGCGTAAATTGCCAATGAATACCTTGCAAGCTTGTTCAAGCTTTATCATGTTTCCTTATTTGTTTATTTATTTTTTTATTGGGAAGATAGCATATAGCTTTCCAATTATGTTAAGATTTTGTTTCGTTATATTTTTTCTACCTTAGGATCATTATCATCTGTAGATACACACGCCCTCTTAAAAGCATTATATCGACAAGTTAGTAGGTATACATACGTATATGTGTATGTTCCTATCAAAAAAAAAAAAATGTGTATGTGTGTTTATTATCTTAATATTGTTATTAAAGATTTTTAGGATGAGATCTTTCAATTTGCTTCTGCATGACATCAGCATATTTTCTATTTTTATCCTCCTTGTACTTCCTATTTTTTTTGGTTCATGTCATGGTTGAAGCTGCTAGTTGTTTAATTTGTCTCTGTCATCATCTGTTTTCTGTTTCCTGTTAGCCTTAGCCATTATTTTACATCAGCAAGATAGTTACCTTTTCTTTTCTGTTGCACCTTTAATAAAATATGCGCTGTTAATGATAATATGCCATTTTATCTATAAAATTGGAAGTCCAATCTGCCTTTTTTCTTCTAGTTGGCAGTAAACTTTGTTCTTTATGAAATGTTTTTAAGGTCCTATCTTCTTGTGGTTGATGTCAGTCTTCTGATAATGCTGGTGGTTGATGTTCTATCTTCTGGTTGACAGAGATTCACTGCTTGGTTGGCTTGCTAGAAGGGTTGCTAATTATTATGGCGTCTTAAACAGCATTGATGATGTAGGGAAACCTAAGATGGCTATCTACAATCAAACAAAGTGGGTCAGGGTTTGAATCTTTTAGGATTTAAGGAAGAGAACAAGAATAAAATTATGGGAGTTGGAAAAAATCAATTAAAAGATAGGAAAAGAAGAGATAAAGAAAAGAGATAAACAATTTTAGAGTCTCACTAAGACCTAGGAATCTTACCTAGAAGAAAGACAATGAAGTCTTACCATTGAAAATTATAAGGTATGCAAGAGAACTTAATATTATTAATTAATAATTATTAATCCTGTTTTACATCAAGTAGCCTTAGCCTTATTTATATGTTTTTGAAAACCCTAAAAATGGAGTAAAACAACGAAAAAGTAAACCTAACCTAATTAGTTACTTTCTGGGACTCTTATTCATTTCTTAAAACTTAGGGTCCGTTTGGCCATGTTTTTTGAAACTTGTTTTTAAAAATTGTTTTTAAGCTAAAGAACAAAAAATAGTTTTCTAGTGTTTTATAAAAATGAGGGTGTTTGGCAAATTGTGTTTAAAAGCAGGTTTTTTTTTTCACTCAAATAGAAACTTAAAAACGGAAAGAATTATTTTAGAAAATAGAAAGTTTAGAAATTCCTTTTTAAGGAGAATACTGAAACTCCTCAAATTCGAAAACCTTCATTTTTTCCTTTTTCTTTTTTTAAATATGCCTTGGGGGGCCTCATCCCCATCAATTGAGTTCTACCCATTTGTATTAAGGGACAAAGTAAACAAATAGGAAGAAGTGCTGTCATGTTATTATTGTCATTGATTAAGTGAGATCTTTGATTGTTGCTATTGTTATAGTGATTACCTTCCATAGTTCCTCCACTTGCTTTTCATTGTTTTTTCCCTTTTCTTTTGTTGGCTTTGCATCTTAGATTGTTTTTTTTTTGTTTCGTTTTTTTACAAGAAAGAAATTGTAATATGCTGGTAATGAAGGGGAAAGACAGAGGGAATAAGAAAGGAGAAAAGGGGGAAGAAAGATTATAAAAAAGGATTTCAAGGGGAAGTTTGGTTATGCTTTGGAAAAAAAAAGGAAATATCGTTTGGTAAAAAGAAGATATGAAACTAGTGTGGATGGGCATATTCTATTTTTCAGGCTGGGAGTGAGATTTTGATGGCTATCCTGTGAGTGCAAAGCAAGTAACCCAAACCCACTCTGACTGCATGTAGTTTCACACCATTTTTTGATTTCAAAGGTTTGGAGCAATGCATTTCTTGCCCAAACCTGTTTTAAGCAATAATGAGTTTCATGATTATTCCTGCCTTTTTTGTTGAGTGAACATTTGCTATTGTGATTCTTTTTAGGGTCTTTTATTAGTCATTACTTATTTCTGTAAGGCCCATGGTAATTATCTTTCAATAGAATTCATCTTGATGGTAGCAACACTTTCTTGGAGGATTAGTTGGTCCCAGTGGTCAAGTGCAGCAAATCTTCTGATTAATGATTAGTTATAATAATTCCATTAAGGGCTGTTTGCTTCTATAATTCAGTGTGAATATCATCTTCTTAATTTATTGTTTTCCCAAATTTATTTCTTAATTTTCGGATTTATTGTTGTTTTCTGGATACATTCGAATATTGAAAGTGGAACAGTGAATCACATACAACTCAATCCATCAAGACTTTCTGATAAACAACTACAATTCCCTGCATCTAGGCGTTTTTACCTTTCTGTCAGTAAACACAGAGAGTCACCCTGTAAGCACATTTGTCATGTTTATGGGAAAGGCTATACTGGTTTTAGGTCTTCTAAGCCTATGTCTGTATCTTATGGATGATAACAAAATGATAATGAAGCAAATGGTTCCAAATGTTGCCCCTGATTAACCCTATAAAAACAGTGTGTTTTACGGTTGTTTTCTTTATTTATTTTTTTAATTTGAATATTTTGAGTTGATCAACTAGCTTTTTGTTATCTTTGGTTGTATTTATCATATTTAATTTTGTCTTTTGATTGAAAAAGTTCTGCGTATTTTCATATTTGTAATTACAATCTTAAATTAATATGTCGTGGAATATTGACTATTTTCTTTGTTTCTAGCTATGGTACTGAAATGTCTATACACTATACATCTTTTTCATACATAAATTCCTTTATTTTTTGGTATTTTTATTGCTCATATATTTTAAGATGCAAATATATAATAAAAAAAATTAGAGTGCTTGATGGGGGAAAGTCTTTTAAAGTTTATTCAAGAAAGAAAGGGAAAGGCATAACTAAACTTCAAGTAGGATTAATATTAGTTGGAATCAAATTAGAATTAGTATTAGTTGGAATTAAAGTAGGATTAGTATTTGTTGGAGTTAAATTAGGATTAGCTAATCAGGTTATAAGACAATTAGAATTAGTCTCTCTATTTTTATTTATTTATTTTTTATTTCTTTACCATAAACTTTATTTCTTGTTCTTCTCTTTACACCCTAAAAAATAAAAACCCTAGCCCACCTATTTGAGTGTAGGCAGTTGGGAAACCTCCTTGTAACAACATTCTTGGGCTGCTGCACTCTCCAGCTGTGCCATGAGTTCCCAAGTTGATTATTTTCAAGTATTTGGCTTTTAAGAACCTTAAATAACTACCAGGAAAAGAAAAAAACAGAGGATGGGAGTGAGGGACTCCAATGGAGTCTCGAAGGGAGGTAAGTGTTGGTTTGCTGTTGAATCTAAGTCTTTCGAAATTTCCATTGAAGAGGTTAGAGGAAGGTTAAGAGGAACTATTTGGGAAAGGAGTAAAGGCTTCTCCTCTTGGATAAGGTTTGGAGAAAAAGGTTTAAGCCTTCTGTTGGAAGGGGTGGAAGCTTGGTGCAGAGGAGAATCTAACTCCAAGCTTTTAAAAGTCTGGGATGAAGGTGCAAGAAAATTCAGTCTAGAATGTCGCTCTAACGTGGCTGGGAGATTTTTGCTCTGCTCGGTAAGAGATGTGGAAAGGAAAAAGTTCTGTCTAGTATTTCCTGAAGGAAATGGCTTAGTAGGGGGTTGGTTCTTGTTGGCTAAGAATTTGAGGGCTCTTGGGGTCTCTTCCACAGAAGTGAGGAATAGCTATCAGTGTGTATCATCCATGGGTAAGGAGGAAAGCAATTCCAATACCTCAGAAAATGAGACAGATTCGTATGCAGAAGTTGTTAAAGGGAAGAAAGGTCTGCCAGTGGACTCTATGAGGGTGCACCTAGGGGAAAAGGAAATAAGGTATAGGGAGGAACAGCTTGGGCGTTGCCTGGTGGGTTGTTTTGGTGGTAGTCCTGAGTCTATCCCGTCATTGCCTTCTTTGAAGAGATGGGCGTATGAGGTTTGGTTGCTGAAAGGGGAGTTAAGAATATCCAGGTTGGGTGGGGCCCTGGTGCTGTTTGAGTTTCAAGATAAATGGGAAGCTGATATGGTGCTACTTAGAGGGAGCAGTCGTTTTAAGGATAGAGAATTTATATTGCAAAGGTGGGGACTGGCAGTGGGGTGCACTTGGAAAGAGAACCACGCTAAGGAAGTCTGGGTAAGAGTTGTAGGACTTCCTCTTCATCTTTGGAGTAGGGAGGTTTTCAAGCGTATTGGAGATTGCTGTGGGGGGTTTGTAGCCGTGGATGAGGAAACGGCTCTCTTCTCTCAGCTGCAGTGGGCTCGGATTATGGTTAAAGATTCGGGAATGAAATGGTCAGGGTCGATGCAGGTGGAGGCTGGCAACTCGAGGTGGGAGCTTTGCTTGTGGTGGGAAGCCATACCGAGGGTGATGCAGGCTGGGTCCAGCTCTAGGATGCAGACGAGAAGTGAGCGGGAGGTTAGGGATGAAGGTGGGGGAGCTTCACGCGCTGAATCTGGAGTACGGGAGCCCCATGCTGATTTTCAAAAAAGGGGGGCTGAAGGGAAGGTGGCGTGTGGCAGTGAAACAAGGAAAGTGGACAGAGATTGGGGCAGGCAGACTGCTGTCCCTGCAGTGGGCTGTTCAGGGACTGGGCCTGGGCCCATGGCTGGCAAAGGGGCTCTTTTAAAAGGAGTTGGTGGGCTGCTTACAAAGGGAGACGCGAGCTGGGCCGAGGGCCCGTCTCCCCTCTGCCTTAAGTTAGCGGGCTGGACCAAGGGGAATGAGAAGCATATTGGGCTTCTAAAGCCTGAGGCCCATTTGGACTTTTTAAGGGAGCCCGACCCTTCTAGGGCTTCCACTGAGACTGTCGGGGCTCGTGCGGAGCTGGAGAAGGATCCTCTGGTCGCGGGTAGCGTCGGCGGCGTGGAGCCACCCCTCGGCCACCTGAAGTCCACTGACGACGCGCTTCTGAATGAAGCTTCTAGGTACCCCCGTAACTTCAAACTCCCTATCTTTTCTATGGGGTTTGGGGCTTCTTCTCCTTCTTCTCCTTTCTTGGGGTCGGATGATGATGTGTTGGGGAAGGTGAGGGCTAACAGTGGTCTGGTTGAGGCCGTGGAAGAAACGAGGAGCAGAGACTCTCCGCGTGAAGAGTGGATGGTAGACCTCTCGGTCCTCGAAGATAGGAACTTGTCCCCGAGAGCATCGGGTGGTGAGGCAAATGGGTCTGATCTAGCCATTGTTCCTTTTGGAGGGGTTTTAGAAAGCCCATTAGTGGAGACGATGGCCCTTCAGGTGGAAGTGGGGGACGGAGAGGAAGAATGGAGCTCCAGTTGCCTTGCAAAATTTAGTCACTGCTTGGGTATGCCGACAGTTGGTTTTGAGGAAGAAATTCTTTACCTGTTGAGGAGAATGAGGGGGAGAATTGAAAAGAAAAATCAGGATAGGGAGAATAAAAAGACAAAGTCATCGGTGTCAAAATCCAGCAGGGAATTAAAGAAGCTGGAATGGACAGTAAGCTATAAAAGAGCTAAGTTGGCATCCAATGAAGGCAAGTTCGGAGGGGCTTCAGGATCAGGGATTAAATGATGATAAAGATCTTATCTTGGAATGTTAGAGGGGCAAATGATAGTGAAAAGAGGAAAATCATCAAGTCCATAATAAAATCCAACAAGGTGGACGTGGTGTGCCTGCAGGAGACTAAAATCAAGGATATGAGTACGGGGATTGTCCGCAGCCTTGGGGTGGGAAGACACATTGATTGGAGAGCAATTAACTCTAAGGGGGCAGCTGGTGGTGTTCTGGTGTTTTGGGACAACAGAGTGGTTGATGTGTTGGAGGTGGAAGAAGGGATGTTTTCGGTGTCTTGTCTGTTCAAGAATTGTATAGATGGGATGAGGTGGGTATTCACCGGAGTGTATGGACCGGTGTGCAGGAGGGAGAGGGAGGCTTTTTGGGAGGAGCTTGGGTCTATAAAAGGGTTATGGAGAGATCCTTGGTGTGTGGGGGGTGACTTTAATATGATCAGATACCCGGAAGAGCGCAGTAGGGGGGGTGAGTTATCTGCATCAATGAGGAGATTTAATGAAGTGGTAGAGGATCTGGAGCTCAGGGACTACCCCTTACAGGGGGGCTTCTTTACTTGGCGAGGGGGGTTAAACAATCAGTCTCAATCTAGGCTCGACAGGTTCCTAGTTACAGATGAGTGGGACAGAATGTTTAATGGAGCCATGCAGGGGATTCTTGCTAGACCAGTTTCTGATCATTATCCTATCCTCCTTGAAGGTGGAGGTTTGAAGAGGGGTCCGTCACCTTTTAGATTTGAGAATATGTGGCTGGAGGAAAGGGGGTTCATGGATCAGATGAAGAGGTGGTGGGGCAGCTTATCTTTTACTGGGTCTTTCAGCTTCGTTTTGGATGCAAAATTAAGAGCCTTAAAAGGGCTCTTAAAGACTTGGAATAAAGAAGTTTTTGGGGTAATTGAGGCTAAGAAGAGAGAAGCTCTTAGCCAGGTGGCGTACTGGGATGCAGTGGAGAATCAATCAACTCTGAGTTTGGAGGATTGTGAAGCCAGGAAGGAGGCTAAGGAGGCTTATAAGACATGGGTGCTGAGGGAAGAAATTTCTTGGAGACAGAGATCAAGGGAATTGTGGTTGAAGGAGGGGGACAATAATACTAAATTCTTTCATAGGATGGCGAACGCGCATAGTAGAAGGAATTGGTTGTCTAGGCTGAAAGTGGATGATTGTTGGCATACGGAGGAGTTAGATTTAAGAAATAGTGTGGTGGGTGCTTTTAAAAATCTGTATACTGAAGAAGGGGGATGGCGTCCTGGGGTTGAGGGGTTGTCCTTCATGAGATTAGACAGTTGTGAGGCTGAGGGGCTGGAAATTCCTTTTACGGAAGGGGAGGTATTCGCGGCACTTTCAGATCTAGGCAAGGATAAAGCCCCCGGCCCGGATGGTTTCACCATGGCCTTTTGGTTGTTCAGTTGGGAGTTAGTAAAGGTTGAAATAATGGGCTTTTTCAAGGAATTTCACGAGAGGGGCAGATTTGTAAAATCTCTAAATGCAACATTCCTTGTTATAGTCCCAAAGAGGGGAGGAGCTGAAGATTTGAAAGATTTTAGGCCCATTAGCCTTGTAGGCAGCCTCTATAAGTTGCTGGCCAAGGTGTTAGCCAATAGAATTAAAAAGGTGTTGGGGAAAGTGATCTCAGAGTCTCAAAATGCCTTTGTGGAGGGTAGACAGATTTTGGACGCAGTGCTGATTGCAAATGAGGCTGTGGACTCAAGATTGAAAGACAATGTGGGAGGGGTGTTGTGCAAGTTGGATATAGAGAAGGCTTATGACCGTGTTAGTTGGAGCTTTTTGCTGGCTGTTCTTAAAGAGATGGGGTTTGGACAGAGATGGATAAAGTGGATTGATTGGTGTATCTCAACAGTGAAGTTCTCCGTGTTAATTAATGGGTCTCCCTCCGGTTTCTTCCAAAGTACGAGGGGGCTAAGACAAGGAGATCCCCTTTCACCTTATTTGTTTGTGATCGCCATGGAGGTTTTTAGTAGTATGATGAGAAGGGCTATTAGTGGGGGATATTTATCTGGGTGGAAGGTGAGTGGAGGGAGGGGTGAGGGGATGCATATATCGCATTTGTTGTTTGCGGATGATACGTTGGTTTTTTGTGAGGAATCTTCAGACGAGATGACATATCTAAGTTGGCTTCTTATGTGGTTTGAGGCGTGCTCGGGTTTGAGGATTAACTTAGAGAAGAGTGAGATGATTCCGGTTGGAAGGGTGCTGAATATAGATGGTTTGGCTTTGGAGTTGGGGTGTAAAGTGGGAGGGATACCCTCTAGTTATTTGGGAATGCCCCTTGGGGCAGCTTTCAACTCTGTGGCGGTGTGGGACGGAGTTGAAGAGCGTTTTCGTAGAAGGCTTGCTATGTGGAGGAGGCAGTACATATCTAAGGGGGGAAGACTCACCCTAATTAGAAGCACTATGTCCAATATGCCTATTTATTTGATGTCTCTCTTTCATTTGCCTAGAAAAGTGAGGTTGAGGTTAGAGAAAATTCAGAGGGATTTTCTGTGGGGTGGGGGAACTTTAGCCCATAAACCTCACCTGGTAAGATGGAACTTGGTATGCTTGGAGAAAAGAAAAGGTGGACTAGGGGTGAGAAATTTATCTTTGATGAATAACGCCCTTTTGTGTAAGTGGAATTGGAGGTTTGCTAGTGAGAGAGATGCGTTGTGGAGGAGTGTAATTAGCCTCAAGTATGGCGAAGAGGAGGGGGGCTGGTGTACTCGGGATGTGATGGGAAGAAACGGTGTTGGTCTTTGGAAAGCAATCAGGAAGAAGTGGGGGCTGTTTGATGGCAGGGTAGCTTTCCATTTGGGTAATGGGCAAAGAGTGAAATTTTGGAAAGACAAGTGGTGTGGTGATGGGCCTCTTTGTGAGTCCTTCCCATCTCTTTTTTCCATGTCCATGTCGAAGAATGCTTGGGTTTCGGAGGTGTGGAATCCTGTTGGTGATGGGAGTGGATGGACTCCTCTCTTTGCAAGGGCGTTTAACGATTGGGAGATTGATCTAGTGGAGCGGTTATTGCAGAAGATCCAAGCTTTCAGGGTTCAGAGGGAGGAGGAAGATAAAATGATATGGACAGCTTCAAAAAATGGGGCCTTCTCTGTTAGATCCCTTTATTCTATGATGGAGCAGGGGGGCCTTTCTTTGTTCCCTAGTGAAAGAATTTGGAGGGCAAGAGTGCCTCCCAAGGTAGCTTTCTTTGCTTGGGAGGCTTCTTGGGGTAAAATTTTAACACAGGAGCAACTTCAAAGGAGGGGTTTCTCTTTGGCAAACAGGTGCTTCCTCTGTCTATCTGAAGAAGAAACAGTGGATCATCTTCTACTGCATTGTGTCAAGACGCGGGTCCTATGGAACCTCCTTTTCTCTCTTTTTGGAATATCTTGGACTCTTTCATGTACAGTTAAGACAACCCTTCTTGGGTGGAATGGAGGGTTTGTGGAGAAAAGACGCAAGAAGGCTTGGCAAATGGCCCCTTTATGTATTTTTTGGTCAGTTTGGAAGGAGAGAAATAGGTTAGCGTTTGGGGATGAGAACCTTTCGCTTCAAAGGTTGAAATATTCTTTTGTATGTAATCTTTGGTTTTGGGTCAGGGGTTCCCTAGCAGAGAGTCATTCTTCACTTGTAAGTTTTGTAGACTGGATAGGCTCCTAGTTAGGGAAGGTAGTGTGTATACTACCTGTATACCTAGAGGGCACCGGTTTTTGGTGTTTCCTCTTTTCGTTTAATATACTTCTTTTACTTATCAAAAAAAAAAACCTATTTGAGTGTAGGCAACTGTCAGCCCCTTAGCTACTTGACCTAGACCGGGAAAAATAGGTCTCATGGGTAGGCCTTGCACCCATGAGAGCCTGGGTTGAAAGCAAGGGAAGCCTAGAGGGTTGGTGGTTCGATCCTTGAAGCTTAGTGTGAGAATCACAAAGGAGTCAGACACGCACCGCGCGCGCACCGCGGGCGAGCCAGACGAGCACCGCGCGCGCATCGCGGGCGAACCAGACACGCACCGCGAGCGAGCCAGACGAGCACCGCGCGCGCATCGTGGGCGAGCCAGACACGCACCGCGCGCGCACCTAGGACGAGCCAGGCGCGCACCAAGGGCAAGCCAGACAGGCACCATGCGCACCTTGAAGGCACTTGGGCTAAGGAGTGGTGCAGAGGGATATTTTGGGAATTTAAATTAATTTGTATTTATTTAAATATTTCATTATGTCTCCTCAGACATATTGATGTCTCCTCCAGAAACTTTGAAAACGGCCCGTATTGCTCTTTAAGGGGGGGGGTGGGTGTCTCAAGGGGGATGAGCACCAAGGGCGAGCCTTGACCGCACCAAGGGCGAGCCTTGACCGCACCAAGAGGGCATCCTGGCATGGCAATTGAGCATGCACACATGGGCTCCACGACATGTGCGGCATGCATCCCGTGGCTGCAGCAGCACGGGGCATGATGCGGCCTAGCCCCTCCCCGCGCCAGCACGAGGGCGCCTAAACCTTGTGCAAGCGAACCAGCCAAGAAGACCATGGGCGCAATGCCATGGCCAGATGGGGCATCAGACAAACAGCCGACTAGCACCCGAGTGCCTATGCACAGCACAGGGGCGCAATGCCCTGTGCACCAAGAGGGAACAGCCATGGGCGCAATGCCATGGCTCGTTGAAGCGGAACCTGACACAGGAAGGGAAAGCAACAGGCCCAGACCATGGGCACCTCGACATGGCTTGGGCTCACTCATCAGTGTGGGGGAGGCACACTGATGCAGCTTGGACAGCTAGTGAGCAAGTCAAGGAGCTGCATAGACTGACAAGGGGCTGAGGCAATGCTGATGCAAGTGGGTGGTTTCTCAGCAGGCCACCATCTGGGTGGTGGGCGGTTAGACCAGCAGTTCAGAGCGGTTCTGAGCAGTTGCACCACCACCTGAGGAGAAACTGCAGGGTTAGTCTTTTAAATAGGACTTCTGCAGCCTTGAGGGAGAGAGAGGAAGGAGAGGAAGAGGATCTCTGAATGCTTGGGTTGTAAGCATCATCCTCTGGCTCAAGGAACAATTTTGTATCTTGTAGGTTGAGAACTAATACAAGTTGGGAAGACATTCCTGTAACCTCGTGTGTCCTTGTCTCTCTTTGGTTTGCTGTTGCTTGTGTGTGTGAGTGTTGTGAAGACTGGGAAGGAAGGTTGGCTAAGGAGGGGTCCTTAGCACCGCACACCAGGTGAAAAATTTAGGGTGATTTTCGAGGGTGTGACAGCAACCATCCTAGGGTTGCCCTACATTAGTGCTTATATCTGATTCTGCATGGAGAAAAACCCAGTGCCTTCCGCTTTCTTTTTTGAAGTGTTTATATCCGTGATTAGTGTCTGGAAGCTACTGGAAATTGCTAGCTTAAGTGAATATCTTCAACAAATTCCAAATCAAAATTATCCTTTTCTTTCTTTCTTGTGCTCCCACTCAACTCATTGATGTTTCTTATATCATGTTTTGCCATGCCTAAGGCTCCTTCGGTACTACCTTTCATTAGGGTCAGAATTCAATTTTAAAGAACCATGTTTGCTTTTAAATCTTTAGTGCGTAACCAACTAAAGATTTGTGGGGCACGGCCATGTACTGTATTTTAGCATATGTTTGTGCATCATAGTATGTATCAGTTTGAAATCTTTTACGTGCCATACTTGCCTTGCAGGTTTTGTTAACATGCAACCTAACTTGTCTGTTAATCTGATATAGTTGCATATTACTATTTCTTCTCAAGCCAAGTTCGGCGAAGTGTTGTCTATGGTGATCAACCCAGAAATAGGTATATGCAACTTTGAGATTTATGTGATATTCTGTTTCTTTTTTCAAGAGGAGTGCTTTAGAAGCATAATTATTCTACAGAAATCTTTTAGTTTATCAGGTGGCACCTATATATCCTTAACTTCACTAGCAAATTTCCATCATGTTTTCATTCATTTTAAAAGTGCCACCAGCAATTTATGAAGTAAAAGAAGAACAAAAAATTCTGTAGAAGATAGGAGTAAGATCAGCATTTTCCTTCTCTATTATACATGAACTTGCTCATGTCATGTGCATTCACAAGGATGTCAAGATTTGCCACTGCAATTGTGATTTCACAGGTTGGATCTCTATTTACCAGAAAACAATGATGGACCAAAACCAGTTGTGGCATTTGTAACTGGTGGAGCCTGGATTATTGGGTGAGAAATTAAACTAGCATTTTCTTCATGGCAGACTATTTATTATTCGTGTTATTTTGGTACATAGCTACGGACCAGAGAATGCTATGCACCTAGCCACTTCTTTACTTTGTCAAAGTATGATTGCCCTCTCCTGTACCTTGTCAAAGTATCACTCCCTAATTGAGATAAGAGATCCTCAGATACAACTTGATTTCTTCTGTTTATGAAAATATGGTAAGACATGCATTATCATTTAACTAGGAGATAGTTCTTCTATCTTAGTTAAAGTTGTGAGGACATTAGGTGAGGTTAGTGGTTCAAGTGTGTGGCATCTACCCATGGAAGTGACAACCCTAGCTGTGTTATTACTTTAAATGATTGTAAAAATTACATCTTGTAACAGAAAAGGCTATTTAGAATTCAAAAAAAGGCTCTAACGAGATGTGTACAGCCTAATTGAAACCATCCATGATATGATGGAAGATAAATTTGGAATTAGAATTTTAAAAAAGGCTCAATGAGATATGTGTATGGCCTAATTGAAACTATCCATGTTATGATGGAAGATAAATTGGGAGTTAATTTAGTTATATGAACAATTCTCCCAAGAAAGGTAATAAATTTGACAAAGCTTTGTGTTGTTATTCTTCTTCTTCTGCCTCTTCTTCTTCTTCTTCTTCTTCTTCTTAATTTTTTTGTAATTTCCAAACAGTGGCTCTAATGGATGAGTCTTCTAAGGTCTACTTAAGAAGAACAAAGAAGAAATCCTAAATTACTTATTCTCCTTTTTTTAAATTTTAATTTTTTTTTTGTAATTTCCAAACAGTGGTCCTGATGGGATGAGTCTTCTAAGGTCTACTTAAGAAAGGACTACAAACAAAGAAGAAATCCTAAATTACTCCTTCAAAAGTATTTAGATAATTTTACAGATTTTTAGTTTCTTTCTAGTCATAATCAATAGCAATTGTTTTATTTGAAATTTATAAGGCTTCTTTGGAAATTTGTTACTTCCATGAGTTGCTTTACTTTTAATCTCTTCAATTTCTAAATTTCTTGTTTGTAAAAGTTTCTATTTTCTAAGAGGTGTTTATTTCTAAAATGTTTCTACTTTTTAAAAGCTTCTAGTTTCTAAAAGATGCCTTTTTTTTTTAAACTTCTATTTTGTAAAATCTTGTTTTATAAAAGTTTAATTTTTTTTCTTCCCTAAAACCTTCTATTTTCGAAAAAGTCATTCTTTTAGAAGTTTCTATTTTTCAAAAACTTCTATTTTCTATTTTCTTTTAACTTCTAGTTTTTTAAAAATTTCTATTTTCTTCGAAGTGGAAGATTTAGTTTTATTACATAATTAGGAGTTCTAACAATTTTCGTGTACATTAGGTTTCTTTTTGGTTTTGTTTTTTATAGTTTGTTAATTCTTTCGAGTTTTCTAAAGCCTACAAATAAAGCTATTTGATGTAATTAATAGGACGATAAATAGAATGATAATTTGCATACTTTATAATTTTCAGCTGTGAGACTATTGCTTCTCTTCTATGTGAGACTTCTAGAAGCTCTTAGTAGACTCTAAAATTGTCCTTATGTTTTAATCATCTCTTTCTTTTTTCACTTTTTAGTTTATTTTCTTACTGTCATAACGTAAGCTCCTTCTGCCACTCCTTAAATCTTATAAGAGTTAAACCTTAGCTGCCTTATTTGATTTGGGCAACTACCATAAGATTGTCCTACATTAACTATGGCATTAAAGTGAAAGTTCATGACTTAAAGGTGCATGCAACTAATGGATGGGAATGCAAACATGAATTTCAAAAATACTTATGGTAGTGAAGATACTACTTCAAAATGCTCGAACGAAATGCTTACAACACAAGAGACCATAATAAAACTGATATGCTTGACGCAATAGCAAAGTTATTGGTAACGAGTCAACAAAAAGAAACAAGTAAAGATGAGGGTATGAGCTTTCGACATCATTGGTCACCACCTAACAGACCATATGAAGAATGAGGTAAGTTTTTCCCATGCATAATCGAGCACAAGGCACAATCAGAGGCATGAAAGTATGGATGTAGAGAGATTCAAAAACTTCAAGAGAGGTAATGATCTGAAACAGAACATACACCTTGAAGTTACTGAATTTTTTGGAAAATGGAATGAACCTTCTTTCTTGATTGGATTATGTCCATCAAAGGTTACTTTGAGTGGCATGGTATGCCTTAAAGTGTGAAGGATCGCTTTGTGAAGGCAAAATTAAAATGAGCAGCAAGCTTATGATGGCAGAAAATTGAGAATAGGTGATTGGTAATGTTGTTGGAAAAAATATCATTTGAAGACTTACAAGTGAAGGGGAAAGTCTGGTTCTAATACCTAAGCCTTAAATTGGGACACTAATTATGATTTAAATTCCTTTTGTGACTTGCTGTAGTTAGTTTATTAGGTTTTTATTTTAGTTAGTGATTGACTTTTTGTCAAGTTTCTATTTGGTTTAGGCTTCTATTATATTAATAAAGTTTCTATTTGTTTTAGTTTCTGAATAACATTACTTTCCTATATCCTTTCCTATTTTTGGTAAGGAAATATAAGGAATTAAGAAAGTTGTCCTATTAGGGAAGGTTCGCAGGAGTTACATATACCTATGTAGTCTTCAATGTATAAAACGAACAGGAATTTTAATAAAAAGTTTCAGCATCTATTATGCTTCCTTTAAGGGTATGATTGCTTGTAAAACTGTTGGTGCAATTCCTAATGATTTCTTTTCTTCTTTTCCAACCACCATTTTATTCTTTTTACCTTATTTTATAACCCAAGAAAATTGTATAATGCTTGAAATTTTAAGGTCCTATATCAGATTTGGTATCAGAGCCTATTATAAGTATTATGACAACTAAAAGTGGTCAAAGCTTTAGAGGAAGACTAACAAATTGACAACGTGATAATTTCTCTACATGATTATGGAGAAGGTTGATGCTTTGGAAGCCCAAAAATTCAGGAGTCACAAGCTGTTAAGCTTCATAATATTGAAGATTGTTTTTTTAATTTTTTGTTCAGAAATGAACAATTGTATTAAAATAGAAAAAATTGAGAAGGATGAGAAGTCCTCCCCAAGAGTACAAGCCTGATAAAAAAACTGAGAAAACCTTCACTAAACAAGGAGGGCTATACAAAAAGATAAAAGGCTTATACATATAATGAACCCATATCCTATAGACCCAACCCTAAGGTGTGCAAATTGATAGCCAATTAAGCTGAATTGCACTCAAAGGATAGGGTTTAAAAATGTTTGTACAGTAAGCCCAAAAAGAAACATAGAACTGAAGTGAATCCCACGTCAACTCTAGCATCCTCCAAGTATCCTTGAAAATCTTAGCGTTCCCCTCCCTCCACACAATCCACAACAAAGAGACGCACACTATCCTCCAAAGTGTCCTACCTCTATTAGAATTCCCAAAACACTTGAAGGAAATCACCATCATATCGCAAATACTACCTGGTTGAACCCAATCCATCCCCGCCTATGAAAAAATCCTATGCCACAAACCCAAAGTGATTAGATAGTGCAAGAGGAGATGATTAATCGTCTCACTACTTCCCCTGCAGAGGATGCACCAATCAGGGCTAAGGGCTTTGAAAGGCCTCCTTAACTGTAACATGTCATTGGTATTTACCTTCTTATGTGTTACAACCAAACAAAGACCTTGACTTTAAAAGGGACTTTGGACTTCCACAAAAAATTACACAGGTAGAAAGGAATAGAATCTAAGAAATTGGATAAGGCTGAAAAAATTGTGTTTACTGAGAAAGCTCCTGAAGAGGACATAATCCAAGCTTTCGCATCTGGAACAGAAGGAGATAAATGAACATTGGAAAGTAGAGACAATAGTCTTTCAAGATCCACAATCTCCTCATCAAATAGATTGCGACAAAAGGTGAAATCCCAAGTCAAAGAAGTGTTATTACCTAGGTTTAGTCAACAAGGTTTTCAAACCAGCAACTAGTGACTCTAAGGACAAGGGAGCATGTGTTGGGGAGAATGCGAAGTAAGGGATCAGTTCGAATCTGTCTTCTAAAACTAATCTTAGGACTACACGTCATCTTAAAAGGCCTCAAACTACACTCTTGGATATTGTGAATGATGCTATGGAGTTAGATTGGTAGATGATCAACATGACATGGCTGGTGATATTACGAAAAAAAAGTTCCAGTTTTATTGCAAAAATTAACCCACAAGCCTTTTTAGAGTAGTTTGCTACCTTAGAGAGGTACTTTGATTGGTTTGACATTTCGGATGAAAGATGGGTTCAATTTGCTATTATGAAACTCTTTGCACAAACTCAAATCTAGTGGACTGGTTTGGAGAACAATTTAGAATTTTGGGACAGCTACCAATTGTTCATTGGCACTAGAAGCATGATTTTAAAGCAAAAATACCTACCATAAGATGACCAAGTGATCTTTATGATCAATTGACCAACCTTAAGCAAGGCGGCATGATGGTGATTGAATATAAGAACAAGTTTGAAGAGCTGAAAATTCGCCTAGGAGAGTTGAAGATCCATGGCAAACTCTTTTGTGATTTAAAACTGGATTAAGGGCTGAAATTTGCCTCCTCTTAAACCTAGGCCTCGGCCTCGAATAAGAGCGCCACCTTTACCTTGTCCTATGGATGCAAGTGTGGAAGTATCCTTCACACCATTTTTAGATGAAAAAGATTGTAGATCAATGCTTTGAATACAAGCTTAAACAATACTAAGAGATGGTAACTTCATGTTAGCAAGTATACTATGTTTAACCTCAGCATATTCAGAATCAAGGCTAGAAAGAAATGTCTACCTGAAACTCTTCCCTTTGGCTTCTTTGAACTTGAATATCAGCAGACAATGGTTGATAAACATTCAATTCCTCCCATATCCCTTTGAGGGATGCGTAGTGCTCACTCAAAGGTTTCCCATTCTGTTTTGTCCCAAAAATTTCTTCCTACAGGTGATGAATTCTCAAAATATTTTTTTCTTGAGAGGATGCATCTCTAAATGCATCCCATATTTGGTTCATAGTTTCTCAAAACATGAAAATAGTATTAACATAGAGTTCCATACTATTCCACAACCATTTTTTTTTTTTTTTGATAAGTAAGCACAGAATTCATTCAAAAGAGGCAAACTAGCCACAAAGTATATAGGGAGTATACAAGGCAACTAAGGCCTCACAAGCAAAAAAACCAAAAAAACTCACCACCCCTTATCTGGAAGCTAACCACTCTAGGAATCCTATAAGGGAATGCGGCTTCTCACCAATATACAATTTAGCCCAACCCCATATATGTTACATATAAAAGAATATTTAAGCCTCTGAATTGCTAACTCCCCCCCCCCCCCCCCCCTAAAAGCTAGTCTATTCCTTTCCTTCCAAACCGTCCAAAAAATAAATAACAGAATGAAATTCCAAAGTTTTTTCCTTTTTTTCCCCACAAAAGCACCCCTCCAACTAAATAAAACCTCCTTTACAGTTTTAGGAAAAGCCCATTGAACCCCAAACAAGCCCAAAACTAAGTCCCACAACACTCTGGCCATTGTACAATGAATGAGAATGTGATTTACATTTTCCTCTTCACAAGCACACAAAAAATAGCGATTGGGTAGCTACCACCCTCTCTTCTGGAGTCTATTTTTTTTTTTTTTTTTTTTGATAGGAAACGACAAAGGAATATATTGATAAAAAGAAGGTACAAACAATTAGAAGGATGAGGAATCCTCCCATCAAAGAAAAACAAGACTATAAGTAATCAAATATAAGAAAGTACAAGAAGAGAAAAGTAGACACTCTAGTTACACGCCGCTAACCAATCAAGTTGTAACATGTTAAGAGGAATCCCCTTAAAAACCTTAGAACAAAAAGCCCAAAAAGAGGTAAGAAAACAAATAGAATCTCAAAGATACTCAGAATTCCTTGCTTTGTCCTCGAAAATCCTTGCATTTCTTTCCCGCCACACCACCCACATTAACGCGATGCACGCGTTTTGCCATAAAACAATCCCTCTCTTGGAAGATCCAAAACCATTAAAATTACTAGATAACATGTCAGAGATGCTCCTTGGGGAAACCCAATCCATCTTTGCCGATTGAAATAATCTGTTCCACAACCCTATCGTCAAAGAGCAATGAAGGAAAAGGTGATCTACTGTTTTTCCATGCTTCATACACAACTTACATATGTCAGGGCTAAGTGCTTTGTAGGGTCTTCTCAATTGTAGCAAGTCATTAGTATTAACCTTCTTGTGAGCCACCAACTAGACAAAGGACTTGACTTTAAAAGGGACTTGAGCATTCCAGACAAACTTGGTAGGGAAAACTGGAGGCGACTCAGAAAATTGGGATAAGGCCAGAAAGAAAGATTTGACTGTGAAAAGACCTGAAGGAGATAAGGACCAAGATCTCTTATCTGGAACCGAAGATGATATGTGTAGACAATCAAAAGACTGCATAAGGCCCTCTAGATCTTCTATCTCAGAATCAAAAAGATTTCGACGAAAAGTGAAATTCCAAGAGAAGGGGCGGGTATAACCAAGAATTGATGAAATAGGAGCATTTTTATCCGTGACTACGCTAAGTAATCTTGGATATTGGACACCCAAAGGTTGTTCCCCCCCACCACAAGTCATCCCAAAACCGAATTCTATCCCCATTACCTACCACAAACCGAGTAAACTTGGAAAACTCTTGGTAGACTAGTGCAATGGCCTTCCAAGGACAACGATGAGACCATCTAACTATGTTGTTGACATCCCAACCATTGGAGTGTGATCCATAAATGCTTAAAATCACCTGATGCCATAGAGCTGAACCCTCCCTAGGATATCTCCACAACCACTTCCCTAAAAGAGCGACATTCCTTATAGATATCTTTCCAAAGCCCAATCCCCCTCTCGATTTCGGCTTACACACTACGTCCCAATTAACCAAATGGTCTCTTTTGCCTTCCCCTACGCCTGACCATAAAAAATCTCTTTGCATTCTCTCAATTTTTGCTGCCACAGAGGCGGGAATCTTAAACAAGGAGAGAAAGTAACAAGGCATATGGGTGAGACAAGATTGAATGAGAGTAATTCTGCCTCCAAAAGATAAATATGCCTTCTGCCACCCATCTAATCTCCTTGATATCCTCTCAATCACAGGATCCCAAAAGCCACTCGTCTTAGGATTCCCTCCCAGAGGAAGACCCAGGTAAAGTATAGGCCACCCAGAAGCCTTGCAGTCAAGCATCTCGGCCAACCTAGAAAGGTGATTCTGCTCAAGATTAATACCATAGATATTGCTTTTGTCAAGATTAACTTTCAAACCGGAAATATGCCCAAACACTAGCAGGACATTCTTAAGGGTCATCATATCCTCCTCCCGAGAGCTGGAAAAGAAAATGGTATCATCTGCAAATTGTAAGTGGAAAACCCTTGTTCTATTCCTACCCACCCTGAAACCCTCCAAGACGTTTCTCTCCTCAGCTTTCAATAACATCCTACTCAATACATCTGCCACTATAGTGAACAAGAACGGTGATAAAGGGTCTCCTTGTCTTAAACCTCTAGATGCCTTAACCCACCCTTTCGCATTACCGTTCACCAGGACTACAAAAGAAACCGAGGACAAGCAACCTCTCATCCATTTCCTCCATCTAAGACCAAACCCTTTCATCTCCAACACATGATCCAAAAAATCCCAACTCACATGATCATAGGCCTTTTCAAAGTCAATTTTGAATACAACTCCTTCCTCCCCTGATCTTCTTTTCTCATCCACTATCTCATTGGCTATGAGAACTGCATCCAAAATTTGTCTCCCTTGTACGAAGGCTCCTTGAGTAGAATGGATGGTCTCATGAAGTACCCCTCTTATGCGCCCTGCTAACACTTTGGCTATTATCTTGTAAAGACTAGTGATCAAGCTAATAGGTCTAAAGTCTGAGATTCTCCTTGACATGCTTTTTTTAGGTAACAGAACTATAAAGGAAGCATTGGTGCTTTGATTAATAATTCCGCTCCTATGAAATTCTGCAAACACTTTCACTAGATCCTCCTTTATCACTTCCCAACAATCTTGAAACACTGCAATGGTAAAGCCATCCGGCCCCGGAGCCTTATCCCTGTCCATCTGAAAAATAGCCTTAAAAATCTCTTCTTCAGTAAAGGGGGATTCCAACCTAAACGCACTCTCACCAGATATAGGGGACCAATCTAAGCCTTCCACTCTCCAAGATTCTCCAGAAGGACTCGTGTAGAGCTTTTCGAAATACCTTAAAATCTCCTCTTTTATGCACTCTGGATTATTCATCATTAGGCCATTTTCATTCTCCAACTCCTTAATAAATTTCCTATTTCTCCTGCCATTGGCCACCTTATGAAAAAATTTTGAGTTACAATCCCCTTCTTTTACCCATTTCACCCTAGCTTTTTGTCTCCAATGTATTTCTTCCCTCAAAATCAACTCCTCTAACTCCCCTTTTTTTAAAGCTCTTTGGGCTAAAAGTTCATGGGATAGGCCCCCTTCTTGCTCCAATGAATCAAAGTTAACTAAATCAGATAAGATATCTTTTTTCCTTTTACTTAGCTCTCCAAAAGAAGCCTTATTCCACACTTTCAATTTGGCTTTAATGAACTGTAATTTCCTCATGAACTTGTGCCCTTCCCACCCATTTCCTTGAAACTCCCTCCACCATCTTCCAAAATTCTCCTTAAAACTAGGATGTTGCAACCACATATTTTCAAACCTGAACGGCGTTGGACCCCACTTGAATGGATTAGTTTCCAAGACAATCGGCCAATGATCCGATGTCCATCTTGGTAGTACTCCTTGAATACTTTGAGGAAATGCTTGTTCCCACTCATTTGAGTACAGGAAACGATCTAATCTCTTGCAAACTGGATTCACTTGCATGTTTGACCAAGTATATGATGCACTCCTTAAAGGTAAATCTATCAATTCGCAATCACTTATGAAATCATCAAAATCCTTCATGCTTGGGGTTAATCTAGAACCGCCCAATTTTTCTGAACTTCTCCTTATGACATTAAAGTCACCGCCCACACACCAACACGGAGAAGCCAACCCAACAATGTCTGAAAGCTCCACCCAAAAATCCTTCCTGAGAGCTGAGTTGTTTGGGCCATAAACTGCAGATAGCCACAGAGATTCGCAACCGTCCAATGTAAACTTGATTGAGACCGAAAAAGAACCTAACACTACCTCCTCCCTGCTCAATTTTTTAGCGTCCCATATGATCAAAATCCCACCCGAAGCCCCACATGCCGGAAGGGCTGCCCAATCCTTATTTCTGGCTGTCCAAACACTACCCACGAATCTTCTATCACACTCTTCCTTTTTTGTTTCCTGAATCATCACTACATCCGGCTTTTCTGATCTCAGAAAATCCTTAACCACCCTTCTCTTTTTCTTTGAACCCAAACCCCTGGTATTCCAACTGATTATCTTCATGTGAAACTTTGTGACCCTAGTCTCCGAACCAAAACCAGTTAGTCTCACAATCCTGTGGAGCATCTGCTCTTCCTCCTGGAATATACCTTGATATCCAGAGTCTTTAAAACCTCACGTACTTTTGCCATTTTCCTAGGGGACAGTCCTTCTATTTGGAACTCGCCCGAAGGAGAGCCCGCAATACCTCCCAAGTGAACTGTAGCCTTACTGGACTCCTTGCAAGGTGATCTTAAATTAGCTGAGAGAGAATTGACACTCTCAGACAACTGGTAAGGACAAGCAGGCTGGATCACCTCCGTTTCCATTTCTAAATTAGGAATATCAACAGGAATTTGACCTTCATCATTGACTTTTTTGGAAAAAAATTCAGAGTTTACTCGGTTTTCCATGGGTGCCAGAGATTGAGAAGATGAGTCGGGAGACATGGGGGTAGGGGAACACAGAATGTGTACGGGAGGATTCAAGAGGGAATTAGTGAAGCCACTAGAAGAGGGTATATATGGATGGATGGAATTAAAAAGTGAAGGCGTTACCTCCAGAATTTCCGCAACCCTCGAAACACAGTTCCCCATCAAGCTAGGCCCTTTACCTCTGGTTTCTGGCGAAGAAGGCTTAACCATGGCTGCTGAGCCACGAGAATCAGACCCCACTCGGCCCAAAAAACCTTCCATATCTTCGTTGGATGAAAAAATGTTTAGATCTGCTTCCTTTCTCGGCGACGAGTCCCTTTCCCCTAAATTTTCCTTGCGAAGCCTTGGAAAACACGGAGAAAAGAGAGGGCTTGCATTTAATCCTCTGTTTGCCTGAGATTCGGCGCCTAAATCGTCTGTCTTTGGGTCCTCTTCGCTGTCCACCTTGGTTTTTCCGCGCGAAATGGCCTCGCTACTGCTCCAAATACTTTGTCAGTGCTCTGAGCTTGGGGGAAAGAAGGTTGACCACCGCTTCCTTGAACCGTACAACACCTTCTTCTCCGCTAACCTGCTCGACTGAAACTCGAGGAGTCCAGGAGCTGATTTCACCTTTTCGATTGCAGAAGATGCGTCTTCTTCTTCCTTGCGTGACGACGCCACAGTCACAACTGGGGTAACCTCTTCTGGGCTTAGGCCCAAGCCCAGCAGGCCTTTAATCTTGCAGCCCATTACAGCTCCACTTGGATCAGTCTTTGCCAGCGCCTGGGCCTTCCTCTCTCGGGCCCGACAACCCACATCAGCAATAGCCTCATCTTCTCCGGCCCAATCTCCTCCTGCTTCTCCAATCCCGTCCATCCCATCTGTTGATTTCAAACGAGACTGTGACGGGAGCTGGCAGCCCTTACCCCTTTCTCCCTCCTTCCTATGTCTGTCATCCTCCCCGACACAGTACCTTCCCTCCTCCGTTGATCTGCCGCACTCCCCTCGTCTTCCTCCACCTGTCCTCATGTGAGAAGTGACAGCCACCCGAGTCGACTCACCCTTCTCGCTACCTCTCCGTCTTTCTTCGTCTCCGACCATCGCGACGACAACTGTGAACGCCCAATCCCCATCAGTCACCTCTAACATAGCTGGAAGGATTGCCCTATTCTTCATTACAATCTTTAATCTCGCCCTGCTGAGATCGAATAACTTCAGCGTACGCCAATCGATTTCTTTTACAGACCCCCATTGCTCCACAATCTTCTTCAGGTGAACCTCCGACCATAGGTGGAATGGCAACCCCCTTAATTCGATCCATCCTTCTCTAAATTTCCCGTCTATTTCCGCATTTTCCTTCGGCGACCATCTTCGCAGCTGAATAATGTTCCTTTCCCCAACTCTTAACTTCCTCAAATCATGGAGAAATAAGGCTTCCTTGGTTGTTTCAAGGAAAAATACACCCTTTCCAACTGAAAAGGGTACGATCGTTACAACACCATTCTTCCCTAAGCTTCTCGCCACCAATCTTCCAACCTCAGTCCAATTCTCCCTATCAAACTTGCTTTCACATATCACAGCTCGCGCCCACCTCTCCACTGGAACTAGACCACCTCCTCTTGGTCCTTCGTCACTAACTGTCTTCGCGTAGGATCTGTGCATCGAGCCCACTTTGTAGTGAGGCCAGCTTTCCCCTCTTAAATTCTTTCCTTTTTCTTCTGCATTCGGATAGGGGACCACCAGCATTGTATCTAACGCTTTTTTGATACTCTCCCAACCTCTGCCCTTGTCGCCCTCTGGAATGATCAGAACGGAAGGTTTTCTGTTGGTAGCAAACTCCGAGATCCTTATGAACCTTCCATGGTTGTTGAAGCCAACTTCCAATAGATGAGCCCTGCATTTTCCCCTGAATTTTTTATTAAACCCCATATGACTCTTCAATGCTAAGGCTTTCGTCAAGTATTCAACCAACCACCCAACTGCTTCCTTTTCAAAACCTAATGCAAAAACAAAGCCTCTACTTATCTCTGTCATCGAACACCATTCACCTCCTTGATCTCCTTCCAACCTAATCAATAAGGTCTTCCTCTCAATCAAGACCTTCACCGTCTTCCTCTCAACCACCTCCCTTCTCATGATTCCTTAGTTTACAATCACATAATTATATGATCATCCCGTTCTTCACCAGTCTTTTTTTCATTTTCTCCCACAATGCTGGAAAGGAAATCCAAATTTTCCTTCCAATTCACCCTTTTCACTACCGCAATTTGGTCATTTTAGGAAATAAAAAATATCAACAATGCGAAATGAAAAAGAAGAGAAAACACACACACAGAACTGAAATATATTCTCTTCTGGAGTCTGTCAAGAGTCATAATCTTCCCCCAAGTGGCTTCTCACGCAAATAACACAATTTTAGTTGGAACTTTCTCCACCCAAATTTTATTTTTCGGAAAAATGACCGTCAAAGGCCTATCCAATTGGCTGTAAGCTTCCTTAACTCTAAACTGCCCATTTCCTCATTCCTTTCAAAAATCCGAATCTTCCTCCCAAGCTATCCTGTGCCCCCTCAACACATGAAGCAAGTTGCCTACTATATCCAACTCCCAATCGTTAAAATCCCTAATGAACCTCAAATTCCAACCTCTTTCTCCAAAATTCTGGTCCCACATTTCTTCTATTGTCGCATTCCTATGAGCTGCCAAAGTGAAGAGATGCGAGAATCTTTGGGACAACACTATATCCCCACACCAAAGGTCAGTCTAGAACCTAATTTTATTGCCTTTCCCCACTTTGAACGCCAAGTTTTCCCAGCACCATCCAGCTTCCTTTAAAATTTCCTTCCAAACCCCCACTCCAAACGCACCCACAACCTTTTTAGTCCTCCAGCGGAAGTCCTCTTGACCATACTTCGCCAAAAGCACTTGCTTCCAAAGAGCCTCCTTATCACAAGCAAATCTCCAAATCCATTTGCCAAGTAACCCTTTGTTCAAAAGGGTTAGCTTCCTTATTCCAAGCCCCCCTTTCTCCTTATCCCCACACACCACCTCCCATTTGACAAGATGAGCTTTCCTTTCCAGATTTCCCCCTCCCCACAAAAAATCTCTTTGCGGTTTTTCTAGTCTCCTTGCCACAGATTTGGGCATGCGAAAAAGGGACATTTGATACACTGGCATGCTTGCCATTGTGCTTTATAAGAGTGATTCTCCCACCCTTTGAAATATATTGTCTTTTCCAAAGGGCATGTCTCCTCCTCACTTTCTCTTCTACCCCATCCCACTTAGAAACGACCTTATTTGGTGCCCTCAGAGGCAGCCCTTAGTAAACTGCAGGCAGCTGCCCCACCCTACACCCTATCTCCACCGCCATCTCATCCACCTCTTCCACCTCCCCTACTGGAATGATCTCGCTTTTAGCCAAATTAATTCTTAACCTTGATGCGGCTTCAAACCAAAACAAAATCCTACTCAAGTGCGTTAGATGCTCCCTTTTTGCCTCACAAAAAACGATTGTGTCATCGGCAAAGAGCAAGTGTGCAATGTGGACAGCCCGCCCTCTACCACGTTGAATTTTACACCCTGAAATAAATCCCCCTTCCACAGCCCTTCTGATTAGAACACTTAGCACTTCCATCCCCGTGACAAAAAGATAGGGGGAAAGGGGGTCCCCTTGGCACAGCCCCTTCGAGCTTGAGAAGAAGCCAGCTGGGACTCTGTTCACCATGATTGAGTACTTAGCTGTGGAAATACACCACCACATCCACCTCAACCACTTTGAACCAAACCTCATTTTTTGCATAACCTTCAAAAGGAACTGCCAATTAATGCTATCATACGCCTTCTCAATATCTAGCTTATAGATTATCCCTTTCTCACCCCTTTTTTTCCATGCTTCAATCACCTCATTTGCTATTAGAGAGACATCTAAAATCTGTCTTCCCGTGACAAACGCGTTGATAAGGGGAAACCACTTTTCCTATCACTTTTTTAAGCCTGTTGGCCAGCACCTTAGCCAACAACTTATAAAGCCCCCCTAAGAGGCTGATGGGTCTAAAGTCCCCTAGATCCTCGGCCCCTCATTTCTTTGGTAACAACACCAAAAAGGTATTGTTGAGACTTTTGAGGAAAACATTCTGTTCATAGAACTCCTTGAACATCTCCAAAATCTCCTCCTTCACAAAGTCCCAGCAACTTTGCCAGAAAGCCAAAGTGAAACAGTCTAGTCCTGGGGCTTCATCCTCGTTCATATCCATCAAAGCTGCCTGGACCTCAGCCTCAGTGAAAGGAAGCTCTAGCATCCTCGCTTCTTGAAGACTGATTTGGTTAAATTGTAGGCTTCCAATGTCCGCCCTCCACTCCAAGCTTTCTGAAAGCTGCTGCTGAAAGGCATTCACTACCCTTTCCCTAATTTCTTGCTCCTCTGTCAGCCTCACCCCATTTATCTTAATTCTGTCCATGTAATTGGCTCTTCTATGGGCGGAAGCCATACGGTGGAAATAGCCTGTGTTTCTATCCCCTTCCTTTAACCATAACTCCGTTGAAGCCTGTCTCCAATGTGTTTCTTCTAAATCTACCCACTTGGCATATCCCTCCTTGGTTTCCTTTTTACAAGCTAATTACTCCAGTGTCAAACTCCTCTCACCTTCCACCCTATCCCAATACTCCACTTGTTGGAGAGCTGCATCCTTATTGCATTCCAGACTCCCGAACACCTCCCTATTCCAAACTTTTAACTTCTGTTTCACCTCCTTCAATTTTGCAGTCAATTTGAAACTGGCGCTACCTCTAACCTCTATCCCCTGCCACCAATTATGGATTAAATCTTTGAACCCCTTGACTTTGAACCACATATTTTTGCATCTGAAAGGGGTAGACCCTCTCCTTAGGCTACCCCCCTCAAGTAAAACTGGAAAGTGATCTGAGGTCGGCTTGGGTAACCTTCTCTGGACTACCCTACTAAACTGGTCAAGCCAGCAGGGAGTTACTAGAAATCTATCTAACCTTGCCCTCGATTGGTTATTAAGGCCCCCACTCCAAGTGAAAGATCCCCCTTGCAATTGTAAGTCCACGAGACCTAGCTCGTCTACAACCTGAGCAAACCTCCTCATAGCTGAGGTTATTCTCCTTTGCTTGCTTCTTTCACTTTGAGAGAGGATGATATTGAAATCACCCCCTAGACACCAAGGTCCTTCCCAGATTCCTCTGATCGCCCTGATTTCTTCCCACAAACACTCCCTTTCTACTCTGGTAAAGGGGCCATAAACACCCATGAACACCCAAACCACCCCATTTTCCACATTCCTGAGTTTGCAGGATACGGAAAACTGACCCTCCTCCCAATCCAATAATTCTAGAGATCTTTTATCCCAACAAATCAAAATACCTCCAGCCAATCCAAAAGCATCCAGGGCCTTCCAGTCTAAGAATCTTCTAGGCCCTAAACCACTCACCACCCTATCAGACAAAACTTGAATTTTTGTCTCTTGAATGCAAAACAGACCCACCTTCTGCTTTCTGATGATAGATTTAATTGCTTTCCTTTTAGTACTGTCGTTCGCTCTCCTCACATTCCAACTCAACAACTTGAGGTTCATTGGACAACCACTGATTGACCCCCTCTGCCCTGAAGAGGACATTTCTTTCTACCTTCCCCCTCATAGTTAACTGAGCATTCCAATCTCTTTAACTCCTTTCAAATTTTGATTTTTCCAATAGGCATTTACTGTGGATCTTTTCCCTCATTTTTTAAATTTTAACCAGGAAACTTAGAATTTCCTTTTCCAACCCTTCAGCCGAAAATCCCAAAAATTGGCTGAACTTTGCTAGGCTACTGTCTTCCCAATTAAGTGCCCTTTCCCCCCTTCCTTCTTGGGATTCATACTGAGATGACCCCCCCTCCGAATCCCTTGCCACTGAAATAGGGCCATTAAACTCAACCAATTCCCAACAGTCATTGCCATTCGCACTAAGCCCAGCTGCATCTTGGCAATTTATCAAAATTCCATCTGGCAAGCCTCCCTTAACACCCCAGAATGATAAAAAAACTCCCCCCCTGGAGTCAGACCAAATGAAAACAAGATAGAATGAGAAGGAGTCCTCGAATCCCTTAAGCCCCCGTAATTTGAAAGAGACCCATACCTCAAAACTTCTTTTGCTAGGGCTCTGTCTGTCAATATTGACTTCCCCACAGAACCCAGGTTGGGCTAAGGATTTCCCCAACGGACCTTTTGTAAGTTGAAACTCGGTCGGGCCATGGCTATTCATAACTGAAGGCCCAAAAGGCTGCACCCCAAAATCCTTAAGATTGGTTAGAAACGGCCCGCTGCTCTTCCTTTGGGACACTGTAGGCCCAAATCGCGGCCCAATCTCCACCTTTGAAACCTTCTTTCCCTTAGAGCCACTCGACCCAACCCTACCAACTCCAACCCCTTTTAAAGTTACTCCTTCTGAAAGGGTTTGCGGAATAGGCCCCCCAGCCCACCTTAGGCCCAAGGTGTCCTTGGTGAGCCCAATCAAAGACAGCCCAACTTCCGCCTCACCCACCGAGGACCAGATCGTCGACCCGAACTGAATCCGGCCCGCAGTCAAAACCCTACCCGTCCCGTCCACCTGCCCTTCCATCTTGTCAGCTGTCCGTGACAACGCCTCGAGCCTTGCGTTACCCCACTCTTCCACTCGTGGGTCAGCACGTGCGCCTCCGTCGCCCCTGACCTCTCCTCTGGAACAATCTGTTGAGCCCCGGTAGCCCTCCAAAATTCTGTCTCATCGACGACAACACCTCCCACCAAAGAGGAAGGTTATAAGATATCCCCTCGACTCCAATCTCCAACGAACTTGACAACTCTTCTCCCTTTGTTTTAACTAGGATCCTAGCCCACTGGAGATTCTCCATTCTTTCCGTCAGTGGATCCATGGCTACAAAACCACCGCACTCATCCCTCACCCTTCTCAGAATGGACGGGACCTAGAGCGATATTGGCAAGCCCATGATCCTCACCCAAGCTTCTTCTCTTATTTCCCCTTCTTCCATACACCCGTATCTTGGACTCCAAAGCTCCAGACCTATCTGAATCCCACCCACCGACCTTTTCCCGAAGGTGAGAATTCTTCTGGCTTCTTCCACAAATTCGAACTCTAGAAGGACTTGACCCTCTTCCAGCCAAGCCAAACCAAGCTTTTCTTTCAGCCCCCAAGCACTCGCCATCAACCACCCCAACCTCTCCAGATTCTCTCCTCCTGGTACCCTAGGGTTCCATCTTCCAACTAAGCAATGCCCCAATTTACTCAAATTTCTACTGATTGCCTCTCCTTTTATCTCCATTCTGACCAAAAGTCTATCCCTATTCCCCCATCTCTTTCCCATTTCAGCTTGCAGCCTTTCAGGGATCGACTCTTCCTTTTTTTTTTTCTCCTTTTTGTTGAGGCTTGCGATCAGATCCCGTGCAACCTCCGCCATAATTGACCATCCCCCCTTTCCCCTCCGCCTTTCGGGATACAAATGCTGTATCTCTTCTCCTCTGCATCTACGACCCTTAACCGGAGAAAGCAACCCGCCTTGTTGGCTTCGCGCACCATGGAATAACTTCTCCCCTTCTCCTTCCAACCCTTCTCCCATTTGTCCTCTTTCCTATTATTAACGCACTGATCTAACCCCTCCAGAAAGAGCCTAACACTTGCCGGCCCCAATCGAACCCATGACGAAACCCCCCTCTTGCTTTCCACAATGAAAAACAGGGTTTTACCTCTTCTCTCCTCCACCTTGACTTCAAAAACCTTCGACTCCACCCTGAAACAATTTCCTTGCCGTTTCCTCCGTTTCCCCGCTTGGTTATCTCCCTCATCACCATCGCCCTCGCTCTCACGCTCTCTCGCTCTCATTTTCTTTCCTCATACTATTCCACAACCATGTTATTATCATAAAGTCATTTTGTTGCCACTCATCGAAACTTTTAGATTCCTAGGGAGAAGGATTTTCTACGAGATGTTCTAGTTTCTCTTTGCCCCAATATACACCCTCATGACTTTAGCCCATAATAAATAATTAGGTCCCTTTAGCTTTATTGAAGTAATTTAGATACTGACACTATCTCCAAATTTGTGATCACTGCTACCATACTTGTTAATTACTGAAGGGGCAAAATGGGGACTATTGTACTTAACAAATTGAAACAAAGGGATGTTGAGAAACCTTCATCACTAACCCATATTTGTATCACACAATACAGCCAATCACATAGGCACTACTATTGGAGATAACTGTAATGTAGCAACAGTTTTTTTTTTTTTTAGAGGGCTAGGTTTTCAGATCAAGCTTGCTCTGATACCATGTTGACTGAGAGAAAGAAAATACTAAATAGTGTCTTATTCATCAAGAAAAGAGTATAGATCATATACATAGACTTTTACGAAAAAAGAAATTAAAAAAAAAATAAAACAAAAAAACTAGACTACTTCTGACCCAATGACTAATATTCTTTAACATGACATGAGGTGCATTTGTGGGTATTGTAGCTTTATGGGTGGTAACCTAGTTACCTAGATGAGTAAAAGGTTAAATGTAGTACTGAGGTGTAGTGCTGAAGCAGAATGTAGGGCTATGGTTCATGTGTGAACTAGTATGAATCTAGAATTTTTTACAAGAGCTTAGATTTTCTCTTGAAAAGCCCATGACTGTATTTTTATTACCGGACTGCTATTCACATTGCCAATAACCCCATGTTATATGAAAGGACTAAACAAATAGGTTAAACTACTCCTGACCAAATAAATAGTAACAATTCTTTAACATGACATGAGGTGCGTTTGTGGGTATTATACCTTTATGGGTGGTAACCTAGTTACTCGGATGAGTGAAAGGTCAAATGTAGTAGTGAGGGGTAGTGCTGAAGCAGAATGTAGGGCTATGGTTCATGTGTGAGGAGCTAGTATGAATCTAGAATTTTTTACCAGAACTTAGATTTTCTCTTGAAAAGCCCATAACTATGCGTTATTATAACTAGACTTCTATTCACATTGCCAAGAAGTCCAAATATGAAAGGGCCAAACACCTTAAGGTTGCCTATTATTTTATCAGAGAAGTTGATCATAAAGAAAGTAATAACTCTGCACATCTAAATTGGAGATCAGTTTGAAGATACTTTTACTTGATCTTTTGGAAAGGATCCTTTTCCTATCGTGTTTTCCAAGCTGGGTCTTGAGAATACACACACCCCAACTTGAAGGGGAATGAATAGAATGGTTTATTTTTATTTATTATTTATTATTTATTTATTTTTGCATACTTTGAAAATTTCTGTCATGAGACTCTCTTTCTCTTCTAGATGAAACTTCTAAAAGGCCTTCGTGAGAATTTTTAAGTTTTTTTTTTTTCCTTGCTGCCATAATCTTAACTCTTCATCCTTTTCGTAAGTCCTAAAAGGATGAAACAGTAGCCCACCCAATTTGATTGTGGCAACCACCTTCCAGGTTGTCCTACATTAGGCCTAGTGCTTACCTAAAATCAAGGAAGAATATTAAGTTTTTCTCTGCCATAATCAAACATAGAGCTTTGAGACCCAGGTTAGAAAATTATTTTATAGAACTTAAGTGGAGCATCGTCATTTTTTGGTTAGGGAGTGCTTACTACATGTTGGAAACTGATGATTAATTTGGCATTGCTAGTTTGACAGTTCCATGACCATTTGACTCTCTTTGCTGTGTCCAAATATTTTGGTGTAAGTCACTGTTGTGACCACAATTATTATCTTTCACCATATGAAGCTGGTAATTTGTTTTTGTTTTTAAGTTTCAGCAGTTTGGTCCTGATTTAGGTACAAAGCATGGGGCTGTCTTCTAGGACAGCAGTTAGCAGAAAGAGACATCATGGTGGCATGCATCGACTACCGGTGATGGTTTTTTTTTCTTTTGTCAAGCATTATTGTATCATATTCAACAATCTACATTAACTCAGGTGTGCTACATTGCCCAATGTCCTACAAAAGACTCAATTGTGTAAAGATAACATGATACTTGTAGAACACTGTAGTCAGAATGTGTTGATCGCTTAGAGCATGTGGTTTCTTCCTTGGGGGGAATTAAGAATCAAATCATATGGAAAATTAGATGAAAGGCATGAGATTCCTTGTTTGAAAATTTATTTTTCATGTTTAATCAATACTTTCATCTTGAAATCTTGAACTTAATTAAATATCTGTTCATTAATGCCCAAAACAATTACTCTTTTCTAGATTGTTGGTGATAAGTTTTTGCTTATTCATAAAATGATCACTCAATTAAACTAATGCATGTTCAAAATTGGCGTTGAAAATAATTAAAGATGACTTGTTGTATTCTATTTCCAGGGGAGATTTTTCTTCAACTATTCATTCCCTTTAATGTTATCAGCACTATCTCTTAACTAAATAATGATTTATGCATTTGTTGCACTTGCATTACATGCATAAATCCTGTCTTGAGTCTACTCATCCAGATCATCTTACAGTGGAAATTTGTATGCAGAAATTTTCCTCAGGGGACCATCAGCGATATGGTAAAGGATGTTTCTCAGGGGATCTCATTTGTGTGCAACAATATTGCTGAATATGGAGGTGACCCCAACAGGTAGTGCTCTCATTTATCTTTTATTACATGATGTTTCATCTTCTAACTATGCAATTGATCTTTATACTTATGTGCATAGGATTTATCTAATGGGGCAATCAGCTGGTGCACATATTTCTGCTTGTGCTCTCCTAAATCAGGCAATCAAGGAGTCTAGGGAAGGAGATATCATGTCTTGGAGTGTTTCTCAGATAAAAGCTTATTTTGGTTTATCTGGAGGGTAAATATTTATTCACTATGTCGTTATAAATTTTTGGAAATCCTCTTCATGAAGCCTTTATGTTTTAAAAAACTTCAGGACCTAGGCTTCATTTTTAAATTGTCCACAGGAGATATCATGTCTTGGAGTGTTTCTCAGATAAAAGCTTATTTTGGTTTATCTGGAGGGTAAATATTTATTCACTATGTCGTTATAAATTTTTGGAAATCCTCTTCATGAAGCCTTTATGTTTTAAAAAACTTCAGGACCTAGGCTTCATTTTTAAATTGTCCACCATTTTTCAGTAGAATTCTGATGGAGAGAAGACCATCGTTGTGGTTTATTTATTTGCTTAATAGCTCATGTATTAGTTCATTGCACAGTCCTGCAGGGAGCCACATAAAACTCCTTGTGCAATCTTTTTGTTGGTTGGATCCCAGGGCACCTTCTCTGAGTCCCACAGTGTTCATGCTAACATTCCTTTTCCAGGCATCTATTCAGGTTTTATTGATATTAACCTACAAAGTAGCAGGGGAAGTGGATTTAACCTTGGCAGTATTATCCTTGTATTAAAGTTTACACACCGATAGACACCAATAGACACCAATTAACAGAAATTTCATCCATTTTGGAAACTGAGGACGTAGAGGTTCTTTGTGGAAAGGAAGACTTTCCTGGTTAGGTTTGAAGGTGAGGGTGGTACTTGGTGTTTGCTTTCAAAGCATAGTAAAGGCTTTGTTTTCTCTTTAGGCTTTGAGAAGGAAGAGGTTGGCTGGCTGATTGAACTTTTGGCCAAGGCTGTCGAGTTGAAGAGTTACATGGGTTTCAACAGAAAATATAGAGGAAAGGCCAGGTATGCTTCAAAAACTATGGTAGGTTTATCAGGCTTTTAGAGTTTGCCTGCAAAAGAAAGTCAACTTTTCTGGTAATCCCTGAGGGCGAGCAAGGCAAGGGTTGGGAGCAACTAAAAAATGCTTTGTCTTCAATGTTGGTGGTCCCCTCCTCGAATATAGCTGAAAAGGAAAGATAGTGCAGGGATGATACACAAATGTGGGTCCTTTGTATTGGTCCTTTGTGAGTGTAGTCAAAGAGAAAGGACCAAAGAGAGGAGGTCTTGCTCCAATTGGGAGATGGGTGAGAGTTGTGGTTTGTGAATGTCCTGCATCTTTTGTTGATTGGGCTGAGGTTGGTTGTGCTTGGGCAAGATTCTTAGGGCAGAAAAGCGTGGTGACTCTCATCCCTTTTTTTGTTGGAAAAGGTTTATTTTTTGTAGAAACAGTTGAGGAAGCCTCCTTTCTTCAAGAGTTAAGGTTTTTCAAGGTTAAGGGAGGGTACATAGTCCACTTGAGAAGATGGTCTCCTAGGGAAAACACAAAAGTTTTAGGGAAGTTCAAAGAAGGATGGATTGAATTGCGGGGTTTGCCCTTCCATTTATGGTCTGAGGAACATCTGAAGAAAATTGTGGAACAGTGGGGGATGGTGGTAGAGATCAATTGGCGAATTGCGAAATTGTTTGATCTTTCTAAGGCAAGGGTGAAAATATCTATGAAGGAATGTATAGTTCTTCCTGCTTTGATTGAAGTGAAAGATGGTGAATGGGTTTTTATAATCTCAGTTGTAGTGGTTGGAGTTGAAGACGAAAGGTTGGTTAGAGGAATGGCTGAGTCGACTCGGGGGAGGTTTGAGTCTCACTCATGGACAGGTGGCAGAAGGATGGTTGAGAAGTATAATCCAATGGCTAAGGTTTGGTCTTTTAACGGGGATTTTGGTAGATTTCAAGGTAAAGTAGAAAGTCAAAAGGGTGAGGTTGCTTTTGAGGGGACGTGTGGCAAGAGGAGTGCGTTTGTGGGAAACAACTGTATCCAACCCTCCTCTCTCTTTAATTTGAATTCAACTAAAGAGGGTAATGGGTCCTTTAGGCCAAGGACGTTTGGTGAAGATTGGGCCGGAAGGGTTAAGGCCCATTCAAGCTTCAAGCACTGGTACTTGGCTTCAAATATTGTGCAGAAGGGAAGGGCTCATTTTTCTCAAGAACCTCGACCCTTAGTAGAAGCAAAAGTGGGCCAGGAGAGGGGAAATAAATTAAAAGAAAGCCCGTTGACCATTTTGGGCCAAGAAATGGGTGGAGTTTAGCCTAACGTTGGGAAGGGTTCTTTATGTAGAGAAGACTCCTCTCTGCTTGTTTCAATCGCAAAGGGGACTATAGTCTCAAAGGCCTCTTCTTCTTAGCTAGGGGGTTCTGTGCCAAAAATTGGTTCAAAGAAGCTATGGAAAAGTCTTAGTCCTCCAATTTCTGATTGCCGATAAGGGCCTCGAAGACATAGCGAGCCTTTATTGCAGGAAGCCCTAACTTCAGCACAAGATGTTCTATCATGGGACGTTGCATTTGGAGTGGGAGCACAGAAGGCGTGAAGATTCAGCTCGAGTCCTCTCATTTCTAGTTGTCGATTAGAGCTTTGAAGAAGAAGTTCTAGGGAAGGGGCTTCATCGTCGGGTGGTGATGCGAGAAATAGTGAATGCCATGTTCAATAAAGGTCTTCACTTAAGACAACTATTCAATCAGAGGGGAAGGCAAAATTTTGCTGATTTTCTAACATTGCAGACAAATGAGACGTAGAGGGATTTGGGGGTTTTGCTTATTGTGGTTCTTCAATCTTGGTTTTTCCTTCTAGTCCAGTAACCAGAGAAAAAAGGCAATCCTCAGTGGGGACTTGTGGTTTGTTGGTAGTGGAAAACAAAGAGGTATCTTCATCTCCCTTACCTCAGTCATGAATTTCAGCTTTTCCCCCATCGTCTTGGCACACCCACCTTTGTTTTCTTATGATCCCACTCTTCCCAATTCACTAACGGAATTGCGAGTAGTACTTGAAGTGAATTAAAACAAAACAAAAAAAAAATGACGATGGTGTTATATGTGAATATTCTATTGGCAATCCTATGGCGGGAAAGAAATGCTAGAATATTCGAGGATAAGGTAAGGAATTTAGAGGTTCTATGGGATACCATTCATTTCCTTGCTTCTTTTTGGGCTTCTTGCACCATGTTTTTTAAGGGCATTCCCCTTAATGTGGTTCAACTAGATTGGTTAGTGGTGTGTAGCTCCAAGGGTGTGGACTAGTAAGGAGAGTTAGCTTTGTGTAATTACCAAATAGCTATTTTCTTTTGGTATTCATTTTGTTTAGTTCTCTTTTGTGGGAGGATTCCTCATCCTTCTTTTGTATTTCTTAAATCTTTTTTCAATATAATTCATTGTTGTTTCCTATCAAACAAATAGACACCAATTGGTGGTGTCTTTACCAAATTGCGGTTTCCAATGGTTAATACCTTGTGTACTCTGCTAAACCTGAAACTGTTCCCAATGACTCATTTTGGTGAGGAGGAAACTTCCAACTGTAATTGGATTTAGAAGTCATACAGTTCTATTTGAAATTTTGTGGTGTGTCAGTTCTTTTGCATTTGCAAATGTTTATGGCTTGTATTTGGTCCAACTGAAGGACTTCTACCATTGATTGTCTCAAGGGCTTGGTAACTGAATTTGGGGATTATGTCATTTTGATTTTATCTTACCTTTGCCTTCATGCACAGGTTTGGGCCTCTTTTATGCAACCATATCTTGGCAGATGATGCTCTGAAATTGTCATGCTTGTTGAACATTAATTTTCAACAAAGATATTGTTTTTAGTTTTTCAGATAGGCACCATGAGTTTCTAAAACACTCCTACTATGCATGAGAACACAGTCTACAATGTGCTAAACATTTTCTTTACAGCAATATATATTATATATCATTGGTCCACCTGATAAAAAAATATATATATCATCAGTCCACTACTATTATATATCTACTAATTGATAGCTCTGTATTTGAGAAATTTCTACTTCAACCTCTGTGAACAGGTACAATTTATTCAACTTAGTCGATCACTTCCATAGTCGAGGCCTGTATCGCTCCACCTTCTTAAGGTACTCCAGAATGATATATCACTAGTCACCAATCACACCACTAATGTCAATTTAGTTATTTTTGTTTTGTCTGTGATGATTTGTTTCTTGATGGAACTGATATTCTTACATGTTTGTTACAGCATTATGGAGGGGGAACAATCTTTGCCACAATTTTCTCCTGAAATTATGATAAAAGACCCAACCGTTAGAAGTGCTGTCTTTCTCCTCCCACGGATTATCCTTTTCCATGGAACAATGGATAATTCTATACCATCAGATTCCAGGTTTGTTCTCCTCTGAAATGAATGCTCTTCAGCTATACATATAATTTCAAGTGCTTCCCTAAAATGAACCTTAATTTTCTGTTTCTAGTCTATGGCTCTGCCAAACAATGCTCTAATTAATTATCTCTAATTTCAAATTTGATAAGAATGCACATTCTTATAGATAGTGCTCTTCATATGTCCTGGTTCAGGGATAATAAAGAAAATGGTATACTGAGTGTACAAAGGAATCTTGAGTCAATCAGGGCCAGTTTTGATGTTGATATCTAACACACAAGTTACTTTTATTGTGGGAAATGCTTTTACTTGATTTTATTTATATATTTTGATTTTTGACTTTTCTTGTGGTCCTTAAATGTTTTTAATTTGCATGTTTGAGATGTGGCTGCATGAGTATCCTAGGAGGATCCTGAGCAGATGATGTATATACGCTTTTGTTGGTGTTGAGAACTGAAGAGGTACCTTCAGTGTTGTTAAACATGTGGTGTAGATATCTACACACTTTTTTCATGGGCATGTATTAGAGTGTCCACTAGGTGGTTGCCTTTGACTATTCTAGTCCTTACATGACATTTTCGGCTATAAGTACTTCTCTGAGCTAGTAAGACTAAACTCGAAATGGGTCAAAATCTCACAATTTAGAATTGAATTTTAAAATAAGTGCTATGAAAAATTTATAGAATGACTGGTCAAATTACTTACAATACTTTGGAAATCAGAAATTAATTTGTCCCAATCAAGGAACATTTGTGTCAAGATTAGGTAGAAGTCCCAAAAATTTCTTGCAACCCATGCTTACAATATATAATGTGCTCAAGGAGTATTACTAATGCAATGGATACTCAAACATGAATTTTAGTAGGCTTGTAGCTTGTCTGCTGTAAGCCTATAACTAAGCACATCACAGATGTATGTGTGCTCTAGTCAAGCTTATCTAAGTAAATGATCAAATCAAAGGGCTTTTTAAAAATGTGAATGAAGTTTATCTAAGTAAACAAACAAATCATTCAAAATAGGATGGTTCACTAACTTCATATCACGTCGACTTCTATGATGATGGCTGGGTGCTTCGATGCTCTATAAACTGTCTAAATGAACGATATAACTGTAAAACTTTACTAAGCTCATTAAATTTCTGATCAGACTCACATGATGTAATTCATGAAATAAAATAATACAAATATAAAATAATTTTTAATTTTATGTGTCTTACTGTGTATCGGTTAAGCATAAAGTAATCTTATCAATCAAATTTTTGAAGTTTTTGAGCCCAGCACTTTGTCAATGTGTTGCAACCATACCAACATGTTATAGGCATTTTGAGATAATTCTGGAACCATCTTTAAGAGCATAAGTTTTTGTTATTGTCGGAATTGAAAAGCTTTGATTGTTCAGATGGTTTGCATCGTCCTAGTTGAATTTCTAGGTATCTTTCGTCCAGATAAATTCCATAGCAGGCCTTGCTGATTTTTTTTTAGTCTGGTATATTATACACATGTGCATCTTCCCTGATGTCAGTATATTTATACTTCATAATAGCTTTTTATTTGTATATTGTAACTGAAATGTCTCTCCTTGGTTATTCAAACCTTAAGTGTAGATAGATATGTTATAGTGCTGCAGTGGACTATTCCTGGTCTTGTCCCATTTTATGATTTCTTTTTTCTTTTTTCTTTTTTCTCATGGCCTGTATAGTGAATTCTTGAATCTAAACTTCTGTTTCTTGCAGTAAAGCTTTTGCAGATGCGCTTGAAGGCGTAGGTGCTGAAGCTGAACTTATTTTATATGAAGGAAAAACTCATACAGATTTATTTCTTCAAGTAAGAGATGATTGGTTATATTCTTTCCTTTTTCTGTTGTTGTTCAAAAAGTTTAAAAAAGAAAAAAAGAAAAAAAGAAAAAGAAAAAATAAGTAATTTACCTGTCTCCACTTATACGCCTAGTAGACTGGTAAATAAATCAATTTCTTTAGTCATCTTCAAGCAGGAAGAGGTGCAAATTGGGCTGAGCTAACACCAAATTGAGTCTCTTTAGCCTGAGAATTGTCTGGCTGAACCATGCCAAGCTCAACTTCTTATTATTTATATTTCAAGTTTGAAGTTTGTATGTACTGCAGTCTAAGTAGTGATTAACCCATAGAAAAATTATTGATCTATCCCCACTTTTGATCCTAGTTATTCTTAATAATAAATTAATTTCTTGGTCAATGTTCAGCTAGTGATGCAAATTGAGTTGGGTAATGCCAAATTTAGCCTCTTTAGCATAAAATTTGACAGGCTGAACCATACTGAGCTCAGGCTGGCTGAGCTCAGGTTCAACTTCTGGCCAATGGGCTTCTTCGCATGGACCATGAGTTCCTTCCAGTTAAAGGTATTTTAAAGGCCCTTGGGGCCAGAACTTTAGAGGCCCAACTGGCTGCTGGTCTTTCTACTGGGGCTGACTCAACTGCAGCCCAAGCTCCTCATTGAGGGGCCAAATGGGGATTGGGCTCCACGTGAGGCTATTAGTGGAAGGGAGACTCTAGGTCTTGACTCTTCAGTTGGAGCTCATTTTCCTTTTGCTCGTGGCAGTGTGAAGGCCCATTGTAGTGGAGGCCTGGTGGATGAGTTTTTAGAAAGTGGGCCTCTTGAGGTGGGTCGGGTAAGTTTGGGCTAAGAGGCTTTGACCAGGGAGGGCTTTTAATTGATAGAGGGCTTTCTTGGCTCCCAATGTTGTAGACGATTGCCCCGTTGATGGTGGAAGGGTTCCGATGCCTTTGTCTTCGTCGCTTTGTCTCCTGCTAACTGACAAGGCTCTCATGGAGGAAATGGTAAGATTCCTAGCCGGTAAGTCGTCGATTCCAAATGGTCCGTTGGGGGGGAGGGTCTTTTTCCTCGGCGTTCTCTTTGTGCATTGATGATGGTTGTTTTGTGGGGAGGACCGATAGTTTGATTTCATTGAGGGAGCAAGATAGGGGTATTTTAGAAGACGTTTACAAGCCTTTATGTATGTTATCTATTGAGGAAGTGGTTGTGAAAGCCCTAGAGAACCAGCCCAAGGTTGTCTAGATTGTGATCCTAGAGGTGAGTGGTAAGGAGGGGGCTTTGGGGTTTGAGAGCCCTGGTAGGGGCCCATCAGAAGTAGAGAGCCTCTCTGATATCTCTTATTAGAAATTCATCTTGTTTAGCAAGTTTTTAGGTTTGTCAATGGATGAGAATGAGAAGGAAATTGCGGCCCTACTAAGAAAGTTGGAATCCAAAAAGTGGCGCAAAGGAGTCCCCCTTCCACGCCTTGTCTGGTTAGGGAGCTTCGAAAGTTGGAATGCTCGGTTAATTACTATAGTTAAAACAAAAAAGTGCGAAGTCGGAGTAGTGGGTGGAGTTGGTTTGTAAGTGACCTTCTAGGTTGTGTTTTTAGGGGGCGGTCTTCTTGGTGTAAGTCTAGCCGACAAGAAAAAGCTGTGGTGGTAGTAGTGGGGTGTTTCAAGTTGTTCTCACCTTGCATTCTAAAACCTTTGCAAGCTCCTCCAAATTTGGGATATTCCCTACTGGAATTATCTCACTTTTCCCCAAATTGATCTTCAGCCCTGAACAAGCCTCAAACCACATAAAAACCCAACTTAGATACTCAAGGTTTTCCTTGCTAGCATTGCACAAGATTAGTGTGTTGTTTGCGAACAACAAGTGTGACACATCCACTCCCACACCGTTCCTCCCTCTAACTAGAAAACCATTAATGAAACTATCTTCCTTTGCCTTAGAGAGCAAGTGGGAAAGAGTCTCCTTCGCCAAAATGAACAAGTAAGGAGACAAAGGATCTCTTTGTCTCAGGCCTCTAGAGTTGTGGAAAAAACTTGAAAGGAGTCATTTACCAAAACAAAGAAGCGCGCTGTTGAAATACACCATCTGATCCATCCTATCCACTTGGAGCCAAACCCCATTTTCTCCATTATTGCTAGGATAAAATTCCAATTAACATGGTTAGAAGCCTTTTATATGTCTAGCTTGCATAAGACACCTCTTAAATTATCCTTAATTCTACAGTCAATGGCCTCATTTGCAATCAACACAACATCCAGAATTTGTCTATCTACCACAAAGGCATGCTGAAAATCTGAAACCCACCACCTTTTTAAACCTATTTGCTAGAACCTTAGCCAAAAGCTTGTAGAGCCCTCTGGTGAGAGAGAGAGAGAAAGAAGAAAAACCTTATTTCTCATTCATGTAATGTCTACTTACAATTGAGAAATATATATATACAAGGCTAGGAGTCCTAACTACCATACATGTGACCTATATGAACAAGGAAAGATTATACACTATAAATACATTATATTCAACACTCTCCCTCAAGCTGGAGCATATACGTCATATGCACCAAGCTTGTTACAAATATATTTAATCCTAGGACCTCTGAGAGATTTAGTGAAGATGTCTACTAGTTGATCATTTGAATTAACAAAACTTGTAGCAACACATTCTGATGCGATCTTCTTTCTAATGAAATGACAGTCAACTTCAATATACTTGGTCCTTTCATGAAAGACTACATTGGATGCAATATGTAATGCGGCCTGGTTATCACATATGAGTTTCATCTGTTCATCCTTTCCAAATCTCAACTCTCGAAGAAGATGTCTCAACCATATGAGTTCACATGTTGCCAAAGTCATAGCTCGATACTCGGCTTTAGCGCTAGATCTGGCCGCTACATCTTGTTTCTTACTCTTCCAATATATTAGATTACCTCCAATAAAAACATAGTACCCTGAAGTGGAACGTCTATCTATGGGTGAGCCAGCCCAATCTGCATCTGTGTAACCAACAACCTGAGTATGACCTCTGTTCTCGTACAACACACCTTGGCCTGGTGTACTTTTGATATATCGAAGAATGCGGATTACGGCATCCCAATGGCTATCACATGGTGATTATAGGAATTGACTAACAACACTCACAGGAAAAGAAATGTCTGGACGAGTAATGGTGAGATAGTTCAATTTACCTACGAGTCGTCGATATCTCCCGGGCTCTCCTAAAGGCTCCCCCTGTCCTGGTACAAGTTTGACATTCGGATCCATAGGTGTGTCTACTGGTTTACACTCTAACATACCGGTTTCTTCCAGGATGTCTAAAGCATACTTCCTTTGGGAAAGGACCACACCAGAATTGGATTGAGCTATCTCAATTCCCAAGAAATACTTGAGTTTCCCCAAGTCTTTGGTCTGAAAGTGGGTAAAAAGATGTTACTTTAGTTTCTGAATACCATCCTGATCACTGCCTGTAATGACGATGTCGTCCACATAAACAACCAGATAAATACACTGCCCTAGGGAGTTATGATGATAGAAAACTGAATGGTCTGCTGTACTGCGAAGCATGCCAAACTCTTGAACAACAGAACTAAAACGGCCAAACCATGCTCGAGGAGATTGTTTCAAGCCATATAGAGAACGACATAACCTGCACACTAAACCAGACTCCCCCTGAGCAACAAAACCAGGAGGTTGCTCCATATAAACTTCTTCGGCAAGATCACCATTAAGGAAGACATTTTTAATATCCAACTGATAAAGAGGCCAAGAACACATAGCAGCCATGGAGAGAAGCAGACGGACAGAAGCAATCTTGGCAACAGGGGAAAATGTGTCACCATAATCAGAACCATAAACCTGAGTATAGCCTTTAGCAACTAAGCGGGCCTTAAGGCGATCAACCTGACCATCAGGACCAACCTTAACTGCGTAGACCCAACGACAACCAACAGTAGATTTACCAGAGGGTAAAACAACAAGATCCCAAGTGCCATTAGAGTGCAGAGCAACCATTTCATCCACCATTGCCTGTCGCCAGCCTGGATGGGAAAGAGCTTCATGGGTGCTCTTTGGAAGAGAAACAGAGGATATAGCAGAAACAAAAGCAGAATAGGGTGAAGATAATCGATGATAACTCAAAAAATTGTAAATAGGATGAGGATTACGAGTAGAGTGAGTACCTTTCCGAACAGCAATGGGTAAGTCATTAGGAGAAGGCAGAGCCGGGATAGGTGAAGTCGAAGGGATAGGAAGTGAGTCAACAGGTGCCTCAGCAAAAGGGAGAGGAGCAACGACACGAGGGCGACGATGATAAACCTGAAGTGGTCGAGGAGGCATAGCATCAGGTGGAGAGACAATGGAAATGGGCAAGACTTCGGAAACAGGAAGAGACTCAGAAGTGGTGGAAAAGAATGGTGAGTCCTCAAAGAAGGTGACATCAGCGGAGATAAAGTATCGATGAGTCTTAAGGGAATAACAACGATAACCCTTCTGAAGTCTGGAATATCCCAAGAAGAGGCACTTCATGGCTTTGGCGGAAAGCTTGTCCTGTCCAGGTGTGAGAATATGAACAAAGCAAGTACAACCAAAGACACGAGGAGGAAGGAAATAAAGTGGTTGGTCAGGGAAGAGAAGGGAGTAAGGAATCTGATCGTGTAAGACAGAGGAGGGCATACGATTAATCAAATAACAAGCGGTAAGAACAGCGTCCTCCCAAAAACGAAAAGGAACATTACTATGGAGGAGGATAGTACGAGCTGTCTCAACAAGATGTCGATTCTTGCGTTCAACTATCCCATTTTGTTGAGGAGTATGAGCACAAGAAGACTGATGAAGAATCCCATGATGAGACATAAACGAAGTAAATGGGGCTGAAAAATATTCCCTGGCATTGTCACTGCGTAACACACAAATAGAAATATTGAACTGGGTTTGGATTTCAGCATAAAATTTCTGGAAAATAGAGAATAACTCAACTCGATTTTTCATTAAAAATAACCAAGTACATCGAGAATAGTCATCAATGAAAGTGACAAAATACTGAAATCTTAAAGTAGACGCAATCCGACGAGGACCCCAAACATCAGTGTGGACAAGCTCAAAAGGAGACTTTGCACGATTATTCAAATGCTTTGAGAACGAGACACGAGTATGTTTCCCAAGCTGACATGACTCACACGGAAGCGACGACAAAGTGGAAAAACGAGGGACCATCTTCTGGAACTTGGAGAGACTAGGGTGGCCCAGACGATTGTGAATGAGGAGAGGAGCATCAGTGGAAATGCAAACTGCAGGAGATGAATCCGAGGTGAGGTGATAGAGGCCTTGAGACTCACGTCCTATGCTAATCGTCTTCCTCGTACTCTGGTCCTGCCAGGTCACAAATTTATCAAAAAAGGTAATAGAGCAATTAAGAGTACGAGTGATTTTGCTGATGGAAATAAGATTAAAAGGGCATTCAGGAGTATAAAGGACAGAAGTGAGAGGTAGAGAAGGTAGAGGAAGGGCCAAACCAATACCTTTAGCCACAGTTTGAGAACCATTAGTTAAGATAACAGTAGGTAAAACAGAGGTAGTAGTAATAGAGGAGAAAAGATCCTTATTACCAGATATGTGATCAGAAGCTTCAGAATCTAGTATCCAGGGTTCAAGAGAAGATGTGTGGGTAAGGCAGGCAGAGGCATTACCAGGTTGGGCAACAGAAGCCTGAGATGCGGAAGAGCTCGGAGGCTGAGGCAACGGAGAATCAGAGGACTGGGCCACATGGGCAGTGCGAGGAGGCCGTCCATGTAACTGATAGCAACGATCGCGAGTGTGGCCAAGTTTATTGCAATAGGTGCAATGAGGACGTTAACCTCTACCTCGGGTACTATTGCGCCCTCCTCGAGAGCTAGTTTGAGAAACTAACACAGAAGAATTTGAAGTGCTATCAAATGGAAAAGTCTGAGTGGAGGAGATACGGAGGAGGCGAGCAAACACATCATCCAAGGACAGAACTGATGAACTACCAAGAATCTGATCGCGGATAGGCTCAAGATCCGGACGGAGGCCAATAAGAGTAAGAACCATGAAGAACTTGTCAAGCTGTGTTTGTTGAGCCCCAACATCAGGAGTAAGAGGCATCACAGTCAAGAACTCCTCCTTAAGAGAGGCAATTTGGCCAATATAAGTAGATAGATCCAAGTCCTGTTGGCTGATATGGACAATAGCAGAAGCCACCTTATAAAGACGTTGGATATCATTCGTGTATAATCCTTTGGCTTGAGTCCAAAATTTAAAACAAGTTTTGTAGGCCCGAAGATGAAGAAGAATCTTGGGATCAACCGATTGCCATAATACACTATATAACTGTGCATCTATCTTCCTCCACTATACGCGGTCAACCTCAGGGATATCTGCCTCCTGTGTAATCAAGTGATCCTCATATCCTTGACTCATAAACCAAAGTTCAACAGAGACAGACCAGGAAAGATAATTGTCACTGCCAACCAATTTCTCCGAAGTAATCATAGGAGATCCAGATATAACAGAGGAAAAAATGGAAGTTTTAGTAGCCATATCTACTTATTTGGAGAATGAAGTATATTTGGATCGAAGAGAGCCCTAATACGGCTGCAGATCGCGGCGTGGCACCACTGGAAAGGGAGGCGGCTTCAGATCGCGGCGTGGCACCACCGGAAAGGTAGAAGAGCACTTCCTTAGGCACGTGTTGGGATTAGGATGGAGAAAAAGTAGCCGAAGCTCGCCGGAAAAACTGTTTGGAGGGTCGATGGAGGCAAAAAACCCCAAAAGAGGAATGTGCAGGGCTCGGATGGCAGAACCGAGGATGAAGGAAGGCTAGTCGGCGTCAGGCGAGGCTGGAGGAGGAGGCGCGTGGCCGGGAAAGTCCTCACGCGTCGGCGCGTGAGATGCAGTCATCGGCCGGAAAATTGCGCGTGGCCGGCGCGTGGATGATCTTTTGGTTCCGATGCTTTCACAAAAGTTGGAGATCTCCTCCAGGCGCTCCTTCTGGTATGGTTGGTGTCGGAAAAAGACGTTGCCAAAAAGTTCGTCAGAAAAGTTTGCCGGCGGTGAGTGTTTTCTGATGACGATCTGACTGACCGGAAAGTATTGGGAGATGGAGAAGGTGACCGGAATGAAACACGGTCATCGGAAGGTTTCCCGGAATTGATGACACGGGAAACTGGAAAGAATTAGGTTTTCTCCCTTGGCTCTGATACCATGTTGAGAGAGAGAGAGAAAAAAAAACCTTGATTCTCATTTATGTAATGTCTACTTACAATTGAGAAATATATATATACAAGACTAGGAGTCCTACCTACCATACATGTGACCTATATTAACAAGGAAAGATTATACACTATAAATACATTATATTCAACACCCTCTAACCAAACTAATTGGTCTAAAGTCCTTTAGGTCATCTGTCCCCCCTTTCTTAGGCACCAAGACTAAGAACGTAGCATTCAAACTCCTCTCAAAAGACCCTAAACCATAGAATTCAACAAAAAAGCCCATCACCTCAGGTTTCACAAAGTCCTAACAGTGTTGCCAAAACACCAAGGTAAAACTATCCGGCCTTGAAGCCTTATCTCTGCACAAATTGGATAAAGCTTCAAGGACCTCTTCTTCAGAGAAAGGGGTCTCCAAAACTTCAAAATCTACACGCTGTAGGTAGTAAAAGGCTAGTCCATCTAAACTCGGTCTCCACTCCCCTGTTTCTGCTAGAATTCTTTGAAATGCATTTGTGATTGCTTCTTTGATGTTATCCTCCCCATCTAACAAAACACCATCTACCCTTAGCTTGGCCATAAAGTTCCTTTTTCTATGAGCATTGGCCATTTTGTGAAGGAAACTAGTGTTTTTATCCTTTTCTTTTAGCCATAACTCTCTAGATTTTTGCCTCCATTTTTGTCCATTTCTTAAACTCTTCCACCACACCCCTTCTAACTCTAGTTTCCTCCACTGTGAGGGCTCTTTCCTTCGCATCCCACAACCCTAACTAAGCCTAAGCCTCCAGTTTCTTGGTGGTCACATTTATGAGAACCTCCTTCATAGCCAGTATATGACTAAAAGACCCTTGAACACTGTATCCCTCCCACCAATTCCTGATAAGATCTTTGAAACCTTCCACCTGTAACCACATATTCTCAAATTTGAAAGGTGCCTTGCCTTTCCTTATCCCTCCACCATCCAGCAAAATTGGCGCATGATCTGAAACTGGCTTTGGAAGGATACTATGAAACAACCCACTGAAATGGTTCTCCCAATCATTAGAAACAAGAAAGCGGTCCAACCTGGAGGCGGACTCATTATTAGACCCACCACATCAAGTAAACAAACCACCAGAAAGAGGGAGATCTCTAAGGCACATATCCTTAATAAACTTAGAAAAGCGCCTCATAAAAGCTGATAATCTTTAACATTTCCTCCTTTCTTCTAAGAATCTAACTATATTGAAATCCCCTCCCACGCACTAGGGATTGTGCCAAAGACCTCTAATAGAACCCAATTCATTCCAAAAGTCATCCCTCTCCTTAGCCAAAACAAGGCCGTCTGTGAACATCCAAATAAAATTGTCCTTGCAATTTTTGAAATGACAAGAGACTGAAAAGGCACCTAACTCCATATCCAAAAGCTCCAATACTCAATGGTCCCAAACTCCTCACTAGGCAAGTTGAAATTTGTTGGACCTTCGTTTCTTGAAGACAGACAAGGTTAGCTAAGTGGGAACGAATCAAAGATTTAATGTTTCTACGCTTATCCCCATCATTGATCCCTTGCACGTTCCAAGATAAAATTCTTAGCTTCATGGACACACTTCAACTAATACCCTGGAAGAGCTCCTTCCTGTTCTCCCACTAGATAAATTTGTCTTATAAGAAACTGAACATTCTAATTTCCTTAGGTCCCTCTCAAGTTTAGACCCATCGGAGCTATCCTTTTTCACCATCTGCCCTAAAGACTTCCTATTTGCTTGGAATTCCAAATTCCTAAAAAGACCTAGAATTTCCTTTTTGTAGCCGTCCATTGAAAACCTTAAAAATTTTGCTAAAAGCCAGTAGTTTCTCGAAATTGTCTTGAGAACAGGCGAGGTCCCTCCTGAACTCCATTGGGCTATTGTTCTTAACCAAGGCTAACTGCAATTCCTCTTCCTACCCCCAGATTTCAGACTCTAAGCCATCACAATTTGAAAGAAGATTCAGCTTACACCCCTTCTTCGTGATCATGTCAAGGGGGCCGTCTCTGACTTCCTCTTCGACAAAGGGCATCTCACCGTCCTTCATCGCCAAAACCCCTCAACAGATCATCCTTAAATCACGCTTGGCTTCATCGACCAAACCCCCTAGGGCAGAAGACGAAGGAGTAGAAGAAAGAGACCCCCAACCCAAAGCAGAAGAGAAAAGGTTCCTCGTATCTTGGAATAAAGCTGCTTCCACCACTAGAGCTTCATCGACGGGTGTGAGGGCATCATTCGAGGAGAACATCGAGCTTCCACTCAGCAGTTCTCCCTCCTTAGGGCAGAGATCGATCCCATAGGGAGGAGCCCATCTTGCCAAGGCTTTAAAAGGGTCCCTAAAGCCCTTTTGGGCTAGCGGAGAAGTGGGATGGGCCAACTTACCATCCCCAGCCCAAAACTCTCTAATTGGGCTAGGATTTCTTTATGAGGGCCTGGCCTCCTCTTTACCACATGCCACACTTTAAAAGGGCCCACAATCCCCTCTTTCAGCCCATGGGGAAAGGAGATTGCAACAGGAGGCAAGTTTCCTTCCTCCCATGCAACCCCAGCAAAAGGCTACTGCTCCAAACGCAGTGTTTCTGCAGTGCTCGGCCCTTTAGTAATCGACAGCTCACCTTCTGGAAACATCCCCTCAGACCCCACGCGAGAAGGTGCACGTGGACCCTCTAATTTCTTCTTCCCTGCTTCTAACCTCTCCTTGCTAGAGGTTACCACAACAACCCAAGGTGCAAGCTCCCACCACAAGTACACGGTAAAACAAAAGTCTCCTACCACCACCTGCAACTTCCCCGGAGCCTCTCTCCCATTTTTCTGGACTAGCACTTGTGCCCACTGCAAATTTCTCAACCCCACCCATAGTCTTCTCATCAACCCCCAAATAATCTCCACAGGCATCACCTACTTGTTTGAAAAACTCCCTATGCCAAAGACAGAGCGGAAGGCCCATTATCCTCACCCAAGCGGACTTAGCTTGAACTCCTTCTCTGAAACAGCCTGTTGTTGGGGCCCATCTCTCCAAAAACAAGAACTTTTGCTTATAAATCCACTCTCCTTCCTGTAGCACCCTCTCTACCTCCTTTGTACTTTCGAACTCAAACAAAATCAAAGCACCTCCCATCGAGGAAAGAGAGAGGTTCCCCTTTAACCTCCAATGGTACCTAGCCCGCTCCTTCAAAGGAGATAGCAACGGGGCATCATCTGAGAAATCTCCCCACTGTCCCACCAGGCAACGGTTGAGAATATGCATCTTGTTGAAAGCATCAACACCCCCAAACTGCAGCCATACCGACTCACTCTCACTTTTCCAGTCCTTTGACACATTATCAACCTTCAAAGGCAAATCCTTCTGAACAGGGTCGTGCTGTGCTTTAGGACCATCTTCTACCTTGACTGGGAGCTTCACTCCACAGGCTCTCAACTTTTGAGCTAAAATATTCCACCCCCCAGCAGCCCCTTCCCTTTGGGGAAGATTAAAACGAAGCGATTTGCTTCCACTAAGACTACAGAACAAAAGAGGTACCTGCCCGCCTCATTGCTACATAGCTGATGCTTATAACTTCTCCCTCCCTCCAGCCAAGAGTTGTTGAAAACCGTCAAACCCTCCTTTTGACAGCAGGTCTCCACCCCTTCCAGCAGCAGGGAAAGACCCCTCTCTCCAAATCTGATCCAAGAAGAGAAGCTTCTTCCCCTCTCAGTGATGACCCTAGAGAGCTTCCCATTAAGAGACTCCACCGAAATCTCTTGACGTCATCCTCACCTTCCTCCGGCTTATCACCGGCAGTCTGCTCAGGGTTCCAAACTCAACGGTGGCAACTAAACACGAGCGGGATTTAGAATCAACCCCAAACCAGACACTACCTCCACTCTTCATCCTTCCCTCAAGTTTCTTAGCCCTTGAAAAGAATGTCCAATATAGTTGCATATTGAGTGCCTTGCTATATACTTATCTATCAAAAAAAAAAAAAAATTTGAGTGCCTTGCTTGGTCTCATGAATTTTGGTTTTTATTTCATATACTTCTGCATAATTTCCCAAGTAAGAGTATGTTTCACTGATCGCATCCTATAAATCCTTTGTTTTTGAAAGAAATAGATATGTCTGACCGATCTCTAGCTCCCATTGAATTAACCATGACATAATCATGGAATTCTCTGAATTCCATGTAGAAAATGCTGGATCATCCTTGTTTGGTGCTTTGATTGCACCAATCAAGTAGCCAAATCTCCCATGGTCTTTGATGAACACTTTCACTGGCTGAGAACAATGAAGGAAATTTTGTCCACTCAGCTTATGGGTGGTGGTTTGAATTGTTGGATTACCAGTTCCATGGGTGGGTACCTGAAGCTTCATCTGTTGAAGAGGTGCTTCTTCTTTGATCACTCCAACCATTTGATCCCCTCCCTCTTTTCTTGGCTAAACTCTTGACAAACCAAACAGAGAAGAACTTCCTTCTCTGATTCCAGCAGTAAAAGGCCAGAAGAAAAACAGATATATATATATAATTTTTTTTTTTTAATTTTAATTCTTTTTATTTAAGCAGGCTCCAGTAGGGAAATAGGGAACCTGTCTCTGATACGATGAACGCAGGTTTGAGAAAATCTTTCGTCCTCTCATTCATTAATGAATAATTGGGTATTATAGAGATATTTAAGGAGTACATGAAGTATACATGAAAGGAAACAATTAAAGAGAAAATCTAGACTTTAAAAAATAAGAACTTTATAAAATTTTAATGAAATGCAACACTATGCCCCATGTACTGTTAATTGGGATGGTTAAACAAATGAAAGTTATAGTGAGGATAAGATTGTTTGGAGTGAATCAGACCTCTAGCACAGGAAATAATATTGCCTTGCCTGATTGGCACCCATATCATTAATATAAATGGTGTTCCATTTCTGCTCGCATCCAGAGATGTTAATGGGATCATGGTTTGCCCCCATACTTTTAATAGGGGATTGTGTCTGTTTAAGATAGAGAAGTGATTTGTCATTTAGTGCTGGGAAGGACGTATTAGAGTCAAAGAGGGGCCTTCATATTCCTACAGTTCTTAGTTGTGATTAGACGACTCTGGGTGGAAGAAAGGAAACATTTAGAGCCACTTTTGATAGGACTTCGGCCTTAAGTTTAAAATTGGCTGCTGGAATCATATACACTAGAATGGGGCATGCTAAGATACCATATGTACTTCTGTCTCATGGGATTATGATTGAGATCTCCAAAATGTACAACAATATGGAAAGTTGAATTTGATGAAAATTTCATAGAGACTCAATGTTGTTTGAGTCATTTCAAATTCTACCCTTGATAAGTAATTTGAAATACCCTGTTAAGAATGTTTCTGTTACAGTGAAATGCCATCCTCCTTCCTGTGGCACTACTAATGTTGTTTGGACTTCTGTGCAGGATCCTCTGAGAGGTGGTAAAGATGAGCTGATTGACTATGTGGTTGCTTTCATACACTCAGGAGATGCAGAAGCTCTTGCTAAGGATTCCATGGCACCTCCCAGAAAACGGCTTGTTCCTGAGTTGCTTCTAAAATTGGCTGGCAAGATTAGCCCCTTTTAAGCCTTTCATTTCTCAAGGTTGATTGCTACTTTCCAGCCTTTTCAAGGCTGTTATCATAATTCATCGGGTTTGTAATCATATCCCCTTACATGATGATACTCAATTCTGTGGGGAATCTTAAAGAACTAGGATTGTATCTGGTTATTTTGTTGCTGCTCCCTGGGAGAATGAATGCCTAACTGTATGACAGGGATCATAAATGTTGTTAAAAAATTATTTTTCTCAGCAATGAAGAGACTTGGTGAGGTCATTATAAAATCTCATCAGTGTTCAGCACTTTGTGGTGAACCCATTCTACCTTTTTATCAAGACCTGGTTATGAAAGAAACAGTAGCCATTTCCACTCTATTTTTACAGTACAGGTTTCCGCTTTGCATCCTGACATGTTTTTATGGGAATCAAAATTAGGCATATTGTTGGATGTGTTGAAAGTCACATCATCTTGAATTGGAATGAAACCTTGTTATATAACTCAAAACACCTTCTTTCAATATAAACATTTGTGCATTTGTTCTGATTGGGCCCGTTACCTCCTGGGACTATAAAATGTGTATACACCTAATTCCGGAACTTCTTTCCCCTATCAGTAATCTGGGACATCAAATTTGTCCTTTTATATGGGTGTGACCTCCTTTGTCTGGACAAACTCGACTCCCTTGTGCGCGCAAATAGGATGTGTGTATTGCTAAGTTTGTTGGTTTGCCGACAAGTGAAAACCGAATAGGATAAAATTGCTGCCACTTTCCATCCAGGAGTGGACTAGGAGCATATCATCGTAAATTTGCTCCTAGCTTACCCTAGTCATTGGTGGTCAGGAAATACATTGGCCCTTCTGTAATTCATCAAGATTGTGAGATTGTATGCAGTCCCAATATCCATTACGTCAAACACAGATCTTAGCAATGGATTGCGAACGGATCCTATGGTAATTAGTACCAAAGGGACGAAAGGAGGGATCTTTTACAATTCCTTCATGTCCATAGCTTCAAGCCTTCAACATATATTAGTGGTAGATCGTCTTTTGTAATGAGCATTGATATCTATGACTGCGCAGGTAAGTGTCTTTTTCCTTTTTAAATCCTAGCAAACTTCCAACCTAATAGCCAATTAAAAAAAAAAAAAACCTTAAACAAATAAATACATGTGTCAGAAAATGATTGAGACAAGTAGGCTTACGGGGAAATTTAATTGACCATCTCAAAGACTAAGAAAAGCGAAACGGAAACGAGTACAAGGTTAGGTGTCTTGATGCTACTGATCCAAATATTTATCAAGTGGAGGCAAATGATGAATGAGTAGTAGTTCCAAAACGAAATGTCTCCTCCTACTCATATTCTAATGACCTCCGATGGCACACCTAATTGACACAACTGCGGAAGAAGAATGTAGAAGCATTGGTGATGGTGCAGAGGATAAGGTTCCCAGCTACCAAAGAAAGGCGACGAAGAGGACCAAAATCCAAAAGGTCCTCTCAACCTCATCATGAGTGGAAGTGATGGTGATGGTGATATAAAATTAATGGAAAAGATGTTGCTGAAAATCCTCTTCATCTGCCCTTGTGGCCCTCTATTGCCACCTCCTCTGTCTCTCATTTTAAGGGTGGCCGTGGCAGCCTCAAATGTACTCCAGTTATTATTCCACTTGTAATATTTGGACCCATGAGCAACTCCCTGGGCTCCACATAACCCAGAAACCGCGTACCCAAATGCGCCTACTTGCTGCCTAGTGTTGAGTGTTGAGTGTTTGACCACATGCCAAGACAAAAGGATGCCCTAGAAGGCAAAAGCAATGGCAATTCCAGTGCGTATGTTCCAAAAAGAATTATTTCGAATTTTTATTTTTGTCAGAGAGGTTAGGTCTTAATCACCCCTACGTCCGCATGACATCATGGCTCGGTGGCTAGGTTGGTGAAGTCAATTTAAATCAAAGTTGAGAGAGGAAAGGAATGAGTAATATAGTAGTATGCAAAAGGGCTTTCAACTTTTCCCATTGATTAAAAATAGAATGAGAAAGCAGTGGTGGCACCCTGTGATTGGACGAATTGAATGAAGAGATCGAGTGTTTGTGTTTTTAAGTACAAGTGTGGAAGAGTAGAAGAGTGAGTGAGTGTGTACTGTGCACTACTCATTGAAGTATTGATTCAGTTGATGCATCATGAAGTGGCAGATAAGTATGTTTGGTAGCTTTGTTCTGTGGAGTGGAGGGGGAGAGAGAGGGCCCCAAAATCCACTAAAATCGCCAATGAAATAGACTCGCGTGGGCCGACCAACCTATGAATCCGGCAACCGCCCCACATCACGAAGCCATGCTGGCAACTAGCATGCTTCTTTGCCACATTGCCCCCATTAGATTAAAGCCCAAAAGGTGCCTCCCCTATAACGTATTTCCTACCCTCCTCCATCTTCCTTTCTCCCCAAAAGGAACCAATCCCACCACCCACTCAAATACATAAACAATTCTTTATCAGCTTCATCTTCTTTTTCTTCTTCCCCCTATCCGTTCCCTCTTCCACTACTTTCTAGACGTTCAAATCTGCGTCACCTTTTCTGCAGGCAATGATTGTATTGTGGTGGGACTGGGGACTGGGGACATTCTCCTTTTCGCATTCCCAATTTTGTATTACATATGCACTTTTGCACAGAAACCAATCTTTGGAGAACAATTAACAAACATGCTTAATGGCTCGCTAACAATATAATGGATCTACAAAACACATACTCAACTAAACCATATATCTTCTCTCCACATTTGTCATAGAATCCAACCAAATCTTTAGCACACTATGCTCAATCATAAAAATAAATAAATAAATAATAATGTGCATGCATGGGCCTTTAGGCTATACATTAGTGGAGTGGTATTGTGGTAGTGGGTTATTAGTTAAGGAATTAAGAGAAAAAAAAAGTGTATAATTGGTTTGGTTTTTGTAAATTGAAAATATTGATGACCCAAGACACCAAAATTTTCAGTTCTTTCTTAAATTACCCCAACAAAATTTTAAATTTTGAATAAGACTAGTTATCATATATTGTGTTCAAAGATATAAGTGGTGAGATATATTTATCTAATTTTTATTTTATATCTCAATAGGGTGTATTAATTTTAAGTTAAAATATGGGATACATTTATTTCATAAATCATAAATTTATTCTTTTTATAATTTTTTATATTATTTTAAATATATAAAAATTGTTTTTATATATGAAATGACATAATATGAAAATTTTTATTTATAAATTTGAAATATTTTAATCATGAATATCATTGATAAATAAGTAAAAAAATTATTTACTAAATTTTAAATTGTGTAATAATTTCTAAATGATGCTAAATATAAGAGAGGTTTCATTATTTTAATGACAAAATAATTTTTATCTTAAACAAATATTGAACATTAAAATATAATAAGTTTCTCACTCTATTTTTTATTTTTATTTTGATTTTTTCAAATCAAATAAAAGCATAATATCATATTTTATTAGTTATAACATTCAACTAAAAAATAATATCTTGCCAAAAACTAATATCCTATTCACTCAAATATAATATCTTAAAATATATAAATTCTATTATGTTAATCAACCATTTATAACTTAGAGAATTTAATTTTTATCCTTACATTTAGCGGGTATTTGGCAAACTAAGTTATTTAATAACTTAATATAAGTTATTAAGTAAATTAAATATGTTTTATAAACTGACTTAATAATATGATTTAAAGTCAAAAATAATTTTAAGTAATAAAAAAAAATAATTAATTTATTCGAAAATTCATATCTTCATTTTACTATTTTACTTTCATTTGTCATAATTATTTTCATAATCTCTTTTACTATTTCATAATCTCTATTATTATTTAATATTTTTTATTTATTTATAAAGATAAATATTTTAATTTGATAATTTAAAATATGTTTTAAATTAATTTTATGAAATAACCTTAATACTTAAAAATAATAATTAACCAATAAATTTTAAATTAATAATTTACATATAATATTACTGAAAATCAACTTAAACCATTAAATAAACTCTTGGAAGACCAAAGCATAATATTTTCAAATACATATTCGATCAGATTCTAGTTTGAAGTAGTAGTATTAGTCTTACACCAGCAGGACGCGTCTGTGCGTCGAAGGAGGACGCGCCATGTGGGGTCCATCGCAGCCGAGTAAAACGACATCGCTTTGAAGTTGGATTTGTTGACTTCCGTTACATTACATCAATTATGATGATGCGCTGCTGAAGTGTGGTGTGGTGTGGGTGACTTTGACCTTTTTTTTTTTATATTTTAATTTTATTGTTCTTCCTTGGAAATAAAATAAAAATAAAATAAAAAAAGTCTGCAAATTGTGACAAGTGTTAGTTGTAAGGAAGTGGCATTTGTCATAGTTTGGTATGAAATGGAGATTTGGGTTAATGTGGATTGAGAATGATGGCACGTCCCTACACTCGCTCTCGCTCTACATAGTAGACAGCCACTAAGACATGCGGGAGCATTTCACTTCCTCACGTTTCTTCCACTACCATGAATGCGAGGGCTAATTTATAAAATAAGCTATTTTCAAATTTTAACCATTTTGTTTGTCAAACAAAAATTTAAATCGGATACAAACTTCAAATGATATGTCTAAGAATGAATACCATAGAAACAATTCTCTATTTTATATGCCATTTTTACGAAGGTATATAAATAAAAATTAAATAAAAGAAATAAGAAAACAAGCAAAACTAAATAAAAGAAGAGAAGGGTAATTTTGGAATCAATAATCCAAGAAGTTGAATGAGACGAAAAATTTACCTTGTGGGATTGCTTTATGTAGTATACCATCTCTTAATGAGAAGGATGATTGATTTTAGTCATCGGGATAAATTTCCCATAATGAGTGTACACCACACGTTAAATAAGATTTTAATAAATTATGACATAAAGTTATCCAATAGTAAAATTAATTATACGATGATTTGTTTGTTAATTAAAAAAAAAACTTCAATAATGTTTGTTTGTTTTTATTTAATTTTAAATAGAACTTAAAACTACATAATATTAAATAATATTAAGTATTAAGTTGTTTGTTTTTTAATATTTTATTTTTATTTATTAAATATTAAAAAGTAAAAAAAATATTATTATTAAGAAAAAGATAAATATTTTGATTTTTTCTATTTAATAAAAAAAATTTAAAAATAAATAACAAGTTAATAATATATATATTTTTAAAATAAACCATTTGGAACCTTAACAAAAAGTCAAAAAAACGAATCACACCTTACCTTTGGATCTTTAATATTCCATTTCTTATTATTCTTTTATGCCCTGAATACTTATATATAATTTGCATCATACATTGGCAATTTATAAATTGCTTTGGCATAATTAAAACTAAACTAGTGAAATGGAATAAAAGAATAATTAAAACAATATTATTTCTTTTTCTAAAGTCAACAATTGGACATTTTTCTTTGTCTAATTATGAGTACTCTCAACTAACTCTCGCAAATCTTAATTGATTTATCATATTTGTTGTGATAGAAGATTTGAAAGAGAGAAAAAGAAAATTATATTCGATAAAATTAGTTTTTTATTTTGTGGGTTGTTTTGCGGAATCACCCATTTCCCTTGTTGTGTTCATAGAAAAAAGGTTAAGTAAAGAAAAGGAGAGACATGATTTAAGTGTATGATAAAATGATGATTTGATTGAAGAGCCAACATTTGAATGATGATGTTTGTCATATGTACATGTAAATGGATCCAAATGATTAGATTACAACGTGATTGAAACAATCAATCTTATTCTAATCATCATCATCTTCTTACTATCAAACCAACCATCAGGATGACGACTTCATCACATAAAATTTTTAAAAAAAGTTATTTATCTCAAAATTATTCAATCGAAGAGTCAAGGCTCCTAATTATTATTTGTCAAATGTTAATTTATTTTCAAATGTGCATTCGAATAATGCTTCTCTTCGAAGGAGTAGATTTGGGGTCGGAGAAATATTATCAAAGGTTACGTCATGGATGATGGAGAGGCAGCACATAGAAATGATTGTCTTTAAAATAGACTACTTTAAGCAAAGACAAAACTACGGAAAAGCAGAAGGAAAAAAGAGTGTGAATGGGTGGAAAGATTGAGAGGAGTCGTCCAAAATGGGCGGAAAATTAAGTTGGCACGGCAGGGAGAGGAGACGAAGGAAAAGTAGGGCTGCAGCTGCACCATCTTTGGATGTATTGAGAATATAGGGGTGGGGGTAAAGCACTAAAATCGTAGTTAATTCATATTCCGAACGCGTTTTCATGGTCATCAAAAGTAGCAGGCTGACTTCTCACCCATCAAACTTGAGAGTGAATGTGAAATGTCTCCCACCACTATTCCTCCTCTTTATTATTTTCTCAATTCTCGTACCATGCTTCCTATCCTTTTCAACCCTTCAATTTTCTTTCCTTTTTTATTTTTATTTTTATTTTTTTACACTTATTAAAGACCTGTCGTGTTTTTTGGTTACAACTTACAGCATGCAAGTGAATATATACCTCCAAAAGCACTGAATTTTGTTATTTGATTTTTTTTTTTTTATTATTAAAAGAGCTAATAACGTGTTTGGATACAAGAAATAAAATAAAACAATGCCTTATTTCCGAAGGTAGGAAAAGGAGTAATATGCTTTTTTTTTTTTAAATTATTATAATGAGAAATTAAAAACCAAAATTCCTTACAAGCTTATAAAGGTGCAGGCTGCTAGACGGCATGTATAAATTTAATAGTAAAATGAAATTTAGTAGTACAACATATCAAGTCAACTCGATTGAATACCTCATCTTCGTGGGTGGAAAGTTGCGGTCTATCATTTAAAAAAGAATTAATTGGTTAAAATGGATGTAATAATCCCCATATGTGAATTTTATCCCTCACATATTTTTGTTTGAAGAGTAACCCATTTTTAATGTAAATGTCTTTGACTATTTCAAATATTTACATATATGTTTTAAAAGAAAAGATTATTTTAATAAGAAAAAAATGAGGGCATTTTTATTAAAATGAGACTAAAAAAGGATAAAAGTTTAGATTTCTAAAATTAGGTTTTTAATAACCCTACTAAAAAAATATGATGTGAAGCCCACTATGTTATGTAAAGTTGGATACTTTGATTTATGCCTTTGCATAATTATGCACATTTTTTATCAATTAAATGAATGATTTTAAATTTTTTTATTCTCATAATAATATCCAAATATCACATGATATAATTTTAAAATGTAATAGATTAAAGGGTTACTTGATTAAAAGGGTTATTGAAAACTCAAATTTGGAAATCCAACTCTTCATCATTTTTTGGTCCCATTTTGACAAAAATGTTCTTATTGTTTTCTTGTAAAAATAATCCATTCTTTTAAAATATATTATAAATACTTAAAATAATGAAGTGCGTTTATATAAAATATGAGTTACTTTTCAAACGAAAACATGAGGGGGATAGATTCAAAAGTATGGGGACATTTCATCCCTTTTAACCAATTAATTCTCGATTTAAAACATAATTATATGGCAATAGTAATCATTCATCCCAAGTTCAAATTAACAATAAAAATAACACTTACAAAATTGTAAGGCAGCTCGCACCAGCTCAAATTAAACACAATATAGAATCTTTATTATAATTCCAAGTTTATTAATGACAAAAAATTCCTACTTTTTAAGGTTGCTTCAAACAAAACTAACAAGGAAAATAAAAAAAGAATATAAAAGCAATGAGAATGGTTTCTATTGACTTCCAATACTTTCAAACATGGATCCTCTATTTAAACTTTATAGATAAACATAGGAGTTATATTATATTAATGCTTATACGAACACTTAGGTAGGAAATGAAAAGGTTGAAACTAACAAGGTGACAATCATTATTCATATTCTCTTTAAATATATATAATTATAATGATTCGCTTCCAACTAAGTAGATATTATTCCTTTTGAGTTTAAAGGGTTATTACAACTTTAGAACATATCTAAACAGTTAAAAGGAACCCTTTAGTATCAAAAACATTTTTTCCCATTCCAATGTGGTATGTTACAATCACCCCCTTAAGGACATTATGTACCATGGAATTATGAGAACATAAATATTGACGCCGCTTGCAGAGCCAAACAAACAAAACCCTTATATGAGGTGTATTTTCCTTTTCCTTAGTTTGATCACTCCCTTTTCTAGTGTCTCAAAAGGTCACAAAGGAATCACCTACTCCTAAGCTTTCTTGCTCATTCTCTCTTTTGAACTTTCCTTATTCGATGGTGTTGTTCTTCTTCTTAGTAGAGGAACCTAAAGAACCATTGGCTCTCATATGAAAACCTTTATGATCTTTGAGAATACTCTTAGTCATTCTTAAGGAATTTGATACGATCTTTAAGATCACGTGAACCTAGGCATTTATAATAGTCTTAAGGATAACCTATCTAGCAACTTACTCTTATCACCAAATATTCCTTGTAGACTAAAGAGAATATCATAGACCATGACAAAAAACATGAGTTACTATTGCAACACATTATCCAAAGACCTAAGTATGAAATGTTTGATCTTTTAATCTGTTTAAAGCCACATTTGATATATATCTCTTTCTTCTTACTAGGATTGTTAAAAAAGGAATAACTAGCTCTAAGTATTACTTATATTACCTTCTCTGTTGCTAGTTACCATATCAAAATTACTTTTCAATCCATATAAATTGAGCTTGGTCCATTAATTATTTGAGAGTCATAATAATGAAATGACATGATATCTATAACAAAGAATAAAACTATACATTAAACAATGAACATTCAAGGGAAACAACAGTTTAGCAAGTGTAGAGCTCTTAGAACTATATATCATTTGCTAAATATCCTAGTATCATAAATATCAAGCTTAAATTAGGCAGGTCATGATCTTATTACTAGGTAAAGATCTTTTGAAATTGATCTCTTGATCTTAAACTAGGAAAATTCTTAAGACAAGATCAATATACCTTTTAATTTAGCCTTTTGTCTATAAAAGTTCCTATATTAAGTATGATACTTTCATATTCTAAGTTAAGTGTATAACAAAGATCTTTGACATCAATGTTATCAAGTAAATGACCTTACTATTGGAGTGGTTGATACTACTATTAATATATTTAGTACTATCCTTAAGAAAAATCACATTCCTTCATTCTTTGGCCCAAGGCACCATTCGAGTGGTGATAGCCAAAATTAAGATCAACCTTAAGATAATAGTAAAAGTCCGTATCCCTTGATTCCTTGGACTAGTCCACCATTAGGGTGGTGATGATCCAAATCAAGATAGACTTGATCTTGGAGGCTATGAACTTGCCTATGACCCTCTCCCACTCATTTTTTTGAGTTAGTTAAGAGTTGTAAAATTTTATGAGAATTCAAAAATATTTAATGAATAAATTATTTATTTCCTAATTGGAAACATAGTGTAATGTAAACTAAGATTTTAAATTTTTTATGAGAGTATTTTATCTAAAAATTAATTTTGATAAGAAAATGTACTCTCAAATTTTAAAATCATTTTTTTAAAATTTTCTTTCTTTACATCCAATTTTAATAGATATTTTATCTTGGATATACTTTCAGAGAAATTTATTTCCATTAAATTGCTAAGCTTCCTTAAACCTTTTTAGTAATGTCCTTTAATGATAAATTATCTCATATGAAAATATCCAAAATATTTATTTTCTAAATTGGAAACTCTAGCATAATAAGAAAACTTTTAATTTATATATATTTAAAAAAAATTTGAGAACACCTTATTTAATAAGGAGATGTTAAATTCTACAAGGATTCTCAAAAAATAAATTTAAGGAAAATATTTTAAAATACTTGAAAATAATTTCAAAAGGGAACCTTAGCTCGTCAATTTAAAATTATTTTTTCATAAAACTTACATTTTTTATTTTTAAACTTTTTCAATTTAATAAATATTTTAAATTTGGAATTTTATTTTCATAATAATTTATTCCATTAAAAATACCAAAACCATAACTTTTAGTAATATCCTTAATGATAAATTATCCTCTTGAAAATTTTCAAAAAATTATTTATTATTCCAATTCAAGATTAGTGTAATAAGAAAAATTCTAAATATTTGAAAAATAAAAATCAAGAGAGCACTTTATCCATTAAAGAAAACTTTTACTCTTTAATGATTCTCATAAGATAAGTTTAAGAAAAATAATTTAAAATCCTTGATTTGAATTTTATTCTTAAAATTTTTATTTCCTTAATCTACATTATTCCAAAATTTAGTAAATAATATCTTTAGGAATCCAATTTTCAAGAAAATTTATTTACATTAAATTACTAAATATTCCATATTATTCACATGCATCCGTATTTATATCCATATATAATCATACAAATATAAGAAAACAAAATAAATATGGAAATAGACTAAAAATAAGACTCATGGCCAATGGAATCATGAAAACTATATTTTTGGGAAATTCCTCTTTGGAATCAAACACCCAAAACTTGCCTTAAACACTTCCAAACTTCAACCACAAAATTAGAGAAAAAATCTCAAAAAAAAAAAAAAAAAAAACCTGCAAAAAAGACTTCTACATGTAAGTTGTAAGCAAGACAAGCACAAACTACACACATGCTACTTAAGAGTCTTTTAGATACTTTGAATTTTGATCCCTACTTTAATTGGGGTCTCAAAATATGATTTGAGCTCAAATACATCTCTAAAAAAAGATTTATATTGAAAAATCTTGTACTTCTAACCATGGAGCTTCCAAATATTCTATAAATATTTATATATTTAATGTTTACATGGGATCAAAACTCATATACTCCCAAAACAGAGCTTACACCCAAATTTCAAGTAACAAAAAATCCAAAATATAATTCCATGCATTCATTCCTTAGGCCATGAGATGAATTCCTAAACCTATAAAACAAAGTTAGCACATCCTAATATTGGATCTAACATACTATGGATATCAGATCTTGCTTTGATACCAGTTATTGGGAAATTCAATATATGTTTGGGCTTTGGGGCACATGCATCTAAAATCCTATGCATAATGTAAGCAAAAAAAAACAAAAACTTTGACCCTATAAGGTGTGTTGGATATCATACCTAGGGTTTGATTGTTGCTAATGTTAGGATAGAGCCCATAAAAGTATAACGCAATGTAACAACAAATTATTCTCATTATTTATGATACAATTCCAATTTCCCATTACTTTATCTATTCAAGCATTATCCTTTTTGAGCATTCAGAAATTGCATCACTTACATTGCATATGACTTCGGTGCATTAGGAGTTGCATGAAAGATCCAAGTTATGGGAGGCAATCCATTTTAGGTTATAGTGCACCACCTCCTAATTAAAGAGATGACTTGTCAGTTTGTTGGGTATCTAAAAAGAACTAGGGATTATTGCTCTATAGTTGGGTTGGCCAAAAGATATTTATAAGTACAAATGCCAGATTTATGGAAGATGACTATATGATGAGTAATAAGGTTAAAAGTGAGGCTAATTTAAAAACATAAGATGAGACTCCCACAATAACACAAAATACCATGGATCATGTACCGACCATTCTTGTTTCTAGTACACCGATGCCTCATCGTAGTGGGAGGGTTGTTATACAACCAGATCGATTCATATATTTCAGAGAGTCTTTTAAGGCCATTCCAGAGGAACATGAGATTGATCCCATAGATTACGATGAAGAAATGAGCAATGTGGATGTACATATTTGGAAAAAGGTTATGAAGGTAGAGTTAGAATCTATGTATTCTAACTAAGTCTTGGAGCTTGTAGAAGCACTTAAAGGGATAAAACCCATAGGATGCAATTGGGTATACAAGAAGAAAAAAGGAGTAGATAGAAAGGTTGAGATTTTTGAGGTTAAGACTTATAGTGAAGGGTTAAAGTAAAAAACCTGGTTTCGACTATGAGGAGACTTTCTTGTCTATAGCCACGTTGAAGTCCTTCAAAACACTTCTATCCATAGAGGCACATCTCAATTATGAGATATGAAAAATGGATGTCAAGGCTGCATTTTTGAATGATAATCTTGATGAGAACATCTATATGGTGCAACCAGACAGTTTCATAGAAAAAAACTAAGAACATTTGATATGCAAGTTGCATAAATCTAGTTCTGGATTAAATCAAGCATCCTACTCATGGAACAAACATTTTGATCTGGTAGTTAAGTCTTTTGACTTTGATCAAAAAGGAGTAAGGAAGCATAATGGTCTTTATTGTCTTGTACATTGATGACATTCTCCTCATTGGCAATGACGTGGGGCTGTTATTATCAGTCAGGATTCGATTGTCTACCCAGTTCCATATGAAAGACATGAGAAAAGTGTAGTATATTCTCGAGATTAAGGTCCTTAGAGATTATAAGAATTGGAAATTGACACTAACTCAAGCTACCTACATAGATAAGTTTTTGGTTAAGTATTTGATGTAAGATTCTAAGAAAGGTTTGTTACCTTTAAGGCACAAAATTCCTCTTTCTTAGGATCAATGTCTTAAGACACCTGAGGAGAAAGAGTGCATGCAAGTAATACCCTTATGCCTTTGCAGTGGGTAGCCTTATGTATATGATGTTATGTACTAGGTCGGATATTTGCTTTACAATGGGTATGGTGAGTAGATACTAGTCAAATCTAAGCCTAGAACCATGGACAATTGTCAAACATATACTCAAGTATCTTAGGAGAACGAGTGATTAAATGGTTGTGTTCTAGAGTGACAAGTTAGTATGCAAAGGGTACACAGATTCAAAATTCTAGTCTGACAAGGATTCTCATGTTGGGAAAGTATACATCATTTTCTCATTGTTGAATATTTAGTGATGGATTTCACCATTTATGGTGGATAGATTCTAAGCCAACTATTTGTAAGTCCTTATAGGATATTCAACAAGTGAGAAGGTTAAATGATGGGATTATACTTACCTTAACTTCAAATGCAAGGTTAGTTATGCAGAATAGTGGGAGGTAATATCTTCCTCTTTTATATATATATATATATATATTCCATTATCACTTTTCCAAGTGATGAGAGTCGTTAGATCTTAGGATTGAACCTAGCACTATTTAAACTTTTGGTATCTAGACCTAGGTCATATTAATCTAAATAGGATCCAAATACTGGTAAAGTCCAGGCTCTTTGATTTTAGAAGATCTTCTAATATATGAATTTATTATAGATGATAAAAATAACCAAGGGGACTAGAGCCATGGAATGTTTGGAGTTAGTGCATACTAACATGTTTGAAACTTTTAGTGTCCATGCATGAAGGGTATGGGTATTTCATCACTTTTAGTGATGATTACTCTAGGTTTGGATATGTACATAGGAAATATGATGCCTTGGATACATTCATTAAATTTAAGGCAAGATCGGATAACCTATTGGTTATCATACCAAGTCACTTTGATTAAATCAAGGTGATATGTCTAGTAAGTTTCATTCTTTCAGTTGGAGCACAAGATTATTTCCTAGTTATGTGCATTAGGGTCTCTATTGTAAAATGGAAAAGTGGAAAGAAGATATCAAACTTGGATGGAGTGAGATCGTGGATAAGTTTCTCATATTTTCCTAGATTTTTTTTAGGAATATGTATTATAGACTATGTGATACCTCTTCTTCTTAAAAGGTATATCAGTTTATAGGATATTTAAGAGTATTTTTGGGATATAACCTTTATAGTTAGGATCATCAGAGGATATTTGTTGACACAAATGTTAGATTTTTTATGAAGACTACATGATAAGGAATATTTAGATTAATGTGACCTAACTTTAGATACCAAATGTTTAATTAGTGCTAGGTTCAATCTTGAGATCTAACTATTCTCATCACTTAACAAAGTGATAATGATTACATATAAAAGAAGAAGATATTACCTTCCACTAACTTGCACAACTAACCTTGCAATTAAAGTTAAGGTAAATATAATCTTATCATTTAACTTTCTCACTTGTTGAATACCCTATAAGGGCATAGACGGTGGATCCAGAATCTATACATGGTGAAATCCATAACTAAATATTCAACAATGAGAAAATGATGTATACTTTTCTTTTTCCTTAGGTAAATTCGACATTCCTTTTATAGTGTCCTAAAAGGTCACAAAGGAATCACTTATCCTTAAGCTTACTCTTTTATTCTATTCCTGAACTTTCCTTGTTTGATGTTGTTATTCTTTTTCTTGGTAGAAGAACTTGAAGAACCCTTGACTCCCATATGAACACCCCTATGTTATTTGAGAATCCCCTAAACCATCTTGAAGGAAACTGATAAGGTCTTTAAGATCATATGAACTCTAGTGTTCATAATAGTCTTAAGGGCAACTTATCTAAGTTGACCTACCCTTATCACCAAACAACCCTTGCATATTGGAAAGAGAATATCAAAGTCTCTAGTAATAGATATGTGTTTTCATTGCAACACATTATCCAAAGATCCAAGTATTAGACACTTGGTCTTCTGATTTATTTAATGCCACATTTGATATATCATGCTCTTTCCTTTTGTTAGGTTAGTTCATAAGGAATACTTAGCTTTGCCTAAACTAGCTTCTATAAAATTAGTTACTATATCCAAAATAATATTAAGTCCAAATGATTAGTTAGACTTAGTTCAAAGTGAGAAAAAGAGCGATAATGAATAATCAACATGATATATATAGTAAAGGATACAACCATGCATATGACATAATTGAGCAAAAAATCTACTGCTCTCAAACTATATGCCATTTTTTAAGGTATCATAATATCATAAGAATTAAGCCTACGTGGGGCAGGGAATGACCTTATTACTAGTTAGAGACTAGTTTCATCCATGCAGAAAGTTCACATCTCTTAATTCTTAGGGCCTAACCCACCGTGGGGGTGGTGATGAACCCAAATCAAGATGGGATAGACAATGGAGGTTGTGGGCTTGCCTAATTCTCTTTTCCTCTTAATCTTTTAAGATGGATAAGAGTATTTTAAATCCTTGGTAATTATCTTGGTGAATAAGTTATCTACTTTAAGAATTTCCAAAAATATTTATTTTCTAATAGGATTTAATAAGTTATCATATACAAATCCAATTAATAAATATTTTATCTAGGAAATGTTTCAAAAGAATTTATTTTTGTCAAATTACTTAGCCTTTTGGTAATAATCTTTTAATGATAAATTATCTCTAATAGAAATTTTCAAAATATTTATTTTCCAAATTGGAAACTCTAGTACAATAAAAAAAATGATCAATTTTTAAGATTTTAAAAATCTCGAGAGCACTTCATCCAAGGAAGGAACTTTAGCTTCTCATATTCAAAAATCTTCACAACTTTACTTTCTTTATCCTTACATCTTTCCAATCTAATAAATATTTTCATTGAAACTCATAATAATTTATTTCATTAAATATCACAAAAATACATAACATTTTAGTAAATCCTTTCTACAATCCATTTTGGAAAGTATTTTCAAAATATTTTATATCTCCATTAAATACTAAAAGTTTCCCAAAATATTTTGACAACCCTTCTTATTATAAATTTTATATCATGAGATTTTTCAAATCCATTATTTATCTTTAAAATTAGGACTCGTGTGTTAAAAGAATTATTCTCTTATTCCTTATCCTTGAACTAGAGTTATCTAATGGGTTGTGCCAGGTTGGCACGACACACATAAAAATCGTGTTAGGTTGGGCCAGCCCATGCAAATCAAATAAGTCGGCTCGACATGACCCATAAGTCAGCAGGCCAATCATGTCATGTCATGCCATGCCAACCGTGTTGTGCCGGTGGCCCATAGCCTATTAGTCACTCACTTTGTTAAAATTTTTAATTTGATTTTTTAATTCTTTTTGTCTTAATTTTTTTCATTATTAAATAAAATTTATTTTTGCTACTTTAAACAACTCAAATAATTATATATTTTTTATTTTTTATACACCTCTAATAATTATACTTTTTATTTTTTATATTTATATTTATCGAGTTTGTAATTGTAAAATTTATAGAAATATTAATTTTTTGTTTTTTAAAATAAAAAAAATTATATTTGAATTTGTTTTTTTTTTTTTATCAAGATAACAATAAATTTAAAATAATGGAATATAAAAGAAAATGAAATATATAAAAATAATTATTTTATTCAATATTTCAACAAATTACATGAAAAAATAGGAAGAAAAAAAAGGTGAGATTGCATCACTATAGTTTGAGTACATCCTAACTGGGTTGGCACCCCACCCAACTATCAATCATATGCATTACTCAACTTTTAAAAATTAGCTACATTTGATAGATTTAAAGGAAACAAACAACATATAATTCTTCAATTATCATATTCACTTTTGTATGCTTATTCAATCTCCATTCTTTTTTTTCCATCTTCATTCTTCATCTTCAATCGTCATCAATCTCTTGAACATCATTGTTTGTATTGAGATCCAATTTCTCAAGGTCTTCTTTAAGTTCATCTTCCAAAGTTTGGAGTCCCATGCGTCCATCTTCCCAATCCTTCAAACATGTCAAGACTTCTAGCATCTCTGCTACAAGAGTTTTCTTCTTGTCAACTATTATATTTGTAGTTATAGAAAAAACAAATTCTGATGATACAGTAGACACTAGTGGGGTTAGTAGATCACGTGCCATTTTAGATAGCATAGGAAAAGTGGATTCATAAGATTTCCACTAGTTTATAAAATCAAATTTTTTTACTTCATTAGGGGATAGGTATGAACAATAATCAATATCTAAATATTTTGAAAGATCACCTACTTGAAGGACCAACTTGTCACTTTCCCTTAGCTAATTGTATAAAGAATCAATCATTTCCAAATGCACATGCAGTTATAGTACTTGAAGGGACACTACCATATTTATTCTCATAATATTTATGTAAGTTGTTTAATTATACAAATCTCTAAGGTGACTTGGAATTGTTGACAGTATATAAAAGGGGATTGTTGATGAAATGTATAAATCTAGGATCTTCTCCAAATGTCAAGGAAAGCCCCATACTAGCTACCATTCCAACTAATCTTTCTCTCAAGAATTGTTGATTGTATATATAGGGGGACATTGAAGGTGTACTAGATCCTAATTTAGTTTGACTTATTTGGGATTTCCTAGAGTCTAATGCACCATGTTTTTTGGTACATTGTTTAACATGTTTTCTAAGGAGACATGGGGCATCACTAGCTTTGCAACTATATGTTTTTGTTTTAAATATTTACATTATGCTAGATTTTCTACCTCTCATGTTGTATTTTGTCTATTTATTATAGGGTAGTGATTCCATACTACAGATGTGGGGTTACTAACCCTAGGTCATTTGCCTATGGGATTAGGTTGGGAAAGGTTAGAAGGAGGGACACTAGAGGGGGTAGGGGTCTCTTCATCTTCAAAAGGATTAAACTCATTACATTCATTAATACCAAAGTCAAAGGGTTTCAACATCTAGGTGACGAAGATCCATTTTTAATTTGAGAGAAAAAAAAAAGGTAAAAGAAAGAGAGCAGTTAAATGAAAATATAGAATTAAAATAAATAAATGAAATAACTAAATATAAATACCTCAACCTTGTGATGATGACCACTTGTATAGTTAGTAGATATTTTTAGTACAAAAGAACTTGTAACTTATGAACACTTGTGGAGAGTAGATAATTTGAAGCCTTGAATTGGAGCACTTGTAAAGAATTTAAATTTAAAGAATTGTAGAAAGAGAGATTAGAGAGAATTGTAAACAATATAAAAACAGAGAAAAGAGAATTGTGTGAGAAAGAATAAAAATAAGGGGTATTTATAGAGAATTATTGGTGAGTCATTTACTTATTTACCCTTAAAACTAAACATTATATAGTTGTTGAGAGTGGTATTATAGATATTTGACCTAAAAATATTAATAGTGAGTGATTTACTTATTTATCCTTCAAACTAGTTGTTATATAGTTGTTGGGAGGGGTAATATAGACATTTGACATGAAAAAAGCTATTGATTTACTTTTTTACCCCTCAAACTAGTTGTTATATAGTTGTTTGGAGGGGTATTATAGATATTTGACATGTAATAGAAAGAAAAAAAGAAAGTAAAAAGTGATATTTGATAGGGCTAAGTGAGCCAACACAATAGACATACATGATGGCAAGACGGGCTATCTCCTTAGGCCCAACACAACCCACTCTTTTGGGTCATGCCGGCCCAACCTGTTATAGTAATCAGGTCATGTTGGCTCGACTTGACCTTTTGGCATGCTAGGTCACGGGCCAAAATGGGCGACTCGACCCATTGGACAACTCTACCTTGAACAATCCATATCCAAAACAGATTAGTTTCCTCATTCTCTCAAAGGAAAGAACTTGAACTAATATATATGTGTAGTTTTCCTTCTCTCGAGAGGGAGATCTTGGAGAACCATCTATTCATAACCAAGTGGATGGTTCCAAAAGAAATAGCATTCTCATTATTAGCAACAACTAGTTTAAATAAATAATATTGGAAAAATCTTCTCATGAAAATTTATTAAGAATACCAAAATACTTTTCTTTAGGTTTTAACTCTTATTTTTGTAACCTACCTAATTATAATTTATCTATCATGAATTTTCAAAATTAAACTATTATTTATACTTGAAATCTTGTGCAAAAAGGAAAAATATTATTTTATAATGATTTGGAAAAATAAAAGCTTTTTCTTGAAAGGAAAAAAAATTATTCTTAGAGATCTCAAAGATTTGAGAAGATTTTATAAAAATAAAATCTCTAAGAATTAATTTTTAGGAAGAAGAGCTCTTAATCCTTTTCCAACTTATCTCTTACCTAAAATAAAATTTTCTAACCATGCATAAGTTTTCCAATTTTGAAAAATTCATGAAAACTTATTTCCAATTAAGAATACAAAAATATTATGTTTTAGGAAACAAATGCAATTAATTAAAAACATAAAGAATAAATAAGGAAATAATTAAAAAAATATTTCTCATGGCCTTTAGGGATCTTGTTGCGTATTTGGTCAATAAAATTTAGATGAAATTTAAATGACCAAAATACCCCTACAATAAAAAATTAGGGTTAGTAAAAATAGAAAAACTCTAAAAGGCCTAACTGCCATTAAAAAAAAGAAAAGAGCTAAAAAAGAAGCCCAAAAGCAAGCCTAAAAAACCAAAAACAATTTGGCCCGAACTTAATCCTAGAATAACATGCTTTTTATGCAACCTTGTTTCAATTGTCCATATCTCCCTCGTTTTAACTTCGAATTGCAAACCATTTGAAGTGTTTTGATTTCTAACTTCCTAAGCTTCAAAACCATATATGGTTTGCCCCAAGAAACTCATGGGAGTAAGTCTTGACTTTGAGTCAAAGTTGACATCATTATGCTACCATCCTCTTTGTGTAGCCTTGTTTCGATCAAACACATCTCTATTGTTTCAACTTCGAATTATGAACCCTTTGAATCATTAGATTATTGACTTCCTAAGATTCAAAACCATATATGGATTGCACTCTAAAATTCATGAAAGGTAGTCTTGATTTTGAGTCAAATTTGACATCACCGTGTTACCATGGATGTCAAAACTAGAACTTTTAAGAATTTTTTTTTCCTTTTTTTAAATCTATGGATGGATAAAAAAAAAATTGAAAATTTTATAATAATAAAAATTCCTATGCTCCTACAATGAAGCTTACAACCCATTTATTGAAAAAAAAAATTATAATCAAATAAAAATCCTATACCCCTTACGGGGTGTACAACCCAATTTAGAGAAAGAGAAAACAAGATATCAATAACAATAGATTCATGAACTTGGATAGATAGGCCCTCGCACGAGCCTTATTTTTTTTAGTAAAGTCAAGCTTTGGCTCCCTAAAGACAAAAGAAATGGATAAAAAAAGGGGGGAGGGGGGAGTGGGGACTTTTGCAATGGGCTATGCCACCCAAACCAACTGAGGGAAGTCGTATATGTCCCATCGCAAGCACCTACAATGTCATGATCACATTGGTTTGCCTTTTTTTCTTTGGCAGTTCAACAGATGATCGCCCCTCCAACAAGAAAAGGTATAAATATGGAAACTTCTCTGCCATTTGGGTTGGAGAATTTATGGAGGAAATCGGGTTTTAAATTTCCAAAAACCGCACGATTATATAGCCAAAAGGAATATGTCCCACTTAAAATCATCCCAAGCACTGCTAATGTGGCTACTAAGCTATTTCTTTGGAAAACTCCTACTGAGATGGGAAATTCCCCGATAAAGCTGTTAGTACCAAGTGAACTCATATTGGTCAAAGTAGAAGAGAAGGAAATGGTAGGGAGATTCAACATGGTGCTCATTGAACCTCCGTAATATCTAGCAAGTCGGGTCTTATGTCGGTCATATAGAACACCAACACATAGAAAAAGGGTTGAAGGAACCGATCCATGACTTGACATCAGTAGAATGCTACCTCAAATTCCCTGTATGTTCAATAAAGCCAAAGCTTCCCCCTATTGATCAGAGTATGCTAATTACCCCCCGAACCATACAAGATAGTTACCACCTATCATATAGCTGGCTTTCTAACTTCACTTCTTTTTTTGGTCATTCCGCTCTGTCGATCGATGGTAGTATAAGATATCTGTAACCCCCCAAAATTATTTACATAATGGTTCCTGCTTCCTACCCATAGTTAGCATGTATCTCCCTGGGTCATACTTAAGTCTCACATTGTAGACCCCTACCCCAACTCTATCTTTCTTATCAGTGAACCAGAACATAGTGCATAGGTACTCTTCGATGCCGCGGGGACGAGACGACGTGACATACTACGATCACGTGCAGAAGTGTTGCCCTTCGGCTCATCAATATGGAAACTCTCAACAGCTCCCGTTCCTTTATGAGGTCCTATTGAGATAGGTAAGCCCAAGCCTTTCCCTTCCCCTAACCGAGCAGCAGTTTCCCACGGCTACCAAATAGGAGTTTAGGCCATAAAAGAAAGAAAGGCACCGACCTCCATTCCCCCCACTGGGATTTATCTTTTCTTATCTACATGTGCATTGCGTCAACACTAGCAAAAAAGAGGTCGACTTTACTGAAGAAGAAGGGACGGGCGGGGTGCTTGTGGGCTCCCACTCCCATTTCCCGAGAAGGGGTTAGGTTGTGCTTCCCCAGTGTCCGACCAGTGGTGGCAGAAAACGAACTCGGGTGGGCTCTGCGCAGTTCACGTTTTCTTGTGTTGAGAGCTTCTCATTCTCTTATAGAAGCCCACGTCCACACCGGGGACAAGTAAGGGTAGGGTAGCGTCCTCGTTGTCGGACCAGAACAAGAAACGGAAGCTAGTCGTTAGAGGGAAGACAAGGCTCATGGAGTACAACTCCATAGAAGAACCTTACTCTGTAGGGGTGCTAGCGCGCTACAACTAGCACTTTGAAGCCAACTGAAAAACTACTGCGCGCTACTAGCGTGCAACAACTTTCAAGCTTGACTAATAGGGCTTTATAGAGAGAGGTGAGTAAGGGGCTTACTTCACTTTTGTTACAGAACTTGTTGCCTTCCCACCCCTTCTTAGCATTCTACTTATGATCCTGGATACAGTGGAGGATTTTTATAAATGCGCCCGAATGTTCCCCATCCTTCCATGAGAACAATTTTCTCTTTCCCCTTCGAGAAAGAAGAGAAGAAAGGATTGATTCTCTTCTCTGATGTAAACGACCCTATCTTGTATCGAAAGGTTTTTCGTGCTATACACCACGTTGAGAAAGACTAACCTCCTATGTAACGTACCCTTTTTGTGTTATGACATAAAAAAATACCTTGCAAATAAGAGTTAGCACACCCTTAAACAGATCTAGCATATAAGAACCTACCCTAGGACTCAGATACTAATTGTTGGGAACCTTAAATTACTTAGTTCCCTTGCCCTAGATCTTATAGGGTACATGCATCAATCCTTAGAGATCTCTAGATCTAACATAGTGAAAATAAATGGCTTAAAAAAACCATAGAATAATACCTATCTAGAGAATAAAACTGATACCTATGATTTAGATGTTCCCAAATTGAAATCCATTTGATGAAGAATGTGCTTGAATGCTCTAAAGGTCTCGTACACCCAAAGTCTTTCACCTAATGACTCGAACCATGTCCATGATAATCCAAAGAGTGGACTTTGGAAAGGAGGAAGCTTTGGCTCCCTCTCTAGAGGCGAAATATGACTAACCAAAGTCATTGAAATCCTAACCCTAAGCCTTAAGGGGTATTTATAGGAACCCTTATTGGGCTTAAGTGACTTGAGCCTACATAGGCTTAGGTCACTTAATATAACCCAAAGTAGGTTTTAATTGATTAATTAACCACATAAGGTCATCTGATTAATCAATTATCTCAATACAGAGACCTTGTTCACTATAACCTATGCAATGTTACATAATTAACAAAATGCCCTCATGGACAAAAGTAAACCTAGAGCCAATCTAACCTTTATAAATTGTGTCAACATAGTATATGAGTTTAGAGCGATAACCACTGGGACCAATAGGAGTATTGGCTTTCTCATAATCCAATTCTGAAGTTAATTCAACATCCCACTACAAAGAATCAACTGCACTCGAGTACCTTATGTAAATAACAACAAGATAAAGCTTAAGTCCATGAATTACTATCCACTACATGCAAACCCTCTATAAACTGGTGTCCATAATTTAACAAGGTATTATTATCACCTATCAATATTACCTCTATAATCCTTGAGTTACAAATTTCACTTATTATGTGATTAATTGACATGCTCTAGCTCCAAAGAGCATATGTCAAATTCAACTAAAGGAATTACTACGACCATAAATTTCATGATCACATATCCTTTGGATCATCGAAAGGGGGACATTGTCTTAATCCCATTGCATATCATAGTGCCTTTATGGAGAATACCTATTGACACCAGCCTTCATCAATAGTGATCTAATTCATAGGGATATATGGCCACTTTAGGGTTTCACCCATATGTTAAAGCCTCTTATTGATTTTAGTATAGACTCAATATCCTCTCAAGGTTGAAAGTTCATGTAGTATAGTAGTTCGGTAAATCGTGACAATTGATAACTTTACATCATGATTCATTATAGGTCTTGTCTAATGTGTATCATATACACTAGTACACCCACTATGGGAAGCCTATCCCGACGGCCAAGAAAAGCTAGCCATCCCTTCAATTCAAGGGTATTGCACTATAATCTCTTCGAGATTGACCAAATCCATGAACTGAATGTGGACAACTTATCTACATACAAGGAACTCATAACTTGTGTCCTTTGTGCAACTCGTAATGCACCCAAGTCATGTACAATGTAAGAGATATAGGTTGAATGTTCAAATCAATGTCAATGTGTAAAAAAGATAATAATGGGATAGTAAAGTCTGACTTTACTACATCATGTCTTGCTTTTGCAGCTTTAACCCCAATAGTAAGTGCAAAAGAGATTCCTATTAGTTGTTACCAATTATTTGTCCAAATGGATTAAGGTAGAATTATATGCCTATGAAGGATTTACCATGAAGAATTTGTGTAGAAAAACATCCTTTGGCGATTCAACGTTCGTTGGTCTTTTCTTATTGATAGCATACTTTAATTAATAGTGAACACATTTTCTACTTAAAACCTTGTTACCCTTAGAGAAACAATTAAATGTTGCTTAACCACTTGAAGTTTAATTATGGAAAAGGAAAGGTAAGCTACTAGTAACTATGATATTTGTGAAGACAACCTATAAAATTAATAGCAAGAAAGCTAATTGATAAATTGATTTTCAAAACAAAGGATGTATTATATATATGTGTGTGTGTGTGTGTGTGTGTGTGTGTGTGTGTGTTTGTTAAAGATTACAAATCATCACCATTTCACAATTTTTTCCATGTGTCTAACTTAGATTCAAAACTTTCCCTCTTATGGATGCTTGAATGCTTGCATGATTGGAATAAAGGTGCACTAAAGTGACAACGGCACATTACTAAAACATGTGGCCAAGGCATAGCAAAATGGACCTAATTCAACCCCTTGATAGGTCTAAGTCATGCTCAAACTATTATCATTTATCATTTGGTTGTTCTATCTTCTCTCTCATTTGTTGAGGTTGTTCTACTTGCTTGTATGGACCGATTGAACAAAAAGTTTGTCTCACTTTAGTTTACTAGCTCCTAATAGTGGGGAAACCTTGGATTACTCCGTTCCCATGCCCTGAATCTTGTAGGGTGCATGAAAATATATTATAAGCTTTCTAAATCTATCGTAGCGAAAAACCAGGTATTTAAAAACAAAATTGATGGCATAGAAAACATAGATCTAAAGAATAAAGCCACATACCTTTAATCCGAATGTTCCTGGATCGATTCCAATCGATGTAAATTACTCTAAAGTTGTAGTGGATCTCATAAACACCATGATTTTCTATTTGATGACTTTTCCATGTATTTAGCCACTGAGATGGTGGAGATCTTAAGGTTGGAGGCTAAGGTTCACTTTCTGGACTGTAGGGAGAGAATGACAAGACTTTGAAACCTTAATCCTTAAAGGGGTATTTATAGGTTTCTTACCAAGCTTAAGTGACATGAGCCCACCATGGGCTTGGGTTACTTAATCTAGCCTAAAAAGGTTGTTAATTGATTAATTAACCACATGGAGCCCCAATTAATCAATTAGCCTAATCTAGAGATACCACTCACTTATCCCTATGCAACCTTGTGTAATTACTAAAAAGCCCTTATGCACAAAAGTAACTAAAAACCCATCAAACCGTCATAAATCATGTCATCAAGGAATAAGAGCTTAGAGCGAGGACCATTGGGACCCATAGGATTACTAGCTCCCTTATAATCTAATTATGAAGTTGATTCAACATCCCACTATTGAGAATCAACTAAACTTCAATATCCTATGTATATTAGAACGAGACAGTAAGTGCTTGGGTCCGTGTATACAATCTTCCCATGAGTTAGTCATTTGTAGTCTAACAAGGTGAAAGATATCAACCTTTCAAGACTACCTCTACAATCCTTGAGTTACATATCCTCTTATTATGTGATCAAATGACATACTCTAGCTCACTAAGAGTATATGTCAAATTCCACTAAAGGCATTACTACAGGCCCATAGATTTCATGATCATATGTCCTTAGGATCACTCTAAGGGACACATTGTCTCAAAGTCCATGAGATATCATGGTGCCTCTATTGAGAATATCTATTACTACAAGCTACCATTAGCAATGATCCAATCCATAGGGAACATATGACCAGCTTACAATCTCACCCATAGGTCAAAGCTACTTTTAACTTTTTCATAAGCTCAATATTCTCTTAAGGTTGAGAGACTATATAGTATAATAGTTTGGTGAAGTCATGACTACTTGATAACCTTATATCATGACTCACTGTAGGTTCTGTCTAATGTGTAACCATACACACTAGTGCACTCACCATGGGAACCCCATCTCGGCGGCCAAGACCAACCATCCTTCCAATTAGGAGGTGGTGCACTATAACCTCAAATGGATTTACTAAGTCTATGAACTAGCCATAGACAAAAAAATCTATTTACAAGGAACTCATGACTTGGATCTTCTGTACAACTCCTAATGCACCCACGTCATGTACAATGCAGGAGATGCTATGTCAAAATACTCGAATAGTATAATGCATGGAATAAGGATAGATAAAAGTGAACCTGGAATATCATTAAATGAATAATGTATCCTAAATTTGTTACATCATGTCATATTTTTAAGGGCTTTATCCTAACACCCTCTTAACTTGCCAAAAAGTTTGATAGTTATTAATTGAAGCTCAAATATATGCTTTAATGACATAAAATGACTACAATTTATGCAGTATAAAAAAGCTCAAATCATCTAATTTAACACAAATTAATGTTAAGGACTAGATATGGATTTAACTTCTACTTTGAGTTTAATCCCAAGATTAAGAGATGAAAAGAATGCAAGTTACAAGATTTATTTTCACCCATAGTAGAGTAAGGGATTAGATATTCCTAAATGAGAAATTAGGAACTTGTAAAGCATAAGAAGACATAATAAAGGGCAAAACAAGCAAGTCATGGGCATGAAAGATGAGCAATAAATGTTATAGAGAGAATTAGAGAGCAAACAAATATGAAAAGAAAAGTTGAAGGCCATAGCTTGAAAATCAAAATGGAATTAGGAATTCAAAATCTAACGACAACACATACATTAATTTTGAGGTGAATTATGGAGCTTTTCCCTATATTATTTTGAAATAAGCTATATATCATTGCAAAGCTCAGGAAGTCAAAAGTTAAACCAAATAGTGGAAGTTATGGTTGTTTGAAGTCAATTGAGAAAAATGGGTACTACTTTTGAATTAAAAAAAATGCAACTTATGAATTTGAAATAAATTCAAAATCATTCCAATTTTGAATTCGTCCTCTACCAAATTAAGAAAGCCAACTTACCAAGTCAAAATCCATTTCAAATTAGGCCTAATTTTGAATTTACCTACTACCACTTCAATTCTAAGACTCTTCCACCTCAAAAATTGCATTTTTGGTGCTTCACTAACCTAAAGTTGGTCCCAAACAATTGAAAATTTCAATTTTATTATCTTCTATTTATTTTTAAAAATTTATTTTGGAAGAAGTAGCTAATTAGAAGACGTCACATATTTCTTTAAGGTAGGTGTGTGTGTGTGTAGAGAGAGAGAGGCGAGAGAGAGTTTTGGAGGATATAAAAGGAAGGGAGAGAGATTAATCTTCTTTAATAAATCTTTAGTTTTCTTTCCTTTTTTTTTCTTTTTTCTTTTTCTATTTTATGTTCTTGGAAACCAAGGATGTGTTGTGAGTAGAAATCTACCACCATGTTTAGTTAACTTAATATGATCTAGAGATGTTAACATAAAGACGAAGAATTCATAAGAAGAGTAACAAGAATATGGTAAAGTTATGATTTTCTTTATATTTTCAAGTTTGAATTGGTATGAATAAATCCTCTATGTTAGTTCACCCCAGATAAGATGTAGAGGATTCTTATCAAGGTCCTAGTAATTCTTGGAAAAACCTTAATTATTAGTTACCTTAGTTTAATCCAATTGTTAACAAATCTAAGGGTCGAATCTATAAGATATATATAAGTTTTTGATTGAATAAAATTGATAATCAAAAGTAACTATCATATTTAATTAGTTTAAGAGATCTACTTTAAAAAATTATAAAAATATAAGTTTTGGGTGTAATATTGTTATTCAATTTGATCTCAAATGGAATTTAATCATAAATCCTCTTTGTCTAAGGATTCAACACTACATTGTTAAACTTTGTGAGAGAATTTTATTTTGTATTATTTATTTATTTTTAATATTTTAAGAAATTTTTATCCATATTTTATTCTCATTTATTAAAATTAGGTCTTATTACTTTTAGTAAATAATTAATCTCTCTAACCTAAAAACAATTAAACACATTAGATTTGATCCTAAAGTACGATAATATAGAATTTTATAAAGTCATAATAACTCTATCTTTGGTTTTTCTTTCGTCAAGATTATCATGTATTTAAACTTTAATATTTTGATTATAATAGATATTTTTTTTTTGTTAGTCACTCATCACCAATAGAATCGACAATGAATGTTTTTTAGAATTGCATTGACCCATCTAGAGCCTAGTAAATGCACATCATACTACCCTAGGAAAAAATCAAAACTCGATTTAACCATAATAAGTTTAGCCATACCATACCAAGAACAACTAGCAAATGACAAGGATACATCATATTATTTATTTTTCCCCTTAGAATATTCTAAAAGAATCTTAGTTGAAAATCAATACTCAAATTGGTTTCAAACATTCTACAATTAAGAATTTCAAAGCTATAGTAAGTCTAAAGGTACTAAAATAAAAATTATTTATACAAAGATAATTGTGTATGTATATTATGAATGTATTAAACCTTTTTTTTTTTCCCCCAAAAGAAGCCAGGCCAAAGATTATTGCTTGAAAATTTCAAGCGTGGCTAAGTTGTAAGACCAAAACAGAAAGCTCAAGTTGGCTTAAATTACAGCTTCTAACTAAAGCATAGTAGTGTTATACTACTGTTGTCCATTGGGAATGTAATTGAGACCTGTTGCAAGACCTATTGCTTGCAACCAAAGATTTGATAGATATTATGAAAGGGACTATCTCATGATTTAGATGGGTTTTTTTTTTTTTTTTACTTAATTCAATATAGAACTTAAAACTAAATAGTACTTACTACAGTTAAGTTTAAGTTGTTTATTTTTATAATATTTTATTTCTATTAAATATTTAAAAAAAGTAAAATCAATATGTTATTTTTTTCATTTAGAAGAAGTTAAATATTTTGGTGTTTTTTTTATTCAATTGAAAATTTATAATAAATCACAAAAAAATATAAAATTAAATAATATAAAATCTAAAAATAAATTACTTTTAGTAAAAAACTAAAAAAACAAATACCCTTTAAGTTTAATCGGAAAAGAGGATAGAAGAAAAGACATGGGAGAAGCCATCCAAACATGCATACCAACAAATCCAATGATTAATTGAAAAATATGAAGATATTCTAATTTGTTAGAGGGGTAGTCAGGTAAGGACTTTATGCTTACCTTAATGCCATTTTCAATGGACCATCTAACACAATTATGAGCTCTAATTATAGTTCATTTCAATCATTGACCTGGCAAAGGATGCGTTGAAATATTTGGAACAGCTTCGATTTCTTTTTCTCAACATGGCAAAGGATGCGTCAGGATTCAATCCAATTAGGTCCTGGTGACACTCCTTGCATGCATAATCCCTTGTTGTATAATGTGCCGTTTAGATTGAGCATTGAAAAATACCTGTACCCAACCAACATATGAGAGAGTAAAAGGGAAAAAGAAGAAAGGAAAAGTATTGTACCTACACTCATACCATCTCATTGATTTCGTAGAGAAAAAGTAAGGGACAATTTAATACTGCCTTGAACATGAGTATTTGTCTTACTTTGAATATATTTTTTTTTTAAGTGAATGGTTAATTAATATTAATACGGTTGGACCATTGTCACTGTTGCTCGTAGCTTACGGTTTTAGCTTTCACGACAAAGCTGTCTTGTGCAAATCTTCAGTCTCCAGTCTTCACTAAGCAAAAGCCGATTTTAAAGCTTCCCAATTTGGGAATTCACTCTTCTTGGGGGTTGAAGTGTTCATACACCCAAAATTCTTTTAGATCCTGCCCCACCAGAATTGACACAAAAGTGCTTTCAATTGACCAAGTCTCCCCACTTATTCCGGCCCAAGTTCTTATTATCCTACTTAATTTTGTCACTCTGAATTGCTTATTTGATAATAAAAGACAGATCTATCCATTCAATTTCCCTATTAATAATTGAAAATTTCAAAATCAAACATGTAAGTCTAACCACTTGTTCCAGATATTTTCTTTTTCAAAAATAAGTATTAGGCGGTGTTTGGTTTTTTACTTAATTCTAAATATAACCTTAATGCTTAATAGTGTTAAATATTAGATTATTTATTTTTATAATATTTTATTTTTATTAAGTATTAAAAAATAAAGAAAAACCAATAAATTATTTTTCCTATTTAGAAAAAATTATATATTTTGGTTTTTTTCTTTAAGTAAAAAATTTATAATAAGTTATGAAAAGATGGAAAAACAAACAACCTAAATTCTGAAAACAAATTACTTCACGTAAACCAAAAAAACAAACATTACCTTAGTTATTATAAGTACAACTTCTTTTTGACTATTTATTAATAGTTGAAAACCTTAGAATCTAACACATAATTCCAAACTTTTTTTTTTGGCTTTTTCCGGACCACTCCTTTTTCCCATTTTTGAATTCCCCTTTTGTCTTGTATTTCATTGACTTGTAAACATTTTTCGTAAAGTCTAAGAATCCACCGTATTTCCACGGCTATACCTCAGAGAAGGTGCACCCAATTGAAAAACAATCATATTATTTGAGCCAACTCCAAATTATTATTAGTTGAATTTTTTCAATCTTAAGTTTGTGTTTGTTTTCGAGAAAGTATTATAAAAAAATGTTAAGGAAAATATTATAAAACAATCATATTGTAGTAATTTTTCTTTTTCATAAAATGCAAAAGCTTTTGTTATATTTGTTTAATGAGAAAAAGATAAGTATATGATGAGATGTTATGCTCCATTCGATAATATATGTATGTTATATTTAATGAAAAAAATTGTAATATACTATATTAAATGAAATATGTTACATCATATTTATATTTGAAAGTTTGATATTTATTTAAAATAAATTGTATTGCTTGCCAAATAATTGTTATAAAACAAGTATGAAATTTCTCTAATGTTGAATATTATTTATATTTTTAATTTAAAATTTAGTAAAAAAAAATTTCTTGTTAATAATATCCATAATTAAAATGTTTAAAATTTATAAAAAAAAAAATATTATCTTAGGGCGCTAAACATGTAAAAAAAAGTACATACTAAATATTAATAATGTATACTACTATTATATTTTAATACATTTTGTATATACATACATATATTTGTAAATAAGTAATATAAAAAATTTAGAAATTGACAAAATAATAAATTTATTATTATTATATATAGGGGATATGAAAGAGAGATTGAATGATATATTTCACTCTTTATCGAATTTCATATTTGATTAAGTATTAGATATGATAAGTAATGAAATAAGTTACTTTATCGCATCCAGTCAAATATGAAATACCTTATTTCATCTTCTATTTTCTTCCATGTTATATTTAGTCAATAGTGTTAGCATGTTATCTTTAATTTTTATTTTTTAAACATAGAAAATAAAAAATGTATCCAAACACCGCCTTAGAGCTAGCAGACATAAATAATCAATGTTTTAAAAACTGGACCGGTCATTGAACCGGAAAAGTTATCGGTTCACGGTTCACTGGTCGAATATCCGGTCTAATGATTGGACCGAACCAGAATAATGACCGGTTGGATCAGCCGGTCTGGTCCGGTTTTTAAAACCATGTAAATAATGCTTGTTAAGCCATCTCGTGCTTTTAAAATTTGATAATAAGAATTAGAAAAATAGAGATAAAAAATGGTTTGATTTTCAACTTTTTAAACAAAAAAATAAAAATAAAATTAGCACTCACAATGTTCACAAGTAGGAACCAATGTTGTTCGTGCCTGCTTGTGATCCAACAAGTCCCAATATGCCAAATAATAAAAAACATCTTTATTATTTATAAATGTTAAAAAATGGTTAATATTGTTAAATAAAATAAAAATTTATGTAAACCACACCTTAATTTTTTATTAAAATTAAAATGAAAAATATTCAATGAAAAAAATTGAAAAGAGAAGCAATTGCCCTCTGCATGAAACTGAAGTGGAAAGAAGATTATTTATAGAATTCTCTTATTTTTCTTATTATTATTAAATGGAGAAAATGAGGCACAAAGTACATAAATTATAAAGCCAAAATAATTGCATTCATTCATATACAGAAGTTTTATTATTATTATTTTTTTCTCAAAAGAGAGGAAAAAAAAAAAAAAAAAAGAGAGAGAGACAAAAAAGAGGAAGGAGAAAAAATCTAAGATGGTTTTTTTTTTTTTTTTTTTTTTTTTCCCACGGTCCTGAATTTTTTTTTTTTCTTTATTGTTTCTCTTTTAACTACCAAGCAAATTACAGGGACAAAAATTTTGAAATCACAAGAGCTGCTCAGAATAACGAGATTCTGGATCCACAGGCAGTCTTTGATAGTGGGGGAGGGGAGGGTCAATAGTGAGCTTTCTGTCACCATCATCGTCAATGAACAAATCCCAACTAGTGAAGGCATCATCCCAGAAGCCCAAATCGTTGTTGTAGTCGCAATGCCAGTCAAAGTCGAGAAACTGCAAGTCTTCAAGGATCATGGACGAAGCAGATGAAGAAGAAGATGAGGATGAAGAAGTTGATGAAGTGGGATCACATGGAACCAGAATCTCATGGGGTTGAATCAATGGAACTTCATCTGTACAGAAGCCATTCATGATTTCCATGGAGTTCTCAAGCGGGCTTGACATGCTCTTGTCTTCTTCTTTGCTCTCAACAATTGATGATTCTAATGGTGTCTCAGATTCCTTGGTTTTTTCCATTTCTTCTTTTTGTTGGCATTGCTGTTGTTGAGGTTGGGCAGTTGCAGCGGGGATTAATGGCTTGTGGGTCAGAGGATCAATACCCATCTTTTTAAGTTTTTTCTTGATGTGGGTATTCCAATGGTTCTTGATTTCGTTATCGGTTCTTCCTGGTAGATGAGAAGCAATCTTGGACCATCTGCAAATCCACGTTGAAAAAACAAACATATAAATTAAAATTGAAGAAGAATTTCACATGGATATGTTTTGGAATTAATTTCAGGGACAAAAAAAAGGAAAATACTACTGATTTTTCCCACAAGATTAAATAGATAAAGGTTTGGTATTGGCGTTATTTTTATATTTTTTTAAAAAGGAAAATTTTGTAACAGCCGAAACGCACTGGCAAAGCACCTTTGGACTAATATCAGTCTCGGAGTGATGTGGGATTCCGTGGCTCATCCAAAAGGACACAGGAATAAAATAAAAACCCCAGCCATTCATTTGATCTTCCCCGTGATACTAAAATAAATAAAACAAATTTCACCAAAACAAAAGTCTCTCATTTGAACCCAACTAGCAAAAAGGAGAAGAAAGTATTCATTTCAGACGCACAATCAGAAGTAGCAATGTTTTCAGAGATGGTGGGGGGAAATGAGACCTGCCTTTCATTTTTTTCCCAACACACCCACAGATAAACTTGGTAGCCTTTCCCAAATTCAGCATTGAAATGAGTTGATTACAGATGATCCCAGATGATCCCAGTGGGTAGACAGAGAGGGAAAGGGCAGAATAGATAAAGAAAAAGGAGGGGTTCATAGCCTAAAGAAAAGAGAAAAATAAACCTGTTGCCGAGTTGAGCATGGAGATCAATAACCATCTGCTCTTCAAAATCTGACAACAGACCTCTTTTCAAGTCTGGCCTCAGATAGTTTGTCCATCTTAGCCTGCAACTCTTCCCACACCTTAACAGTCCTGCAATGATACCCACCATAATCGCAATTAGTTTATGAGAGAAAAATAAAGGCATTTGAAAAGGTGATTATCTCCTTCTTTGTACTTTGAAATTTCGGTTCATTCATCTGGTAAATTTTAAATTAATATGACTGCAAGCTTTTCGGCAGATTGGGTTTGCTCCCACCCAAAAAAATCAGGAGGAAAAGCAGCTTTAGAAATCGTATTTCCATGTTGCAGAGACAAAAGCTGGTAGCAAAAGAGAAATAAGAATAATGTGGGAGACCTGCAAGTTTAGGAACAGCTCTCCAACAGCATTGGCCATTGGTGAGAATGAAGTTGATGAGCTTCTTGTCCTCTTCAGCCGTCCATGGTCCCTTCTTCAACCCAACTTTGTCACAGCAAGGTTGCCTTCCCATCTCCAATCAACACTTTGAACAACAAACAGTGAGGGAGAGAGAGGTTTTCAGGGATATATAACTAATAACTTAAAAGAATAAACACCACCACCACCACCACCACCACCACCATTACCACCACCACGCCCTCTTATTTATATACACACATTTATATTATAATCAACCCCCTCTAGAAGTACACGGTTCCGACTTCTCTCAATTTTCCTGTGTTTTATATTTTTCTTTGTCTTGTCTGGGAAAATTTTCTACGTCTTACACGTGTTGATCACCAAGGCTGACGCGTCCCACACGTGCCATGTCTTCTTCAGAAAAGCCCACCTCATCCACCTCCTTTGCTTCAGTTTCAAGCGTGAGATAGAGAGTAAAAGTAAGCCACACCCATATCCTTTTTTAATATGTAAAACGATAACGACTTCAATAGAAATGATTAAAAGAAAAAAAAAAAAAAAAAGGGGAAAATTTCTAATTAAAGGCAACAAAAAAATTAAATCGTTTTTCTGGGTCCAGAAGATTTTCCTTTTTTCCACACCCCCTCCCCCCAACCCCCCAAAGCCCATCTAATTAAATATGGCAATTTTGATTAATCAACTTGACGCCCATGATGGTCCAACCGGAACATTAATAGGGCTGAATTTTCATTCGAGAGCACTCAAATCTAATGGGGTCATTTACTTATGATTGAGATTTATTATTATGATTATTATTAAAAGCACTAGCTGTATTTGGCATGCCCCCAAAGGTCAAGCTGCTTCAGCCATAAGGAATAAACTCAGAAATGGCAGTTTTTCTTTTTTCTTTTTGCTATATGGGTTCAGCAATTGAATAATATTATTTGTTCCAAATGAGTATCTTAAATAAGTTATATACTTGAAGGTTGATAGGAACATAAGTGATAATATATTGTTGGCTTGTTTTGTATTAAGTCGAACTTTTGAGGTTTGATCCTGTCACCCAATTAATTTTCATTACTTTCCCTTGTATGGGTAGCTAATAAAGTCATCTTCAGTTTGAAATAGAAAGGTTGATGGTCTGAGAGCCGCATGCCTTAAAAGCAAGACATTTCAAATACTAGTAATTATTTTAGTTGTAAAGAACGTGGATATGTATATAATGGTTGTTTTTAATTATCTTAAGCATTTGGATGCTTGAGAAGTGAAATATTGTTTAGAGCATACATGTGCAGACCAGTATATAGAAGAAAAAGAAAAAGAAAAAGAAAAAGAAAAAAAGGAATGATTTGATTCCGAAACAAAGGAATAATTAATTCAAAGAACGGATGAACCCAGGGTGAGAGCTCCTAATTAAACCAGATTTCAACCTTATGACGCTTCACTAAGATCAAGTGAGGTATTAACTAAGCATAATCTGGCAAGTTTTCTAGTTATGATTTGTCTAACGATCGACTGTGTTAAGGACAAGTTGTAGTAAGACCAGAATCTGATTTTTTAGTTATGAGTTAGAGGCGTTTGGAGTTGTTATAAGTCTGTATTGTTCAGTAACTTTTGTAACAATTTTATTATGAGCTGAATTATCTATTTAAATCATTTCATTAAGAGGGTGTTTGTTTTTTTTGGTTTTTTGCTGAAAATAATTTGTTTTCAGAATTTAAATTATTTTTTTTCTATTTTTTTCATAACTTATTATAAAATTTTTATTGAATAGAAAAGGTCAAAATATTTAACTTTTTTTAAATAGAAAAAATAACATATTAATTTTTCTTTACTTTTTAATACTTAATAGAAATAGGATATTATAAAAACAAATAACCTAATATTTAATACTATTAAGCATTAAGGTTCTATTTAGAATTAAGTAAAAAAACAAACACCACCTAAGTATAATAAAAATTAGCAATTCAAAACTTAATCAACTTCTTGCTTGTCTTTTGAACTTATTGCTCCAGTAATACCTAGTAGTAATTAAATAAATAAATAATAAAGATTATTTTAATACTTAACCTTGAACTTATTTAATTAGAGGTTAAAACTAATTTAACGTTGATCATATTTAATTATGAGTTAAAATTTGATTAAGGTAAAGTACAATTAATTTGTAACTTAAAGCTCGTGTATTAACTCAGTGGGGCTAATTTTAACTAAGGGGACTTGAAGGATTGTAAAAGCATAAAAACTATAAGTGGAGGGAATAAAGTGCAATTTAGAAAATAATGATTGTGTCGATCTTAAAACTTCCACCCTTAGAACTTAGACCATGTATAGGGCTGTTAGGTTTCATTTGCAGCCCTAATCTCTACAGAAAACTGTTGGGCTTAGAGAGAGAAATTAGAGAGAAAGTGAAAAAAAATATGGGGAAAAGGAGACAAAGGTTAGTGTTTTGGTATATTTGAATTCCAAACATTCCCCTACAATAAATAGATGATAAAGTTTATTTAAAAACTAAATTTAATAAGTTATAATCATGGTTTAATTAAAGTTAAATAGGGTTAAGTATTTTAGTTCAAGTATCTTTTAAAGGAAGAAGCAATATGCTTATTGTTGTAGTTTGCTTCAATTAATAAAATCAAAAGTTGGTTGAAATAATAATAAATAGGTTGATGATTTATGTGATTTATTTGGGTTTCTTTGTACATTTGGAGCATGTTAATTGATTCGGCTTGGGAATAATCAGAATAATTTGAGCATGCTAATTGATTGAGGTTATATTAGTATGCATAAGGAAGGTCGTTTACTTACCTTAATTTTTTACTTAAAATTCGTAGGCATGCAGAATAGAGAAAGTGGAGACAAAATTATTAATGTTAAATTGTTGAAATTAGCAAAAAGGGAAAATTTCAAACCATACTTGTGTAGCTTTTTATGGTTGGAAAACTTAAAGTATATTATTTTATTTCAGTTGCTTGTAATAACTAAGGGTGATAGTCTACATAGAAGAGTTCTAAAGGAGAAGTCAGCGTAAGGTAGGAAAATTTATATCATTCTGTTGTGTATCCTTATTTTCTTTTCTTAAAGTATTTGTTGAAAATTCATATATTTTTATATAATTTTATGAAGCATTTCAAAGTGTCATGGTGTTTTTAGTGTATTTGCATAATTGTTTTAAATTGTTGTGATATGGTTTGGTTTTGAATTTGTATGAGGAATTACTAATTTAGTATTTGGAGATGGTTCATAATTTGGTTACATTTCAAGAATGGTATGGAGCAATGAAAGATAATATTTAGTGAATAGATTGATTATGAAAAGATTTATGAAAAGTTGCAGCATTATATTTGGATATATTGTTTATGTGAGATCATTGGTCCTTAGGTGAAAATCCCTAAAGCCATTAAGGAAGACACTCTAATATGTGTGTATGGGGTTGGTCATGTCCTTAGGTTTTAGTCCTTAAAGATGTGAGGTTGGTCCTGCCCTTGGGTCTTAGTCCTAAAAGACATGAGGTTGGCCCTACCTCTGGGGATTAGTCTTAAAAGACATGAGATATGACTTATCCTTGGGTGGTACCCACAAAATAGTCGTTCTTTTGGAGTATGGACAAATATATATACATTGGTGGAAGACTCATCATAAGTGAGAGAATGGATGAAGCAATGCAAAGATGAACCATCTGCAACACTTATGCATATTTGTCATTAATGCATATTTTCTTAGGATTATATATAAAAATAAAAAGTTTCTAGTGCATGTTGTTGTATGTTTGTTCCAATTGGATTCAAGTTTTTAAGAATATACATGGGATGAATATAAACTCTCCTACTAAGTTGTGAACACACCTTATCCTTTTTCCCTCTTAGATGTAGGTCAAGAGACATTTACTTGTTAGGATTGAGCCCCTAAAAGTAAGATATGATGTAACAAAGTCAGGTTTGACTATCCCCTTGCTATCCCTTTTATGCATTGACATTGATTTGAGCATTCAACCTATATCTCTTATATTGTTCATGAATTAGGTTGCATTAGGATTAACATAGAAGTACCAATCATGGGTTCCTTGTAAGTAGATAAGTTATCCATAGTCAGTTCACAATTCATTGATTTGGGCGATCCAATAGAGATTGTAGAGCACCACCTCTTAATTGGAGAGATGACTTGTCTTAGCCATTTGGATTTTTCCATGGTGAGTGCACTAGTGTGTATGTGATGCATCACATACACTAGTGCACTCACCATGGGAACTATCTTGATGAGCCAAGATAAGTCATCTTCCTTCCAATTAGAAGGTGATGCCCTACAGTTTCTACTGGATTGCCCAAATCCATGAACTGATTGTGAACAATTTACCTACTTAAAAGGAACTCATGATTTGTATCTTTCGTAAAACTCCTAATGCACCCAAGTAATGTACAATGTAAGAGACATGGGTTAAATGCTCAAATCAATGTCAATACACCAAAAGGATAGTAAGGGCATAGTTAAGTCTAACTTTGTTATGTCATGTCTTTCTTTTAGGAGCTCAATCCTAGAAAACTCCCACCAGCCCCAAAAGTAGATTAGACATTGCAAAAAGATTCTACTCCACAGTCATATCACCTCCTTGTATTATCTCATAATAAGGTAACACTTCCTCTTTATACGTTTCCTCTTCTAGTAGTACTTCTGTTTATTAGATCATGCCACCATCTCACTATTATCATATGATAGGATTTTTGAGAATATAGCCAAGGGAACTACCCATATGTCAAAAGGCTACCTTTGTTTCCATAGAAGGAACAAAAACTACTTAAAGTGTACACATACCCAGATAGGTAGACCTGTGAGAGTCCTCATTAGATTGAAAGTCCAACTTTCCGGTACGAAAGGAGTACCCACTCATCACAAAGACTCACAAACATATAATCCCTTATTCTCCAAGGATAGTTGAGTATATGTTTGTCATTAGACCAAAGCAATAATCAGGAAATGGATTAATATCCACTCATTATTCCTATAGTAAAGCAAATATATGGTTTAACACATAGCATCGCATACTTAAGGCTATCCATTGCAGAGACATTAGATACTGCCTTAATGCGATCTCTCTCCACAGAGATATCCCAAAAGTTAACGCCTCCAGTCAACATGCCTGTAATGCCCACCCACCCTCTACCCTCCATTCAATTTCAAATACGCACATTTTTTCCCTACTACTGCCAAGATTCGAACTCAGGCCAAAGGGCTTAGGTTTAGGCTTAGTTACCACTAGACCATTTTCTCTTTTGTTAATTTATATACATAATAAATATGTTAAATTTCATTATTAAAAAAATAAAAATAAATTCTAATTATGTTATTTTAAAATTTAATTAATTAATTAATTAATATATAAAAACAACCATTATAATTTTCTTAACAAGTATTTTTTTTAATATCATTTATATGATAATTAAATATAAAAAATATAAATATTAAAAATTCATGTATGCAACATCGTTTATTTTACATTATTGAATTCATTTGAATTAAATAAATTATAGTTTTAATATTAAATGTATTATCATTATCTTATTAATTCTATTTTAAAAAATTTCTATCACTTCACTTTTAAATTTTTTATATTTATCCTTTTAATTTTGAATGTTTTTATTTTAAAACATTAAAAATATAAATTTATTAAAAAAATACTAAAATATATAAAAAAAATTAAGTTCAAATGTTTTATAAATTAAAATTAATTTGATTAGATAAATAATAAATTATTAATATTGACATATCCTTGCTTACCGATATTTTTCTCTTTAACCATATCTATGTCAATTGCATTTAAAAAATAACTTTAACATGTGTATTTTTATTTATTTGATCATTTTTTGAGTTTCTCCAAATATTTAATTTTAAATCATTTTTGTCTTATTGATATTTTTGTCAAAATATCCACCGATATTTCTCTGGTATTTTCGATATATCCGTAAAATCCAAGTACCGATATATCCGTGTTTATCGATATTTCAAACCCTACCAAGGACATTGATCCTAAAAAGGAAAACTCCATATCTAAAGAGTTACAAACCCTTCTTGGAGTTTTACATCAGGTACTTGACCAAATGTTCATCAATGTAGGTGACATAGCATAACTTCCCTATTCTTATAGTCTTAAAGGACCTTAACCCCAAAAATATATTGTGCCTTCCTCTAGATTTTCATTTAGAACTGAGCAAACTACTATATATTGACTAATGACATTATTCCTACATCATATCCAATGAGTAGATTATCATCTACTTACAAGATCTTAGAGCATCACCACACTTCCTTGTGCCTTCTTATACACACAAGGTCCTTCGCTATGAACATGTTTGGTTGCTTTATCTCATAAATGAGGCATACTGCAATAGATAGGAGTAATCTAATGGATTTGAGTATGACCATTGTTGAAATGGTTTTCTGTAGTTGAAACAAAGTTACAAACTGTAACCTTTAACTACAATCTTAGCCACCTAAAACTTAAGCTTTCCATCTACTCCTATGTTCCTTTTGTAGATCAACTTACACCTATGAGTTGTATTCCTTTAGGTGCTTCTACAAGAACCCAAACTATGTTACAATACAAAGATTCTAACTACCTCTTTACAACTCCTTGCCTTAAGTAAGCACAAACACTACTCACAACTTCATTATAATATGTGTGATATAAAAGTCCCAATATGATGAGGTATGGGTGTACTAGAAATAATAGGAATGATATGTTTCTTACCCTTTGGATCCAAGTATCCTATGCAATGTGAGACTATCTTCTAATTTATTTTCCAATCTTATCACTCTTTGTCTTTTTTCTTATCATATGGTCTTCATAAAAAAATTTGACATTTGTGTCAATAAATGTCTTATGATGATCTTGACTATAAAGGTGATAACCTAGAAATACTCTTAGATATCCTATAAACTGATATGTCTCTTAAGAAGAAGAGGTATTAAACAGTTTATAAGACATATCCCCAAAAGAATTTTGGAAAAGATGAGAAACCTATCCTCAATTTCATTATGTCCATCTAAGTTTGATATCTTTCTTCCACTTCTCCATTTTGCAATAGAGATCCCAATGCACATAACTGGGAAATAATCCCATGCTCCAATGGAAAGAATCAAACTTACTAGACATATCACCTTGATCTAATTGAAGTTACTTGGTATGTATACCCAATATATAGGTTATTTCATCATGCCTTAAATTCAATGAATGTATCCAAGGTATTAGATTTTCTATGTACATATCCAAACCTAGAGTAATCATCACTAAAAGTGATGAAATACCATATCCTTCCCATGCATGGACACTAAAAGCTCCATACATGTTAGTATGAGCTAACTCTAAACATTCCTTGTCTCCAGTCCTCTTGGTCATTTTACCATCTATATAGGATTCGTAGACTAGAAGATTTTTAGGAATCAAAGAGCCTAGAATTTATCAGTCTTTGGATCCTATTTAAATTAAAATGACTTAGGTTTAGATACCAAATGTTTAATAACTACTAGGTTCAATCATAAGATTTGACTATTCTCATCATTTGGCAAAGTAATAATAGAATACATATAAAAGAAGAAGATATTACCTCCCACTAACTTGCATAACTATCATTGCATTTGAAGCTAAGGTATATTGGGATTGAGCCCCTAAAATCAAGACATGATGTAACAAAGTTAGACTTAATCATCCCTTTATTATCATTTTGGTGTATTGACATTAATTTGAACATTCAGTTTGTGTCTCTTACACTGTACATGACTTAAGTGCATTAAGAGTTGCACAAAAAGTACAAGTCATGGGTTCTTTGTAAGTAGATAAGTTGTCCACAGTTGGTTCATGGATTTGGGAAATCTATTAGAGACTATAGCGCACCATCTCCTAATTGGAAGGATGATTTGTCTTGGCTGTCGGATGAGTTTCCCATTGTGAGTGCACTAGTATATGTGATGCACATTGGATAGGACCTACAGTGAATCATGACACAAGGCTATCAATTGTCATGATTCACTAAGCTACTAAAATACATAGACTCTCAACCATGAGAGGATATTGAGCTTGTGCCAAAATCAACAGGAGGCTTTGACTTTTGGGTGAGACCTTAAAGTGATCATATATCCCTATGGATTGGGTCACTATTGATGGAAGCTAGTGGCAACAACCATTCTCAATATAGGTACCATGATATCTCATGAGATTGAGATAATGTGTTATTTTAAGTGATCCAAAGGACATGAGATCATGAAATCTGTAGTCACAGTAATTCCTTTAGTGGAATTTGACATATGCTCCTTGGAGCTAGAGTATGTCAGTTGATCACATAATGAGTAGGATTTGTAACTCAAGGATTTGAGAGGCAATCTTGATAGATGATACCACTACATTGTCAAATTACGGTCACCAGTTCATGGGGAGTTTGCATGTAGTAGATAGTAGGTCACGAACCTGAGCACTTAGTGTCTCGTTGTTATTTACATAGGATACTGGAGTTTAGTAGATTCTCTGTAATAGTATGTTGAATCAACTTGAGAATTGGATTATGTAGTACTCTTATGGGTCCCAATGGTCCCCAATTTGAGCTCATATACCTTGTTAGCATGGATTATGAGGGTAGAGTTGGCTCTAGGTTTACTTTTGTGCATAAGGGCATTTTGGTAATTATGCAAGGTTGCATAGGGGTAAGTGAACAAAGTCTCTAGATTGGGCTAATTGAGTAATTAGTAAGCCCTATTGTGTTAATTAATCAATTAAGACCCATTTTAGGTTAGATTAAGTGACCTAAGGTCATGTGAGCTCAAGTCACTTAAGCCCAATTAGGAACCCTATAAATATGCCCAAGAGGTTAGGGTTTCCATAACTTTTTTCTTCCACAATTTAAAGAGAAAAAGAGTCATAACCTCCATCGAAAGTGTGTCAAGAACAAGGTTGAGTCCTCAGGTGGAGGATCATTGGTTTACGAGACTTCCAACAACTTCAAGGTTGTCTTCAACACTTGGAATTTAAGGTTTGGGAACTTCCAAACCTAAGGTTAGTACTTTGACCTTAAAAGATAATTTTTTTAAAAAAAAAATTGGTATTGTTTATGTTTCTTATATCTATGATAATAACTGGTATCACAACATAATGTTATAAGCATTCTTCGATCTTTATCTAGGGTGTAATAATATTGTTTTTGCAGCCTTGATATTATCCCATGGCCAAGGGACGCATGAATGTTCCTTTTTATTATTGCTTGTGATGATTGAATGAGATAATTTGTTTTCTTTATTTTTTTCTTCATAGATTTGGTTGTAAGCTCCATTAAAGGAGCATAGGTTTTCTTTTTCTCTTGTAAAGTTTTAATCTTTTCTATAGATTGGGTTGCAAGCTCCATTATAGGAGCATATAATTTCTTTTATGATGTAAAGTCCTTTTTTTTATTATCTATGGAGGGCTACAAGAGTAGATTTCCTCAATGATGTCAATAAAGATTGGATCTTTATTGCAACATCATCTATGACAATTCAAGGATTTTAATGGATGTGGAAGAAAGGATGAATCCTTCCTTTGATTGAATTAAAAAGAAAAGGAATAAGAAGAAAGTTCCCTTTTTTTTAGACCCATGGCTACACAACAATGTTCACTTTGACTCAAAATTGGGGTTATCTTCTTTGAGTTTCTTGGGGCAAGCTACATATGATTGTGAAGATTAGGAAGTCAGAAATCCAATGTTGGAAACAGTTCACAATTCGGAGTTTAGACGAGGGAGATATGACCGTTTGAAGCAAAGCTACACAAAGGGTATGCTATTACGGGATTGCATACGAGTCTATTCTTTTTGCTTGTTTGAGCTCATTTTTTGGGCCACTTGTTAGGCTTTTGAAAGTTGCTAAATTGTGGCAGCTGTACAAGAGCTTCTTTTAGCAAGTTTTGATGTTAAATATTGAGGCCAAGTTGAAGATAAATGGCTTTGGTTCACAATTGGAAAGTTGTGAGAAATATCCCTTGGCCATGTGATTTATTTTTTTAATATTTCCTTTTTTATGCATATTGTTATATTGCATGTGATGAGAAGTTTTTTTCTAAAAGGTTGCTAATTTTTGTTTTTCTTATGAAAATTTATTTCAAAATTCAAGTTTCAATCAAAATTGGAATGATGCTACTTTTATATGGAAAGATTTTTTAAAATTTTTGAGAGAATCTAGTTTCCTTTTCTAAAAATCCTTAGAAGATCCCTTTTTCAAATTTTCTAATTTTGAGATTTCCAAGGACTTGAGTTTATATATTAAGGGAAGATTCTCTTATTTTAAAATCTTTATAAAATTAGATATTTTTTATAAACACAAGTATTCCAATTTAGTGAATAAATAAAGTTTTTGGAAATTCTTATGATAGATAATTTATTTTAAGAAGGTCGCTAAAATTATTGAAAGCTTCTTATGAAAATTTTATAAAACTCTTAATAATTTTAATGAATATAAATTTTCTTGAAAATTATATTCCAAAGCATGTTATTTACTTAATTTTGGAATAGTGTAGATTAAGAAAATAAAACTTATGAAAATAAATTAGAGAACAAAGTTTCATTTTCTAAATTATTCTAAAGGATTTTAAATTATTTTCTTTAAAATTATTTTGATAAGAATCCTTATAGAATAAAAGTTTCCCTTTTGGATAAAGTGCTCTCTAGTTTTTAATTTTCAAGTTTTTGGAAACTTTCTTATTACACTAATCCTTAATTTGGAGAGTAAATATTTGTTTTTGGAAATCTTCAAGATAGATAATTTATCATTAAGGGAATTACTAAAAGTTTTATTTTTTTTTGGTAATTTTAATGGAATAGATTATTATGAAAATTAGATTCCATATTAAAGACTATTTATTAAATTGGAAAGTGATGGGAAAATCTCGGATCTCTCATTTTCCCAAGCTTGGATCAGGTTAGGAACATGCATAACTATCCTAGGATTTTTCTAAATCTTGTGCATAATGGAAAAATAGTATTTTTTTTTTTATACTTTAAAAGGATTTATAAAGTGCTAACAAAAAACATACCTTAGATTTAGATGTTCCCGAATTAAATCCATGTGGTGAATATGAAGAACGAAATTGTAGAAGTCTTGTAAACCCACGATCTTCTGCCTGATGACTAGAACCTTGATCTTGACACACTTATGATGGGGATAGAAGGAAGGGTGGAGGCCATGACTCTTTCTCTCTCTTTTTGGAGATGGAAGACGACTCTCTAGAAAAACTATGTGAACCTTAACTCCTAAGGGGGAATTTATAGGGTTTTCTACTAGGCTTAAATTACTTAAGCCCACTAAGAGCTTGGGTTACTTAATCTAGCCCAAAATGGGTCATAATTGATCAATTAACCCAATAGGGTGTACTAATTAATCAATTAGCCCAATTTAGAAACCTTGTTCATTTACCCTTATGCAACCTTATGTAATTACCAAAACACCCTTATGCACAAAAGTGAACCTAGAACCAATCCGAACTTCATAACCCGTGCCAACAAGGTATATGAGCTTAAAGAGGGGACCATTGGGACCCATAGGAATACTGGCTCCCTTAGAATCCAATTCTAAAGTTGATTCAACATCCTACTACAGAGAATCAACTAAACTCCAGTATCCTATGTAAATAACAACGAGACATTAAGTGCTCAAGTCTGTGACTTGCTAATCATTGTGTTCAGTCTTCCCATGAACTAGTGTTCGTAGTCTAACAAGATCAAAACTATTAGCCTTTCAAGACAACCTCTACCATCCTTGAGTTACAGAGCCTCCTATTGTGTGTTCAATTGACATACTTACCTCTCAAATAGCCTATGACAAGTTCCACTTAAGGAACTACTATGACCATAGTTTCCATGAATACACCTTCCTAGGATCACCCAAAAGGACACACTATCTCAATCCCAAGAGGTATCATGGTGCCTTTATTGAGAATACCTATTGCTACCAACTTCTATCAATAGTGACCTAATCCATAGGGAATATATGATCAGCTTACGATCTCACTTATAGGTCAAAGCCACTGCTAACTTTAGCACAAACTCAATATTCTCTCAAGGTTGAGAGACAACACAATGAAGCAGCTTGGTGGAGTCATGGCTACTTGATAGCCTTAAGTTATAACTCACCATAGGTCTTGTCCAATGTGCAACTATACATACTAGTGCACTCACCATGGGAAACCCATCTTAATAGCCAAACCAATCATCCCTCCAATTAGGAGGTGGGACATTACAACCTCTAATGGATTGTTTAGGCCCATGAACCGATTGTGAATAAGTCATATATTTGCAAGGAACCCATGACTTAGATCTTCTATGCAATTCCTAATGCACCTAAGTCACATACAATGCAAAAAATGCATATAAGAATGCTCATAAAGTATAATACATGGAATAAGGACAAATAAAAGTGAAACTGGAACATCATTAAATAAATAATGAATTCTAAATATATTACATCATGTCATGCTTTTAAAGGCTCTATCCTAACAAAAAGGTGTAGGAATAATGAAATTAAATTTATGAATTTTTTTGAGTATGGGAGCTAAAAGTTCATTTCTAAATTTATTCTTAAGGATTTAATTTTATTTTTTATTTTTTATTCATTTTTAGAATCCTTGAAGAATTAAATCCTTCCTAATTTGATAAGGTGCTCTCAAGTTTTCAAAAATTTATAAATTGTAGGTTTCCTTATTTCACTAAGGTTCCAATTTGGATAATAAATATCTTATGAAAATTTTCATTTGGAATAATTTATCATTAAAGGTTATTACCAAAAGGATATTTAGTAATTTGATGGAAATAAATTTCTTTGAAAATATTTCCTAGACAAAGTATTTATTAATTGGAGTTGTGTGAAGAAGAAGAATTTTTATGAACATAGATTTTTAAATTTGAGACTATACATTTTATCAAAATTATTTTTTGGATAAAATACTCATAGAAATTTTACATTTTGCACATGAACATTCTCTTGTAACACTAGGTTTCCAATTTGGAAATAAATATTTTTGGAAATTTTCAAAGAAGATAATTTAGCCATCAAGGTAATTACTAATGTTTTAAAATGCTCTTATTTATCTCAAAAGAATAAGTGGGGGAGGGACATAGGCAAGCCCACAACCTCCATTGTTGTTTTGATTTGGGTTCATCACCACCCCCACAGTGGGTTAGCCTTAATAATTAGGAGATATGAACTCTCCATGTGGATGAGGCTAGATATGTATGTAGTGGGAGTGATCACCCCCATTGTCAGGTTCTTTACTTGGTGACATTGATAGTTCAAGGACAATAGTTATACACTTGGCATTGGATATGAAGTGGTAGAATTGCCTCATGGGGTCCTACTTGCATAGTCCATGAGCCAAATAAAAGGTATGTTGATCTTGTCTTTAGATACCTTTATGGTTAAGGTAAAGAAATCAATTTGAGAAGGTCTTTAACTAGTAATAAGGTCATGACCTGCCCCATATAGGCTTGATTCTTATGATACTAGGATACCTTGCAAAGGACATGTAGTTTGAGAGCGCTATATTTTTTCTAAATTAATTACCAATTACCATGAATGCTCAATTATGTCATATGCTTGGTTATATTCTTTGTTACAAATATAATGTTGGTACTATTATCACTCTCTTCCTCACAATAGTCCAAACCTAACTAATCAATTGGACTAATTTTATTCTTGATATAGTAACTAATTGCATAGAAAATAGTTTAGGTAGAGCTAACTATTCCTTATGAACTAACTTAGCAAAAGGAAAGAGTGATATATCAAGGTGGTATTAAACGGATCAAAATACCAAATATCTAATACTTGGATCTTTGGATAATGTGTTGCAATAGCAACACATGTGTAGACCCTCAATTTTGTCCTTTGATACTTGCATGTGTCTTGAGGGTGTCACCCGCACCTAATTTTTGTATGTCACAGCCATGGAGCCCTTGTTGGGCTTAATCGGTCTTCCGACCTCACGTGGGTTCACCTATTATTCGATTTAGTGCCAGCGTTTGGTCCATTATGAAATGCCGTCATGGTCAATTCTATTTGTAGACGCTCAATTTTGTCCCTTGATACTTGCATGTATCTTGGGGGTGTCGCTTGTACCCAAATTTAGTATATCACGGCCATGGAGCCCTTGTTGGGCTCAATTGGATTTCGGACCTCATGTGGGTTCACCTAGGGTTTGATTTAGTGCAAGCGTTGGGTCCATTATGAAATGCTATCATGGCTAACTCCTTGGTTCATATCATGCTACAAGATAGAGGTTAAGGTCTTCACAAAAAAGAAAAAAAGAAAAAAAGAAATTCAATTCAGTTGGAGCTCATTGAAGCCCAACCCGATTGGAGCACTCTAGATTGTTTTAGTCATTTATCCCTTATCCGAGCTCAGAATTGCACACCATTTTTTTTTTTGGATTCCTTACCCTTCAAGGAATATTCTTGCAAAATTTGAGAATTTTTTCAACCGGCTCAGCCAATTCATCGGGGCAGCTCGCTGAAGCCCACCCAAATTGGAGCACTCTAGCATGTTTTAGTCATTTCTTCCTCACTCGAGCTCATAATTGTGCACTGTTTTTTTTTTTTTTTTAGATTCCTTACTCTTCAAGGAACATTTTGTCAAAATTTGAGATTTTTTCTTAACCAGCTCGACCAGTTTGTAGTCGGCTTAGCTGGTTCATCGGGGCAGCTCGCTGAAGCCCAACCCGATTGGAGCACTCTGGATTGTTTTAATAATTTCTCCCTCATCCGAGCTTAGAATTGTACACCGTTTTTTTTTTTGGATTCTTTACTCTTCAAGGAACATTATATCAAAATTTGAGAATTTTTCTCAACTGGCTCGACCAGTTTTCGAGTTAATTGCAACCTGCCCTGAATTCATATGGATTCTTAACAGGCAAGCAAATGGGGATTTATAAGGGGCAGCTGCCCACCTCGTGATTGGAAGGAGAAATTGAATGAGTTAGAGTTCCGAGGCTGATGGTGGGGGATTCCAAAGCTAAAGGGCAAGAAAAATGAGGTAGTGCAGATGTTGAGGAGAGAAGTTGGTATAAAAGACATTTCAAAGAGAGTAAAGAAAAAGGTTTTTGGAAATTTTGGAAAAGAGGTTCTGCTAGGGTGACAACTGAAGGTGGGGGAAGAGGATTGAGATTGGAAGATGAGAAGGCAGAGAGAGGGAAATAGAGCAAGGAGTGGGTAGAAAACCAGTTTGAGAAAAGAAGAGGAGAACCGACTAGTGTTCATGCATATAGAGGGAAAGAAGAGCCTTCTAGAAGACCAAGAGACCTTGTCGGAAAGGAGCACTCTCAGGTACATCTATTGTGATTTTTTTATTCGCCTTGATTATCATGTGATCTTTCCTTTCTATTTTCTATTTTCCATGGGTTACACGACTGAGGTCAAATATCAGACCATATGTTTGTTTTTATTGGATTCTTGAGCCATTTGTGGATTGTGGTTGTTAATCCATCTTTGTTCGTTTGATTTTAGTTTAGAAATAATCTAAATCTATTTTTTTTAGTGGCGTGCTATGTCTAAGAAAAGGTATCCAACTATAGGATTGTATATTACTTTATATTTGAATCGTTGGGGTTAAATCTGTGGATGGGAATTGATGGCATGCATTGTAGAAATGGAAACAAAACTTGAAAAAGGTATTGGGTAGTAAAATTAGAATTATGGCTGGTTGGAAAAGGAAGCGGGCGGCTCAATATGCAGCCTACTTATTTGCTTTGAACTCAAAGAAAAATAGGCTGTGCAAGCGGAGAAAATTAGATGGGTACAAAATATGAATAATGGGCTTAATTTTGAAAAATCTTTGCTTAAAGGTTACACAAATTTTATGAAAACTAAGCTGCCACAACACATAATATTTTATGTAAATGGTGACTAGAATGATTTCCCTCAAAATATCATTACCTTGGTGAGGAAAGGTTTTCAGGTAAGGAAGTCATATGCTGAGGTTAATCTCAATAGTAATTGCTTTATGCTAGACTTCATGCACATGGTACAGGTAGATATGAAAGTAGGTTACAACAACCTACTGTTTAGATTAAGAAGATTGGTGGTAAATGCTTGACATTTGATCATTTGTCTCTTAGATCTTCTCATGGGCAGAATGCGGACCTGCTGAGAGGTCCAAAGAATGCTCATAAAGTAATAGAACACTTGAGTAAAGCTCTTGGTGTACCACACAGCAGCCGCACCTCCACACGCACCCCATGGCCACCATGGTCACCACATACAGGCCGCACCTTCCTCACAGCACACACACAACCCATAAGTAGTCCACACACACCCCATGGCCACCACATGTAGCCCGCCCCTCCCTCACAGTACACACATAGTCCATAGGTAGTTCACACACACCCCATGGCCACCATGGCTGCCATATGCAACCCGCACCTTCCTCACAACACACACACACAACCTATAGGTAGTCCACACGCACCCCATGGCCACCACATGCAGCCCGTACCTCCCTCACGGCACACACACAACCCATAGGTAGTCCACACGCATCCCATGGCCACCATGTCCACCACATGCAGCCCGTACCTCCCTCACAACACACACACAACCCATAGGTAGTCCACATGCAGCTCGCACCTCCCTCATAGCTCACACATGGACACCACACCACCACATGCAGCCCACACCTCCCTTTCATGAACTCACAAAGCCCACACAGCTCACTCATGCAGCCCACGATTCACCCATGCAGCCCACGATTCACCCATGCACACCTCACCCTCACACGCTTATCCACATGCAGCCCACACACCTCATAGCTCACCCATGGCCTTCACGGGTCATCCAAAGCCACCCCATGCAGCCCGCATCTCACCACAGCTCACTTATGGCCTCCTCACCATCACCATGCACCCACGACCACTCTTAAGGCCACCATATAATTGATCTTTGATAACTGAAATTTTTTGTGAAAAATTATGGAATTTGTGGTTGTTAGTGGATGAAATTCAAGTGGAAAAGATGTTAATTCTTAGCTTAAAATCAATGGAATTGGAATGGCTAAATTTTAGCCATGTAATGAAGTTTCATGGCTGCATTTTGGCGGCTGTTTGGTGGAGATTAGAGGTTACATATATAGGATTGGTTTATGACTAAAAATTCTCTTAATTCAAGTAGAAATACGACTAAATTTTAGTAGATTTGGTGGTTGCATATGTTGTGTGCTTGTGCTTATTGACTCACCATTTTCCACAGCGCATGGCTAGGGACCTTAGGTACACATCATTGTTCTGACTGTCCATTCCTATGCATGTTGAATACCAACTAGAATTGTATGAGTCTTGTCATCCATGTAGCCTGAGGGGAATTGACTGGTCTTTGACCCATATGCTCCAATGTACCCAATTCACTAGTAGAGATCGGATCCCGAGCCTAGAGGGGTGCTACCTTGCATGAGGTACCTTCCTAATCGATAACTTGACCATCGAACCCAGAAACCGAGTTTCACAAACTGTTTTTTTCTTAACTGGAGTCATTGAGGGGTTTTTGTTCTTACTGAATTTTTCCCATTTAAAAAAATAAAAATAAAAAGTAGGTGGCGACTCCAAACAAAACCGTTCCTCATCAGGGATGGATTTTCCAAAACTGGAAAAACACTTTTTCTCCACATATTATTATTTTTTAATCGTGAGTCATGCCAGTCGGTGGATCGGGGGAGGGTCCACACATGTCTGTTACTAGAGACTTTGATATTCTCTTTCTAGTTTGCAATGTTTATTTGGTGATAAGGGTAGGTCAACTTTGATAAGCTACTCTTTGGACTGTTATGAACATCAGAATTCATATGATCTTAGAGACCTTGCCATTTTCTTTTAGGATGGCTCTTTTATATGTATTCCATTATCACTTGCCAAGTGATGAGAATAGTTAGATCTTAGGGTTAAACCAAGCACTAATTAAAAATTTGGTTTCTAGACCTACGTCATATCAATCTAAATAGGATTCAAAGACTGATAAAGTATGGACTATTTGATTCTAGAAAATCTTTCAGTCTACGATCTTGTATAGATGGTAAAATGACCAAGAAGACTAGAGCCAAGGAATGTTTGGAGTCAGTGCATACTAATATGTATGAAACTTTTAGTGTCCATACATGGGGAGGGTATGGGTATTTCATCACTTTTAGCAATGATTACTCTAGGTTTGGATATGTACATAGGGGATCTGATGCCTTGGATACATTCATTGAATTTAAGGGGGCATAGGATAACCTATTGGGTATACATACTAAGTCACTTTCGATTAGATCAAGGTGATATGTCTAATAAGTTTGACTTTTTCCATTTTTTCCTAGTTATATGCACTAAGGTCTCTATTGTAAAATGGAGAGGTGGAAAGAAGATATCAAACTTGGATGAACATAGTGAGGTTGTGGATAGGTTTCTCATATTTTCCTGAATTCTTTTGGGGATATGTTTTATAGACTGTGTGATACCTTTTTTCTGAAGAGGTATATTAGTTTATAGGATATCTAAGAGGATTTTTGGGTTATTACCTTTATAGTCAGGATTATCAAAAGATATTTGTTGACAAAAATGTTAGATTTTTTATGAAGACTATATGATAATGAATAAGGCAAAAAGTGATATAGATTAGAGGATATATTAGAAGATAGTCCCACATTGCATAAGATACTATGGATCCAGAGGGTTAAAGGTATACTATTCCTATGATTTCTAGTACACTAGTGCCTCAGCATAATGGGAGGTTTATGTCCCATAGGTTATGATGAAGCAATGGGTAGTGTTTGCGCTCACTTAAGGCAAGGAGCTATGAAGAGGTAGTTAGAATCTTTGTATTCTAATATAGTTTGGGTTCCTATAGAAACACCTAAAGGGATAAAACCCATAAGTGTAAGTTGGTCTATAAGAGGAACAAATTAGTAAATGGAAAGTTTGAGTTTTATGTGGCTAAGATTGTAGCTAAAGATTATAGTTTGAAACTTTGTTTTAACAATGGAAAACCTTTTTGACAATGGTCATACTCAAATCCTTCAGATTACTCCTATCTATTGCAGTGTGTCTCATTTGTAAGATACAACAACCAAACATTTTCATAGCAAAGGGCCTTGTGTGTACAAGAAGTCACAAGGAAGTGTGCTTTGGTCATTGTATATGATGGGGATATTATCATTAGTCAAAATATAATAGTCTACTCAGTTTTAGATGAAAATATAGAAGAAGACACAATATATTCTTAGGGTTAAGGTCCTTTAGGACTACAAGAATAGGAAAATCGCGCCATGTTACCTACATAGATGAGCATTTGATCAAGTACATGATGCAAAACTCCAAGAAGGTTAGTTAGTTTTTGGATTTAGAGTTATCTTTCTTAGAATCAATGTCCTTGGACATCTATGGAGAGAGATCACATTAAAGTGGTATCCAATGCCTCTGCATTTGATAGCCTTAAGTATGTGATGCTATGTGCTAGAACATATATTTGCTATGTTGTAGGAATAATGAGTAGATATTAGTCCATTTCCTTATTAGAGTTTTGGGTCCTAATTAATTAATTAATCCAATAGGACTTACTAATTAATCAATTAGCTAATCTAGATACCTTGTTCACTTATCCTTGTGCAACCTTGCGTAATTACCAAAACACCCTTATGCATAAAAGTGAACTTAGAACCAATCCGACCTTCATAATCCATGTCAACAAGGTATATGAGCTCAGAGTGGGGATCGTTGGGACCCATAAGAGTACTTTCTCCCTCGAAATCCAATTTTGCAGTTGATTCAACATCCTACCATAGATAATCAATTCAACTCCAGTATCCTATGTAAATAATAATGAGATACTACGTGGTCGGGTCCATGACCTACTATCCATTGTGTTCAAACTCCCCATGAACCGATGTCTATAGTCTAAAAATGTGAAAGCTATCAGACTTTTCAAGACTACCTTTGCTATCCTTGAGTAATAAATCCTTCTATTGTGTATTCAACTAACATGTCTTAACTCTTAAAAAGACTATGTTAAGTTCCGCTTAAGGAACTACTATGACCATAATTTCCGTGAACACATAGCCTTATGATCATCCAAGAGGACACACTGTCTCAATCCCATGAGATATCATGGTACCTCTATTGAGAATACCTATTGCTACCGACTTCCATCAATAGTGACCGAATCCATAGGGAATATATGATCAACTTATGATCTCACCCGTAGGTCAAAGGCATTACTAACTTGAGCAAAAAATCAATATTCTCTTAAGGTTGAGAGACAACACAATGAAGCAGCTTGGTGAGGTCATGACTACTTGACAGCCTTAAGTCATGACTCACTATAGGTCTTGTCCAATGTGTAACCATACACACTAGTTCACTCACCATGGGAAACCCATCTCGATAGCCCAGATCAACCATCCTCTAATTAGGAGGTGGTGCACTACAACCTCTAATGGGTGAATTAGACTTATGAATAGATTGTGAACGAGTCATGTATTTGTAAGGAACCCATAACTTAGATATTCTATGCAACTCCTAATACACCTAACTCATGTACAATGCCAAAGATGTAAGTAAGAATGCTTATAAGGTATAATACATGGAATAAGGATAGATAAAAGTGAAACTGGAACATCATAAATTAAATAATGAATTGCAAATTTATTACATCATGTTATGCTTTTAAGGGCTTATCTTAATAGTATTGACATTGATTTGAGCATTCAACCCATGCCTCTTACACTATACATGACTTGTGCGTATTAGGAGTTGTATAGAAAATACAAGTCATGGGTTCCCCGTAAGTAGATAAGTTGTCCACAATCGATTCATGGATTTAGGCAATCCATTAGAAACTGAAGTACACCACCTTCTAATTAGAGGGATGTCTTGTCTTAGCTATCGAGATGGGTTTCCCATGGTGGGTGCACTAGTGTATGTGATGTACATTGGACGGGACTTACAGTGAATCATAACGCAAGGCTATCAATTATCATGATTCACCAAGCTATCATGGGTCACTATTGATGAAGGTTGGTGGCAATAGGTATTCTTAATAGAGGCACCATTATATCTCAAGGTATTGAGATAATGTGTCTCTTTGAATGATCCAAAGGATATGATCATGAAATATGTGGTCATAGTAATTCCTTCAATAGAATTTGAGATATGCTCCTTAAAGGTAGAGTATGTCAGTTGCTCACATAATAAGTGACATCTATAACTCTAGGATTTGAGAGGTAATTGATTACTACTCAAAAAGTGTTATTTCATAGCTTGTAATTAACTCTTTTAAACACTTTTGAGTAGTGGTTATCACCTTTTAACCCAATTAACATATTAAGGACCCTTGCAATCAATTCTAATCAAATTGTGTTAAGTTTTGGTGTTTTGATAGTTTTTTTTATCACCAAAGCAATCCGAGATTGAGGAGAGTTCTTTGGAATCCATGCTAGGAGGATACCCGTCCGGATACACCATCGGAGGACATCCGGACAACATATCCGGATAGGATGCTATCGTTTCACCCGGCTGCCGCCACTTTATACCCAACTGCCGCCATTTTATACCCGGATGCCACCATTTACACCCGGCTGCCGCCATTTTACACCCGCTGCTAGGCACTTTCCACCCGGATGTTCACATCCGGAATTCTGACACCGGATGGGAGAGCAGCCATTTTGCACAGTGCTGCGGTGTTCTCCTAAAGCTTCCTGATATTTGCCACTGATATTTTGGGATATTTTGAGATATTTTGCTTTAGATATTTGTTGTCTAAATCCCCAAAATCTCCTTGTAACCCACCAATTATAGGATTCCTTAGTTATTAAGTTTGGAAAAAGGGTGAATAACCTCTTATAGATACTTTGTAATTTTCCTTATATATATCTCTCGGGAGCTTGTTCTCGGAAAGGACGATCGATCCTTTATACAGTTTTGCAAGGAAGTAAAATACAGAGCCTTTGCTCTGCTTTACCTTCTCATTTTAATTGTATTTTCTTACTAGCCAAACAAGCTCTTAGGATGTTTCCTTAGAGAATGAGTGGCTAGACTTTTAGTTCCTTGGAGTTAAGGTTGCCGGGAAAGGTTCCAAGTGCAAGAATTAGTAGCTTTGTGGTTTCGGCCATTAATGAAGAGAAAGTGTGATCCTTTAATGATTTCTATGTTTTTAGTTAACTTAAAACACCTTCAATTCACTTGAGCCAACACTTGGTAAGGCAAGTGATCTCCATCCATAGAGATGCATTAGTTTACCTTTCGCAAGCTTTTGGGAAGTGACTTGAAGGTAGGATTTTCTAGAATTGCCAACACTTGGTAAGCTTTTGGACTCCAAGGAGACATCCATTAGTTATCTCTTACGAGTTTTTGACGGGAAGTCCAAGGTTAAAGATCACCTTGAATGGCAAGTGCTAGGTGAGAGGTATGAGCCATTGCAAGGTGCATCAGTGAGAGGGATTTAGTGTTTGAACCCATTAAAGGGAAGCATCTGTACAGCACCGGTTAGAGAATTGACTATATGTTAATTCTCTAATGCGGGGAAATGAACCAAATGACCGGAGCTCTGTTTTTGCACAAGGAACCTCCCTTGTGAACCTAAACCTCCAAGGAATGTTTTTCTTCATAAGTAATTTCCATTACTTTCTTTACCGTTAGTTTAAACCAAACATTTTTCATCCAAAAATTATGTTTTCTTTTAAAGCTAACCTTGAAATGAAAAGACACCAATTTAGCTTTGAATTGGTATCATTTATGAATTGAAAACCCTTCCCAGTGAATGATCCTAGAGCCACTATGCTAAGTAGCTTTGTCTTTGCTACCCTAGTTCATGGTGTAATAGGTTATAAATTTTGTTGATTACTCCCTCAATTAAGGAGCACCAGCTGGACATGAATCAGCTGATACACCGACTGGGCACGAATCGGTAATCTTTATAGGTGATAACACTACCTTGTTATATTACAGATAACAATTCATAGGGAGTCTGCATGCAGTGGATAGTAGATCACGAACCTAAGCTTCATCTCATTGTTATTTACATAGGGTATTAGAGTGCAATTGATTATCTTTAGTGGAATGTTGAATCAACTTTAGAATTGGATTTTGAGGGAGCTAATACTACTATGGGTCCTAATTTTCTCCACTTTGATCTCATATACCATGATGACACGATTTATGAGGGTTGAATTGGCTCTAGGTTTATTCTTATGTGTAAGGGTAATTTGGTAATTACATAAGGTTGCACAAGGGATAGTGAACAAGGTCTTTGGTTTAGGCTAATTGATTAATTAGATGGTCTTATATGGTTAATTAATTAATTAGGACCCGTTTTAAGCTAGATTAAGTAATCAAAACTTGATGGACTTAAGTCACTTAAGCCTAATGGGTAACCCTATAAATATCCCTTTATAGGTTAGAGTTTCCTAATTACTTTTGGTGAGAGTTGTCTTCCACCTCCACAAAGAGAGACAAAGCCATAGTCTCCTCCTTTCCAAAGCCCATACTTTAGAGTGCCAAGATCGTAGTTTGAGTCATCGAGTGGAAGATCTTAGGTGTACAAGACCTCTAAAATTGTTAGACTTCTTCATCTAATGGATTTTGATCTAAGAACATCCAGATCATAGGTATGAGCACCTTTTCTCTATATCTTTACCCTAATATAGTTTTTGAAACCATTTTTTTCCATTGTGTTAGATCAAGAGATCCCTAGGGATAGATGCATACACCTTAGGAGATTCAGGGCATGGAAACAAAGTAATTTGGGGTTCCCAATAGTATTCTTACTATTATCTAGGTTGATTGTCATTATAAGCCATGCATTCTCAATTAAAGAAGCAATTATCCATGATTTCCAAGGTCAACTTAGTCAGGTAAGTTATTATCCGAAACTCAATTTTTTATTTTTTATTTTTATTTTTTGTTTAAGGTAGTTAACTCATATTTTGGTTCTCCTTCTCCTTGGTAAGGACATGAATAGATATAGGTGGATTGAAATTATACCTAATTATTTTCAATCAAATTCTTAGAAGGGGAAAATCTTTTCTATATGTGATGAACTTGTGTCTTCCTTGGAAATTTCTATTGGTTTGCATTTACCCTAAGAAGTTTGTGTTTGGTTTTCAGGAAAAGTAGAGTTACTCTTTGATCTCTATAGCATATAGTGTGTGGACCATTTGATCAAGATCACCATTACAAAGAAATAAAACATCTTTCCATTTAGCATTCACACTACAGTTTTCAAATAGGTTTCAATATGCCTTTATATCCTATATTAATAATTCACCATTAGTGAGTGTACCAAAAAGATTCTTCCTATGAACTATATTTTTTTTTTCTTAAAAAAGAAGAAAAAAAAAGCTTAACCCTTTCCTTTTCATGTCTTTATTGATTTTACCCGACATAAGTTGTCATATTTTTCTTGCATTCTTGTGTTTTGATACTAAGTATATTGGATAAAAGATTGAACAAAAAATGAGAAGCCCTAAAATTTTGGGCTCATTATGGCATTATTGCAACTATATTAGAATAATATTTGAAACAATCAGGAAGAAAAAGACATAGTGTAGACTATGAAAAAATAAAATTTTCTTATTAAATAAATTTATACTGTCTCTAACTAGGAACTAGTCCCTTTTTATACCTAAGACTCAATGAAAATAAAAGAAAACCATAGATAATGGAAAGCATAAATCACGGAATAAAAAATATCAAGCAATTGTCAAACTTGGCTTATTCCTAAATACCTAAAATAACCAAAATAAAATCATGGAACCTTAATTTAAAATGGGTCGTTACATTCCTTGCCATTTTTTGTGAGTTCAAAAAGTTGTTTTGTAGATATCATCAGGGTGTACTCGAATATGGTGGTAACCTGATCTCAAATCCAACTTGGAAAAGAACTTAACCCCATGTAATTCATCCAATAGCTCGTCGATCACTAGAATGGGAAACTTGTCCTTGATTGTGATGTTGTTCAGTGCCTGATAATCCACACACATTCACCAACTCATGTATTTTTTTATTTTTTTTTCTCACAAGTAAAACGGGCGAATAAGAAGGGCTAACACTCTTTTGGATGCTTCCAACTGTGAGCAGCTCATTAACTACTTTCTCAATCTCTCTTTTCTGCACATAAGGATACCAATATGGTCTAATACTTGGGGAAACACTTCCAGGCAATAGTGGAATGTGATGATCTTGAGGTCTTGTTGGAGGCAAGCCCTTGGGTTCGAGGAACATACCTTCATATTTTTTTAGTAACCCTTGTAACTCTTTTGACATCTCCTCTACTATAACCTCCTTGAGTGATTCATAGGTAACCAACTCCAATTGTATTGAAAAAATATGAGAAGCAACCACTATTGATGTATGTTTAAGATCCTTCTTTATGTGAGTGGCTGAAACTCACTTCAAGGGACCCATTGTAGTTCTGAGTAACACCACTCTCCTTCCATCCTACCTAAACATCATCCATAAATTTTTGAAATCCCAAAAGATTGGCCTTAATTAAGCTAGCCATTGTATTCCCAACACCATGTCACACCTCTCTAAAGGAATCAACCTCATATCTGATTTAAACTCTTTGTCTTGCATGCTCCAAACTAATTGCTTGCAAGTAGCCGTACTAGCAATCTTTGTTCCATCTGCCATAGCTACCATTAGAGGCTTGTTTTGTTGTACTACACAACCCGTGCGCTTAACCACAATGAAATCAAGAAAATTATGGGTACTTCTAGAGTCGATCAAAATGATGATAACTTTTTTCTTGATATTATCTCTAATTTGCATGGTCTGATGAGAGGTGGCTCTTACAATAGCATGGACTGACACTAGAGGCTCCTCTTCCTGTCCTATGGGCTCATCATTCTCACCAATTATGTCACCATCCTCCTTCCCTTCTAATAAATAAATTTGTCTCCTTTCACACTTATGCCTAGGTTCATATTTTTCGTCACAATAGTAACATAGCTTTTTTTCCTTTCTGTCCTGCATCTCGGCTTGAGATATTTTTTTGATTTGGGGAATTTGTCCAAGGGTTTCTCTTCCTATTTCTTGTGTGCATGGTAACATGCTAGTAGTGATCCTTGATGAGGACTTGGCTTCCTTTAATCATTGCCTCCATGGTATTCTCTTGTAGTAAAGCCAACCCTAAGGCTTGAATCAGTGTAGTAGGTTGAAACATCATGACTTGATTCTTAATTGTATCTCTCAGACCACTTATGAAGATTGCACAAAAAAATCCTCGGTTAAGCCTCTAATCCTTGCCATTAAGGCTTCAAATTGCTCTTGATAAATTCGTACTGATGTGGTTTGCCTCAATTTAGTAATCTAGCCCATCGAATTGTCATACATTCCTCGTCCAAATTACACAATAACATCTGCAGTGAATGTATTCCAATTCAATTCCTTAACAGAAGTTTCATAACCCTGAAACCATTCTAGAGCCTTACCCTCTGAATGAATAGAGACAATCCTAACCTTCTCCTGTTCCAACACTTCATTGTATTCGAAAAACCTCTCACACTTATACACCCAACTTGTAGGATTTCCCCCTCAAAAGTTGGAAAATACAAGTTAGAAAATTTGGTTTATGAATGATTCATGCCAGAAACGGAACCTATTCTTGGCTTGGTTGGAACTAAACTACTAACCTGCATGGAAACCGCCAGAACCAACAATTTTTCCATTAGTTAATCAATTTTGAGGTTCATCACTGTATCATATGGGTTAACTCCTTCAGCTCTATCGATTGCTGATCTAAGATCTCCTTTAATTTCTTTATGGAATCCTCCAAATGACGAACTTATTGTGTTCTAGTCCCATCCACCATTTGGTGCCAAGTCATGGCTTTGATACCAATGAAACAACCAGGAAGAAGAAGACATAGTGTAGACTAGGAAAAAATAGAATTTTCTTATTGAATAAATTTTTTGTTGTCTTTACCTAGGAATCAGTCCCTTTTTATACCTAAGACTCAATGAAAATAAAAGGAAAGCATAGATAATGGAAGACATAAATCATGGAATAAAAAAATCAAGTAATTGCCAAACTTGGCTTATTCCTAAATACCTAAAATAACCAAAATAAAATCATGGAACCTTAATTTAAAATGGGTCATTGCTACGAATGTTGAAAGCAAAACATATCATGATTATAATTCTTATAAAAAAAATGAAAAAAATGAAAAATAATGGAAAAAACATGATTTAACATGATCTTGTTTGGGATATTGAAACGAAAAACACTAGATTCCCAGCACTTCACAAAACCTAAAAATAAAACCCACTTCAAAAAAATTAAGTAAAAGAGAAATCCATCACATCTTACATACCAATGAAAATCTGCAACGTTTCACACGTTCTTGCTTGGGATATTGAAAGATCATTACCTTATCTAAAAAGCAATCCTTCAATAATATGGATTAAGGGTTTTCCTTGCTCATTTAGAGAAAATAGGTTTAGACAAAAAGCAAGGTAGATGAAAAAAAAAAAAAAAAGGATTTAGATTAGAAGAAAAAAAGAACCCATTGGAATCCCAACACATTCAAATCTTACCCCCCCTTCCAATTGGTAGACTTTTCTCTTCAGCTAGTCCTCTAATCTCGACTACATCGATTGGATATTTGGTTTTTGAAATGAGAACCTCGATATCTTAGTTTGCTTTTGGTTACTTCATGGGGGAGAAGGCTTAATAGCTCCAGCCATGGACCACTAGTGCGTTATTGGTGTGTGAAGGCTTAGGGTTTTTTACGCTCTCAATGCTTACCATTGTGTGATTCCAAGGTTGTTGGAGGGAAATTGTGTTCTAGCGGATGGGAAATCGTGTGGAAGGAATGAAAATTTAGGTAAATATATTTACTATGTTGCATAATGGTGCTTTTAAGAAGCGCTAAAGATGAAAAAAAAAATGTATGTATATCAATGACGCTTTTCGAAAGTGACAAAGATGCAAAAAATGTATCCATATGATGACACTTAAAATAAGCACTAAGATTTTTTAACCTTTACCTATCCATGACACTTGCAGAAGCGCCATAGTAAATAAGGGCCAAGATTAAGGCATAATAATAAGTAAGTGAAGACACTTTTTTTAAAGCGTCAAGAAAGGAAACATCATTATTATTATTATTTTATTTTTGTAGTAGTAGTGTTAGGTAAATTTTCTATATTCATTTTATTTAATATGATTTATATTTATTCATAATAATACTCAACTCAGTGTTTTTTTCTAGAAAACTATTGTTTAATAGATGTAGCATACACATACTTGAGGTTTTATGACATCATATTGTAATGTATACAATTGGTTAAGTGATTCTTGTGGTGGTGGTAGAGTTGTAGGAAAAGATGAGACGTTCAACAAGTGTCATGCAAGATTAAGAAATGTCATTGAATGTATTTTTGGTGTTATTAAGGCATTTTTCCCAATATTAAAGAGAATGATACCTTATTTGTTTACTATTCAAATAAAAATTGTTATGACTTGTTTCTCTATTCGCAATTTTCTTTAATAAATCCCAGTTATTGATAGATTATTTTTTAAATGACAATGAAGTAGAATTGGAAAGTGACAATACAAATCAAAATCAAATGTGAACTATAAGCAATTTTATTTATTTATTTATTTTTTTCAGATGTGACAAAAAATATACATGCAACAATTTCGATATCAAATTGCAAATAAACTCTTTTAAGTATTTAATTAATTTACCATTTTTAGCTTTTAGCATGATAAGAAATGTGATGTCTAGATATTAACATAAAATGTGATGTATTGGGGTATTTGAAAAGACATAATTGAATTGTTCTTTTTTTTTCTTCTTTAATTTGATTTAGATTTTATCATTCTATTACTTTTTAAATTATTAATTTGAAATATTTGTTTTATTTATATAAAATAAAAATAAATATAATAATTATTTTTTGCAACGATGATAATGATAAATTATTCATTATAATAATTATTACTATTTTAAATTTTTTTGAAATATGTTAAATTACTTCTTGATTAAACAAGAATTAATAGAAAAATTATTTTTCTTAATACATTAAGATGTTGATTTTTACAATATATAAAAAATAAATAATTTAATACTTAATACTATTAAATATTAATGTTAAGTTTAATTAAATTTTATTAGGAATTAAATAAAAAAGCAAACATTGTCTTCGGAAATCCACTAATTAAGAAGAATGGGACAAATTGTGGACTTCTGTAATAAAATCTTATTTGTTTTAGTTACTTGGTGAATACCACAGCTGTCATATCAAACCTGGTGGAAAAACTTTGTCTAAATAAAAGATAAATATATAATAGAAATAAATGTCGTCCGCAAGTTGCGGAATGCAGCAGGAGGGGGCAGGAGCTTATATCAGTATTGACCCAAACATGGAGAAGGACATGCATATTACAACTTGTTTTTTGAAATTAAAAGTATTTTGGTCAGAAGGAGAATATCCCTGGGCTGGGGGCAAATTAATTTTCTGTGAAACAGGATATTCTGAAGAGACTGATGTGTGAACTCCGTTGCATAATTCTACATCTTCCTTTGCGGCATTCTTGTGTGGAACCCCATGTGCAAGGCAATCACGCGGTTTGCTTACTCACTTGTCAGTAAGGCAATGAGTCAATTTCCTTCAGTCTAAAGACAAACTATACAGCCACTATTTATTTCGCCATGCATACGTTTGGAGTGACCTCAGAGCTCTAGAGAGAATTAATAACAAGGACAAAAGGAAGAAACACACTTGGAGTCAATGGCCTGCTATGATTGAATAGAGACGGCATAATATTCATCACCAAGTGGAATTCGTAGTTAGCGGGAAGACTTGGAGGTTGAGCTGCTTTTGTTGAGAACGAAGAACCCAAGGGAAATGGAATCAAAGTAAACCCACATACAGCCAAGCCATGCAGAGTGTGGGAAAGTGATTGGAAAAAATGGCAAAAAGTTGAAATGGGACAAAACTCCAGTCTATCTATCTAATTGCGTCTTCTTGGGATCAGCCACAGAATATGTTGACTGGCTGACTACCAAATCAACGTCTTCTTGGGATCAACCACAAACTCCAGATCTTGTATTTACCCCATACAAATGTGATTGCAGGTTCAATATTTCATTTTAATCCCAAAATGTTCAATTGCATTTACATTAATTGATCATCGTTAGTGCAAGTACAGAGATACCTCTAAACAAAATCAAACAACCATGAGACAAGATCGTTTATATGTAAAACTCCAAACTTAAATTACACAAGTCGTCTTACCAAACTCGAGTTCAAAGACCAATCACGCTAACCAACACTCTTCATTTGATCTCTTGAAAGCAACCGATTGATTAATACTGAAAGTTTTATCATTTTCATGTTTAAAACATGGGATTTTTCATGACTTTTCAAGTGTTAATCGGGATTTTTTTTTTAAAAAAAGGAAAAAGGAAAAATTGAATATATGCTTGAAAGTTTATGATCTTCCTTATGGAATAATAGAGAGGTTGAATAAGTAGTGATTCTTTTTTAGTCAAAATTTTTATTTTTTAATTTTTATTAATGAATTATAGAATAAAAAGAGAAATCAATTGAATAAGAGATCGAATTTTACATGGAAAACTATCCACAAAGTCTTTAGAGACTTTGTAGATGTAAAACCTATGGGATCAAAGATCACAAAGTTAATCCACTGAATCATACTTAAACTAGGGATGGATGAGTTCGTGAGAGAACTCTCCCAATAGACAAATATATATTAGAAAAAACTTAGTGGATTTGGAATTAATTTAGAAATTATATTATAACAAAAATTAATTTAGAAAATGTAAGAATTTTAAAAATATTTGGAAAGATCATTTTTTTTTAAGTTAAAAATGATTTAGAAATATTTTCCTTTTAAAATTCTTAATTTAATTCCCTTTTCAAATCTTGAAAAAAAAAATGAAAAGATTTGGAAATATTTTTCTTTTTAAATTCTTAATTTAAAATTCTTTTCAAATTAATTTTATTCCTAATTTTCATAAGTCCATTTTATGTCTTTTATATTGTTATTCTCACTTAACTCAACCATACTTACCCGTTTAATCCCAAGTTGATTTTGCAATAATCTTAAATATAAATTACAAAAAAACCTGTAGAGCCTAAACTAGGATGAATAGAGCAAAATTGCTAACTTAATTTAAATAGTGTAATGCATTGATAATGCTAAGTTTTACTCTTGAATTTTGGAAACTATTATTTTGCACACACTTAAACAATAATGCCCGTGAAAGTAATGCGGTGAAAAATAAATAAATAAAATGGTATAATATAATCACAATCTATCTTGATTAAAAAAATAGATAAATCTAATTCATCTAAAAAAAGCAATGAAATATGATCATAAACATCAACCCCAAATTATTAATCACAAACCAAAACAATTATATGAATCTTTGCCCCTTTGCGTCACACACCAACGCTTAAAGCAATGCTAGAGCTCTCAAGGGTCATTTAAGTGTCCTCTAGCACCCTTTTGAGACTCAAAACATCACCCAAAAATTCCAAGAATAAATTTTTCTGAGTGTAACCATAAGTATTCTGAGTCATCTAAAAAAAGACTTAAATAATGCAGATATTCTTCATAAAAATTAGTAAAAGAATCAAATTAATTAATCGTCATCAGAATTTTCTGATGGAAGAACCCACCACCAGAATTTTCTTTGAAGAAAGGATCATCAGAATTTTCCTTTAAGAGACGCAATTCTAAGTAAGTTTACTTAATTTTCTTTAAATTCTAGTTATCTTCTTCTTCTTCCTTTTATCTTTTTTTTTTTTTTTTTTTTTTTAATTTATGGATATAAAGATTACATGTTGATTGGGTGTGGATATTGGAGGCTACATAGATTGTTGATATTTGCTTATGATGTGCTTTCTTTAAGTATCGATTCTATGAATGTATTAGCAACTTTGTTTTCTATTAATCTTTGTTCGGATCTCAATTCAATCTTCCCTAAAATTATTTCACGTTCTTCACTTGATTCAAGCCTATAGATATTGCATGAAATGAGGCTTTCCCTGGTTTGATTTCTACTTTGTTCCTCCTTTAAGTGCACTTGATTCTTATTTTTGAGATTCTAAATAAGTAGTCATGATTGTAAATGGGTTCAATGCTATTTTTCACAAGATTTGATTCCAAAATTTTTAAATTCCTTTCTTAATCATCCTAGTTTGGGAAAATTCCATTTTCAATATCCAGTGATGTCACTTTCTTCCTGTATGCAATTTTTCCTCTATTCATCTTAGTGTTTTTTTTTCTCCCTATTCTCATGATTTTATCCACATGAATAAAATATCACAAGTTGAAAATAATGGAATAATTTCTAACTCTTATGAACTTCATCATGATCATTGGGTGTTCGGGGATGTGGATGAATCCATGGACATTAAACCGGGCCTTGGTAAAGCCTTACATCCTCGTCTTCAAACAAAACACCCTGTTGCCACATTTTTTACTCCTTAAATGTTTAATTGAAGTTGGATTATTTAAAAATTATAAAATATGCTTTTATGACATTCTAAACTTCCTAAATATACTAAAGAAATTTTATTTTGAATAAAAATCCACATCTAAGCTAATGAATTACATAGGTTTTTCAAAACGTCCAAATTCAGCCATGTTTTCAATACTTGAAAAGTTTTATAAAATTAAATTGGCTTGTGGGATTTTTAAACTATTTTAACATTTTTCACATATTATAGACTTCTAGAATAAGGTTTTAGGATTTTCTTTCGCTAAAAAAAAAAACCCAAAAAATCCTTATGTAAGAAATAATTTCATCTTGTTATGCTTGTTATGCTAATCCTATTCTATACTTAGGGATGTTTAGTTAAATTCTGATATTTTTTATGGCTTGTAAATATTTTTTATGAATTCTAGACATTTCAAATAGGTTATAATTTATTATTATTATTATTATTATTATTATTTATTTTGTCAAACTCCTAAGATAATGAAAGAATTTAATATTTGTGTGTAATGATATTATGCTTTGTTTATGAGTGATGGCGAGTTTGATTAATTCTAGGATACATGGCACATAATTAGACTTCTTGAGCTTTTGGGTTACATTATAGACATATTAAGGGTATTTTAGAATTTTTGTCTTGATGTTATCTCATTTCTAACTACTTATTCCAGATTTATTTTTACATGCCTATGTTTGTTCCTATTGTTGTGTGTCTAGTATATTTTTGTTAATTCAAACCCCTTCTGCAATATTTTGAACTTTTTTTTTACCCTTGATATAGATTGTAGACATGTTTTACATGATAGATTAATTTTCTCTTATATCATAATTTTGGTTTTGATATTTTACTTGAATTTATCTTTTGAGCATATACCTACTAACTTATTTTGAATCTTGAAAATGTTTTATTGGATCTTGTTTTATATTGTCCCTATATTACCACTTCTTTGCTTCCTGATTTGAGTCTTGCACATGGTGTATAGATTATGAAGTTTTGTCAATTTTGTGTCCATGATTTTGCTTATGAGCTAACTTTTTCTTTTTAATTTTATAAAAGCACGTTGTTTGCTACTAAGGCATATTTCCTCTCTTTCTTATTTATTTAATTCTATTGATATGTAGGCCTTGATTTGAGTATTCTCTTGCTATGCTTGTTGGCATCTTAAATCTAAGAAATGGAAGCAATAGTAATTTTTTTAAACTTGATCTTTTAAGGTTAAAATACTAACTTTTAGGTTTGGATGCTCCCAAACCTTAAATTCCAAGTGTTGAAAACGACGACCTTGAAATTGTTGGAAGTCTCGTAAACTCACGATCTTCTGCCCAATAACTCAACCTTGTTCTTAGCACCCTTTTGGTGGGGAGGAAAGGAGAGTAGAGGCTTTGAATCTCTTTCTTTCCAGATAGTGGAAAACAAAAAGTGATGGAAATCCTAACCTCTAAGGGGTATTTATAGGGTTCCTAACTAGGCTTAAGTGACTTGAGCTCACATGGGCTTAGATCACTTAATCTAGCTCAAATTAGGTTCTAATTGATTAATTAACCCAACAGGGCCTACTAATTAATCAATTAGCCCAATCTAGAGACTTTATTCACTCACCCCTATGCAAACCTTGCATAATTACAAAAAATGCCCTTATGCACAAAAGTGAAATTAGAGTCAATTCAACCCCAATAACTCATGCCAACAAGGTATATGAGCTCAAAGTGGGGACCATTAGAACACACAGGAGTATTGGCTCCCTCATAATTCAATTTTGAAGTTAATTCAACATTCTACTATAGAGAATCAACTGAATTTTAGTATCCTATGTAAACAACAACAAGACAATGTGTGATCAGGTCCATGACTTTCTATCCATTCCGTTCAGTCTCCCTATGAATTGGTGTCCTTAGTCTAACAAAATGAAAGCTATTAGCCTTTCAAGACTACCTATACTATCCTTGAATTACAAATCTTCCTATTATGTGTTCAACTAACATGTCTTAACTCTTAAAGAGCCTATGTCAAGTTCCACTTAAGAAACTACTATGGCCATAGTTTCCATGAACACACGTCCTTAGGATCACCCAAGGGAACACATTGTCTCAATTTCATAAGAAATCATGGTACCTCTATTGAGAATACCTATTGCCACTGAATTCCATCAACTGTAACCTAATCCAATGGGAATATCTGATTGGCTTACGATCGTACCTATAACTAAAAGTCATTACTAATTTTAGTATAAGCTCAATATTCTCTCAAGGTTGAGAGACAACACAATGAAGTAGCTTGGTGAGGTCATAGCTACTTGATAGCCTTAATTCATGACTCACCATAGGTCCTATCTAATGTGTAACCATACACACTAGTGCACTCACCATGGGAAACCCATTCCAATAGCTAAGACTAGCCACCCCTTCAATTAGGAGGTGATGCACTACAACCTCTAATGGGTTGCCTAGATCCACAAACGGGCTATGAACAAGTCATTCAATTGCAAGGAACCTGTGACTTGAATCTTCCATGTAACTCCTAATGTAATCAAGCCACATACAATGCAGAAGATGCAAGCAAGAATACTCATAAATTATATACATGGAATAAGGATAGATAAAAGTGAAACTAGAATATCATTAAATAAATAACGAATTTCAAAGTCTTTACCTTATGTTATGCTTTTAAGGGCTCTATCCTAAACATGCTTTCATTTATTATCACCCTTGCCTTATTGATGTGCTTGCACTTATCTTTTGGTATCCATTGACTTACGAATCAATTACCATAATTACCTCTACTTGATTAGTAGAGACCTTTGTAAGGCTTAAATTGTTAGCAAATCCAAACATAATAAAGACATTCATTCATTCCTTTAGGACATGAGATGAATAACCAACCCTATATATATAAAACTAACACCCTAAAATATATCTAGCATGCAAGAACCTAACTTAGGGCTCTGATACCAATTGTTAGAAATATTCATATTTCTCCATTCCCTATCCATGAATCTCATAGGGTGCATGCAAACTATCTTAGGCTTCTCTAAATCTATCAAAACGGAAACATATGGCTATAAAAACCATATTATAATAAAGATCTAGAGATATAGTACTCATAGCTAAATCTGAATGTTCCTAGATAGATTCCTGGTAGTGAAGAACATGTCTAAATGGTTTGGAGGTCTTGTGCACCTAAGATCTTCTACTCAATGACTCGAAACATGATCATGGAAATCCAAAGTGTGGACTTTAGAAGAGTGGAACCTTGTCTCTATATCTGGAAGACAACTAACTAAAGTTATTAGGAAACCCTAACCCCTAATGGGGTATTTATAGGGTTGCCCATTAAGCTTACGTGACTTGAGCCCATCAAGACTTAGGTCACTTAATCTAGCACAAAACAATTCCTAATTGATTAATTAACCACATAAGTCCATCTAATTAATCAATTAGCTTAATTCAAGTACCTTGTTCATTATCTCATGTACAACCTTGTGTAATTACCAAATGCTCTTATGCACAAGAATGAACCTAGAGTCAATCTAACCCTTATAAACTGTGTCATCATGGTATATGAGCTTAGAGTGGGGACCAGTAAGATCCATAGGAGTACTAGCTCCCTTAAAATCCAATTTTAGAGTTGATTGAATATTCCACTACAAAGAATTAACTGTGGTCCAATACCTTATGTAAATAACAACGAGACAAAACTCAAGTTCACACTACTACAAAAATAGTTTATGGTGTCACTATTTACGGTGTCACTTTTAAAATAATGACACCATAGGGTTTATAATTAATAAAGGTGACACATCATATAAAAAATCTTCAATTGAGGTAGTTAGATGATATTAATTTTATATTTATAGTGTCATTTTTTGGGAAGTGACATCATATAAAATAAATTTTTTAAAGTATTATAACTTAATGAGCCCACTTTTAGAATTAATAATGATGGATACTATATAAAAATCCCATTGTTTCCATATCTCACCCACAATCCAAAAAATCTCAATATATAAATCCTATATATAAAATCATGATCTTCTTCAACCTTTTCTCTTACCCATCCATAGTCAACACGCTCAAAACCGACATTCTTCACTTTGTGGACTCCCAGGTAACCCAAAATCTCTTGGATCTATCATTTTTTTTTTCTTTTATTAATGCCATTATATTAATTGTTTCAACATCTTTTTTTTAGGTTTTTGTGAATTGTGTTTTCTTGAGTTGTAGGGAAGAAAAATTTAGGTTTAATCTTCTAGCATGGAAGAAAAAACTATAGATTAATTGATTTTTTTAATCTAAACCAAACACATGATCAAGTCCTTAAAAAAAAGTGAAAAACAGGAAAAAATGAATGATTTTTAATATGTATTTGTGTGAGAATGACAGGTACAAAATTTTTTTAAGATAAACTATCACATAATCTTCATCCTTTCTAAAAAACGAGAGAGGAAAAAAAAAAGAATGATTTTTCTATTTGTATCTAAGTGGGAATGAGATATAGAATTTTGTTGAGAGTATCCAACCCCAAAAGGACCAATCCGGGAAGGCATGTGTGGTATTAACGGGAGATGATAAGATGAAAATCATAACCATACCCATGTTCTCTCTGTGTCTTTCTATCATCTTCAATTAATTCATGGGCATAGATATTTTATTTAGTTTCTAAAATCCAATTAGTTAGATATTTTATTTGATTTTTTTTTATATTTAAGTATTTGAGTTTTGGAAAGTTTTTATATTTTGTTAATAAAAATAGAAACTTTATATTTTTTATTATTAGGAATTTATATTTTGTTAAATTGTAAGTGTCTATCTCAATAAGAGATTATTAATATTCAAATGAAAGTGATGAAAGAGAGTAAATATTTTAATGCTCAATTATATTTTAATGTTATTTTTTTTTACATAAGGGTTTATTTATGTTTTCAATTTTGAAGTTCCCTTTCCAAGTCCAGCAACAAAAGTAGTGTCCAACCTTAAAATGGGCATGTGTGGTATTGACGGAAGATGATAAGATGGAAATCATAACCATAGCCATGTTCTCTCTGTGTCTTTCTATCATCTTCAATTAATTCATGGGCATAGATATTTTATTTAGTTTTTATATTTAGTTTATTTATAGTTTATTTAGTTTCTAAAATCTAATTAGCTAGATATTTTATTTGATTTTATTTTTATATTTAAGTAGTTGAGTTTTGGAAAGTTTTTATATTTTGTTAATAGAAATAGAAATGTTATATTTTTTATTATTAGGAATTTATATTTTGTTAAATTGTAAGTATCTATCTCAATAAGAGATTATTAATATTCAAATGAAAGTGATGAAAGAGAGTAAATATTTTAATGCTCAATTATATTTTAATGTTATTTTTTTTTACATAAGGGTTTATTTATGTTTTCAATTTTGAAGTTCCCTTTCCAAGTCCAGCAACAAAAGTAGTGTCCAACCTTAAAATGGGCATGTGTGGTATTGACGGGAGATGATAAGATGGAAATCATAACCATAGCCATGTTCTCTCTGTGTCTTTCTATCATCTTCAATTAATTCATGGGCATAGATATTTTATTTAGTTTTTATATTTAGTTTATTTATAGTTTATTTAGTTTCTAAAATCCAATTAGCTAGATATTTTATTTGATTTTATTTTTATATTTAAGTAGTTGAGTTTTGGAAAGTTTTTATATTTTGTTAATAGAAATAGAAATAGAAATGTTATATTTTTTATTATTAGGAATTTATATTTTGTTAAATTGTAAGTATCTATCTCAATAAGAGATTATTAATATTCAAATGAAAGTGATGAAAGAGAGTAAATATTTTAATGCTCAATTATATTTTAATGTCATTTTTTTTACATAAGGGTTTATTTATGTTTTCAATTTTGAAGTTCCCTTTCCAAGTCCAGCAACAAAAGTAATGTCCAACCTTAAAATGGGCATGTGTGGTATTGACAGGAAATGATAAGATGGAAATCATAACCATAGCCATGTTCTCTCTGTGTCTTTCTATCCTCTTCAATTAATTCATGGGCATAGATATTTTATTTAGTTTTTATATTTAGTTTATTTATAGTTTATTTAGTTTTTAAAATCCAATTAGCTAGATATTTTATTTGATTTTGTTTTTATATTTAAGTAGTTGAGTTTTGAAAAGTTTTTATATTTTGTTAATAGAAATAGATATGAGGACTTAAAGGGTTTATATTTAGGTAGTGCTTGAGCCAAGGAAAATGATAGTCCACTATCTTGACCCTATGCATCACAAACCATGTGAGGACTTAAAGGATATCGTAAACATGTAAGTTCTTCCTATTATTTTGCATAGTATTATTTTTAAATAAAAAAAAAATACATTCACCACAAACACATTTTTTTTATTATTTATATATATTAAAACATATAACATTTACCTATTTTAAAAATGTACCCATTGAACTTATTTACATAGGGCTCTTCGAATATCTGCAAAGAAAACATCTAAGAGGGAGCCATCTTAGCAACTAGTGCAGGTGACATCCAAAATTTTTTCTTTACACATTAGCTTATGCATTTGCACCATTTATATATGTGAGTACTAATGTTATTTTATAATTGATCGATTAGTGTCCAAGACAAGAAGGAGGGTTCGAATGTGGCTACTTTGTTATGAGATTCATTAAAGAGATAATTTTTTATCCTACAATTATTGCTTCTAAGGTATTACTTATTTAATGAATTGTACATAGTTTTAGGCTTCCAAATGTTATGCATTTTAATGTTATTTTCTTATTTGATTTCAGTTTGGTAATAAAAAAAACATATTCTCAAGTAGAATTCCATGAAATTAGAGGAGAATGGGCTACTTTTGTGCTACAACTAATCATGAATCATGTTGATGCATCATGATCACCATGCATGGTGAGTCCCTTAGCTACTACATGAATTTTTCCATAGGTATTGTATAGTAATGCTTATTCTTTGAATAATGTTTCTATTTGAAAAAAAAAATTAATTCTTAGATTTGTTCATTTATGATAACATAGATCCATGTTTATTTTCTTCAATAAAAATCTCTAAAACTCATTAAATTTTGAAATGCAGGTATACACTCTTGGGAGGGTGAAATGGAGAATAAAAAGAAAGAAGAAGGCAACAAGATTTTGGGTTTTTAAATGCAACTCTTATGTCATATGTTGTAGGACATAAACGTTACTTTAATTGCAACTGAGAAATTTAGATTTTTAGATGGGACTTCTATGTCATTTAATGGTTAGCCGGTTTTATGCTTATGAAATGGAGGTATACATGAATCTTGGGATCTTTAACATTTCTAAATCATGTTTTGGTATGTATTCACTCTTCTTTTTTAGTTTTGATGGGTTTGATATGTTGGACGTACTATCCTTTTGTGAACATTTGATATACAAATATTATTAAATGATCAATGTATTATGAGTTATTCCAAAAACATTACAGAAAAATGAGTTAAATATAATATGATTGTTATATTTATGGACAAAATATAAACAGGTTAATCTTATTAATTCATAAGCATTACAAAAATCAACAACTAAAACCAATCATATATTCCACAATAATTTACAATGATGTGATACCATAACTCAAAGGTGATGCATTTAATGTGACATCTAACTCAAAGATGATGTATTTAATGTGACACCCTATTATCACTAGAAATATATGGTGTCACTTCTGAATGGGTCACCATTTATCTACTTTGGTGTCACTTCCAAATACGTCACCAATTGGTACCCTCTATGGTGTCAGTGGAGAAGGTGACGCTATGTTGTAGTGACACCTTATGTTTATGGTGACTTGTTATAAATGTCACCATATACCTTTTTCCTTGTAGTGTCATGACTTACTATCCATTGCATATAGACTCCCCATGAACAGGTGTCCGTAATCTAACAAGGTAGTGTTAATTATCACCTATGAAGATTACATCTCCAATCCTTAAGTTATAGATCCCACTTGTTATATGATCAACTAACATACTTTAGCTCTAAGGAGCAGATATTAAATTCCACTAAAGGGATTACTATGGCTATAGATTTTATGATCACATGTCATTTAGATCACCCAAGGGGACACATGTCTCAATCCCATGAGATATCATAGTTCATTTATTGAGAATACCTATTGCTACCAGTCTCTATCAATAATAACCCAATCCATAGGGATATATGACCACTTTGGGATCACCTATAGGCCAAAGCCTATGCTAATTTTAGTACAAGCTTGATATTATTTTAAGGTTGAAAGTCCATGCAATATAGTAGCTTGGTGAATCATGACAATTTATAGCCTTGCATCATATTCATCGTAGATCCTGTCCATTGTGCATTACATACACTAGTGCACTCAACATGGGAAACCCATCTTGATGCCCAAGACATGCCATCCCTCAAATTAGGAGGTGGTGCACTACAATCTCTTTTGGATTGCCCATATCTATGAGCTAACTATGGACAACTTATCTACTTACAAGGAACCCATGACTTATATCTTCCATGCAACTTCTAATTCACCCAAATCATGTACAATGTAAGAGATATGGGTTGGATGCTCACATCAATGTCAATACACCAAAGGAATAGCAATGGACAATTAAGTCAAACTTTGTTACATCATGTCTTACTTTTAGGGGTGCATGCCCAACAATCCTAGGATCTATTCCTTTTATTTATAGTTCATTTAGATTCCCGTCATCATGATGTCATCGTAGGATCTCTTTTATCCATAGTTCCTTTGAATTTCCGTTATCACAGCACCATCCTAGAATCTATTCCTTATATTTGCAGTTCCTTTGGATTCTCATCATCATGACACCATCCAAGGTACTATTCCTTTTACCCATAGTTCCTTTATATTTTCATCATCACAATACCATCCTAGGTTTTATTCTTCTTATTTGCAATTTCTTTAGATTCTCGTCATCACGACGTTGTATTAGGTTATATAATTTTTATCCTTACTCAAGCATTCAGAGCCTACATTTGATCCGGAGTTTGCATATTGCATTCTCTTTTTTAGTTGATTTATTGATGTTTAGAGCTTTATTTTTCATTTTGGCATTTGGAGCTATTATTTTCAATTTGGTGTTTAGAGCCATTCTTTTCCTATTTTTGGTATTTAAAGTTGTAGTTTCTAGTGGCCAATGATGACAAATTTCCACTCCTTGTTCTCATTATTTCATCATATCCATTATGTTTGCCATTCCATCGTATGAGCTTTTCTATATTCCCATTACCTAAAGTTTCCACTCCCTAATATAGGGCCCAGATCTTAGAGTTTATCACGTCATGTGCTAGGATAAATTTTTTGGTCTTTCCTAGTTTTTCGGTATAGTTCATTTCGTTCCATTCATTACTCATGTTTCCACTGGTATTCCTTACACTCATGATTTTTATCGAGGAGGGACATATTTGTAAACCCTCCATTTTGTCCTCATAGCATATGCAATACTAGGTGTTTCGTGTTTTTCCCATTTGCCTTATAGCCATCCCTTTGTGGCTTATTATCACTCATATGACTTACGCTTTCTGAGCCACCTTTGGGGATCCTTTGTTGAGGGATTTATCTAAACCCTTATTGTGACCTCAGTAGCCCTCAAGTTTAGTTTAGGATTCATCACTTAGGTGAATTTTAGGATAGTTCACTTCGGTGCATTAGAAGTTCATCGAATCCTAAGTGCATTTTTAACTCATATAAGTGCATTTTAGCTTATCTCATTTCTAGGTGCATTTTGAGACAACTCATTTAGGCACTTTTAACTCACTTTAGCTTGCTTAGGCACCTTTTAGGTAAGTTCCCTCCAGGTGCACTTTCAATCACTTAGGAAACTTTTTGGCAAGTTCACCTAGTTTCACTTTAGCTCACTTAGTTGCATTTTAGGTAACTTTCATTTAATCTCACTTAAACTTACTTTAACTCACTTTAGCTTACTTAGTTACATTTTAGGTAACTTTCATTTAATCTCACTTAAACTTACTTTAACTCACTTTAGCTTACTTAGTTACATTTTAGGTAACTTGCACTTAAATTCACTTAAGCTCACTTTAGCTTAGGTCATCTAGTTTCATTTTAGTTTTTTTTTTAATAGCACTTTAGGGTAATATTTTATGTCACTTGAACATCATATGCATGAGGTTGATTTGGTTCATGGTATATTGCATAGCATGTGTATGAGATTATCTAGTTCATTGCATATTGCATGATCATGTGCATGAGGGATGTTTAATTTTTAATTAGTACCACCTTACATGGCATGTTGCATGACATGTGCATGACTTTATTTTGAAAAACTTGGAAGACTGACTAATTAGTATCTTTTGATTTTTGTAGGACTCCTCCTATGGTATATTCGAGTACCCATTGATTTGAAAAGGAAAATATCCTACCATGACATATAACACACAACCATTCTTGGAAGAAATTTGAAATTGAATTTGTTTTAAGAAGGAATACCAAGGTTACCATGATGGATAAGGGAAGATTATGAAATAGGGTTTCCCATTTGACTTTCTCCTAGGTGTACACAACCATCCTTGGAGGAAATTTGAAATTGCCTTTGTTTTAAGAAAGAAAACCAAGGTTACCAATATGGATTGCGAAATGTGAGGTAGTTATCCATTGACTTTCCAAAGTGAGTACAAAGCATGCCTTTGAAGAGAAGATTGAGAAAGCATCATTAAAGAAGGTAAAATGGCTGCTCATTGACTTGCCAAAATGAATATGGTATGCCTTTAAAGAGAAGATTTAGAGGGAATCATGAAGGAAAGTGAAGGACCTAGACACGACAAAGAGGGATTTTTTTTTTTTTTTTTTAAGGAATGGGCAGCATTGGGGGGCATCATCAACAGTTGACCATAGAAGGAACACTTGAGATATCCAACCACCTTTGGAGGAGGAGAGAATCATGATCTCTTCAAGAGTCCACCTACAACATGATGGGAACCCTTGATTACTTTGTTCCCATGCCATGGATCTCGTAGGGTGCATGCATCCCTCCTTAAGCATCTCTAAATCTATCATAGTGAAATAAAATGACAATAAAAACCATTATTCATTATAAATATAGAGATAAGAACCCGATACTTGGATCTAGATGTTCCTAAATCAATTTCTTGCGGTGAAGAACATGTCTGAATAGTTTGGGGGTTTCATACGCCCAAGATTCTCCACCTAATGACTCAAACCATGATCTTGGCACTCCAAGGTGTTGGTTTTGCAAGGGTGAAACCCTTGGTTATCTCACTCTCTTTCTCTTTAGAGGTAGAAGAAGACTAACTAAGTCATTAGGAAACCTTATCCCTTTAAGGGGGTATTTATAAGGTTGTCCACTATGCTTAAGTGAATTGAGTCCATCAAGGCTTAGGTCACTTAAACTAGCTTAAAACGTGCCCTAATTGGTTAGCTAACCATAGAGGACCTACTAATTAATCAATTAGCATCTAAAGACCTTGTTCATCATCCCATATACAACCTTACGTAATTACCAAAAAGCTCTTATGCACATGAATGAACTTAGAGTCAATCCAACCATCATAAACCCTATCATCACGGTATATGAGCTTAGTGTTAGGACCATTGGGACCCATAGGAGTATTGGCTTCCTCAAAATCCAATTCTGAAATGGATTCAACATTCCATTAAAGAGAATCAACCGCACTCCAGTACCCTATATAAATAACAACAAGATGAAGCTTGAGTCCGTAACCTACTATACACTACATGTAGACTCCCCATGAATATTGTCCATAATTTAACAAGGTGGTGCTATTACTTATCAAGATTACCTCTCAAATCCTTGAGTTGCAAATCCCACTTATTATATGATCAATTGAAATATTCTAACTCCAATTAGCATATGTCAAATTCCATTGAAGGAATTGTTATGACCACAGATTTCATAATCACATGTCATTTGGATCACCCAAGAGAACACATTGTCTCAATCATATGAGATATCATAGCGCCTTTATTAAGAATACCTATTGCCATAAGTTTCCATCAATAATGACCCAATCCATAGGGATATATGACCACTTTAAGGTCTCACCTATATGTTAAAGTCTTATGTTGATTTCAGCACAAGCTCAATATCTTTTTAAGGTTGAAAGTCCATGTAGTATAGTAGCTTGGTGAATCATGACTATTTATAGTCTTGCATCATGATGCATCATAGATGTCCAGTGTGCATCACATACACTAGTGTATTATTCACCATGGAAAACTCATCTCGACAGCTAAGACAAATCATTGTTCCAATTAGAAGGTGGTGCACTACAGTCTCTATTGGATTGCCCAAATCTATGACCGACTATGGACAATTTATCTACTTACAAGGAACCTATGACTTGTATCTTCTATGCAACTTCGAATGCACCCAAGCCATGAGCAATATAAGAGACATGGTTTGAATGCTCAAATCAATGTCAATACACCAAAGGGATAGTAAGGGGACAATTAAGTTTAACTTTGTTACATCATGTCTTGTTTTTAGGGGCACAATCCCAAAATATTTCAATGTCAATTTTATTAACCTTAATCTTTGGTTGTAAGAGTATTTTGGTAATTTGGATTTTATCCAAATTTTAATTACCAAATATGCAATAGGATCCCTAAAGGCCATGGGAAATATTTCTTGTTAATTATTCCCTTGTTTTTATTATATGCTCTTGATTAGTTGCATATGTGGCCTTAAGATATTTTGGAATTCTTAATTGGAAATAGATTTTCATGTATTTTTCAAAATTAGAAAAATTATTTAAATTGGAATGTGCATAGCTAGAAAATTTTATTTTTAAGGAAAGATAAGTTGGAAAAGGATTAAGAATTTTCATTCCTTCTAAAATTAATTCATAGAGATTTTAATTTTATTTAAAATCTTCTCAAATATTTGAGATCTCTAAGAATAAAATCTTTCTTTTAAGGAAAAGCTCTTGTTTTTCCAAATCTTTATAGAATAATACTTTCCCTATTTTGCACAAGATTCCGATTTAAAGAAAATAAGTTAATTTTGGAAGTTCATGATAGATAATTTATAATTAAGAGAGTTACCAAAATAAGTGGTAAAACCTAAAGAAAAATATTTTTGGTATTCTTGATAAAATTTTATGAGAAGATTTTTCCAAAATTGATTGTTGTTAAAATCTACTGCTATTTCTTTAGAACTATCCATTTGTTAAACTTTAGGTGGCTTTCTTGTTATTTCTCTATGAAAGAAAGAATGAATTCTTATGCTAAAAGAATTACTCTCTTATTCATTGAACTATTCAAACAGAACGGTTTCCTCCCTCTCTCTAGGGTGGCAAAGATTGGAGAAACACCTATAAAAAAAAAAAAAAAAAAACAAAAGGATAGTTCCAAAAGGAATACTATTCTTATTAGTAACAACCAATTTAAATACATAATCTTGGAAAAATCTTCTCATAAAAATTTACTAAGAATACCAACATACTTTTTTTTTATATAGGTTTTAACACTTATTTTGATAACTTTCTTAATTATAAATTATCTATCATGAATTTCCAAAATTAACTTATTTGATTTAAAGTGGAATCTTGTACAAAATAGGAAAAATATTATTTTATAAAGATTTGAAAAAACAAGAGTTTTTTCTTAAAAGAAATATTTTATTCTTAAAGATCTTGAAGATTTTAAATAAAATTACAATCTCTAAAAAATGATTTTAAAAAGAAAATAAAGTTTTTAATCATTTTCCAACTTATCTTTTCTTAAAATAAAATTTCCTAACCATGCATATTCCAACTTAAATAAGTTTTTCAATTTTGAAAAATGCATGAAAATTATTTCCAATTAAGAAAACCAAAATATTTTAAGGCCACATATGCAATTAATCAAGATAACAAATAACAAAAACAAGGGAATAATTAAAAAGAATTTTTCTAATGGGTTTAGGGATCCTGTTGCATATTTGATAATTAAAAATGGATTAAATCCAAATTACCAAAATAGCCCTATGACCAAAGATTAGGGTTAGTAAAATTGAAAAACCTTAAAAGACCTAATTCCTACCAAAAAATGAGCCCAAACAACCAAAAATGATCCCGTAATAGCATGCTCTTTGTGCAACATTGTTTCAATTGGTCATGTCTCCCACTTTTCAACTCCAAATTACATTTCGCTTAAAGCATTAGATTCCATATTTTCTAAGCTTCAAAACTATATGTGATTTGCCAAAGAAACTTGCTAGAAATAGTCTTGATTTTGACTCAAAGTGCACATCATTGTGTTGCCATACACTTTGCACAACTTTGCTTTAATCAGACATATCTCTCTCGCTTCAACTCTGAATTGTGATCCATTTGAAGTGTTCGATTCCTGACTTATTGGAAGCAACCCTGATTTTGATTCAAAATTAATGTCATTGTGTTGTCATGGATCTTAAAACAAGAACTTCCAAGAAACCTTTTTTTTTCTCTTAGGTCATCATAGATTCTAAAAAAGAAACTTCAAGATTCCTTTTCTTCTATTCAACATAGATGGATTTAAAAAATTGAAAGTTTTATAATAATAAAAATTCCTATGTTCCTATAATGGAGCTTTCAACCCATTTATTGAAAGAAAGGATTTTTTACAACCAAATAAAAATTTGATACCCCTTATGGGGTGTAAACCTAATCTAGAGAAAAAGAAAAAGAGATATAACAATTATGATCATCATAATCACATTCATTCATCCCTTTGGGCCATGAGATGAATAAACATACCTTGCAAAATAAAGTTAGCACACCCTAGAACGGATCTAACATGCTAGAACCTACCCTAGGGCTTTCATACTAGTTGTTGGGAACCCTAGATTACTCTATTCCCATGCCTTGGATCTCGTAGGGTGCATGCATCTATCCCTAGGGATCTTTAAATCTAATGTAACAAAAAATAATGGCTTCAAAACCTTTTTTGAATAAAGATATAGAGAATTGAAACTCATACATGCGATCTGGATGTTCCCAAATCAAAATCCATCTAATGAAGAACACGCCTGAAAAAACTAAAGGTTTCGTACAACCAAGATCTTCCGCCCGATGACTCGAACCACTATCTTGGAACTCCAAAGTGTGAGCAATGGAAAAAAGGAAGATTTGGCTCTCTCTCTCTCTCTCTCTCTCTCTCTCTCTTTAAAGATGGAAGACAATTATTGAAAGTCATTAGGAAACCCTAACCCATAAGAAGATATTTATAGGGTTGCCATTGGGCTTAAGTGACTTAAGCCTATCAAGGCCTGGGTCACTTAATTTAGCCCAAAATGGGTCGTAGTTGATTAATTAACCACATAGGGTCATCTAATTAATCAATTAACCCAATTCAAAGATCTTGTTCATTATGCCTTGTGCAACCTTACCAAATTACTATAACGCTCTTATGCACAACAATGAACCTAAAGCCAATCCAACCCTTATAAATTGTGTCATCATGGTATATGAGCTCAAAGTAAAAACCACAAGGACCCATAGGAGTACCAACACCCTTATAATGCAATTCTGAAGTTGATTCAACATTTCACTATAGAGAATCAACTGTACTCCAATACCCTATGTAAATAACAACAAAATGAAACTCAAGTCTACGACCTACTATCCACTGCAAGCAAACTCTCCATGAATTGGTGTCCAGAATATAACAAATTAGTATTATCACTTATCAAGATTACCTCTTAAATCCTTGAATTATAGATCCCACTTATTATATGATCAACTGACCTACTCTAGCTCTAAGGAGCATATGTCAAATTCTAATAAAGGAATTATTGTGGCCATAGATTTCATGATCACATGTCCTTTAGATCACCTAAAAAGGCACACTGTCTCAATCCCATGAGATATCATGATGCCTCTATTGAGAATACCTATTGCCACCAACCTCCATCAATAGTGACCCAATCCATAGGGATGTATGACCACTTTAGGGTTTCACCCATAAGTCAAAGCCTCTTGTTGATTCTGGCACAAACTCAATATCCTCTCAAAGTTGAGAGTCCATGTAATATAGTAGCTTGGTGAATCATGATAATTGATAACCTTGCATTATGATTCACCGTAGTTCTTGTCCAATGTACATCACATACAATACTGCACTCATCATGAGAAACTCATTCCAATGGTCGAGACAACTCATCCCTCCAATTAGGAAGTGGTGAACTATAGTCTTTACTGAATTACCTAAATCCATGAATTGATTGTGGACAACTTATCTACTTACAAGAAACCCAAGACTTGTGTCTTTTGTGCAACTCTTAATGCACCTAAGTCATTTGTAATGTAAAAAACATGGGTTGAATACTCAAATAAATGCCAATACACCAAAAGGATAGTTAGGGGACAATTATGTCCAACTTTGTTACATCATGTCATGCTTTTAGGGGCTCAATCCCAACATCGTACACCTAAGATCTTCTACCGAATGACTTAAACCATGATTTTGGCACTCCAAAGCGTGGGCTTTTGATTACTACTCAAAAAGTGCTCTTTCATATCTTCTTATAAACTGTTTTAAACACTTTTGAGTAGTATTTATTACCTTTTAACTCAATTGGCACATTAAGGACCCTTGCAAGTGTTACTAATCAATTTTTGGCAAGTTTTGATGTTTTTGATAGCTTTTTTCTCATTAAAACAAGCCAAGAATGAGGGAGAACTTGGTATAATCCATGGCAAAGCCAGATTGAAGCTAAATTGCATGAAGAATCCAAGTTTTGGAGAGCTTCAAAGCCTTTGCCAAATCAATCAAGTGTGTAAGGAAGAGAATCAGAGGAAGAATCTAACGTTGAAGAATTTTGCAACCACTTGCGAAATTTTTGCAGCCACTTGCAAAATTTTCGTAGCCACCTTTTCACTTACGAAAATTTTGCATCTCTTTTTTCACTTGCGAAATTTTCGCTTATCTTTTTTCACTTGCGAAATTTTCGCATCTCTTTTTTCACTTGCGAAATTTTTGCATCTCCTTTACAGCACTACGAAAATTTCGCAACTCCTTTTCCTATTGCGAAATTTCGTAGCTCCATATCTCAACTGTAAAATCTTCATGTAATCTTAAGATATTTTGCATTGACTCTGTTAGATTTTTACCTTACGATATTTTGTGTAATTATCTATTCTCTCCTTGTAATTAGTTGAAGATCTTTTAAGATATTTAGGATATCTATTTGAAGGGTTGAAAATATCTCTCTTTATATATATGAAGATATCTCTTTGTAATATCTATCTCAGAATCTCGAAAGACATTCTTGGGGATCACTTTTACATTTTTTAGTAAGAAATATACAGAGCTTTGCTTTGCCTTACCTACTCACTTTGATTGTATTTTTCTTTCTAGCCAAACAACTTCTGAGGATGTTTTCTCAGAGGATGAGTGGCTAGACTTTTTGTTTCTTGGACAGAAGGAAGCTAGGTAAGAGACCCAGTTACAAAAGTGGAAGTTTTCCTTGTTTCAGTTTTTAATGAAGAGAAAGTTGTGACCCGTTAATGGTTTTTATCTTTTTAGTTAACTTAAAATCCCTTATAATCACCTGGGCCAACACTTAGTAAGCTTTTTGGACTCAATCCATAGAGATCCATTAGTTATCTCTTACGAGCCTCTGAGAGGTGGTTTAAAAGTAGGATTACTTAGAATAGCCAACACTTGGTAAGCTTTTAGACTCCCTGGAGACATCCATTAGTTATCTCCTACGAGCTTTTGAATGGTAATCCAAGGTTAAGGATCACCTTGAATGGAAAATGCTAGGTGACAGGTACGAGCCATTGCAAGATGCATCAGTGAGAGGGATTTAGCGCTGAAATCATTAATGGGAAGCAATTGTAACACACCGGTTGGGAGGATAACTATAGGTTAAATCCCCAATAAGAGGAAAAGATTTAGAATCTTCCCTTTTGTAGAAGAAACCTGAGCCTAGTGACCTGAAAATCCAAGAAACCTTTTCTTTGTAATTAAAATCAATTACTATTTTTGGTTAGCTTAAAACCAACCCTTTTTTCAATCAACTTTATGTTTTCTTTTAAAGCTAATTTGTAAAAAAAAAAGCACAAATCCAATTCTTTAAACTAATATCAGGTGTGAAATGAAAAACCCATCTCTGTGGATGATCCTAGAACCACTATGCTATGCTAGCTATGCTATCCTAGTATATGGTGATTTAGATTTATAAATTTTGTTGATAACTCCCATCTGAGGACTGAATCAAAGGAACACCAATTGGGGACAAATCAAATGGCACTGCTTTCGGGGATGGTGCCACTTCACAGTGATATGATTTTTTCAGAACACTTGTGATCTTTATCACAAGTTTGGTGATTTTTCTTTTCTTTTACTAACTCTTTATTTGTTTCTATTTTTCATTTATCTTTTAATTAGTTTTTAGTTAAACCGTAATTTTTTTTTCTTCTAGAATTGTTTTTCTTTTGTTTTCTTTGTTTTTATTTTTGTTTCAGATATTTCTAGTTGTGTATGCCATATTGGATACGAGACAGTGAGGGAAGACTTATGAAAATAAAAAATCCTCATGAAATAGAGTTGGAATTGGAAGTAAAAGTCATGGAAGCTATACCTGAAGACCGACATAATCAACATGCTTGAGAAGAAAATCTCACCGCATACCGATCCATGAGGGACTACATGCATCCACCTTGTATGAGTGCACCATCATGTAAAGTGCCAGCTATAGAGCAGCTAGTAATCCGACCACATATTGTTCCACTTCTACCTACTTTTCATGGGATGGAATGTGAGAATCCCTACTAGCATATCAAGGAATTTGAAGAAGTTTGTAATACTTTCCGTGAAGGAGGAGCTTCAATCGACTTGATGAGGCTTAAGCTATTTCCTTTCACTTTAAAGGACAAGGCCAAGGTCTGGCTTAATTGTTTAAGGCCAAGGAGTATCCGGTCTTGGACTGATTTGCAAGCTAAATTCCTCAAGAAAATTTTCCCGACTCACAAGACCAATGGCTTGAAAAGGCAAATCTCAAACTTCTCAGCTAAGGAGAATGAGAAATTCTATGAATGTTGGGAGAGATACATGGAAGCTATCAATGCTTGTCCTCACCTTGGCTTTGATACATGGCTATTGGTGAGCTATTTTTACGATAGTATGTCTTCCTCAATGAAGCAACTCTTAGAAATGATGTGCGGAGGATATTTCATGAGTAAGAATCCGGAGGAAGCCATGGATTTCTTGAGTTATGTAGTTGAAGTTTCAAGAGGATGGGATGAGCCCAATGCTAGAGAAGTGGGAAGAATGAATTTCAACCAAATGCTTCTAATGCTAAGGCTGGGATATATATTTTGAATGAAGACATTGATACGAAAGCAAAATTTGCTGTTATGGCTAGAAGATTAGAGGAACTTGAAGTGACAAAGATACGCGAAGTGCAGACCATTTCAGACACACCAGTGCAAGTTAAGTCGTGTTCAATTTGCCAATCTTTTGAGCACTTGGTGGAGGAGTGTCCTACGATGCCAGCTGTGAGAGAAATGTTTGGGGACCAAGCAAATGTTATTGGACAATTTAAGCTTAATAACAATGCTTCATATAGCAACACCTACAATTCAAATTGGAGGAACCATCTGAATTTCTCTTGGAAGCCAAGGGCACCTCAGTACAACCTGGCCAAGCACCCCCGCAAGCCTTAAATCTTGAACAAGCCATTGTGAATCTTAGCAAAGTTATGGGAGATTTTGTTGGAGACCATAAATCCATCAATGCTCAGCTCAGTCAAAGAATTGACAGTGTAAAGATTACTTTGAACAAAAGGATGGATGGAATGCAAAATGATCTATCTCAAAAGGTAGATAATCTCTAGTACTCAATCTCAAGGCTTACCAATCTCAACACAGTGCAAGAGAAAGGAAAATTTCCTTCTCAACCTCATCAGAATCCAAAGGGTATCCATGAAGTGGAGGCTCAGGAGGGAGAATCTTCTGAGATGAGGGAAATCAAAGTAGTGATCACTCTAAAGAGTGGTAAAGAGGTTGATCTGCCTACATCCAATCCAGAGTGAGAACCAGAGAGTGAAGGAGAGAAAGAGAAGAGGGAGGAAAACAAAGGAAAGAGGAAAGGGAACAGTACAAAGAAGGAGGACCTTGAAGCTAAGGTGAATGAAAAACCGGAGAGGACTAGCAACCAAGAAGAAATGATAAAGAAGCACATGCCTCCGCCATTCCCACAAGCTTTGCATGGAAAAAAATGGGATCAACAACGCATCAGAAATTCTTGAAGTGTTAAGGCAAGTGAAAGTTAATATCCCTTTGCTAGACATGATCAAACAAGTTCCGACTTATGCAAAATTCCTGAAGGACTTATGCACTATAAAAAGAGGGTTGAATGTGAGTAAGAAAGCCTTCTTAACTGAGCAAGTAAGTTCCATTATACAGTGCAAGTCTCCAGTGAAATACAAAGATCCAGGTTGTCCTACCATATCAGTGATGATCGGAGAGACGTGTGTGGAGAAAGCTTTGTTGGACTTTTGAGCAAGTGTGAATTTGCTACCATACTCTGTCTATAAGCAATTAGGATTGGGAAAGTTGAAGCCAACAACAATCACTTTATCTCTAGCAGATAGATTTGTGAAAATTCCAAGAGGTATGATTGAAGATGTCCTAGTTCAAGTTGAAAAGTTCTACTACCCAATGAATTTTTTTGTTCTTGACACGGATCCGGTCGCCAAAGGAACTAACTGTATTCCTATCATACTTGGAAAACCATTCCTAGCTACTTCAAATACTATCATCAATTGTAGGAATGGAGTCATGCAGCTTACATTTGGTAAAATGATGTTGGAGCTCAATATCTTCTATATGTGCAATAAACAATTCCATACGGGAGAAAAAGAAGGACAAAAAGAGGTGTGCATGATTGATAACTTAGTGGAGAAGCATTGTGATCAGAATATGCTAGAAGATGCTAGAAGATTTGAATGAGAGTTTTGGGGATCTTGATGAATGATTACTCCTCAAAAAGTGCTATTTCATAGCTTGTAATTAACTCTTTTAAATACTTTTCAGTAGTAGTTATCACCTTTTAACCCAATTAACATATTAAGGACCCTTGCAATCAATTCTAATCAAATAGTATTAAGTTTTGGTGTTTTGATAGCTTTTTGATCACTAAAGCAATTCAAGATTGAGGAGAGTTCTTTGGAATCCATGGCAAAGATGTCCGGATAGGGCGTCCGGACACACCATCGGAGGGCGATAGAACATGGGCTGTGGCAGGCTATCGGAATGACGTAGCAAGGCTTGCTCACATTAGTCAATGATCCAGACAACATATCCGGATAGGATATGCTATCGTCCAGAGTGTGATGTTCACGAGTGTCGTGTGCTTCTCCTTGAGGGAGTCCGGATAGGGGAGCACGCAACATGTCCTCTTGGGGAATCCAGATGGAGTTGCTCCGGATAGCGACACGCGGCATAGCTCATTCCACCTTCTTCGGATATCTCACAGCCGGATAGGAGAGGAGGACGTTTCAACTTCCCCGGTCAGACATGTCCGGATCCTCTGATCGGATATTTCACATCCGGATATCTCACAATCGGATGGGAGAGGAGGACGTTTCAACTTCCCTGGTAAGACATGTCCAGATCCTCTGATAGCGCTTACCCAAAGAGTTTTTCTCTCAGTATACAGTGCCGCGGTGTTATCCTAAAACTTCCTAATATTTTCGACCGACTTTTTGAGATATTTTGCTTTAGATATTTGATGTCTAAATCCCCAAACTCTCCTTGTAACCCACCTATCATAGGATTCCTTAGTCTTTAAGTAAGAACAAATGGTGAATAACCTCTGATATATAGTTTGTAATTTTCTTTACACAAGGATATAATATAGAGTCGGGAGTTTGTTCTCAGACACATCCTTTGTACAATTTTGCAAGAAATATATTTTACAGAGCACTTGCTCTGTTTTTCATATATATTTTTGTTTTCTCATTCTTTTTCTTACTAGCCAACCAAGCTCTGAGGAAGTTTCCTCAGAGAATGAGTGGCTAGACTTTTAGTTCCTTGGAGCTAAGGTTGCCGGGAAAGGTTCCAAGTGCAAGCATTTATAGCTTTGTGGTTTCAGCCATTAATGAAGAGAAAGTGTGTTTCTTTAATGATTTCTATGTTTTTAGTTAACTTAAAACACCTTCAATTCACTTGAGCCAACACGTGGTAAGGTAAGTGATCTCCATCCATGGAGATGCACTAGTTACCTCTTGCGAGCTTTTGGGAAGTGACTTGAAGGTAGGATTTTCTAGAATTGCCAACACTTGGTAAGCTTTTGGACTCCAAGGAGACATCCATTAGTTATCTCTTGCGAGCTTGAGAAGGGAAGTCCAAAGTTAAAGATCACCTTGAATGGAAAATGCTAGGTGAGAGGCACGAGCCATTGAATTAGAGTTGAAATCCATTTAAAGGATACATCTGTACAACAGCGGTTAGAGAATTGACTATATGTTAATTCTCTAATGTGAGAAAATGAACCAAATGACCGGAGTTCTGTTTTTGCATAAGGAAACTCCCGTGTGAACCCAAACCTCCAAGGAATGTTTTTCTTCATAAGTAATTTCCATTACTTTCTTTTTAGTTAGCTTGAAACAAAACCTTTTTCAACCAAAGTTTGTGTTTTATTTATTAAGCTAACCTTGAAATGAAAAAGCACCAATTTAACTTTGAATTGGTATCAGTTGTGAGTTGAAAATCCTTCCCAGTGAACGACCCTAGAGCCACTATGCTATGCTAGCTAAGGCTATCCTAGTACATGGTGTAATAGGTTATAAATTTTGTTGATTACTCCCTCAGGACCAAAATCAAGGGACACCAGTTGGACGTGAATCAGCTAAGACACCAATTGGGAACAAATCAAATGGCGCCGTTGCCGAGGAATGTGCCAACTTCATAGTGATATTATTTCAGTATACTTGTGGTTTTCATCACAAGTTTGGTGAGTTTTCTGTTATTATACTAACTCTTTTAGTTTTTTTTTTCTTTTACTCGTTTATATTCTAGCATAGCTTTTAATTTAGTTTTAGTTAAGCGAACTCTTTTTGGTAGTTTTGTTTTTTTTTTTGTTTTCCTCTCTTTTTGTTCTTTTTTGTTACAGTTGATACTAGTTGTGTGTGCCAAACTGGATACGAGATAGTGGAGGAAGGCTTGTTAAACTTGAAACACCTCAAAACAAGGAGTTGGAATTGAGCTTGAACATCATGGAAACTACACCTGAGGATCATCATAGTCACCATGGTCATCAGGACAATCCCAATGAATTTAGATCAATGAGGGACCGCATGTATCCACCTCGTATGAGTGCACCATCATGTATAGTGCCCTCTATAGAGCAGCTAGTGATCAGACCCCATATTGTGCCACTTCTACCAACTTTCCATGGAATGGAAAGTGAGAATCCCTATGCCCATATCAAGGAATTTGAAGATGTTTGTAATACATTTCGAGAGGGAGGAGCTTCTATCGACCTGATTAGGCTTAAATTATTTCCTTTTACTTTAAAGGATAAGGCCAAGATTTGGCTTAATTCTTTAAGGCCAAGGAGTATCCGTTCTTGGACTGATTTACAAGCTGAATTCCTCAAGAAGTTCTTTCCTACTCACAGAACAAATAGCTTGAAAATGCAAATTTCAAACTTCTCAGCTAAAGAGAATGAGAAATTCTATGAGTGTTAGGAAAGATACATGGAAGCCATTAATGCTTGCCCTCACCATGGCTGTTGGTGATTTATTTCTATGATGGGATGTCTTCCTCAATGAAGCAACTCCTCGAAACAATGTGTGGAGGGGATTTCATGAGTAAGAATCCTGAGGAAGCTATGGATTTCTTGAGTTATGTAGCTGAAGTCTCAAGGGGATGGGATGAACCGAATAGAGGAGAAGTGGGAAAGATGAAGTCTCAACCAAATGCTCTTCATGCTAAGGCTGAGATGTACACCTTGAATGAAGATGTTGAAATGAAAGCAAAATTTGCAGCTATGACAAGAAGAGTGGAAGAGCTAGAACAGAAAAAGATGCATGAAGTGCAAGCTGTTGCTGAAACACCAGTGCAAGTAAAGCCATGTTCTATTTGTCAATCTTATGAACACTTGGTGGAGGAGTGCCCTACAATTCCAGTTGCTAGAGAAATGTTTGGAGAACAAGCAAATGTCATTGGACAATTCAAGCCCAATAGCAATGCTTCGTATGGCAATACTTACAACTCAAGTTGGAGGAATCATCCAAATTTTTCATGAAAGCCAAGAGCACCTCAGTACCAACAGCCGGCTGAACCATCTCAACCATCCCAACAAGCTTCAAGTCTTGAACAAGCAATAGTGAATCTCAGCAAGGTTGTGGGAGATTTTGTTAGAGACCAAAAATCCATCAACTCTCAACTCAGTTAAAGAATTGACAGTGTAGAGAATACTTTGAATAAAAGGATGGATGGAATGCAAAATGACTTATCTCAGAAGATAGATAATCTCCAATACTCAATCTCAAGGCTCACTAATTTGAACACAGTGCAAGAGAAGGGTAGATTTCCGTCTCAACCTCACCAAAACCCCAAGGGTATCCACGAAGTGGAAACTCATGAAGGAGAATCTTCACAGGTGAGAGATGTTAAAGCCTTGATTACTCTAAGGAGTGGTAAAAAGGTTGAGTTACCAACACCCAAGCCATATGTTGAAGAAAAGGAAGAAGAAGAGACAAAGAAGAGGGAGGAAATGAAAGGAAAGAAGAAAGATATCAGTGAAGGGAAAGAGGACCGTGATTCAACAATGAATGCAAATCTGGAGAAAGAGCTTATTAAGGAAGAATTGATGAAGAAACGCACATCTCCACCTTTTCCTCAAGCTTTGCATGGGAAAAAGGGGATACAAAATGCATCAGAAATCCTGGAAGTATTGAGGCAAGTGAAGGTCAACATTCCATTGCTGGACATGATTAAGCAAGTTCCATCATATGCAAAGTTCCTAAAGGACCTATGTACTATCAAAAAAGGGTTGAATGTGAATAAGAAAGCCTTCTTGACTGAGCAAGTGAGTGCCATCATGCAATGCAAATCTCCTTTGAAGTACAAAGATCCGGGATGTCCTACCATTTCAGTTATGATTGGAGGAAAGGTAGTGGAAAAAGCTTTGTTAGATTTGGGAGCAAGTGTGAATTTGTTGCCATACTTTGTTTATAAGCAATTGGGACTTGGTGAATTAAAGCCAACATCAATCACTCTATCTTTAGCTGATAGGTCAGTGAAAATTCCAAGGGGGATAATTGAGGATGTTTTAGTTCAAGTTGATAATTTCTACTATCCGGTAGATTTTGTTGTTCTTGATACTGATACTTTAGTTAAGGAAGCTAATTATGTTCCTATCATCCTTGGAAGGTCGTTTCTTGCTACTTCAAATGCAATAATAAATTGTAGGAATGGACTTATGCAACTCACTTTTGGCAACATGACACTTGAGCTTAATATCTTTCATATGTCAAAGAAGCTAATTACTCCGGAAGAAGAAGAAGGTCTAGAAGAGGTATGCATTATTGACACTCTCATGGAGGAGCATTGTGATCAGAATATGCAAGACAAGTTGAATAAAAGTCTTGAGGATCTTGAAAAAGGGTTGTCTGTACCCGCTGATGTCCTTGTTACTCTACAAGGTTGGAGGAGGAAAGAAGAGATCCTACCTTTATTCAATAAAAAGGAGGGACAAGATGATGTAACAGAAGAATTCCCAAAGCTCAATTTGAAACCTCTGCCCATGGAGTTAAAATATACATACCTGGAAGAAAATAACCAATGTCCTGTTGTTATATCTTCATCTCTTACCGATCATCAGGAGATTTCTTTACTTGAAGTTCTTAAGAGGTGCAAGAAAGCAATATGATGGCAAATATCTGACTTGAAAGGAATCAGTCCTTTGGTTTGTACACATCACATATATATGAAGGAAGAAGCTAAACCAATTCGTCAACCTCAAAGAAGATTGAATCCTCATTTACAAGAAGTGGTGCGAACTGAGGTACTGAAGCTACTCCAAGCGGGTATTATTTATCCCATATCTGACAGCCCTTGGGTAAGTCCTACTCAAGTGGTACCAAAGAAGTCAGGGATTACTGTGGTTCAGAATGAAAAAGGAGAAGAAATTGCTACATGCCTCACTTCAGGTTGGAGGGTGTGTATTGATTATAGGAAATTGAATGTTGTTACAAGGAAATATCATTTTCCACTCCCGTTTATTGATCAGGTGCTGGAGAGAGTCTCTGGCCATCCTTTCTATTGTTTCTTGGACGGGTACTCAGGGTATTTCCAAATTGAAATTGATGTTGAAGATCAGGAGAAGACCACTTTCACATGTCTGTTTGGAACATACGCCTATAGAAGAATGCCTTTTGGTTTATGCAATGCACCTGCAACATTCTAAATATGTATGCTTAGTATCTTCAGTGATATGGTGGAGCGAATTATGGAGGTTTTCATGGATGACATCACCATATATGGAGGTACATTTGAAGAATGCTTAGTAAATTTGGAAGCGGTTCTTAAAAGATGCATTGAAAAAGACTTGGTGCTCAACTAGGAGAAATGCCATTTTATGGTACATCAAAGAATTGTCCTTGGCCATATCATCTCCGAGAAAGGCATTGAAGTTGATAAAGCAAAGGTGGAACTTATTGCCAAATTGCCATCCCCAACCACTATAAAAGGAGTAAGCAATTTCTTGGCCATGCGGGGTTCTATAGGAGATTTATACAAGACTTCTCTAAGCTTTCAAGGCCTCTTTGTGAACTTTTAGCTAAGGATGCTAAGTTTGTCTGGGATGAGAGATGTCAAAAGAGTTTTGATCAATTGAAGCAATTTTTGACAACCGCTCCAATAGTAAGGGCTCCTAACTGGCAATTACCCTTTGAAGTAATGTGTGATGCCAGTGACTTTGCTATAGGAGCTGTACTTGGCCAAAGAGAAGATGGGAAGCCCTATGTGATCTACTATGCAAGCAAAACATTGAACGAGACTCAAAGAAACTACACAACTATAGAGAAAGAATTGTTAGCTGTGGTGTTTGCTTTAGACAAGTTTCATGCTTATTTGGTAGGGTTTTTCATCATTATTTTCACTGACCATTCGGCCTTGAAGTATTTATTGACAAAACAAGATGCAAAAGCAAGGTTGATTAGATGGATTCTTTTGTTACAAGAGTTTGATCTCCAAATTAGAGACAAGAAAGAGGTGGAGAATGTGGTAGCTGACCACCTTTCAAGGTTGGCTATAGCACATAATTCCCATGTATTACCTATTAATGATGACTTTCCTGAGGAATCACTTATGTTGTTAGAGAAAGCTCCTTGGTATGCTCATATTGCTAACTATTTGGTTACTGGTGAAGTTCCAAGAGAGTGGAAAGCGCAAGACAGGAAGCACTTCTTTGCAAAGATTCATGCTTATTATTGGGAAGAGCCCTTCCTTTTCAAGTATTGTGCAGATCAGATCATAAGGAAGTGTGTCCCTGAAGAAGAGCAATAAGGGATCCTCAGCCATTGCCATGAGAATGCCTGTGGAGGCCACTTTGCCTCTCAGAAAACAGCCATGAAGGTCTTGCAATCAGGGTTTACTTGGCCATCACTTTTCAAAGATTCCCATATCATGTGTAGGAGTTGTGATAGATGCCAAAGACTCGGGAAGCTTACAAAAAGAAACCAAATGCCCATGAACCCCATCCTTATAGTTGATCTTTTTGATGTTTGGGGTATTGACTTCATGGGACATTTCCCAATGTCTTTTGGTAACTCTTATATATTGGTGGGGGTGGATTATGTTTCCAAATGGGTGGAGGTAATCCCCTATAAACATAATGATCACAGGGTGGTTCTCAAATTTCTTAAGGAGAACATCTTCTCAAGATTTGGGGTGCCCAAGGCCATAATCAGTGATGGAGGTACTCATTTTTGCAACAAACCTTTTGAAACCCTATTAGCCAAGTATAGAGTGAAGCATAAAGTAGCTACACCTTATCATCCTCAAACTTCCAGGCAAGTGGAGCTAGAAAACAAGGAAATAAAAAACATACTGATGAAAGTGGTGATTACAAGTAGAAAAGATTGGTCTATTAAGCTACATGATTCATTATGGGCATATAGAACAACTTATAAGACTATTCTTGGCATGTCCCCCTATTGTCTCGTTTATGGCAAAGCATGCCACCTCCTTGTGGAAGTTGAATATAAGGCTTGGTGGGCAATCAAGAGGTTGAACATGGACTTGATCAGAGCTGGGGCAAAGAGGTGCTTAGACCTTAATGAGATGGAGGAATTAAGAAATGATGCTTACATCAATTCCAAAGTTGCAAAACAGAGGATGAAGAAGTGGCATGATCAACTAATCTCCAACAAAGAATTGCGGAACGGACAAAGAGTCCTACTCTATGACTCAAGGCTCCATCTCTTTCCAGGGAAGCTCAAGTCAAGGTGGATAGGTCCTTTCATTATTCATCAAGTACATCACAATGGAATGGTGGAATTACTAAATTCCAATGGCATAGACACCTTTAGAGTCAATGGTCATCGCCTCAAGCCATTGATTGAGTCGTTCAAGCCAGAAAAGGAGGAAATCAACCTCCTTGAGCCACAAAAAGCCTGATCAGAGAAGGGTTAGATGGACTTGGTTTCACCAAAGTCCATAATTTTGTTAAATATGTTAATTTTTAAGTTTTATAAATTATTTGATTGTAATTTTGGTCTTGAAATTATGTAAATTGTAACTAACTTAATTTTTTTGAATGATTAAAATCAGGAGGAATTGCCAAAAAATCGAAAGAAGCTGCTCCGAGCTCATGCCATTCCCAGCTCATCAGAGCCATCACAGGCCCCTCCTTTTGTTAATCAGCCTATGCCTCATCAGGAGCCTCCTACAGGAGAGGCAGCTGAGCCATCACTTCCACAGCATCACTCCACGTCACTCAGGAGGTACCACTTCCTCCCTATTTTTCAATCGCTTTTATCATATTGAGGACAATGTTCAGCTTGGTTGGGGGGAGAGTTGAGGAAGGAAGTTTATGTTAATAATGCTAAGTTATTTTGGTAATTTAGTTGCTTTTTGCTTAATTTTAAAAAATTTTAAGTTTTTTTCTACTCTCCATGGTTATTAAGGAAAAATTTTCAAAATGAAATGAGAGAAATTGAATTTTTGTTTTTTCACTTGACTTAGAGTTTGTATTATGCTTACTAAAGTTGATGAATTATTGAAACTTCTATTAAATTCAACCTTAGTTCTTCCACTTTAAGCTATTCACACACTGTGCACAATAGGTTCCGATTATAAGATGAAAAACTATTTCCCTCTTGACTTAGGAAAATTGTAAACTTGGTACCTTTGACCTCATTTAATAGTGTTGGGACACCTTATAAAAGGCCAATGAGCCTTTGAAAAAAGAATAAAGAAAGAAAGAAAAAAAAATGTTTGCTTGCCTTGAAACCCGAGCAAGGTCTGAGGGGTATATGGTGAAAATCTTTAAAACCTGGTGCCCTAAGCCTTCATTGGTTGGGAGTCACTGACCTCAATGCTCGTTACAAGGGTGGATAGGTGGAGTTTAACATACTGTAGGTGCTTGGGTATTAAAATTCATTCTCAAAAGTCCGGGGTAAAATCCGAGGAGTTAGTGGTTGAAAGATCCTTAAAGCTTGATGCCCTAAACCTTAATTGGTAGGGAGTCATCAATGGACCCCCGTTACATGGACAATTTAGAAAAGAATACCTTTAAGCCTTGTACTCCTACAATGAAAAAAAAAAGTGTGAATGAAAAGAGGTGCGTTCTTAGCCTATTGAAGGTTGATCAGTTTGCTAAGCTTTGAAAAAGAACTAGGTTGGGGGGAGAGATTAGTTCAACATACTATATTCGGAAGCTAATAAATAACACTTAGATTTTTGTGGAAGAGTAAGGTTTGACCCTTTGGGAGTGGAAACTCTTTTAAAGCTTAAATTTTCATAATGCCTTCTCTTTAAGAATTGTGATTAGACAAGTTATTTGATAACTCTTGTTGAAGTTTGAGTTTATTTCTTTAATGTTCCATGTGAGAGTTAGATCATCATGCCACTTGAAAATTATTTTTTGATCAGCATGATGTTATAAATTATAGTACTGTTTATTTTTATTTTTCTCTCCTTCATTGCTAAGGGACTAGCAATATGTCGGTTGGGGGGAGTGATTACTACTCAAAAAGTGCTATTTCATAGCTTGTAATTAACTCTTTTAAATACTTTTGAGTAGTAGTTATCACCTTTTAACCCAATTAACATATTAAGGACCCTTACAATCAATTCTAATCAAATAGTGTTAAGTTTGGGTGTTTTGATAGCTTTTTGATCACCAAAGCAATCCGAGATTGAGGAGAGTTCTTTGGAATCCATGGAAAAGATGTCCGGACAGGGCGTCCGGACACACCATCGGAGGGCGACGGAACATGGGCTGTGGCAGGCTGTCGGAATGACGTAGCAAGGCTTGCTCACATTAGTCAATGATCCAGACAACATATCCGGATAGGATATGCTATCGTCCGGAGTGTGATGTTCACGAGTGCCGTGTGCTTCTCCCTGAGGGAGTCTGGATAGGGGAGCGAGCCACATGTCCTCTTAGGGAATCCGGATGGAGTTGCTCTGGATAGCGACATGCGACATAGCTCATTCCACCTTCTCCGGATATCTCACAGCCGGATGGGAGAGGAGGATGTTTCAACTTCCCCAGTCAGACATGTCTGGATCCTCTGATCGGATATTTCACATCCAGATATCTCACAGCCGGATGGGAGAGGAGGACGTTTCAACTTTCCAGGTCAGACATGTCAGGATCCTTTGATAGCGCTTACCCAAAGAGTTTTTCTCTCTATATACAGTGCCGTGGTGTTCTCCTGAAACTTCCTGATATTTCCTACCCACTTTTTGAGATATTTTGCTTTAGATATTTGATGTCTAAATCCTCAAACTCTCCTTGTATCCCACCTATCATAGGATTCCTTAGTCTTTAAGTAAGAACAAAGGGTGAATAACCTCTGATATATAGTTTGTAATTTTCTTTACACAAGGATATAATATAGAGTCAGGAGTTTGTTCTTAGACGCATCCTTTGTATAATTTTGCAAGAAATATATTTTACAGAGCACTTGCTCTATTTTTCATATATATTTTTGTTTTCTCATTCTTTTTCTTACTAGCCAACCAAGATTTGAGGAAGTTTCCTCAGAGAATGAGTGGCTAGACTTTTAGTTCCTTGGAGCTAGGGTTGCCGGGAAAGGTTCCAAGTGCAAGAATTTATAGCTTTGTGGTTTCAGCCATTAATGAAGAGAAAGTGTGTTCCTTTAATGATTTCTATGTTTTTAGTTAACTTAAAACACCTTCAATTCACTTGAGCCAACACATGGTAAGGTAAGTGATCTCCGTCCATGGAGATGCACTAGTTTACCTCTTGCGAGCTTTTGGGAAGTGACTTGAAGGTAGGATTTTCTAGAATTGCCAACACTTGGTAAGCTTTTGGACTCCAAGGAGACATCCATTAGTTATCTCTTGCGAGCTTGAGAAGGGAAGTCCAAAATTAAAGATCACCTTGAATGGCAAATGCTAGGTGAGAGGCACGAGCCATTGCAAGTTGCATCAGTGAGAGGGAATTAGAGCTAAAATCCATTTAAAGGATACATCTGTACAACACTGGTTAGAGAATTGACTATATGTTAATTCTTTAATGCGAGGAAATGAACCAAATGACTAGAGCTCTGTTTTTGCATAAGGAAACTCCCCTGTGAACCCAAACCTCCAAGGAATGTTTTTCTTCATAAGTAATTTCCATTACTTTCTTTTTAGTTAGCTTGAAACAAAACCTTTTTCAACCAAAGTTTGTGTTTTATTTCTTAAGCTAACCTTGAAATGAAAAAGCACCAATTTAACTTTGAATTGGTATCAGTTGTGAGTTGAAAACCCTTCCCAGTGAATGACCCTAGAGCCACTATGCTATGCTAGCTAAGGCTATCCTAGTACATGGTGTAATAGGTTATAAATTTTGTTGATTACTCCCTGAGGACCAAAATCAAGGGACACCAAATGGACGTGAATCAGTTGAGACACCAATTGGGAACGAATCAATGAAGGGTTACTTGAACCCTTAGATTTTCTTGATACTCTGCCTCATTTGAAGATGAAAGAGGAAATTCTCCCTTTATTCAATGAGGAGGAGACACAAGAAGCCATTAAGGAGGAGTCCCCAAAGCTTATTCTGAAGCCATTGCCCATGAAGTTGAAGTATGCATACCTGGAGGAGAATAACTAGAGCCCTGTTGTTATTTCTTCATCTCTTACCACTACTCAGGAGGATTGTTTACTTGTAATCCTCAGGAGAGGCAAGAATGTGATAGGGTGGAAAATTTCTGATCTGAAAGGGATCAGCCCTTTAATCTGTACTCATCATATATACATGGAAGAAGAAGCTAAGCCACTTCGTCAACCCTAGAGAAGGTTGAAACCTCACATGCAAGAGGTGGTGCGAGCTGAAGTGCTTAAGCTACTTCAAGCCGGTATTATCTACCCCATATCAGATAGGCCATGGGTGAGTCCTACGCAAGTCGTGCGAAAGAAATCAGGGATCACAATGGTGCAAAATAAAAAGAGAGAGGAAGTTTCTACATGCCTCACTTCAGGTTGGTGTGTATTGATTATAGAAAGTTGAATGCTGTAACAAGGAAGGACCACTTTCTGCTGCCATTTATTGATCAAGTGCTTGAGAGGGTCTCAGGCCATTCATTCTACTGTTTCTTGGATGGTTACTCCGGGTATTTTCAAATTGAAATTGTTGTTGAAGATCAGGAGAACACCACTTTCACTTGTCTATTCAGAACTTATCCATATAGAAGAATGCCTTTTAGCTTATGCAATGCACCGACAATATTCCAAAGATGCATGTTAAGCATTTTTAGTGATATGGTGGAGCGTATTATGGAAGTCTTTATGGACGATATCACCTTATATGGAAGTGCGTTTGACGAAGGCTTAGTCAACTTGGAAGCTGTGCTAAATCGATGCATTGAAAAGACTTGGTACTTAACTAGGAAAAATGCCATTTCATGGTACCCCAAGGGATCGTCCTTGGGCATATTATCTCCAGTCAAGGCATTGAGCTGGACAAAGAAAAAGTTGAACTGATTGTCAAGTTGCCATCACTAACAACTATCAAAGGAGTAAGGCAATTCCTTGGCCATGCTGGGTTCTATAGGAGGTTTATTAAAGATTTCTCTAAACTTGCAAGACCTCTTTGTGAGTTATTGGTAAAGGATGCTAAATTTGTATGGGATGATCGATGTCAATGGAGTTTTGAAGAATTGAAGTTATTGCTGACAACCGCTCCAATAGTAAGAGTTCCTAACTGGCAGTTACCCTTTGAAGTGATGTGCAATGCCAGTGACTTTGCTATAGGAGCTGTTCTTGGGCAAAGAGAAGATGGAAAGCCCTATGTGATCTACTATGCAAGCAAAACGTTGAATGAAGCGCAAAGAAACTACACAACCACAGAGAAAGAATTGTTGGCTGTAGTTTTTGCCTTAAACAAATTCTGCACTTACTTAGTAGGGTCTTTCATTGTGGTTTTCACTAACCACTCGGCCTTGAAATATTTGTTGACCAAACAAGATGCAAAAGTGAGGCTGATTAGATGGATTCTCTTGCTTCAAGAATTCATTCTTCAGATCAAAGACAAAAAAGGAGTGGAGAATGTGGTAGCCGACCATCTGTCAAGGCTAGCCATTGCACATAATTCCCACAATTTTCCAATTAATGATGATTTTCCAGAGGAGTCACTCATGTTGATAGAAGCCGCTCCTTAGTATGCTCATATTGCTAACTATCTAATTACCAGAGAAGTTCCAAGTGAGTGGAAAACACAAGATAAAAAGCATTTCTTTGCAAAAATTCATGCTTACTATTGGGAAGAGCCATTCCTATTCAAATATTGTGCGGATCAAATAATTCAGAAGTGCGTCCCTGAGCAGGAACAATAGGGGATCCTCAGTCATTGCCACGAAAGCGCATATGTAGGCCACTTTGCTTCTCAGAAGACAGCTATGAAGGTGTTGCAATCAGGTTTTTTTTTCTGGCCATCACTTTTTAAGGATGCCCTCACCATGTGTAGGAGTTGTGATAGATGCTAGAGGCTTGGGAAATTAACACGTAAGAACATGATGCCTTTGAATCCCATATTAATAGTCGATCTTTTTTATGTATGGGGCATTGACTTCATGGGACCTTTTCCTATATCCTTTGGCTATTCCTACATCTTGGTGGGAGTGGATTATGTTTCTAAATGGGTTGAAGCAATCCCGTGCAAGCGAAATGATCACAGAGTTGTTCTCAAATTTCTCAAAGAGAACATCTTCTCCAGATTTGAAGTACCCAAAGCCATAATCAGTGATGGGGGTACTCATTTTTGTAACAAGCCGTTCAAAATTCTCTTAGCCAAGTATGGGGTGAAGCATAAGGTAGCTACACCTTACCACCCTTAGACTTCTAGGCAAGTTGAGTTAGCCAACCAGGAAATCAAGAACATATTGATGAAGGTGGTGAATACAAGCAGAAGAGATTGGTCTGTTAAGCTTCATGATTCACTATGGGCTTACAGAACAGCTTACAAGACCATTCTTGGAATGTCTCCTTTTCCCCTAGTCTATGGCAAAGCGTGCCATCTCCCCGTTGAGGTGCAATACAAAGCTTGGTGGGCAATCAAGACGCTCAACATGGACTTGAACAGAGTAGGCATGAAGAGATTTCTAGACCTTAATGAGATGGAGGAATTGAGAAATGATGCCTATATCAATTCAAACATTGCAAAACAAAGATTGAAAAGGTGGCATGATTAGTTAGTCACCCGCAAAGAATTCCAGAAGGGTCAAAGAGTCTTGCTTTATGAATCTAAGCTCCAAATCTTCCCGGAAAAATTGAAGTCAAGATGGATAGTTCCGTTTACTATCCAAGAAGTATATTCAAATGGAGTAGTAGAGCTACTCAACAGTACCGAGAGTTTCAAAGTCAATGGCTAACGTCTCAAGCCATTCCTGGAGCCATTTTCTAAAGACAAGGAGGAAATCAATCTCCTTGAACCACATCAAGCCTGAAAGACAAATGGATAGATGGACTTAGTATGTCGGAAGACACTAAGTCCATATTTTTTGTTTTTGTTTGTTGTTTTGTTTTAAATTTTAAATTCAAGTTTTATTGATTTAGTATATGTTTTAAATTGAAATTTCTCACTTTAATTTTATTTTATTATGAATTAATTTAATTTTTGATGATAAAAAATAGGGAAATTCCAAAACAGAGCATTTCGTAGGACAAAAAGCCAAATGCCAAAATTTCACACCAGCCAAATCCAAATGCAAAAATTTTCACAAGAGCTGCTAGCAATTTCGCAACCCATTTTTGCCTTGTGAAACCCATGCGAAATGCCAACAGTCACTTGTGCGAACTTCCAACAGTCAGGAGAGAAGCTACAGGTCACTTAAAATTCCTATTTAAAGGCCTTTAAAGCCTCTGATTATTTCGCATGACCCATCCTCTGTTGCGAAAAGCTCATGGCCACCTTGCAAAGCAATTTCCTCACCATTCCATGCCCCGTGACCACTAAGAAGAAGAAGAGACCTTCGTCTCTCGCCCATATCAACTATGGCATGCGTTAGAGGCGGCCATACAAACCCGTTCGCATCTTGTGAGGCTCGACCAAGCGCCTCCGCTCCTCAAGATTCATCTCAGGCCTCTCAGGCCCTAACCGTGCCATCTTCTGAGGGTGTGGTTCCCTCTAGCCCTCCTCAGCGCCGATACTCGACACGGAGACCGCCAACTTCTTCGCCCCCAGAGCCATCAGTACACCACAATCCACCAAAGAAAGCTAAGACCTTAGGCCTTAGAGAGACATCTAGTCAGGCTCCAGCCGATTCTCAGGCCTTAGCGGATTCTCAAAGACCTTCCAGTATTGCTCCTGAAGTCATCATCAAGAGGCCTATGGTTACCGTGCCGCCCATTGAGGGCAATTTAGATTGTAGAGCTAGGCCATTTCATTCTAAGCTTTACTTTGACGTTGAGGCTATGCGACAGCAATCGGACCTTCAGGATTCATTTGGACTGCTCCAGAGGTACCATCTCGAGAGCGGGTACCATCTCGAGCACCTGATGACTCCCAGGGAGTTTTTCTACCCCAGAGTGGCGATGGATTTCTATCAGTCCATGACTACTCAGGGCGCCCAGAGTCCCACAACCATTAGTTTCAGCATAGACGGGCGCCAGGGTATCTTAAAGGCTAGGCACATTGCTGAGGCTTTCCATATTCCATTTCAGCCAAAGGATCTAGCACAGTTTAGACAGTGGTCCCCTATATCTCAACGAGACATGGTCCGCATTCTATTGAGAAGGACTTCTAGAGATTCTTTCCTTCTACGTAAGGAACTTCTATTTGGGATGCTCCTAGTAGATATATTGTTGCAGTCCAACATTTTCCCTCTTCAGCATTCAGTGCAAAGGCGAGGACCCATCTTGGACGCATTATTCAGGATATCTGAGGGCTTCTATTTTGGGCCTCATCACCTGATTATGGCCGCTCTCCTATACTTCAAGAAGAAAGTTCACAGGAAGAAGCTACAACTAGATGACATGATCCCATTGCTTTTTCAGAGGCTACTCTGCCAAATATTGGAGCATATGGGCTACCCTACTGAGCCCCATCTAGAGCGCCGCCACCATTGCCGAGAGCATTTCACTCTCGACCAATGAACACAACTGGTAGGTAAGAATCCAACGGAATCAGCACCTGAAGCAGCCCTACCCAGGCCAGTATCTCTAGTGCTAGCACAAGCTGACCAGGCACAACAAGACGAGCGTCCCATAGAGCCTATTCCACCCACCCTCGCTGCACTATCTATGCATCAGGCCACATCTACTGATCCTTCAACTACACCCCCTATTCCACCAGTTGCACTGCATCCATCGTAGGACTTTATCACCATATTTGGCTCAGAGTTTTGTGGCATGGTACTATTATTCAGGACACTAAACGCTACGCACGACGCTCTATTCCGACAGATGAGAGACATAAGTGCTCAACAGGATCGACATACTATTATTCTGGACCAGCATACTGCTATCCTTCGTCAGATTCAACAGCATCTGGGACTTTCACCACCTCAGGCTGACATTCCTGGACCATCAGAGCCCATAGCTCTAGCTAAGGAGACTATCACATCCAATGTCCCGCCCCAAGCCACTCATGAGACAGCCACAGAGCCATCATCTCCACTACAGAACCCCGTTCCTTGATCATTTCTTTATTTTGTATTTACTTAGTATATTAGTAGACATTATTACTTGTGTTGATATTTTATATTCTGGGATTGGATGTATTACATGATCATCTCATTGTACTTTCTCAGAGTAATATATACATATCATTTTGGTTTATACTTGGCATTTTCTTTTCTATCTCCCTTACTCATTAATCTTTTGTTTTTTGAATCATGTGGTTTCTCCTATACGACTTAGACTCCATGTCACTTAAGAGGTTCCACTTCCTCCCTTTATTTACAATTGTTCTTGCCACATTGAGGGCAATATTGATCTTGGTTGGGGGGAGAGTAAAGGAAGGAAGTTGTTAATAATGCTAAGTTATTTTGTTAAAATCGTACTTTTCGCTTAATTTTAAATTTTTTGCTTTTTACTCTACTCTCCATGATTATTAAGGAAAATTTCTCAAAATGAAATGGGAGAAATTGAGTTCTTACCTTTTTATTTGAATATTAGAGTTGTATTATGTTTATTAAAGTTGATGAATTATTGAAACACCTATTGAATTCAACCTTATTTCTTCCACTTCAATCTTACCACACATTGTACACATTAGGTTTCGATTATAAGATGAAAAACTATCTCACCTCCTGAACTTAGGAAAATTTAGACTTGGTACCTTCGACCTCATTTTAATAGTATTGAGACACCTGATAAAAGGCCAATGAGCCTTTGAAAAAAAAAAGAAGAGAAAAAGAACAAAGTGTTATACTTACTTTGAAACCCGAGCAAGGTTCGAGGGGTATATGGTGAAAATCTTTAAAGCCCGGTGCCCTAAGCCTTGATTGGTTGGGAGCCACCGACCTCAATGCTCGTTACAAGGGTGAATAGGTGGAGTTTAACATATTATATGTGCTTGGGTATTAAATTCCAATCTCAAAAGTCCGGGGTAAAATCTGAGGAGTTAGTGGTCGAAATAACCTTAAAGCTTGCTGCCCTAAACCTTGAATGGTTGGGAGTCATCGATGGATCCCTGTAACATGGACACTTTAGAACACAATACCTTAAGTATTACACACTTACAAGAAAAAAATTATGAAATAAAAAAGGTGTGTTCTTAGCCTATTGGAAATGGTCAGTTTGCTAAAGTCTGATAAAGAACTAGGTTGGGGGGAGAGATTAGTTCAGAGTACTATATTCGGAAACTAATAAGCTTAACACATAGATTTTTTTGGAAGAGTAATGATTGAGCCTAGGAGAGTGGAAATCCTATCATTACTTAAATTTGCATAATGCCTACTCTGTATGAATTTTGATCAGGTAAGATTTTTGATATCCTCTTGTTGAAGGATGAGTTTTGCTTCTTTAATGTTCCATGTGAGAGTATGCTTTACAATCATGCCACTTATGATTTTTTGGAGTGATCAACATGATTTTGTAAATTATTTTACTATCTTAATTTTTGTTTTTTTCTCTTTCATTGCTAAGGGACTAGTAATATGTTGGTTGGGGGGAGTGATTACTACTCGAAAAGTGCTCTTTCATAGCTTCTTATAAACTCTTTTAAACACTTTTGAGTAGTATTTATTACCTTTTAACTCAATTGGCACATTAAGGACCCTTGCAAGTGTTACTAATCAATTTTTGGCAAGTTTTGATGTTTTTTATAGCTTTTTTATCATTAAAACAAGCCAAGAATGAGGGAGAACTCGGTATAATCCATGGCAAAGCAAGATTGAAGCTAAATTACATGAAGAATCCAAGTTTGGGAGAGCTTCAAAGCCTTTTCCAAATCAATCAAGTGTGCAAGGAAGAGAATCGGAGGAGGAATCTAACACTGAAGAATTTCACAACCACTTGCGAAATTTTCGTAGCCACCTTTTTCACTTGCGAAATTTTCACATCTCCTTTACAGCATTGCGAAAATTTTGCAACTCCTTTTCCTATTGCGAAATTGTCACAGCTCCATATCTTAACTGCGAAATCTTCATGTAATCTTCAGATATTTTGCACCGATTCTATTAGATTTTTACCTTAAGATATTTTGTATAATTATCTATTCTCTCATTGTAATCAGCTGAAGATCTTTTAAGACATTTAGGATATTTATTTGATAGGTTGAAAATATCTCTCTTTATATATCTGAAGATATCTCTTTGTAATATCTATCTCAGAATCTCAGAAGACATTCTTGGGGATCACTTGTACATTTTTTAGTAAGAAATATACAGAGCTTTGCTCTGCCTTACCTACTCACTTTGATTGTATTTTTCTTTCTAGCCAAACAACTTCTGAGGATGTTTTCTCAAAGGATGAGTAGCTAGAATTTTTGTTTCTTGGATGAAAGGAAGCTAGGTAAGGGACCCGGTTACAAAAAGGAAAGTTTTCCTTGTTTCAGTTTTTAATGAAGAGGAGGTTGTGACCCGTTAATGGTTGTTATCTTTTTAATTAACTTAAAATCCCTTATAATCACCTGGGTTAACACTTGGTAAGCTTTTTGGACTCAATCCATAGAGATCCATTAGTTATCTTTTGCGAGCCTCTTGGAGGTGGTTTAAAGGTAGGATTACTTAGAATAGCCAACACTTAGTAAGCTTTTGGACTCCCTGGAGACATCCATTAGTTATCTCCTACGAGCTTGTGAAGGGTAATCCAAGGTTAAAGATCACCTTGAATGGAAAATGCTAGGTGAAAGGTACGAGCCATTGCAAGATGTATAAGTGAGAGGGATTTAGCATTGAAATCATTAATGGGAAGCAACTGGAACACACCAATTGGGAGGATAACTATAGGTTAAATCCCCAATGCGAGGAAAAGATTCGAAATCTTCCCTTTTGTATAAGGAACCTGAGCCTAGTGACCTAAAAATCCAAGAAACCTTTTCTTTATAATTAAAATCAATTACTATTTTTGGTCAGCTTAAAACCAACCCCTTTTTCAATAAACTTTATGTTTTCTTTTAAAGCTAATTTGTAAAAGAAAAAACACTAATCCAATTCTTTAAACTAATATCAGGTGTGAAATGAAAACCCATCTCTGTGGACGATCCTAGAACCACTATGCTATGCTACCCTAGTATATGGTGATTTAGGTTTATAAATTTTGTTGATAACTCCCGTCTGAGGACTAAATAAAAGGAACACTAATTGGGGACGAATCAACTTTCGAAGGGAGGAATCCTAGGCTTTCTTTATTTCTAAAGGTAGAAGATGACTGTCTCTTGAAATTGTTGGAATCCCTAACCTTAAGGGATCTCTATAGGATTTCCCCACTAGGCTTAAGTGACTTGAGCCCACCAAGGCTTGAGTCGCTTAACCTAACCCAAAACATGTCCAAATTGATCAATTAACCACATAAGATCATCTAATTAATCAATTAGCCTACTCCAAAGAATGTGTTCTCTATCCCTTGTGCAACCTTGGATAATTATAAAAACACCCTTATGCACAAGAGTGAACCTAGAGCCAATCATAACCTCATAAACTGTGTCATCATGGTATATGAGCTTAGAGAAAGGACTACAAGGACCCATAGGAGTACTGGCTCCCTCATAATCAAATTCTAAAATTGACTCAACATCCCACTATAGAGAGTTAATTGCACTCCAGTATCCCATGTATATTACAACGAGAAACCAAGTGCACAGGTCTGTGACCTACCATCCATTGCATCTAGACTCCCCATGAACTACTGTTCGCAATCTAACAAGGTAGTGCTACCACCTATCAAGATTACTTCTCCAATCCTTGAGTTACGAATCCCGTTTATTATGTTATCAATTGACATACTCTATCTCTAAGAAGTATATGTTAAATTTCTATTGAAGGAAATGTTATAGCCATAGTATTCTAGATTACATATCATTTAGATCACCTAGGGGGACACACTATCTCAATCCTATGAGATATCGTGATGCCTCTATTAAGAATACCTATTGCCACCAGGCCCCATCAATAGTGACCCAATCCATAGGGATGTATGACCATCTTAAAGTCTTACCCATAATTCAAAGATGTTAGGAACCATGGATTACTCCATTCCCATGCCCTAGATCTCGTAGAGTGCATGCATTTATCCCTAGGGCTCTTTAGATCTAATATAGTGGAAAATAATGGCTTCAAAAATCTTTGTAGAATAAGGATCTAGATATTTGAAACTCATACTTGTGATCTAGATGTTCCCAAGTTAAAATCCATCCATTGAAGAACATACTTGGAAAAACTGGAGAGTCTCTTTCCTCATATTGCTACCCATGTGTGCATCCCGTGCCATTCCTATGCACATGCCCTGTGCGCATCTAGTGCTCTATAGCCCTGCATTTAAGGAGGTCTCATACACCCAAGATCTTTCGCCCAATGACTCAAACAACTATCTTGGCACTCCAAAGTGTGGGCTTTGGAAGAGAAGAGGTTATGACTCTCTCTCTCTCTCTCTCTCTGGGGGTGGAAGACAACTCTTACCAAAAGTCATCGGGAAACCCTAACCCTTAAAGGAGTATTTATAGGGTTTCCCATTGAGCTTAAGTGACTTAAGTGCATCAAGGCTTGGGTCACTTTATCTAGCCTAAAACGGGTTTTAATTGATTAATTAATCATATAGGGCCATCTAATTAATCAATTAGCCTAAACCACAGACCTTGTTCATTATCCTCTATGAAACCTTGAAAAATTACTAAAATGCCCTTGTGCACAACAATGAATCCAAAGATAATCCAACCCCTATAAACTATGTCATCATGGTATATAAGTTCAGAATGGGGACAATTAGGACTCGTAGAAGTATTGGCTCTCTCATAATCCAATTCTGAAGTTGATTCAATATTCCACTAAAAAGAATCAACTTCACTCTAATACTCTATGTAAATAGCAATGAGACAAAGCTTGAGTCCGCGACCCATTATCCACTACATATAGACTCCCCATGAACTGTTGTCCATAATCTAACAAGGTAGTGTTATCACTTATCAAGATTACCTCTTCAATCCTTGAGTCACGGATCCCACTTACTATGCGATTAATTGACTTACTCTAGTTCCAAGAAGTATATTTCAAATTTATATTTAAGAAAATGTTATGGTCATAGTCTTCTAGATTACAAATCCTTTAGATCACCCAATAGGACAAATTATCTCAATCCTATGACATATCATGACGCCTCTTTTGAGAATACCTATTGCCATTAGCCTCCATCAATAATGACCTAATCCATAGAGATATATGACCGCCTTAAGGTCTCACTCATAAGTCAAAGCTATTAGGAACCTTGGATTGTTCTGTTTCCATGCGTTAGATCTCGTAAGGTGCATCTATCTACCGCTAAGGCTCTCTAAATCTAGAAAATAATGTCTTCAAAAACCATTATAGAATAAAGATCTAGAGATTTGAAACTCATACTTGTGATTTGGATGTTCCTAGCTAAAAATCCATCCATTGAAGAACATCCCTAGAAAAACTGAAGAGTCTCTCTCCTCATGTTGCTACCCAAGTGCATATCCAATGTGATTTCCCCACACATAGCCTATGCATGTCCTTTGCAATTCCTATGCACATGCCTTATGTGTTGGCGTCTTAGATTTAAGCAACAGAAGCAATACCAATTTTTAAAAAATTGATCTTTTAGGGTTAAAGTACTAACCTTTAGGTTTGGATGTTCCCAAACCTTAAATTCCAAGTGTTGAAGACGACCTTAAAGCTGTTTCAAGTCTTGTAAACCCACAATCTTCCTCCCGATGACCCAACCTTGTTCTTGGCACACTTTCTGTGGAGAGGAAAGAAGGGTAGATGCTATGTCTCTCTTTTTCTCTAGATGGTGGAAGACAAAAGTATAGAAACCCTAACCCATATGGGGTATTTATAGGGTTCCTAACTAGGATTAAGTGACTTGAACCCATATGGGCTTCGGTCACTTAATCTAGCCCAAAATGGTCCTAATTGATTAATTAACCCAATCTAGAGACCCTGTTCACTTACCCTTATGCAACCTTGCATAGTTACCAAAATGCCCTTATGCACAATAGTGAACCTAAAGTCAATCCAACCTTCATAATCCATGCCAACAAAGTATATGAGCTCAGCGTGAAGACCATTGAGACCCATAAGAGTACTGGATACATCATAATCCAATTCTAAAGTTGATTCAACATCCCATCACAAAGAATCAACTGAACTTCAATATCCTATGTAAATAACAATGAGACACTACGTGCTCGGGTCCGTGGCCTACTATCTATTGTGTTCAGTCTCCCTTTGAACTGGTGTCCATAATCTAACAAAGTGAGAGCTATCAGCCTTTAGGACTACCTTTACTATCCTTGAGTAACAAATCCTCCTATTGTGTATTCAACTAACATGTCTTAGCTCTTAAAGAGCTTATGTCAATTTCCACTTAAGGAACTACTATGGCCATAGTTTTCATGAACACACCTCCATAGGATCACCTAAGGGGACACACTGTCTCAATCCCATGAGATATCATGGTGCCTCTATTGAGAATACCTATTGCTATTGGCTTCCACCAATAGTGACCCAATTCGTAGGGAATATTTGATCAGCTTATGATTTCACCAGTAGGTTAAAGCCATTGTTAACTTTAGCATAAGCTCAATATTTTCTCAAGATTGAGAGATAGCACAATGAAGTATCTTGGTGAGGTCATGACTACTTGATAGCCTTAAATCATGACTCATCATAGGTCCTATCCAATGTGTAACCATACACACTAGTGCACTCACAATAGGAAACCCATCTCAATAGCTGATTACTACCTAAAAAGTGTTATTTTGCACCTTTAATTCATTATTATTAAGCACTTTTGTGTAGTAGTTCTCCATCTTTATTCCAATTGGCATGTTAAGGACCTAGCAATGACTTCTAATCATATTTTTGGATATTTTTAGTGTTTTGACAGCTTTTTGGATCATTAAGACAAGCCAAGTAAAGGAGAGAAGCAAAGAGGAAAAACAAACAAAGTGAAGAAAATAGAGGACAGAAGCTGCAGTCTTCCTTCGCACTTTTGGAGCACTTTCCGAAATCCATTTTCTACATTCTATATACCATTTCAAAGCTCAAGAAGTCAAGAATCCAATACTTCAAACCGTGTACGATTTGGAGTTGAAATGAGAAAGATATGGCCTTCGGAAGACAACTGTTTCAAGCTTGTGCGAAATTCGCACAACACCTTCAGCTTGTGCGAAATTCGCACAACACCTTCTCCTTGTGCAAAATTCGCACCAGCCCATGCGTGGTGTGAAATCTCCTCTGTTCTACCAACTCCAATTTAGATCTTTTCTTTTGTATTTTTTGATGTAAATTCCTTTCTTATCCCTGTAATTAGCCAATCACAGGCTTTGCTTTTGTAAAGACTATATAAGGGGTGGAAATCACCTCTCGAAAGGGACGAACATATTGTATATTTTACACTTAGTAAAATACAGGGCTCTCTTTGCTTTCCTTTTCTCTCTACTATTTTCTTTTTCTTGGAAGCCAAACAACCTCTGAGGATGTTTTCCCAAAGGATGAGAGGCTAAACTTTTGGTTTCTTGGAGTGAAGGAAGCTAGGTGAAAAGTCCAGATGCTAAAGTGGAAAACTCTCGTGCATTAAATACAGGTAGTTGGAGTTCATAAATGGATTTTAAATCTAAAGTTTTACTTTAAATCCCTTAGAATCACTTTGAATGGCCAATACATGGTAAGCTTCAGGCCTCTATGGATACTTATTGCTAGATCCATATCAAACCATTAGTTTTCATGTACGAGCCATTGGAAAGTGGCTCAAGGTGAAGACCCATAGTGTCTAAAGCCATTAATGGAACCTGACTACCATTTCTATTGACTTTTTATGGATTAAATCTTCATTGTTAAACCTATACCGGTTTGGGAAACAACCATCCTTTATGTTGTTGTCCCCAATGTGAGGAGAAAAATCCGGAATTTCCCACTTTGCATTCTGAACTTGATCCTAGCAACCTCTAGCTCCGGGAAACTTTATTTCTTCCATTTTTATCTATTTCTATATTAGTTTAGTTTCAAACACCACTTTCAAAACAAATTTTATTTTCTTTTAAACTTTAAGTTTTTGACAAAGGAACTCATCAGACTCAATTTCTAATCTTGAGTATATCACTGGTAGAATGAAAACCCATCCCAAAGTTCGACCCTAGAGCCACTATACTATAGTAGCTTTGCTACACTAGTATGAGGTCATAGGTTTTCTAAATGTTTTTGATTAAAAGACCCGACTGGACTTTCACAGAATCAAAATGGCGCCGTTGCCGGGAATGGTGCCACAATACAGTGATACAACTTTTTAGAGGCTACTTGTGATTTCCATCACAAGTTTGGTGAATTCTTTTTTCACTAACTTCATTTCCTTTCTTTTAATTGTAGAATTCCTTTTGTTAAGTTTATTTTCATTTTCTTTGTAACCTTAACTTTCTTTTAGCTTTCTTTTGTTTCTGTTGTTTTGTTTTGTTTTCAGGTAAGTAGTAACTTGTGCATGCCCTATTGGATTCGGGACCAAGAGGGAAGACTAGTAAGGATTGAGAATCCTCAAGACACAGAGTTGGATATCTATGTAAACATCATGGACCCTCCACAAGAGGATCAGAATTCTCAACACGGTCAAGGGGGTAATCCAAATGCATATCTATCCATGAGGGATAGAATGCACCCACCAAGGATGAGTGCACCCTCATGCATCGTACCTTCTCTTGAGCAGCTGATTATAAGGCCCCATATTGTACCCCTCCTACCAAATTTCCATGGAATGGAGAGTGAGAACCCATATGCCCACATCAAGGAGTTTGAGGAGGTGTGCAATACTTTTAGAGAGGGAGGAGCTTCAATAGACTTGATGAGACTCAAGCTATTCCATTTTACTTTGAAGGACAAGGCAAAAATATGGCTTAATTCTTTAAGGCCAAGGAGCATAAGGAATTAGGTTGATCTTCAGGCCGAATTTTTGAAGAAATTTTTCCCCACCCATAGGACCAATGGGTTGAAGAGACAAATCTCAAACTTTTCTATAAAAGAAAATGAGAAGTTCCATGAATGTTGGGAAAGGTATATGGAGACCATCAATGCTTGTCCTCATCATGGCTTTAATACATGGCTCTTGGTGAGCTATTTTTATGATGGGATGTCTTCCTCCATGAAGCAAATTCTTGAAACCATGTGTGGGGGAGATTTTATGAGTAAGAATCTGGAAGAAGCCATGGACTTTTTAAGTTATGTATCTGAGGTATCAAGGGGATGGGATGAGCCCAACTCAAGAGAAACACAAAGGATGAAAGCTCTTGTAAATCCAAAGGGTGGAATGTACATGTTAAGTGAAGACATGGACATGAAAGCTAAGGTGGCAACAATGGCAAGGAGGTTGGAAGAACTTGAGTTGAAAAAAATGCATGAAGTCCAAGCCATTTTTGAGACACAAGCCCATGTCATGCCATGCACCATTTGCCAATCATGTGATCATGTGGTAGATGAGTGCCCAACCATTCCAGCTGTGAGGGAGATGTTAGGTGATCAAGCCAATGTTGTGGGGCAATTTAGGCCTAACAACAATGCACCTTATGGAAACACCTATAATTCAAGCTGGAGAAACCATCCATATTTTTCTTGGAAACCAAGACCACCTCCATACCAACCACAAGCCCAAAACCAAGCACCTCAACAAACCTCTTCAGTGGAGCAAGCCATTATGAACCTAAGTAAAGTCATGGGTGACTTTGTGGGTGAACAAAAGGCAATCAACTCCCAATTGCACCAAAAGATTGAAAATGTTGAGAGTCCTCAAATTAAGAGAATGGATGGGATGCACAATGATCTATCTCAGAAGATAGATAATATTCAATACTCCATCTCTAGGCTTACCAACCTCAACGCAATGAATGAGAAAAGAAAGTTTCCCTCTCAACCAAGCCAAAATCTAAAGGGTGTTCATGAAGTTGAAACCTAAGAGGGGGAGTCTTCAAAGTTGAGGGAGGTCAAAGCTGTGATCACCTTGAGGAGTGGAAAGGAGGTTGATCAACCCTTGCCTAAGGTGAGGCAAGATGAAGAACTCATGTCAAAGAGAACCTTGGTTAAAGAGAGCAATAACCAAGAAGAGAAAATTGGGAAGAAAAGTGCATCCAAATCAAGCATTGAAGAAGAGCCAAGGATAGTGATTAAAGAGGATATGATGAAGAAACATATGCCTCCCCCTTTTCCTCAAGCTTTACATGGAAAGAAGGAAATCAAGAATTCATCAGAAATTCTTGAAGTTTTGAGACAAGTGAAGGTGAATATACCCTTACTTGATATGATCAAGTAAGTCCCCACATATGCAAAATTTTTAAAGGACTTGTGCACGGTCAAGAGAGGGTTACATGTGACAAAGAAGGCATTCCTCACTGAGCAAGTAAGTGCCATCATTCAGAGTAAGTCTCCAGTTAAGTACAAAGATTCGGGATGTCCCACCATTTCAGTTAACATTGGAGGGACACATGTGGAGAAGGCTTTACTAGACTTGGGGGCAAGTGTGAATTTGCTTCCATACTCTGTGTATAAGCAACTGGGACTTAGAGGATTGAAGCCCACAACCATCACTCTCTCCTTAGCTGATAGGTCGGTAAAAATCCCAAGGGGGGTGATAGAGGATGTTCTAGTTCAAGTGGACAAATTCTACTATCCTATAGATTTTGTTGTGCTTGATACTGATCCCACTGTTAAGGAAGCAAATTATGTGCCAATCATCCTTGGAAGACCTTTCCTAGCTACCTCCAATGCCATCATCAATTGTAGGAATGGGGTGATGCAGCTCACATTTGGAAACATGACCTTGGAATTAAACATATTCCACCTATGCAAGAGGCATCTTTACCCAGAAGAGGAGGAAGGATTGGAGGAGGTGTGCTTGATCAACACCTTGGTTGAAGAGCATTGTGACAAGAATTTAGAAGAGAGCTTGAACGAAAGCCTTGGAGTTCTTGAAGAAGGGTTATTTGAACCCTCTGATGTGTTGGCCATCATGTCTCCTTAGAGGAGACGGGAAAAGATCTTACCACTGTTCAATAAAGAGGACTCACAAGGAGCAGGTATAGAGGACCCTCCAAAGATTGTTTTGAAGCCGCTTCCTCTTGATTTGAAGTATGCATATTTGGAGGAAGATGAGAAATGTCCAGTAGTGGTTTCTTCAAATCTCACAAGGGATCAAGAGGATAGTCTTTTAGGAGTCCTCAGAAAATGCAAGAAAGCCATTGGATGGCAAATTTCTGATCTGAAAGGGATTAGCCCTTTGGTGTGCACCCACCATATCTACATGAAGGAAGATGCAAAATCAGTGAGGCAGCCCTAGAGGAGGTTGAATCCTCACATGCAAGAGGTGGTAAGGGGTGAAGTTCTGAACTACTTCAAGCAGGGATCATATATCCCATTTCAGATAGCTTGTGGGTGAGCCCCACCCAAGCAGTCCCAAAGAAATCTGGAATTACTATGATCCAGAATGAGAAAGGGGAGAAAGTCTCTACACATCGTACCTCAGGATGGAGGGTGTGTATAGACTACAAGAGGCTGAATTCAGTGACTAGGAAGGACCATTTCCCATTGCCTTTCATGGACCAAGTCCTTGAGAGAGTCTCATGACATCATTTCTACTGTTTTCTGGATGGTTACTCAGGGTACTTCCAAATAGAGATTGATTTGGAAGATCAAGAAAAGACAACCTTCACTTGCCCCTTTGGTACTTTTGCGTATAGGAGAATGCCCTTTGGTCTATGTAATGCTCTTGCAACTTTCCAAAGATGTATGTTAAGCATCTTCAGTGATATGGTGGAGTGCATCATGGAAGTCTTCATGGATGACATCACTGTATATGGAGGTTCTTATCAGGAGTGTTTATTGCATTTAGAAGTTGTTCTCCAAAGATGTATTGAGAAAGACCTAGTGCTAAATTGGGAGAAGTGCCATTTTATGGTACAATAAGGAATTGTCTTAGGACATATAATCTCCAAGAATGGCATTGAGGTAGATAAGGCAAAAATGGAGCTAATTGTTAAGTTGCCACCTCCCACAAATGTTAAAGGAATTAGGCAATTCCTAGGACATGCCGGGTTCTATAGGAGGTTCATTAAGGATTTCTCAAAAATCTCAAAACCTCTTTGTGAACTCTTGGTAAAGGATGCCAAGTTTGTGTGGGATGAGAAATGTCAGAAGAGTTTTGAGGAACTAAAGCAATTCCTCACAACTGCACCAATAGTGAGAGCCCCAAATTGGAAATTACCTTTTGAGGTAATGTGTGATGCAAGTGATCTTGCTATGGGGACTGTTTTGGGGCAAAGAGAAGATGGAAAGCCCTATGTGATTTATTATGCAAGCAAAACTTTGAATGAGGCTCAAAGGAACTACACAACTACTGAGAAGGAGTTGTTGGCAGTAGTTTTTGCCTTGGATAAGTTTCGTGCCTATTTGGTAGGGTCCTTTATAGTGGTGTTCACTGACCATTCCACTTTGAAGTACTTGCTAACCAAGCAAGATGCCAAGGCAAGATTGATAAGATGGGTCCTTTTGCTTCAAGAATTCAATCTCCAAATCCGGGATAAAAAGAGAGTAGAAAATGTGGTAGCTGACCACTTGTCAAGACTTGTGATAGCACATGACTCACATGGTCTACCTATCAATGATGACTTCCTTGAGGAGTCTCTCATGTCAATAGAGGTAGCTCCATGGTATTCTCACATTGCAAATTACTTGGTTACTAGAGAAGTTCCAAGTGAGTGGAGTGCCCAAGACAAGAGGCATTTCTTTGTTAAGATCCATGCCTATTATTGGGAGGAACCTTTTCTCTTGAAATGTTGTGCAGATCAAATCATAAGGAAATGTGTTCCTGAACAAGAGCAATCAAGAATTCTATCCCATTGTCATGATAGTGCATGTGGAGTTCATTTTGCCTCCTAGAAAACAACTATGAAAGTGATCCAATAAGGTTTTTGGTGGCCCTCTCTTTTCAAGGATGCCCACACTATGTGCAAGGGATGTGACCGGTGTCAAAGGCTTGGGAAGCTATGATTACTACCAAAAATTGATATTTTTTAGACCTAATTATAATGGTTTTAAGCACCTTTGTGTAGTAATCATATTCATTTAACCCAATTAATTCATTAAGGTCCTTAGTAATTGGTTTTAACCATTTTGTGGCAAGTTTACATGTTTATATCAGCTTATGAATCAATTCAAGCATGCCAAATGATGGAGAAGCTACTTGGACAAGTTAAAGCAAGCTTTTAGCTACACCAAAGCAAGCCAACAAAAGGAGAAAAGCAAAGAGAAGCAAAAAGAAGCAAAGAGGAAAATAGAGGACAATAGCTGTAGTCTTCTTTGGCACTTTTGGAGCACTTTCTGAAGTCCATTTTCTACATTCTATATACCATTTCAAAGCTCAGGAAGTCAAGAATCTAACGCTTCAAACCGTGTACGATTTGGAGCTGAAATGAGGAAAATATGGCCTTCGGAAGACAACTGCTCCAGGCTTGTGCGAAAATTTCGCACAACACCTTCCAAATTCGCACAGCCCATGCGTGGTGCGAATTTTCCCCTGTTTCTGCCGACTCCACTTTATATCTTTTCTTTTAGATGTTTTTGTATAAATTTCCATTCTTCTCCTTGTAATCCACCAATCATAAGATTTCTTAGCTAGGAAGGTTGGAAAAACTTCTCTATTTATATCCCCTTGCATCCGTTGTAACATATATTGATAGATAGATATAGAAATATATAAAGTTCTTTTTTTCTCTCTTCTCCGGTTCTTCCCCATTTCTATTTTCTTAGTAGCCAAACATCCTTGGTGGATGAAATCCCCAAGGATGAGAGGCTAAAACCTTTTAAGTTTCTCAAAGTATGGATGTTATGTGATGGCTTGGATGCAATCCCATGGAAATTTCTCGCACCCGGAAGGTAAGGTAGTCATTTTTCATTAATGGTTCATTAATGCAAAGTTTGGTTTTTATTTCCTTTTGACAACTTCCAACGGCCAATACTTGATAAGCTTTTGGATTTCTATCCATTAGTTATCTCCTACGAGCTATTGGAAGGTGAGGTTTTCAATTCCAAGTTTTGCATTAATCCGTTAGAACCAATTTCAATGGCCATTGAAAGGTGAGTTTATCACCTGGAATGACTTTGAGTTGCCAATATTTGGTAAGCTTTTAGCTTTAGACTACTAGTTATCTCTTACGAGCCATTCAAAGGAAGTCTAAGGTGAATAACCATTGATGAAATTCACTACCATCTGTTTTGCCATTTTAAAGGATTAAAACTTGATTTGCTAAATCCATACCGGTTCGGGAAGCAAGCATCACCATAGTTGCAACCCCAACGCGAGGAGCCTATCCTGAGATTTCCAATTTGCATAAGAGCCAGAGCATAACTATCCTATCTTTAAGAAACTTGTTTTTACACCCTTTCATTTTAGTCTTTAATGTTAGCTTAGATTAGTTTAAATCTTTCTAAAAACATTTACATCTTCTTTTAAAGCTAACATTCATAAGAAAAGCACCTATTTTCCTAATTTGAATATCACTTGTGTTTGCGAAAACCCTTCCTAGTGAACAATCCTAGAACCACTATGCTATAGTAGCTTGGCTACTTTAGTAATAGTATTTAAGGTATAAATTTTGTTGATACACCTTTAAAGCTAAGCTACCATGAGTCGAATCAAGCTAACACGTAGAAATATGATGCCCTTGAACCCCATCTTGATAGTGGATGTCTTTGATGTTTGGGGGATAGACTTCATGGGACCATTTCCAATGTCGTTTAGACACTCCTACATTTTGGTGGGAGTGGATTATGTCTCTAAGTGGGTAGAAGCAATCCCATGTAGGAGCAATGATCATAAGGTGGTTCTTAAATTCCTCAAGGAGAACATCTTTGCAAGATTTGGAGTGCCTAAGGCCATTATAAGTGATGGAGGAACCCACTTTTGCAATAAGCCTTTTGAGACTCTTCTAGCCAAATATGGGGTCAAGCACAAGGTAGCTACACCTTATCACCCTAAAAAAAGTGGCCAAGTTGAGTTAGCCAATCGGGAAATCAAGAATATACTGATGAAGATGGTGAATGTGAATAGGAAGGATTGGTCTATTAAGCTCCTAGATTCATTATGGGCTTATAGGACCACTTACAAGACCATTCTTGGAATGTCCCCTTATCGCCTTGTTTATGGCAAAGCGTGCCATCTTCCAATAGAGGTTGAATATAAAGCATGGTGGGCAATCAAGAAGCTCAACATGGATTTGACAAGAGCCGAGTTAAAGAGATGTTTGGATTTGAATGAATTGGAGGAAATGAGGAATGATGCTTACCTCAATTCAAAAATTGCAAAGGAGAGGTTGAAGAAATGGCATGATCAGTTGGTAAATCAGAAGAATTTTGCCAAGGGGCAAAGAGTCTTGCTTTATGACTCAAAGCTTCATCTTTTTCCGGAAAAATTGAAATCAAGGTGGACGGGTCCTTTCATAATTCATGATGTGCAATCAAATGGAGTAGTGGAACTACTCAACTTCAACAGCACTCGAACTTTCAAAGTGAATGGGCATCGTCTCAAGCCTTATATGGAATCATTTTCCCTAGACAAGGAGGAATTCATCCTCCTTGATCCGCCTCCAACATGAAAAACACTCAGTTCATGGTTGAACTTAGTCTCTTCAAAGACTAAAAAGTTCATCCTCTTTTTGTTTTCTTTTAAGTTGATTTTAGTTTAATCTAGTGTTTTTCTTGTGTTTATGCATGTTTTGATTTTTATTTTTTCCCTTGAGTTCATTCTAATGTGGTTTGAATTGGTTTTTGTGTTAACATGTAGGTAGGAAAGCTTGAAGAATGAAAAACAAGGGAAAACAGGGGAGAAAAGCCAAGACACAGCAAAATTCGCACCACCCTTTCCCCTTGTGCGAAATTTTCACACAACACATCCCCATGTGCGAATTCTCTTTTGTGACAAATTTTCAAAAGCATGCTCTCGGTCCCTACCCAAAATCTCAATGCGAAAATCACAGGAATGCGAACCTTGTGCGAATTCGCTTTTGTGACCAATTTTCAAAACCATGCTCTCTGTCATGGAGAACCATAGGAATGCGAAAATTTCACACTTCACTATTCCTTGTGCGAAATTCGTATTTCTCTTTAAAAGCCATTTTCTCCTCTTCAATTCTAAGCTTCTTCTTCTTCAATTCTCTCAATACCTCTCTTTCGATCACCCCTTTCCATCCTTAAGCTCCTCTCCTTCATCATCCCTCATCATGAACCCCACCATGGCAGCCAATCTCCATAGCTTCACTCCATAACCGCGGCCAGCACTATTCACAACAGTCCGCACCTTCCATCTTCAGCTCATTCTCCTCCTTCTACCATAAAAAACCCTTCATTTCTTCACTCAACACTCCAAATTCATCCCTAAACCGAACCCAACCTTCATTTTTCAAAATCACAACCTCAAGCATAGCCATCAAAGCCACAGTTTCTTCATAAGAAACCCATTGCCCCTGGCTATGAGAGCTTCAAAATCTCTCATTCTCTTCTTGTAAAGCTCCCAATTCCAAGCTTAGCCGCCATGAAAAACTCATTTCCTACCTTAGCCAGCATTTCCCATCCTCAAAAACCAAGAATTTTTCCCATTTGAAAGCACCACAAATTTGCATTTGGGTGGGTGAATAGTGCCTTGTGCGAAATTTTCGCACAACACATTGCCTTGTGCGAAATTCGCACAACACATCCCCTTGTGCGAAATTTTCGCACAACACCCTCCCTTGTGCGAATTTTTGTGCTTCTCCATCCCTATCCTCCCCAATCCCAAGCCTTTGAGCCTCATTTCGTTGCTTCCTCATGCCTAAGACCCGAGGAGGCTATGCCTCAGCTCCCCAGAGCAGTCAGAGAGCTGCCCCTATGTGGGCCCCACTAGATGCACCCCCACATGTACTTGATTATGCCCCTTAGCGTACATACCATACGAGGAGAGCATCTGCCACGCCTGTGGCCCCTACTCAGATTCCACCTAGGAGTCCTCCTACAAAGAAGGCCAAGACTTCAAAGCTAGGAGAGTCCTCCAAAGCACCTCAGGATTCACAGTCTCCGCCTCCTCCCACCAGGCGCCCTATAGCCAGCTCGCCCATTGAGGGCAACTCCGATTGCCGATCGAGAACATTTCATGTCGAGGCATATTTTGATCACTCTATTTTGCGACAACAGGCTGAGTTGCGAAATTCATACCGCCTACTTGAGAGGTACCATCTTGTACCCTCTATGACTCTGCCCTAGTTCTTTTATCCTCGAGTAGCTTTAAACTTTTACCAGTCTATGACTACTCGTGGCGTCCCGGTACCAACCTCGATCCTTTTTACCATTGATGGACGCCAGGGTATTTTGGGGGCTAGACAGATTGTCGAGGCTTTCCATATCCCTTATGTACCAGCATCCCGCTGCATTTAGACGCTAGGCCCCACTTTCTGAATGAGACATGGTTCGTATCCTATCTCAAGGGACATCTTCATAGAGGATCATTATGAGGAAGGAACTTCCCTCTAGGGTGCTCCTAGTTGATGTGGTGCTTCGCACCAATCTTTTTCCTCTTTAGCATAGAGTGCAGAGGCGAGGGGCCATTCTAGAGGCATTATTCCGTATCTCTCAGGGCTACTACTTTGGCCCCCATCATTTGATTATGGCCGCCCTCCTCCATTTTGAGGAGAAGGTGCATACGCGGCGTCTTACGAGGGTAGACACCATTCTTTTACTTTTCCCTAGGCTACTATGCCATGTTCTGGCGCATATGGGTTTTCCTACGGACCCTCATTCTGAGCCCCGCCACCATTGTCGAGAGAGCTTCTCTTGACCAATGGAATCAGGTATGGTTCCATTAGCATTCCCCAGAACTTCCCGAGCCAAGGGAAGTCCCTCCACCGCCTTTACCATCTATATCTGCTCCGTCCACTTCAGCTCCCTCGGAGCCCGTACCAGAGGCAGCATCGTCTGATGCTCCACCTGCTGTTCCTCCTACCTCAGAGCCGCCCATTACTATCCCTGGTGCAGAGTATCGTGACTTGCTCACTTCTTTCCAAACTCTGACCACTACTCAGACGGCTATTATGGAGCGGATGAACCACTTCCAACTTCGGCAGGACCAACAGACTCTCATTCTCCGTGAGATTCAGTAGCACCTCGGTCTTTTGCCACCAGCTCCACCTGTAGCGGTACTGATTACTACCAAAAAGTGCTATTTTGTAGACCTAATTATAATGGTTTTAAGCACCTTTGAGTAGTAATCATGTTCATTTAACCCAATTAATTCATTAAGGTCCTTAGTAATTGGTTTTAACCATTTTGTGGCAAGTTTACATGTTTTTATCAGCTTATGAATCAATTCAAGCATGCCAAATGATGGAGGAGCTACTTGGACAAGTTAAAGCAAGGATTTTGGAAGTTTATAGGCTTGAATTTCAAGTGGAAACACGAGCACAAACAAAGGGATAGCCATTTCGCAAGGCAAGGCAAAGTACCTTGCCAAAATGCAATTTTCGCAAGGTGAATTACTCATGATGCGAAGTGCCATATTTTCGCATCATGAGTAAATTCACCTTGCCAAATTTGGCAAGGTGCATTTTCACCTTGCAAAAATTGCATTTTGGCAAGGTACTTTGCCTTGCCTTGCGAAATGGCTATCCCTTTGTTTGTGCTCGTGTTTCCACTTGAAATTCAAGCCTGTAAACTTCCAAAATCCTTGCTTTAACTTGTCCAAGTAGCTCCTCCATCATTTGGCATGCTTGAATTGATTCATAAGCTGATAAAAACATGTAAACTTGCCACAAAATGGTTAAAACCAATTACTAAGGACCTTAATGAATTAATTGGGTTAAATGAATATGATTACTACTCAAAGGTGCTTAAAACCATTATAATTAGGTCTACAAAAATAGCACTTTTTGGTAGTAATCACACTCCCCAACTGACTCATTGCTAGTCCCTTATCAATGGAGGAGATAAAAAACTAAGTAAACTATAATAATATACATAAAAGGGATCATGCAAATCACTCCAAAAAATGATATGAGTGGCATGATGGACATCCATGGATCAATAAAGATGTGAAACTCAACCTATAATAAGAGTTGTCAAAGCATTCACTTGATCATAGAGTACAAAGAATGGATATTATGCAAGTTTAAGTATCAAAAGAATTTCCACTCTCAAAAGATCCAAATCAAATTCTTCCATTAAAAGCTAAGTGTTAATGTGATTAGCTTCCGAGTATAGTATGGATAACTATCATCTCCCCCCAACCTAAGTCTTTCTTTAAGCTTAGCAAAATTAACCATCTCTTGATAGGCTAGGAACGCACCTCTTATTCACAATTCTTTTCACTTACTAAACTTAACCAATTCACCCATGTAACAAGCAGAGGATCGGTGACTCCCAACCAATAAAGGCTTAGGGCATCAGGCTTTAAAGGCTTTCGCCACCCCTTCGGACCATGCTCAGGTTTCAAGGCAAGCAAAGAAGTTTATTCTATTTTTTTTTCTTTTTCTTTTTTTTTCTATTTTTTTTTCAAAGACTCATTAGTCTTTATGAGGTGTCCCAACACTATTAAAGAGAGGTTAAAGGTGTCAAATTATGATTTCTCAAGCTTAGAGGGTGAGATAGTTTCACATCTTATAACCAGAATCTAATGTATGTGTGTGCGAATAGCTTAAGGTGGAAGAGATAAGTTTGCATGCAATGGGAGTTTCAACAATTCATCAACTTTTAGAAAAGCATAATACAAACTCTAAGACTCATGTAATCAAGTTGAAACTCGACTTCTCTCATTTAATTTTGAGAGTTAATCCTTAGTATCCATGAAGTTTAAAGCAAAAATTTTAAAATTTAAACAAAAAGTAGCTAATTTAACTAAGTATGATAAAAATTTAAACTAATACTTACTTCCTCATCTCTCCCCCCAACCGAGATGAACATTGTCCTCAATGTTTGAATCGAAAATAAGGAGGAAGGAAGTGGTACCTCATGTGATGTGGACTTGGAGTTGAGAAGGTTGAACCACCTGTTTCAAAATTCAAAAATTGAATGAGGAATTTATACTAAATATTTACAAAAATGATGAGTGGGCCCCACTTTGAGTAGCTGAGGACAAGGCTCAAAGGGTCCATGCCATGATGGTATACTCATATAAGTTGCAATGACATTTGAATGTAGCTTGCAGGGGTGTTAAAATTGGAGATTTTTGGCTAAAACAGGGGAAAACAAAGGAGGAGTGAACAGTGAGTGCCAAAATTGGCACAGTCACTGTTCACCTCCTTTGAAGCCCGACTGTGCGTTTTCCAAGTTTTGGGAAAAAATTCAAAAATGGATTTTTTAAAAGGTATGGTTAGGCTCTAAACAAGATTCCTAAGATGTTTGGGTAGTTTTTTAATGATGAAAAACAAAATTAAATGATGGAAAATGAAAATCAAAGTGGACGGCCATGCATGGAATGGTTTTGAAATTCGATTTTTAAAAAGTTTTGGATGGATGGGATTTCTAAAATTGGGTTCCTAAGGCTTAGAATGGATGAAGGGAAGGTTTCTAATGGGAGAAAACTAGAAAATTGGTGAAGGGTGGAGAATTAAGAATGGTGGTGTGCGGCTATGGAGGCTGTGGAAGAAGGTGAATAGTATTTTTGGCTTAGAATGGTGTTTGTTTTTGGAAGAAATTGGGTTTGGATTTGAAAACAAAAGGTTTGGAAATGCATTCATGAATTTTTAAACTTGGAAAAACATGGAATTCAAGAAAAAGGCCTTCCCGAGAGCTTTGTTTTTAGAAATTAGCTTGAAAATCATTTCGCACCAAGATAAACAAAGTGCGAAAGTTTTCGCACTGGTAATTGAGGTGTGAAGATAGCATCTCGGGAGGCTTGGCTTTCCAAAATGTATAGAAATTCCTTTTCGCACCATGCACTGTCACTGTGCGAAAAATTCGCACTGAGTGTGTTCATGGTGCGAAATTCCACTAAGAGCTTTTCTTATGCATTTTGGCTCCCCTGTTTCCTCTGTTTCACCTCCATTTCGATTTTTGCAAGCATCGTACCTACATGAACACTTCAAAACTCATCTTAAAAACATATTAAAACTAAATTAAAGCTAAGAATTCAAACTAAAACATACATAAATTTAAAGAAAGCATAGAATTTAAATGAAGCTGATAGCATGTACCCCAAAAAGAAGATGAACTATTTAACTCATCCTCACTCACACACCACTTCATGCTGAATTCCCCTGGATCCCAAACAAAATTGGCATCCTTCCCATTTGGTCCAAGGGAATTCGTTTCTCTTCTCTTCCCTGGAGAAGTGGATGCTTTAAAGGGTTCAGGTAACCCTTTATCATCTTGAACCTTATGATTTTCAATGGAAGGTTAGTCCATAGAGTTGTCATAGCAATCCCCCACCAAAGTGTCGATCTTCAACACTTTCCTTGATCTTTTTGCATTGGTTCCTTGAAGGTTATGGTGGGGTTGAGGAGGAAGCTTCCTTTTCCCCCTTGCTATGTCGAGATTGGTGAGCTTCTTAATGGAGTCTTGAACTTTTTCTATCCTTAGTGATAGATCATTATAAACCCCCTCCATTCTTACATTTATTGAACTCTCCAAATTATCAATCTTTTCATTAAGATGAGAGTTGATCTTTTGTTGCTCACCTTCAAAGTCCTCCATGACTTTGCTTATCTTCAAAATGGCTTGCTCTAATGAAGATGTACTCATTGATGGTTGAGGTTGAGGTTGGGTTGTAAGGTTGGGATGGTTATTCCAACTTGAGGTGTAGGAGCTTTGGTAAGCGTACATGTCTCTCACAGTTGGAATGGTAGGGCACTCCCCTACCGTATGCTCATATGAATCATCTCCATTCAAAGCATACTTACTACCCCATTGGCTTTGTTGAACTTGCCTTTTCCCTAATTCAATCCGATCCCTCATGGATAAGTATGCAAGTTTGTCCTTCTCATGATCATAATGAGAGCTTTGATCTTCATGTGGAATTTCCATTTCTAAAAAAATGATATTCAACTAAGGCTCTTTTCTTCAACTTGTACCAGGGTTCCCTCTTGGTCTCGAATCCAACAAGGAATGCACGAATTGAAATTAAAAAAAATAATAATAAATAAAGGAAAAGAGAATAAAAAAAAATTTCACTAAATAAAAACTAAACTAAAAAAAAATTATACGAAAACTCACCAAACTTGTGATGAAGATCACAAGTTACCCTTAATGGTTGCTTCACTGTGCTTGTGGCACCTTCCTCGGCAGCGACGCCATTTGATGCGACTCATGGTAGCTTAACTTTAAAGGCGTATCAACAAAATTTATACCTTAAATACTATTATTAAAGTAGCCAAGCTACTATAGCATAGTGGTTCTAGGATCGTTCACTATGAAGGGTTTTCGCAAACACTAGTGATATTCAAATTAGAAAAATAGGTGATTTTCTTATGGATGTTAGCTTTAAAAGAAGATGTAAATGTTTTAGAAAGATTTAAACTAATCTAAGCTAACATTAAAGACTAAAATGAAAGGGTGTAAAAACAAGTTTCTCAAAGATAGGATAGTTATGCTCTGGCTCTTATGCAAATTGGAAATCTCAGGATAGGCTCCTCGCGTTGGGGTTGCAACTATGGTGATGCTTGCTTCCCGAACCGGTATGGATTTAGCAAATCAAGTTTTAATCCTTTAAAATGGCAAAACAGATGGTAGTGAATTTCATCAATGGTTATTCACCTTAGACTTCCTTTGAATGGCTCGTAAGAGATAACTAATGGTCTAAAGCCAAAAGCTTACCAAATATTGGCAACCCAAAGTCATTCCAGGTGATAAACTCACCTTTCAATGGCCATTGAAATTGGTTTTAACGGATTAATGCAAAACTTGGAATTGAAAACCTCACCTTCCAATAGCTCGTAGGAGATAACTAATGGATAGAAATCCAAAAGCTTATCAAGTATTGGCCGTTGGAAGTTGTCCAAAGGAAATAAAAACCAAACTTTGCATTAATGAACCATTAATGAAAAACGACTACCTTACCTTCCAGGTGCAAGAAATTTCCATGGGATTGCATCCAAGCCATCACATAACATCCATACTTTGAGAAACTAAAAGTTTTAGCCAATCATCCTCTGAGGAAAAGCCCTCAGAGGCTGTTTGGCTACTAAGAAAATAGAAATGGGGAAGAACAGGAGAAGAGAGAAAAACAAAGCTTTATATATTTCTAAGTTAATGTACAGAGGATCAATCCCCCCAATATCTTTTGGAGGTGTTGTGCACCTCTATATATAGCAAAATTACAAGATAAAGCCTTATGTCGGCTGAATACAAGGTTACAAAAGGAATTTACACGAGAAAATATCAAGCTAAAAATATCTGGGAAGTCGGTGGTGCGTGCGTGGAGAAATAGAGGAAATTTAGCAAGGTAAAAGGCACCTTGCGAAATTTTCGCAAGGTGAATTACTCATGATGCGAAGTGCCATATTTTCGCATCATGAGTAAATTCACCTTGCCAAATTTGGCAAGGTGCATTTTCACCTTGCAAAAATTGCATTTTGGCAAGGTACTTTGCTTTGCCTTGCGAAATGGCTATCCCTTTGTTTGTGCTCGTGTTTCCACTTGAAATTCAAGCCTGTAAACTTCCAAAATCCTTGCTTTAACTTGTCCAAGTAGCTCCTCCATCATTTGGCATGCTTGAATTGATTCATAAGCTGATAAAAACATGTAAACTTACCACAAATTGGTTAAAACCAATTACTAAGGACCTTAATGAATTAATTGGGACCTTCCACAGTTCCAGCGGAGGACCCCTCCTATCCACCAGAGGAGCCTACTACTTGATCATACGATCACTCCTCTCCCTTTTTGATTTGTATCTATACTCTATGTTTTTTGATGTGTTATATATTTTGGACTACTTTTATACTGGGATTGGATGTATTCCATGTTTCTATTGTATATTGTACTCTCTCAGTTTATATAGACATCTTCCTTTTTGTGTATTTTAGCTATTCCTTTTTATTTCCTCTAATCATCACTCTTATGATTTTTCTTTTCTTATGCAACATGTGGCTTCTCCTGTTCATTCAGAGTCCCTTACTATCAGGAGGTATCACTTCCTCCCTTTTATTTTCACTTGCTTTTGGAACATTGGGGACAATGTTCATCCTAGTTGGGGGGAGAGTTGAGGAAGTAATTTGTTGAATTTTTTTGTTAGGTTATTTTGCTAACAAATTTTTTGCAAACTCTCTTTGTTTTCTCAAAGATAAATTCTCAAAAGTAAATGGGAGAAATTAAATTCTTATCTTATTGCCATAGTCTCAGAGTTTGCATTATGCTTATTAAAGTTGATAAATTGTTGAAGCTCCTTTTGATTTCAATCTTAAGTCTTCCACTCTAATCTTTTCACACACTGAACACATTAGATTCCAGTTATAAGATGGAAAACTTTCTCACCCCCTAAACTTAGGAAATTTTCGACTTGGTGCCATTGACCTCATTCTATTAGTGTTGGGACACCTTATTAAAGGCCAATGTGTCTTATGAAAAAATTTTGCTTCACTTATTTTGAAACCCGAGCAAGGTCCAAGGGGTATATGGTGAAAATCTTTAAAACCTGGTGCCCTAAGCCTTTATTGGTTGGGAGTCACCGACCTCACTGCTCGTTACATGGGTGAATGGGTGGAGTATATATATATATATAAAAGAGAGAAGAAGAAAAAGAGGTGTGTTCTTAGCCTTTTATATATGAGTTAGTGTTGCTAAAGTTAGAGAAAAACCTTAGTTAGGGGGAAAATATAGTTTGACATACTATAACTGGAAACTAAGCACCTTAACACTTAGATTTTTGTGGAAGATTAAGAAATGGTCCTTTGGGAGTGGAAATTATTTTGATACTCAAATTTTCATAATGCCCACTCTTTGTATGTTGTGATAGGTAAGTTATTTGATGACTCTTGTTGATGATTGAGTTTTATATCCTTGACTTGCCATGTGAGAGTTTGATCCAATCATGCCACTTGATTATTTTTTGGAGTGATCAGCATGATTTTATAAAATATTATATTATCTATTTTTCTTTATTTTTCTCTCCTTCATTGCTCAGGGACTAGCAATGTGTCAGTTGGGGGGAGTGATTACTACCCAAAAAGTGCTATTTTGCACCTTTAATTCATTATGTTTTAAGTACTTTTGTGTAGTAGTTCTCCATCTTTATTCCAATTGGCATGTTAAGGACCTAGAAATGACTTCTAATCATATTGTGGCTAGTTTTAGTGTTTTGACAGCTTTTTGGATCATTAAGACAAGCCAAGTAAAGGAAAGAAGCAAAGAGGAAAAACAAACAAAGTGAAGAAAACAGAGGACAGCAGCTGCAGTCTTCCTTCACACTTTTAGAGCACTTCCCGAAGTCCATTTTCTACATGCTATATACCATTTCAAAGCTCAGGAAGTCAAGAATCCAACGTTTCAAACTGTGTACTATTTGAAACTAAAATGAGGAAGATATGGCCTTCGGAAGACAACTGCTCCAAGCTTGTGCGAAATTCGCACAACACCTTCTCCTTGTGCGAAATTCGCACCAGCACATGCGTTGTGCGAAATTCGCACCAGCACATGCGTGGTGCGAAATCTCCTCTGTTTTGCCGACTCCACTTTAGATCTTTTCTTTTGTATTTTTTGATGTAAATTCCTTTCTTATCCCTGTAATTAGCCAATCACAGGCTTTGCTTTTGTAAAGACTATATAAGGAGTGGAAATCACTTCTCGAAAGGGACGAACATATTGTATATTTTTCACTTAGTAAAATACAAGGCTCTCTTTGCTTTCCTTTTCTCTCTACTATTTTCTTTTTCTTGGAAGCCAAACAACCTCTGAGGATGTTTTCCCAGAGGATGAGAGGCTAAACTTTTGGTTTCTTGGAGTGAAGGAAGCTAGGTGAAAAGTCCAGATGCTAAAGTGGAAAACTCTCGTGCATTAAATACAGGTAGTTGGAGTTCATAAATGGCTTTTAAATCTAAAGTTTTACTTTAAATCCCTTAGAATCACTTTGAATGGCCAATACATGGTAAGCTTCAGGCCTCTATGGATACTTATTGCTAGATCCATATCAGACCATTAGTTATCATGTATGAGCCATTGGAAAGTGGCTCAAGGTGGAGACCCATAGTGTCTAAAGCCATTAATGGAACCTGACTATCATTTCTATTGACTTTTTATGGATTAAATCTTCATTGTTAAACCTATACCGGTTCAGAAAACAATCATCCTTTATGTTGTTGTCTCCAATGCGAGGAGAAAAATCCGGAATTTCCCACTTTGCATTCTGAACTTGATCCTAGCAACCTCTAGCTCCGGGAAACTTTCTTTCTTTCATTTTTATCTATTTCTATATTAGTTTAGTTTCAAACACCACTTTAAAAAAAAAATTTATTTTCTTTTAAACTTTAAGTTTTTGACAAAGGAACTCATTAGACTCAATTTCTAATCTTGAGTATATCACTGGTAGAATGAAAACCCATCCCAGAGTTCGACCCTAGAGCCACTATGCTATAGTAGCTTTGCTACGCTAGTATGAGGTCATAGGTTTTATAAATGTTTTTTATTAAAAGACCCGACTGGATTTTCACGGAATCAATAGCTAAGACCAACCATCCCTCCAATTAGGAGGTGATGTGCTACAACCTCTAATGGGTTGCCTAGACCCATGAACTGGTTGTGGATAAGTCATCTATTTGCAAGGAACCCATGACTTAGAGATCTTCTATGCAACTCTTAATAAACCTAAGTCATGTATAATGCAAAAGATGTAGGCAAGAATGCTCATAAAGTAGAATACATAGAATAAGGATAGATAAAAGTGTAATTGGAACATCCTTAAATAAATAACGAATTCTAAATTTATTACATCATGTTATGTTTTAGCCCTCAAAGCATCATGCCTATAAAGCATGCCAAATACTCATTTAAAACCTATGCTACCCCTATCACCACCACACTCTCCTTGTCAGTGTCTTGGTCATAGGATCCACCAGGTTCTTCATAGATATTGTCTTGTCAACCATCATGACATCCTCTAAACTATCTCAACAATTTGGAACAAAAGCACATAATCCCTTATTCTCAAAAGATACTTGAGTATATGCTTAACATAGCAAAATGTTCCTATTCTTGTTATCCCTAAGGACTTTAAACCTAAGAATATATTGTGCCATTTCTAGATTTCCATATAGAACCAAGTAGACAACCAGAACTTGATTGATGACAATATCCCTACATCATTGTCAATGAGTAAATTGTCATCTACCTACAAGATCCTAGAACACCACCATGCTTCCCTATAGTTTCTTGTACACACAAGGCCCTTTTCTATGGAAATATCTAGTTACATCATATAGATGCTAATATCAAGATAATCATTTAAGAACACTATCTTGACATCCTATTACAATATCTCATAAATGAAATACTCCACAATGGATAGGAGTACTCTAATGGATTTTGAGTATAGCCATTGGTGAAAAGGTTTCCTATAGTTAAAATAATGTTTCAAACTATAACCTTTAACTACAACCTAGCCACATAAATCTCAACTTTGCCATCTACTCCTTTGTTCCTCTTATAGAGTAACTTACACCCATGGATTTTATCCTTTTAGGTGCTTCTATAGGAACCCAAACAACATTAGAATCATAAGAATTCTAACTCTACCTCCATAGCCTTTTTCCAAAGATATGCATCCACATCGCTCACGACTTCATTGTAATCTATGGGATTGATCTCATGTTCCTCTAGAATGGCCTCAAAAGACTTTCTTAAATACATGAATTGGTCTATTTATTTAACAATACTCCCATAATGATGAGGCATTAGTGTACTAGAAATGGGAGTGGTTGGTATTGGGTTCATAGTATCTTGTGCATAGTGGGACTATCTTCTAGTATTCTCCAATCTATCATATTGTTTGTCTTACTACATATCATATGGTCTTCATCAGAAATCTGGTACTTTTAGCAACAAACACCTTTTGATAATCTTGACTATAAAGTAATAATCTTGAAATCCTTTTAGATATTTTATAAACTGATACACCTCTTTAGAAACAGAGGTATTACATAGTCTCAAAGATATATCCTAAAAGAATATGGGAAGTAATGAGAAACCAATCATCAATCTTACTAAGTCTATTAAAGTTCAATATCTTATTTCTATTACTCCATTTTACAATGGAGTCTTTGGTGTACACAATTAGGATATCATCTCGTGCTCCCTATGGAAAGGATGGAACATACTAGACACATCACTTCAATCTAATCAATTGCCTTGATATGTTTACCCAATAGGTTATCAATTATGCCTTAAATTCAATGAATTTGTCCAAGGCATCAAATTTCCTATCTACACATCCAAACCTAGATTATTTATCAGTAAAATGATTAAATACCCATACTTTCCATGCATAAACATAAAAAGGTTCACACACGCCAATATGTACTAACTCTAAACATTCCTTAATTCCATATCCTTTTAAAAATAAAGGAGCCTTCTAGTCATCTTATTATCTATATAAGATCTCTAAACTAAAAGATCCTCTGGAATAAAAGTGTTCAGACTTGATCAATATTTGGATTTTGTTTAGATTAATATGACCTAAGCATTAGAAGCCAAATGTTTGATTAGTGCTAGGTTCTTTCTTTTAGTGAGATCTGATTACTCTTATTACTTGGCAAAGTGATGATGAAGTCTCACATAAAAGAGGTAATACCTCCCACTAACTTACACAACTAACCTTGCAACTAAAACTAAGGTAAGTACAATCCCATTATGTGACCTTCTCACTTGTTGATAATGGGCTTGGAATCTATTCACCAAAATTGGTGAAATCCACCACTATGATTCAACAATGAGAACATGTTGTGCACTTGACTATCCTTAGGCACTCCAAGAATTACTTTTCTAGTGTCCTAAATGGTCATAATGGAATCACTGCCCATGAGTTTGTTCTCTCATTCTTTTTCTTCAATTTTCCTTATTTGTTGTTGTTGTTGTTGTTATTCTTAGTAGAAGAGGCTAAAGAACCTTGACTTCTATATGAACACCTTTCCACTCTTTGAGAATCTTCTTACCCATCCTAAAGGAATCTGGTAAGATCTTTAAGATAACATGAATACCAATGTTCATAATAGTCTTAAGGGCAACTTGTCTAGTTGACTTACCCTTATACCAAATAACCATTGCAACTTTAAAGAGAGTATCATAGACCATGGTAATAGATATGTATTGATTTTGCAACACATTATCTAAAATACCCAAATATGAGACACTTAGTGTTCTGATCTGTCTTATGCTACCTTTGATATGATTCCCTTACTTTATGATAGGTTTGTTCAAAGGAAATGACAAGCTCTACCTAAGTCAGCTTCTATGCAATTAATACTATATCCAGATTATTTTCAGTTTATAACTAGGTCAAATTTAAACATGAGATAAGATGTGACAGGTTAAAGAAATGATATATGTAATAAATATAATAATTTAATGCATTAATAAAAGGAATTGAGCATTCAAGGCAAGTTGGTAATTAATTTAGCAAAAATATAGTGCTTTGAAACTACATGTCTTTTTGCAAGGTATTATAGTATTATAAGAATCAAGCCTACTTTAGGCAGGTCATGACTCTTATTACTAGGGTAGGGACCTTCTCTAATTGATCAACTTGCCTTAAACTTTAAAAGTTATCCTAAGGCATTGACCAATATACCCTTCTTGTTTACCCCTTAACCCATGCAAGTGGGAACACTTTAGGTGATTCTACCATTTAATGTCTAAGTTAAGTGTGTAACCAAGATCCTTGACATCAATGTTACTAAGTGAAGGGTTCCATATTTAGGATTGGCTATTCCCACTACAAACATATATAGGGTTGTCCATAAAGGATAGTCCATATCCTTTGATTCCTTGGGCCACCCTATCTTTAGGATGGTGATGCACCCAAAATCAAGATGGGCTCGATCTTGGAGGCTAGGGGCTTGCCTATGGCCCTCTCCCACTTGATCTTTTGAAATTAAAACTTTTAAAACATTAGTAATTACCTTGATGAATAAATTATCCTCTTTGAGAATTTTCAAAAATATTTATTTCTTAATTGGAAACCCAGTGTTACAAGAGAATGTCCATATGCAAAATTTAAAATTTTTATGAGAGTATTTTATCCAAAAATGAATTTTGATAAAATGTCTACTCTCAAATTTTAAAATCTATTTTCATAAAAAATTCTCTTTCTTCACATAATTTCAATTAATAAATATTTTGTCTAGGAAATATTTTCAAAGAGATTTATTTCCATCAAATTAGTAAATATCCTTTTGGTAATAACCTTTAATGATAAATTATTTCTAACAAAAATTTCCACAAGATATTTATTATCCACATTGGAAACTTAGCGTAATAATGAAACTTCCAATTTATAAAATTTTGAAAACTTGAGAGCATCTTATTCAATTAGGAAACATTTAATTCTTCAAGGATTCTCAAAAATAAATTTAAGAAAACTATTTTAAATCCTTAAGAATAAATGTAGAAATGCTGCACCTTTCCTCATAAAATTCCTCGTTATCATATTGAACTCATGATGTTTGATATGAGGGTTCAGCTACAATTCTAGGTGCAGCAAAAAAAAAAAAACCATTGTTCAAATTAAACCTTTTGGAGTGGAAGTTCATTGCACTGTCATAGCTTTAAATGGAAAGACAATTGAGGCCAATAATTTTTTCAGAGGGCAAAGGTTCATAAATCCATTACGAAAACAGACAGCTTGGAAAGAGTAGGTTGTATTTGATATCAAACAGGTTGGTAAATCCGATAGAGGGAACGATGAAGCTGCTGATACTATTGCCTCAAAATAAGAACAAACTTTGTTGGAGGTGATCTTCAAAATGAGATCCAAATAGAAGAACAAGGACTGTCATACCTAGAAAATCCTGATATTCACTTTGAGTAGGTTGTCGATGTCCAGCTTGAATCACAGGAAACTAATAAAATGCGAGAAGAGAATTTTTGTGAAATATTGAAAAACCTCTCAACGCTTATTCATATGCTGCTAAGTGCTGACTATCATTTCAAAGTGGGGACTTGATTGTTCTCAATGGATTTGGTTACTCCAAAATAATGAAAGGAACTAGTTCAGTCTAGTCATGGGATAGTGCTTACTGTGTTCTGGGAAAAGATCAGTCGCCTATGGGCTTTGCTTTAGAAAATGTTGGTGCAATTGCAAACGACAAGGTCTTCATGATGGATTTTCTCTTCATATTTTTTTATTTTTTTTCTGCTCCTTCAATCTATGAATTCTCCAAGGATCCCTGGTTAGATCAGTCCAAGAATCAGTACTAATCAAGGAAACGATCAAGAAATTGCACTCAGGGAGGAATATTGAAGTATTTGGGGATTCAAGGAAACTCAACCAACTGGCAAACCAAGGGGCTTAGGATATATGACGAAGATCGTGGTTATCCAATCTGAAGATGACTCGGACTCATCAAATGGAAGAGCCCAGGGTATGGAGGGGGCCCTAGAATATCAAGCACAGATCATAGACCAATATGGGACAAAGAAAGAAAACACAAGAAGGAAGAAGGAGAAAATCCAGAGAGAATAACACCAGTGGTTTGCAGAGGTCTTCTCACGAATCTGTTTCAGCAATGCGGTCTCAAGTGCACCTCCAAACCTCACTCACATAGTGGCCACCTTGCCACGCACCATACTCCTCCTAATGCTTCTTCTTTTTCTTTTCTTTTTTGTGATCTTACACATCTTAAATATGAATTTCAAAACCGTTTTCCTTAAAAAAAAATAACTCTAGTTTTCTTTAAAAATCCTTAAGGATTTCTAGGCATAAAATTTAGATTTCAATAATCTTTTGCCGCCACTTTCCTTCAGGCAAGCATTTTCACTATTTTCTTTTATTTTCAAATATTTTCATGGTTTTCTCGATTTTCAACAAGCATGAACAAACTTCATGATTCCAAATAATGGAATTCTTAGAATAAATTCATGCAAAATTAATTAGGGCATTGGAGGGGGGCCCGACATTCATGATATTCTCTTCGATAGTGTCTGTTTGATAATTGATTGATTGTGCTTCCTCTTTGTGTTATATATGAGATTATTTTGAATTAGTTATTGAGCTAACTTTGTTTCCCATAGAGGAGTATTAGCTTGCTATCCAGGTACGCTCTCCATCTCTCCACTTTTGAAATTCCATGAATATCCATATCTTTGTGTACCATGCCCTTGCTTGATGACATGCTTGATTGCCTTGATGTATATTTGATGCTTGTTTTATTATCTTGGATAAAACACATGTTGTGTGATATATTTCTACACTAACTTTTATGTTTTATGATGGCGCTTGAAAAGCCGTTCAGGTACGTACTTCGACTCTATCTTATAATCAGATTTTTCTTGTTAGATATGCCATTTTTTGTAATCACCTTAGTCAACCCAGGTATCCTCAATTAATCAATTAATTGTCACACTTCCCTCAATTTAGTCAGTAGAGACCTCTTTAGGGCTTAGAGGGGTGCTACCTCCTAGGGGTACCTTCCCAATAAGTAACCTGATCCCCGGACTTAGACTCAGGTTTCTCAGAGACATGCTTTTTCCAAAACTATGGAGTCACTTTTTAGGGTTTTTCTTTCTTGTTTTATTTTCCCTTTAAAATAAAAATAAAATAGGTGGCGACTCCAATTTTTTTTTTAAATTAATTTTTCACAATAAAAAGCGAGTCTTGCTGATCGAGTGGGGGCGCACGTGAAAAATGCGGGTCCACAATATGATGTCTCAAAATCGTATTGCATCATCATATCCCCCCAGTTACCAAAACCCACTCACTAGAAGTAAACCAATCAAATGTTATTACACCATCATGATGACCGGATGAAGCATGAGCAAAAGCTCCTGAAGCAATAACACAAAGGCAAACTTGAACATTCCAACAGCGATGAGCATGTGAGTTGTCGCCAGTGAAGACATATTTGGAGCTACTATGATTGTTATGAAGACTTTCCTTGTAACCCAAGAACCCCATCTTACCTGAGTAGTGCCAAATCTAATTTACACAATTAACATCCATTTCTCATCAAAACAGTGGCCTAACTCCTGAGTTCCCAGCTCAACTATCCATAGGTAACTGACAATTCGGCATATTTAGAGCAAATTGAAGAATAGAAGCCCTGTCGATGAATCGGGAAATGGGCTATTAACACCACCGCTGCCACCACTGTCTCCATCACTTGGAGACTATGGTACTTGTAGTTACATCTAGAGCGGCTCCTCCTCATCTAACAACAATCGCTTATAGGTCACATTAGTAAATGATGATGCAATCACGATAACTGGCCCTGCCATAGTCAGGTCACCCACCATGCTACCTTGATGACTTGGCCATGCCCTCTGGCCAAGAAAATGGTTAAACCAGTTGCACCAGGCGACGCAAGTGATGGCAAGAAGGATCCAGATAACGAAAGTATCTCAAACCTTCCATGTCACATAAAAAATGCCCTAACGGGCGCCAACTACTTGATGCTTACATTCGTTTCCATTCCACTCCCACTTAGACACCAATCCTCCGCTGTTGCCGGTAGACATAGGTGGAAACATAGTCGAACACATCACAACCATTACCCACCTTTAGAATCTAAGCTCGAAGCATGTTTTCACCCTCTGGGATTGTACTCTTAAATGGCGATACACAAACCAAAACATTCCACAACTTGATACACAGGAACAGAGGTATATAGAGAAGAAAAATTGCTAAAAAAATAGAGCAAGAGTGGGAGATCCGAAGATTTACTAAGCAAAGCCACATTTCATGAGTTATCAACGGGTTGAGATGTATGTGAATGAAAGCAAATGGATTTCAAATGGAAATCAAAACATGATTGTAAGCATCTCATATGGAATCCCAAAACAGAGCCAAGGAAATAGGTACGAAATCAAACATAAAATACATGCAAACAAACTTGGATTTTATAAGAATATGTAAAAGTGCCCAATGCTCGCATTCAGACATCAAAATGGAATCCCAGTATACACAGAAAACTTGATGGAACTATATGAAAATGAAAGAACCTAGTAGCTTATGGAAATCATACCTATTTTCTTCCCTTCCCGACTCATTTTCTCTGTTTTTCTTCCAAGCTGATTTTTCTACAACTCCTTCCTTCCTAAATGCCTTTTTCTTTTTGGACCCCTCTCTCACACCTTCAATCTGAATACTTCCTTGCTTCTTCATGGCCCCCCCCATGATTTGTTTTTTTTTTTTCCTTAAAAATCCTTTCTTTTTCCCATGCCGAAAAACCTTTGGAAACTTGGCCTCCTCTCCTTTTTTCAAAGCATCCTTTTTTTCCACCCTTAGTTTTTCAAAAATTAGCCTCCTTTCCTATGCTTTCTACCGGTTCCCATGTAGTCCTTCATTTTTCTCCTTCCCAATCTTCTCTCTTTTTCTATGCCTCTCCATAGTTTCCACAACTTCTGATGCAACCCTATTAGGCTGCCATTGGAATTTTCAAGGTTGTGATGAGTCTAGTAATAAAGAATGTGCCCGATACCAATATGTACAAGATGATGCATCAAAAGTGGCATTACTAATTAAACCATGCATGGTAGTCGTGTAGTTTCTAATGGACTTTTCTTTTCTTATAAAGAATAATTCTTTTATTTTTCTTCAAGAAACTTTTTTCTAAGTAAATAAAATAAAATAAATGAATAAAATATAAAAAATATAAAAAAATAAAAATGTAAAAACATAAAGTAAATAAATAATAATAATAATAATAGTAACAATAACAAAGTAACCAAAATAAAATATATTGGTAAGAATAATAATGATAACAATAAAGATAATGATAACAAAAATATACAATGGCCATACATATAAAAAAAATTAAATAAGAAATGAATCAATAAATAAATAAATAAATAAGAAGATAAATAGATATAAGTATGTAACGCATATTCATGTAAGCTACGTGAGCCATGTAAACCATGCAAGCCATTCAAGTGACTTAGGGGTGTCAGAGCAATCCCTAAAAGGACTAGGCGTACTTAAATAGGCCAGGTGTGCCTAATGGGCCTAAATAAGTCCAAACCAATTGTCAGAAATGTGTATCTAGTATCCAGAATGACTCAAAGAGGTAAGATATGTGAGTAACAATAGGCTTCCAAGAACTGCTATAAGGTATTGAAAGACTACTCAATCAAGGTATGTGCCAAGGGGACAAAATGAAGGGTCTACACTAACTCATTACAGAGATTTGTAAGCATATAATCCATCACTCTCCAAAGATACTTGAATACATGCTTGACACCTACCCAAAGCTCTACTAAGGAAATGGACTAATATCCACTCATTATTCCTTCAATAAAGAAAATATTTGGTCTAGCACATAGCATCGAATACTTAAGACTATCCATTGCAGAGGCATAGGATACCGCTTTAATGTAATCTCTCTCCACAGATGTCCAAGGGCATTGATCTTGAGAAAGGCAACCCTAAACCCAAAGGGAAACAAACCCTTCTTGGAGTTTTGCATCATGTACTTAACCAAATGTTCATCAATATAGGTGACACAGTGCAATTTTCCTATTCTTGCAATCCTAAAGACCTTAACCCCAATAATATATTGCATCTTCCCCTAGATTTTCATCTAATAGTGAGTAAACTACCAAATCTTGACCGATGATAATATCCTTACATCATATCCAATGAGTAGATTGTCATCTACCTGCAAGATCTTAGAGCATCACTACGCTTCCTTATGCCTTCTTGTACACATAAAGGTCATTTGCTATGAAAAGGTTTGGTTGTTGTATCTTAAAAATGAGATACACTACAATAGATATGAGTAATATGATGAATTTGACTATGACCACTATTGAAAAGGTTTTCCATGGTTGAAAGAAAGTTTCAAACCATAACTTTTAGTTACAATCTTAGCCACAGAAACTCAAGCTTTCCATCTACTCTTGTGTTCCTCTTGTAAACCAACTTAAGGAACCGAAACTATGTTAAAATACAAAGATTCTAACTACCTCTCTATAGCTCTTTGCCTTAAGTGTGCACAAACACTACTCACTGCTTCATCATAATCTATGTGGTATAAACCTCCCACTATGATGAGGCATTAGTGTACTAGAAATCATAGGAATGGTACGCCTTTAATCCTTTGGATCCATACTATCCTATACAATGTGGGACTACAATCTAATATATCTTCCAATCTATATCGCTTTTTGCCTTATTCCTTATCATATAGTCTTCATAAAAAATTTGACATTTATGTTCACAAATGTCTTCTAATGATCCTGACTATAAAGGTAATAACCCAAAAATTCTCTAATATATCTTATATACTAATATTACTCTTTAAAAAAAGAGGTATTACACAATTTATAAGACATATCCCTAAAAGAATATGGGAAAAATGAGAAACCTATCCACGATTTCACTATGTTCATACGAGTTTGATATCTTCTTTCCACCTCTTTATTTTGCAATAGAGATCAAGTGCACATAACTGAGAAATAATATCATGCTCCAATGAAAAAAAATCAAACTTACTAGACATATCACATTGATCTAATTGAAATGACTAGGTATGTATACCTAACAGGTTATCTAATCCCGTCTTAAATTCAATGAATGTATGAAAGGCATCAAATTTCCTATGTGCATATCCAAACCTAGAATAATCATCACTAAAAGTGATGAAATAACCATACCCTCCCCATGCATGGACATTAAAAGTTCTATGCATGTTAGTATGAACTAACTCCAAACATCCCTTGGTTGTAGTTCTCTTGGTCATTTTACCATCTATATAGGATTTGTAGACTGGAAGATCTTTTGGAATCAAAGAGTCTAGACTTTACCAGTATTTGGATCCTATTTAGATTAATATGACCTAGGTCAAGATACTAGGTTCAGTCCTAAGATTTGACTATTCTCATCACTTGGCAAAGTGATAATGAAATACATATAAAAAAAAAATGATATTACCTCCCACTAACCTGCATAACTAACCTTGCATTTGAAGGTAAGGTAAGTATAATCCTATCATCTAACCTTCTTACTTGTTGAATATCCTATAACGAATTATAGACAGTGGGTTTAGAATTTATCCACTATAAATAGTGAAATCCAACACTAAGTATTCAATAATGAAAAAATAATGTATACTTTCCTTTTTTTCCTTTAGTTAAATTAGACACTCATTTTCTAGTATCCTAAAAGGTCACAAAGGAATCACTTGCCCTTAAGCTTACTCTCTTAGTCCTTCTCTTAAACTTTCCTTATTTGGTGTTGATTACTACCCAAAAAGTGTTATTTTGCGCCTTTAATTCATTATGTTTTAAGCACTTTTGTGTAGTAGTTCTCCATTCTTATTCCAATTGGAATGTTAAGGACCTAGCAATGAATTATAATCATATTTGTGGCTAGTTTGAGTGTTTTGACAGCTTTTTGGATCATTAAGACAAGCCAAGTAAAGGAGAGAAGCAAAGAGGAAAACAGAGTGAAGAGAACAGAGGACAGTAGCTGCAGTCTTCCTTCGCACTTTTGGAGCACTTCTCGAAGTCCATTTTCTACATTCTATATACCATTTCAAAGCTCAGGAAGTCAAGAATCCAACGCTTCAAACCGTGTATGATTTAGAGCTGAAATGAGGAAGATATGACCTTCGGAAGACAACTGCTCCAAGCTTGTGCGAAATTCGCACAACACCTTCTCTTTGTGCGAAATTCGCACCAGCCCATGCGTCTTTGGTGCGAAATCTCCTCTGTTTTGCCGACTCCACATGAGATATTTTCTTTTGTATTTTTTGATGTAAATTCCTTTCTTATCCCTGTAATTAGCCAATCATAGGCTTTGCTTTTGTAAAGACTATATAAGGGGTGGAAATCACCTCTCGAACGACAACTAACATATTGTATATTTTACACTTAGTATAATACAGGTCTCTCATTGCTTTCCTTTTCTCTCTACTATTTTCTTTTTTTTGGAAGCCAAACAACCTCTGAGGATGTTTTCCCAGAGTATGAGAGGCTAAACTTTTGGTTTCTTGGAGTGAAGGAAGCTAGGTGAAAAGTCCATATGCAAAAGTGGAAAACTCTCGTGCATTAAATACAGGTAGTTGGAGTTCATAAATGGCTTTTAAATCTAAAGTTTTGCTTTAAATCCCTTAGAATCACTTTGAATGGCCAATACATGGTAAGCTTCAGGCCTCTGTGGATACTTATTGCTAGATCCATATCAGACCATTAGTTATCATGTACGAGCCATTGGAAAGTGGCTCAAGGTGAAGACCCATAGTGTTTAAAGCCATTAATGGAACCTGACTACCATTTCTATTGACTTTTTATGGATTAAATCTTCATTGTTAAACCTATACCGGTTCGGGAAACAACCATCCTTTATGTTGTTGTCCCCAATGCGAGGAGAAAAATCCGGAATTTCCCACTTTGCATTCTGAACTTGATCCTAGCAACCCTTAGCTCCGGGAGACTTTCTTTCTTCCAGTTTTTACCTAGTTCTATGTTAGTTTAGTTTCAAACACCAATTTCAAAACAAATTTTATTTTCTTTTAAACTCTAAGTTTTTGACAAAGGAAATCATCAGATTCAATTTCTAATCTTGAGTATATCACTAGTAGAATGAAAACCCATCCCAGAGTTCGACCCTAGAGCTGCTATACTATAGTAGCTTTGCTACGCTAGTATGAGGTCATAGGATTTATAAATTTTTTTGATTAAAATACCCGACTGGACCAAACGAATCAGGTGTTCTTCTTCTTCTTAATAGAAGAACCTAAAGAACATTTGACTTCCATATGAATTCCCTATAAATTTTTAGAATCGCTTTTACCATCCTGAAGGAAAATTTCAAGGTCTAAGATCATATGAATACTGGTATTCATACCAGTCCTAAGAGTAGCTTGTCAAAGTTGACCTACCCTTATCACCAAATAACCATTGCAAACTAGAAATTAAATATCAATGTCTCTAGTAATAAACATGTGTTGCTATTGCAATAAATTATCCAAAGATCCAAGTACTAGACACTTAGTCTTTTGATCCATGTAATACCACCTTGATATACCACTTTTTCCTTTTGTGAGGTTAGTTAATAAGGAATAGCTAGTTTTTCCTAAACTAGCTTCTATGCAATTAGTTATTATATCCATAATCAAATTAATCCAATTGATTAGTTAGGCTTGGTCTATTATGAGAAAGAGAGTGAGAAAAAAAACCAACATGATATCTACAACAAAGAATATAACCAAGCATATGACATAATTGAGCATTCAAGGTATTTAGTAATTAATTTAGCAAAAAAGTATCATAAGAATCAATTCTATGATGTGCAGGTCATGACCTTATTAGTAGTTAAAGACCCTCGTAGATTAATTTCCCTATTTTAACCATGAAAGGTATCTAAAGGCAAGATCAACAACCTTTTATTTAGCCCATGGACTATGCAAGTGGGACTGCGGTTGGCAATTTGACCACTTCATATCTAATGATAAGAGTATAACCATTGTCCTTGAACTATCAATGTCACTAAGTAAGGAACCCCTTTGATGGGGTGGTTGCTCTCACTATAGACATGTCTAGTCTCGTCCTAATGAAGAGTCCATATCTCTTGATTTCTAGGGCCTAACCCACTGGTGGGGTGGTGATGAACCCAAATCAAGATGAACTTGACAATGAAGGTCGTGGGCTTGCTTAAAACCCTCTCCCACTTAATCTTTTGAGATAAATAAGAGCATTTTAAAAGTATTAGTAATTTCCCTTGATGAATAAATTATCAACTTTGAGAATTTTCAAAAATGTTTATTTCTCAATTGGATACCTAGTGTAATAGGAGAATATGAACATGAAAATTTTAAAATTTCCATGAGAATAATTTTCAGAAAGAATTTTAATAAAATATCTACTCAAAATTTTAAAATCTACTTTCATAAAATTCTCCTTCTATATACACAATTCCAATTAATAAATATTTTATCTAGGAAATGTTTCAAAGAAATTTATTTCCATCAAATTACTAAGCCTTTTGGTAATAATATTTTAATGATAATTTATTTCCATCAAATTTATTTTCCATGGCCTTTAAGGATCTTATTGCATATTTGGTAATTAAAATTTGGATAAAATCCAAATTACCAAAAATAGTCTTGTAATAAAAAAATAGGGTTATTGAAAATAGAAAACCCAAAAGGACCAATTGCCACCAAAATGAGCCCAAAGGGCAAGGCCCAAAATTCAGCCCAAATAACCAAAAGGGATATGACCCATATGCAATTTTGTAATAGCATACCTTTTGCATAACCATGCTTCAATTGGCTATATCTCCCTTATTTCAACTCTAAATTGCAATATGTTTGAAACATTAGATTTCTGACCTCCTAAGCTTCAAAACCATAAGTGATTTGCCCAAAGAAACTCATTGAAAACAGCCCCAATTTTGACTCAAAATTCCATGCACTTTGCGCAGCCTTGCTTCAATCAACCATATGTCTCTCGTTTCAACTTTGAATTATGATTCATTTAAAGCATTGATTCCTAACTTCCTAAGCTTCACAACCATATGTGGCTTGCCGAAAAAAACTACTAGGAGGTAGTCTCGATTATGGCTCAAAGTTGATGTTATTATGCTATCATGGATCTCAAACCAAAAACTTCCAAGAATGCTCATTTTTTCTTTAACCACCATGGAATCTAAAAAAAAAAACCTTCAAGATTCTTTCTTTTCTCTTGGGTCACCATCGATGGATATAAAAAACTGAAATTTTTTACAATAAGAAATAATTCTTATTCTCCTATAAAGGAGCTTACAACCTATTTATTGAAAAAAAAAAATTACATCCAAATAAAAATCCTATACTCCTTATGAGGTGTACAACCCAATCTAGAGAATAAGAAAAAAAGATATCATATTAAATAAATAAGATTCAATAATAATCAAATCATGCTCATTCATCCCTTGACGTCATGGGATGAATAAAACAACTCTGCAAAACAAAGTTGCCACATCCTATAACAGATTTAACATTCTATAACCCACTCTTGGGCTTTGATACCAATTGTTGGGAACCCTGGATTACTTCGTTCCCATACGCTGGATCTCGTAGGGTGTATGCATCTATCTTTAAGGCTCTCTAAACCTAATGTAGTGGAAAATAATGGCTTCAAAAACAATTATAGAATAAAAATCTAGAGATTTGAAACTCATACTTGTGATGTGGATATTCGCATATCAAAACCCATCCATTGAAGAACATGCTTAGAAAAACTAGAGAGTCTCTCTCCTCATACTTGATTACTACTCAAAAAGTGCTATTTGATAGCTTGTAATTAACTCTTTTAAATACTTTTGAGTAGTAGTTATCACCTTTTAACCCAATTAACATATTAAGGACCCTTGCAATCAATTCTAATCAAATTGTGTTAAGTTTTGGTGTTTTGATAGCTTTTTTATCACCAAAGCAATCCGAGATTGAGGAGGGTTCTTTAGAATCCATGGCAAAGATGTCTGGACAGGGCGTCCGAACACACCATTGGAGAGCGGCGGAATGTGGACTGTAGTAAGGCTTGCTCATTTTAGTCAATGATCCGGACAACATATCCGGAGCCTGACGCCGGATGGGAGAGGAGGCTTTTCAAATTCCCCGGTCAGACATGTCCGGATCTTCTCCGGATATTTCACATCCGTAGTCTGACGCCGGATGGGAGAGGAGGCGTTTCAAATTCCTTGGTCAGACATATTCGGATCCTCTAATAGCGCTTACCCGGAAAGCATCCGCGGCCGACAATTCAGATTACCCGGATTTTGCAAAGTGCCGCGGTGTTCTCCTGAAACTTCTCGATATTTCCGGCCGACATTTTGAGATATTTTGCTTTAGATATTTGATGTCTAAATCCCCAAAATCTCCTTGTAATCCACCTATCATAGGATTCCTTAGTCTTTAAGTAAGAACAAAGGGGTGAATAACCTCTTATATATAGTTTGTAATTTTCTTTAAGAAAGATATATATGAAATCGACGAAGAGAGCACTTGCTCTATTTTTCATATTTTTGTTTTCTCGTTAGTTTTCTTTCTAACCAATCAAACTCTGAGGATTTTTCCTCAGAGGATGAGAGGCTAGGCTCTTCGTCTCTTGGAGTGAAGAAAGCCGGGTAAGTTTCCACATGCATAAATTGGAAGTTTTGTTGTTTTAGTTTTTAATGAAGAGAAAGTGTGACCTGTTAATGGTTTTTATCTTTTTAGTTAACTTAAAACGCCTTTAAATCACCTGGGCCAACACTTGGTAAGGCAAGTGATCTTCATCCATTGAGATGCACTAGTTTACCTCTTGCAAGCTTTTGGGAAGTGACTTGAAGGTAGGATTTTCTAGAGTAGCCAACACTTGGTAAGCTTTTGGACTCTAAGGAGACATCCATTTGTTATCTCTTGTGAGCTTGTGAAGGGAAATCCAAGGTTAAGGATCACCTTGAATGGCAAGTGCTAGGTGAGAGGCACGAGCCATTGTAAGATGCATCAGTGAGAGGGATTTAGTGTTTGAACCCATTAAGGGGAAGCATCTGTACCACACCGGTTAGAGAATTAACTATATGTTAATTTTCTAATGCGAGGAAAAGAAACAAGTGACCGAAACTCTCCTTTTTGTATGAGGAACCTGAGCCTAGTGATCTAAACTCCAAGAAACACTTTTCTTTGTAGTTAAAATTAGTTACTATTTTTGGTTAGCTTAAAACCAAACCTTTTTCATTCAAACATCTTTATGTTTTCTTTTAAAGCTAACTTTGAAATGAAAATGCACCAATTCATCTTTGAAATAATATCAATTGTGAAGTGAAAACCCATCCTAGTGAACGACCCTAGAGCCACTATGCTATGCTAGCTAAGGCTATCCTAGTACATGGTGTAATAGGTTATAAATTTTGTTGATTACACCCTTCTGAGGACCACAATCAAAGGACACCAGCTGGACACGAATCAAATGGCACCACTATCAGGGACCATTGAGAGAACATGAATCAGCTGAGACACCAATTGGGAACGAATCAATACTATTGCCCACATTCATATACCATGCGATTTCTGTGCACATAGCTTGTGTGTCTCCCGTGCAATTCCCGTGCATATACCCTATGCGCATCCTATGAGTTATAGCCTTGTACCCATGGATGTCTCATATACCTAAGATCTTCAGCCTGATGACTCGAATCACAATCTTGGTGCTCCAAAGTGTGGGCTTTGGAAGGGAGGAGACTATAACTTTCTGGAGGTGGAAGGCAACTCTCACTAAAAGTCATTGGGAAACCCTAATATTTAAAGGAGTATTTATAGGGTTGTCCATTGGGTTTTAGTGACTTAAGCCCATTAAGGCTTGGGTCACTTAATCTAGCCCAAAATAGGTCCTAATTGATTAATTAACCACACAGGGCCATCTAATTAATCAATTAGCCCAAACCAGAGACCTTGCTCATTATCCCCTATGTAATCTTATGAAATCACCAAAACACCCTTATGCACAAGAATGAACCTAGAGCCAATCCAACCGTAAAAAACTATGTCATCATGGTATATGAGCTCAAAGCTGGGACCACTGGGACCCATAGGAGTATTGGTTCCTTTAGAATCCAATTCTTAAATTGATTCAACATTCCAATAAAGAGAATCAACTACACTTTAATACCCTATGTAAATAACAACAAGACACTACAAAAAAATAGGTTTTTAATGACGAATCTTTAGTCACGGTCACAATTTCGTGACCGAAGATGTTATTTTGTCACGGCCAGAGTAAAATTGTGACTATATGTGTTAATCAATTTGATGAGACAAAAAAAACATGTTTAGTCACGGTAATTTTATCAACCGTCACCAAAAGGATTAATGAGAGGGTATTTTAGTGACGGATTTATTTGAAACCGTGACTATTTGTAAATTTAGGGAGGGAAATTTTGGCGCCAATAATTTTAGTCACAGTAATTTTATCATTCGTGACAAAAAGTGTAACAAATGATGTTTTAGTCACGGTTTTTTATGAAACCGTCACTATATATATTTTTGTGACTTTTGGTCACGACATTGATTGACCGTGACTATATAGGAACTTATAGTCACAAATTTCACATTGACCATGACCAAATGCATAGAGGTTTATTTTAAATATTTTGAACCTATGGTCACGAGGTTCACATAATCGTGACCAAAGTCTATTATTTATTTTAAACCATTTTGGGGTTACCTATTATAATTTTTTGGAAATTATTATATATATATATATATAAATTATCATTAATAGTAATAATAATAGTTCTTATTAATTATAAAAAGTTTAAAGTTATATTATTATATTTTTTTAAGTTAAGAAACAAATTAGTGTGTTACCTATTTTTCTTTAGTTAAAATTATTTAATTTCCTTGTTATGATTAATGCTTTAAAAAGAAGTAAAATAAAGTTTAATATATTAGTTTAAAAATATGATGGTTCAATTTGATATTATTTGATAAAAAGTTTAAATGCAAGTGAGTTAGCAAATTAAAAAACAATTTTGATTTTATATATGATAAATAATTCTTATTGTATTTAAAGTAGGGACAGGTGTTTTTTGGACCCAGTTGGACCTAAAAATTTAGATTTGCCCCATAAAAGTTGCATAATTGATGGGGAAAATATAAAATATGAAGAGACTAATATACCCTTCAAAACTATTTTCTACCATAATGTTTGAAAAACTTTTTGATCTTATTTTTTTTTAATTATTATTGTGAAAATTTATTATTTTTAGAAAAATATTTTTTTAAATATATTATAAAAATATATCATTTAAAAAAATAAATTTGACATATTTTTAGTTATTTTTTATATACACAATTTTAAAAATATATATTTTCGAAGATGTTTGATTTTTAAATAATAATATTTTTTTTTTTTGGAAAATAGTGTATTTTTTTCTAAATCACTAAATTATATTAAATTTTATTGAGGTTTGCAAAAGGAATAAAATTTAAATTAATCTTTTTGTAATCTTTAATTTTATGCTTCAACGTTAAGAAAGGTCGGTCTTGGTCTTACCTTTTTGAACGTTGCCAACAACATTTATTTATTAAAATAAAAAATTATAATAATAATAAAAATTATAGTTTGGAATTTTCCTATTGAAATGTGGAACAAATATCTTTCTTTAGATTTTAAATATTTATAAAAACAATTTCTAATTATATACTTTTAAAAATAATTTTTTATTTTAAAAATAAAAAATTGTTTTTAAATCACACTACAAAGTATCATATAAGTTGTAAAAAATTTTATAATTAATAGTCCGGGATATTCCTATTGAAATGGAAAATTGAAATGGTGAAATGATATCATTGATTAAAAAATTAAACAAAAAAGTAAACTAGCAAATATTAAGGTTTATTTATGTGAAATTATAATAGTTAATGTCCATGATATATAGGATTAGTTGTAATTGATAAATTAGGTTTATTTATGGGTAAATTTATTTTTCTTAAATTTAATTTTTATTTTTATTTCAATTTTTTTGGAATTTTTATAGAATATTTTATTAAAATGATAAAATTATAAAATGATAAAATTATATCCCTCGATTCCATTCATTTTTTTTAACCCTAAATATATTTGTTTTGGACAAAAATGCCCTCATGTTAAATAATCAAAATATGGGAGAAAATTTATGGAAAAAATGGCTTACTTTTTAAGTTAAAAATTGGAAGAGAGAATGAGATAGCAGGAGAAAATTATGATTTTTAAATAATAATAATAATTTTTTTTTTGGAAAATAGTGTATTTTTTTCTAAATCACTAAATTATATTAAATTTTATTGAGGTTTGCAAAAGGAATAAAATTTAAATTTATCTTTTTCTAATCTTTAATTTTATGCTTCAACGTTAAGAAAGGTCGGTCTTGGTCTTACTTTTTTTTAACGTTGTCAACAACATTTATTTATTAAAATAAAAAATTACAATAATAAAAAAATTATAATTTATTTTTAAAAATTATTTTTATTTTTTAATTTAAAAATAAGTTTATGAAAATATGTGGAACAAATATCTTTCTTTAGATTTTAAATATTTATAAAAACAATTTCTAATTATATACTTTTAAAAATAATTTTTTTTTTTTTTTAAAAAAAAGTTGTTTTTAAATCACACTACAAAGTATCATATAAGTTGTAAAAAATTTTATAATTAATAGTCCGGGATATTCCTATTGAAATGGAAAGTTGAAAGGAAGAAATGATATCATTGATTAAAAAATTAAACAAAAAAGTAAACTAGCAAATATTAAGGTTTATTTATGTGAAATTATAATAGGTAAGGTCCATGATATATAGAATTAGTTGTAATTGATAAATTAGGTTTATTTATGGGTAAATTTATTTTTCTCAAATTTAATTTTATTTTTATTTCAATTTTTTTTGGAATTTTTATAGAATATTTTATTAAAATGATAAAATTATATCCCTCGATTCCATTCATTTTTTTAACCCTAAATATATTTGTTTTGGACAAAAATGGCCTCATGTTAAATAATCAAAATATGGGAGAAAATTTATGGAAAAAATGGCTTACTTTTTAAGTTAAAAATTTGAAGAGAGAATGAGATAGCAGGAGAAAATTATGATTTTTAAATAATAATAATAGTTTTTTTTTTGGAAAATAGTGTATTTTTTTTCTAAATCACTAAATTATATTACATTTTATTGAGGTTTGCAAAAGGAATAAAATTTAAATCAATCTTTTTCTAATCTTTAATTTTATGCTTTAGCGTTAAGAAAGGTCGATCTTGGTCTTACTTTTTTTAACATTGCCAACAACATTTATTTATTAAAATAAAAAATTACAATAATAAAAAAAATTATAGTTTCGAATTTTCCTTAAAGGCCGGTCTGAAATTTATTTTTAAAAATTATTTTTATTTTTTAATTTAAAAATAAGCTTATGAAAATATGTGGAACAAATATCTCTTTTTAGATTTTAAATATTTATAAAAAAATTTCTAATTATATACTTTTAAAAATAATTTTTTATTTTTAAAAATAAAAAATTATTTTTAAATCACACTACAAAAGTATCATATAAGTTGTAAAATTTTTTATAATTAATAGTCTGGGATGTTCCTATTGAAATGGAAAGTTAAAAGGGAGAAATGATATCATTGATTAAAAAATTAAACAAAATTTATGTGAAATTATAATAGGTAATGTCCATGATATATAAGTGTGGACCCCGTATTTCGGCTCATGCGTTTCCCACTCGAGGGCGAGCTCAATTAAAATTTGAATAAAAGAATTTTATTGATTAAAAAAATTGACTTGGAGTCGCCACTTATTTTTGTTTTATTTTTAAAAGGGTAAACAAACTAAGAAAGAAAACCCTAAGTGCGACCCCTGGTTTTGGAAAAGGTGATCTACGAAAAACCGGATCGAGCTCGGGGGTCAGGTTACTTATCGGGAAGGTACGGTGAAGACCATAACACCCCTCTAAGTCCCTAAAGTCGGGTCTCTACTAATAAAATGAAGCTGACGTGACAATTGATGAGTAAGTCAATGAATATCCTGAATGATCATGCCCACATAAGAATCGGGAAATGCATAGATAACATTTAGAGGGAAAATGGGTACATACCTGGGCAACGAGCCACCATGCGCTATCAATAGAGAGGGTTAGTACACCATATAGAGCACAAAACATATCACATGCATCGCGAAACAGGGATTAAAATTGTTCGAAGGAAAATTGGATTTTTTTGAAATTCATTTGAGAAATCAGAATCTTATAAATTATTCGAAAATTGGATTCTTAGGAATTAAATGTAAGAATGAGAACTTTTAGAAATTAAATTTGAAATAAAATTGGGATTTTGAAGAATTATTTGAAAGTTGGGGATTTTGAAGAAAAATTAAATTATGAAAATCGGGATTATGGGAGTTAAATTTTGAAAGGGATCAGAATCGTAGAAATTATGAAAGTTGATGTATAAAAATTGGAAATCTTAGAAATCATTCGAAGGCAGAATTTATAGAAAAAATGAATAAGATGATAATGATAATGATAATAATAAGTAGCGGGATAAATACGGGAATTGGAACATGGGAAACTGAAAATTAAGTTCGGAGATAGGACAATTGGAATTTCAAATAGCTAAATTTAGAAATCGGAATTTTGAAGAATTAGACTTTAATGATTGAAAATTAAGTATGGAATAATGTTACTAATTAATCAAAACGATATTTGGACGGATGAACTAGTGAATAGTGAGATTTGTGAGATTAAAAATTAAATTGAAAAATCGGATTTTGTCGAAAGTGATATCTGAACGGATGAAAGTGAATAGTGGGATTTTGAAAATTAAGTTTGAAAGTCGAACCTTTGAATAATTGAACTCTAATTATTGGAATTTTTAGAAGAAAGAAATAAGTGAACGTGGAATTTATAATGATGATAACAAAGATGATATTTAAATGAATAAAAGTGAATGGTGGAATTTTTTTAGTCTAAAGGTTAAATTTAGAAATCCGGTTTCGAAGAGTTGAATTTTAATGATTGAAATAAATAAATAAACAAACATGGAGTAATGATACTTATTAACAAAAATAATGTTTAAAAGAATAAAATAAATAAATAAATAAAATTGTGGAATTTTTCTAATTGAAAATTTGAATTAGGGCATTGGATCTTTAAAGGATTAGGCTTTGAATAAATAGGTATGAGATTATAATACTAATTAACGAGAATAATATTTAGGCGAATAAAGATGGGTAACTGAATTTTTGGAATTGAAGTTTTAATTCAGAAATTGGATTTTTGAAGAATTGGATCTTATATAAATAAATAGATGTGGGACAAGAATCCTAATTAACAAAAATGACATTTAGACGAATACTAGAATTTTGGGGATTGAAAATTGAATTAAGACAGGGGGGTTTTCGAAAGATTGGACTTTGAATAGATATGGAATAATGATTGTAATGAGTGAGGATAAAATTTAGATGAATTGCAGAATTTTTAGGGTTGAAAAATTAAACTAAGACATGAGATTTTTGAACTAGTTTTTAAATAAATAGACGAATATGAGATAATAACCCTAATTAACGAAAACAAGATTTAAACGAATTACTGAGAAACTAAATTAAGACAGGGGATTTTTGAAGTATTAGACTTTGAATAATTAAATAAACATAGGATAATAATTCGATTTATGAAAATATGATTTAAACAAGAATTTGAAGAATTAAATTAAAAACACGGGATTTTTGAAGGGTTAGGCTAGATAATAAATGAATGTATAAGATAATAATTCTCATTGATGGACATAAGATTTAAACGAGTATTTGAAGAATTAAATTACGGTATGGGATTTTCTTAATGGATTAGACTTCGCACAACTAATAATGCGAGATGATGATTCGATTTATGAGATTAAGATTTAAACAAGTACTTGAAGAATTAAATTAAAGCGTGAGATTTTTGATATAGGATAATAATTCTAGTTGAAGAATTAAATTAAGACATGTGATGATTTTTTTAATAGCTTGGACTTTGAATAAATAATAAATAAGGGATAATGATTTGATTTATAAAAATATGATTTAAACAAGTATTTTGAAGTATTAAATTAAACTTAGGATTTTTTAGGGATTGTGATGGATAGATAGGTGAATATAGGATAGTAATTCTAGTTGGTAAATATGAGATTTAAAAGAGTATTTGAAGAATTAAATTAAGACATGTGATGATTTTTTTGATAGCTTGGACTTTGAATAAATAATAAATAAGGGATAATGATTTGATTTATAAAAATATGATTTAAACAAGTATTTTGAAGTATTAAATTAAACTTAGGATTTTTTAGGGATTGTGATGGATAGATAGGTGAATATAGGATAGTAATTCTAGTTGGTAAATATGAGATTGAAAAGAGTATTTGAAGAATTAAATTAAGACATGTGATGATTTTTTTGATAGCTTGGACTTTGAATAAATACTAAATAAGGGATAATGATTTGATTTATAAAAATATGATTTAAACAAGTATTTTGAAGTATTAAATTAAACTTAGGATTTTTTTGAAGGATTGGCATGGAGCCTAGCATCCACGTGAACTAGGCCTGGGCTCCAATTCAAACCCCAAGTCCAAAGATATCAATGGGCAAGCCCAAGGCAATTAAAGCCTTCACAAAATTGGGTTTCTCTTCTGAGTCCAGCCCACTAAAGCCTAAGTCCATTCTCCTCTTCTCTTTGGGCCATTCAGCCACATACTCTCCTTCTTCACCTCAAGAGACGACGACGAAGAAAGCGGAGGCGAGAGAGGCATCGTCGGAGGTCCTCGGAGTTGGTCCAAGCTGCCAACCTCCCCCGCCACCTCGGACATGCCCGACTGCAGCGGCCTGGTGTCGGTGGGGAGCCTGCTGCTGCAGCCTTCGTAGGAGCGTGGAGAGCTTTGTCGGCCGAAATCTGGCCGTTGAGGAAGAGCTCATTTGCTGACAGCATCCTCGACGTCGCCGCTGCGGAGCTCCCATAGTAGGCGAGCCGTGTGGAGGATTCGAACCCGGCGCCAGTGGACGACGAGGCTGACGCCAGGTGCACGTGGAGCGACCGGGACCTTGGCATCGAGAGGTGGTGAGAAGCGGGATTTCACGGAGATGGATATTGAAAAATGGGTATTCACGTGGATGTTTCAGGGGGGTAGTCATGAAAGTTATTCATGCATGTGAGGGGAGAAAGGGTGTGGAAAAGGTAGTCATGTTTGCATGGCTCCCATGCACAAGGGAGGATGAACTCGAGGTGCTGATGCGAACCAAAGCAAAAGGGACGTGCCCATGCGCGGAGAAAGGAAGTTTCTACTCCTTGGGGCTCATACAACTAATGGGATCTAAGAGTAAAAATGGCCCTAACAAACGAGGAACTCATACAAACCAAACAACATGCATATATTGGCAAGATATTTGGAGGAAATATAAACAACCAAATCAATCAACAAGCCTATAAAATTCATACCTGTGGAAGCATCTCTCCAGCCAAAAGCCCACAAGACTCTAAGTTTCCTTCATGAAAAATCCATCTGCTTCTCTTTCCCTTATCACCAGTCGTCCCTCTCTGATTCCTCAACCTTTTTTTTTCCTGCCCCTCCCCCTCCTGTCCCTTTTTTGCTTTTGTGGCCCCCCAGGTGCTATCTTCCCGGGCAAGCCATTACTCCTCTTTTGCTGTTCATCCCATCAGCAGTACGGCTTCTTTTTGTTGTTCCTCACATCAGCAACATGGCTTCCCTATCTCTTGCAGCTGGTCCCAAGCATGGAGAGGGGTCCCCCCCACACTTCCCCGGGTGCTGCCAGCTCAACTAAATACCTCTTGGCTCTTCAAAGGGGGTCTACAAATATGCCCCTCTTCGGTAGAGTTCATGAGTGTAAGGAATATGAACACTGAAGTGAAAAAAAGGTGTGAATAGTGAGTGTAATGAAGTGAACTCTACCGGAGAACCAAGGAGACCCCCATAGGGACACTAGTGAAGCATGAACTCACTCAGGCCAAGAGACGAACACAAAAGCTCTAATCCTAAGAGAAAAAGAAGCCTCAAAATGTCTCTGAAGCCACACTGAGGACCCAGGCTCCCTCCAAGAATGTCTCCAGAAGTGACTCGAAAGACCATATCAAGGATGAGTAACGGTCGAACCACTCTGAAGTACGGGAAAGAATGTGCCAGAAGGAGACTACCTTAAGTGAACTATATGAAAATGGCAATTGTAGGGCATCTAACAACATGATCGAAGTATGTGTCATGAACTTAAAGGACATCGTCATAAGCAATGAGAAGGGAGATACGAAAGGACAATGACGAATAGGCGATAAGCACGGTGTGGCAAGGTGAGGAAAACGAGGATAAACACAAAATCCATGAAGGCAACATGCGCAATGCTAGTGGATATGAATGTCGGGGCCTGTGACTCTGAATGATACAGATGAGAAGGAATGACTCTGAACGTCAAAACACGAAAAGGTGATGACTCAAGGTGCCTGAAGGGATATGTACAATGGCTCTAGACGCCAAAATAAAGAAAGATGGTGGCATCGAATGCCTGAATGGGCATGCAAAATGGCTCTGAATGCCAAAACTAAGAGAGAAAGTGACTCTAAAATGCATGAATGGGAATGAAGAATGGCTTTGAACGCCAAACTACGAAAGATAGTGGATCAAAATGCCTGAATGGGTACGAAAGACGGCTCTGAACACCAAGGATGGAGGAATGGCTGTGGATGTGGATATGAGACTACGGCTCCGAACATCTAATTGAGAATGAATAACGGCTCTGAACGCTAAAGTGCAAATGTGGCTTTGAACGCTGAATGGGAAATGAATGATGGTTCTGAATGCTGGGAAATGAATGATGGTTCTGAACGCTAACTAAAAGCACAGCTCTGAACGCTGAATGGAACAATGGCTCCGAACGCCAAACTAAAAGTACGGCTCTGAACGCCAAACTAAAAATAGTGATGGCTCTGAATGTCAAAACTCAACGAAGATGGCTCTAACCGCCAAACCGAATAAGCGATGATGACTCTGAACGCCAAATTGAGAATGATGATGGCTCTAAACGCCGAAACTGAGAATAATGATGGCTCCGAACACCAAACTGAGAAGTGATGACGGCTCTGAACGCCAAACTGAAAATAGTGATGGCTCTGAACGCCAAAACTGAGAAATGATCTGGCTCTGAATGCCAAACTGAAAATAGTGATGGCTCTGACCGCCAAAACTGAGAATGATGATGGCTCTGAACGCCGAAATTGAGAATAAGGATGGCTCTGAACACCAAACTGAGAAGTGATGACGGCTCTGAACGCCAAACTGAAAATAGTGATGGCTCTGAACGCCAAAATTGAGAAACGATGATGGCTTTGAATGCCAAAACTGAGAATGATGATGGATCTAAACGCCAAACTGAGAATAAGGATGGCTCTGAACACCAAACTGAGAAGTGATGACGGCTCTGAACGTCAAACTGAAAATAGTGATGGCTCTGAACGCCAAAACTGAGAATGATGATGGCTCTGAACGCCAAACTGAATAAGTGATGACGGCTCTGGACGCCAAACTGAAAATAGTGATGGCTCTGAATGCCAAAACTGAGAAACGATGATGGCTCTAAACTCCAAAACTGAGAATGATGATGGCTCTGAACGCCAAACTGAATAAGTGATGACGGCTCTGAACGCCAAACTGAAAATAGTGATGGCTCTGAACGCCAAAACTGAGAAGTGATGACGATGACTCTAAACGACAAGAACTAGAGAAGTGGCTCTGAACGCCGAACTGAAAGTGTGACATGATAACTCTGAATGTCGTAAACCGTGAATGAAAGGCGGCCCGGAACGCCAGATCGTAAGGAAACAATGAGGGGGAAATATGCCCCAGTGTAGCATGCCACTGCAAATCTCAAACGGCTAGAGATGGCCGAAAGGGACTCTACGAGTCTCGATCAACGCTCCACTGAGAGCTTATCTCGATGAAGAGCTCAAGAATAATGGTCAATGAGGCGAACACAATATCTCTCGGCTGAGTGATGAAAGCTATAACGGGTCTGTGAGAGAACGATCGCCTTTATGGCTAAAGGAGGGAAATATGCCCTAGTATGGCATCAGATGTACCCGATCCATCCTGATAACCCGAGAATAACACCATGGGGATGCGTAAAAGATCTGATATGTACCCACTGAGATGGTGACGTGGGGATCCAAACACTCGACATAACTCAATCCAAGAACCACGACTGTATCAGAGAGTAAGATATGGCTGAAAGACTCAAAAGAGGCTCCTCGGAGTATCAGGATAAAATGGAATCAAATCATCAACCTGACGTGTATCTCATAACTGAGGGTGGTCATGCAAATCAGTGGGGATTCTACAAATCTCGATCAAGATGGGGAATATGCCCCAGTGTGGCACCGAGAAAAATTAGATGAGCTCAAGTCATCCATGCCTGCAATAGAGTCAAACCCACATATCAAAGAGGCGTCCCTCAGAAGGAAGCATGACGACATCCAAGCATCTAAAAGTGCGGACCTGGCTAGATGGCTCTCGATAGGCTCTGATTCGACTCATGGTAGCTTAGCTTTAAAGGCATATCAATAAAATTTATACCTTAAATACTATTACTAAAGTAGCCAAGCTACTATAGCATAGTGGTTCTAGGATCGTTCACTGGGAAGGGTTTTCGCAAACACAAGTGATATTCAAATTAGGAAAATAGGTGATTTTCTTATGGATGTTAGCTTTAAAAGAATATGTAAATGTTTTAGAAAGATTTAAACTAATCTAAGCTAACATTAAAGACTAAAATGAAAGGGTGTAAAAACAAGTTTCTCAAATATAGGATAGCTATGGTCTGGCTCTTATGCAAATTGGAAATCTCAGGATAGGCTCCTCGCGTTGGGGTTGCAACTATGGTGATGCTTGCTTCCCGAACCGGTATGGATTTAGCAAATCAAGTTTTAATCCTTTAAAATGGCAAAACAGATGGTAGTGAATTTCATCAATGGTTATTCACCTTAGACTTCCTTTGAATGGCTCGTAAGAGATAACTAATGGTCTAAAGCCAAAAGCTTACCAAATATTGGCAACTCAAAGTCATTCCAGGTGATAAACTCACCTTTCAATGGCCATTGAAATTGGTTCTAACGGATTAATGCAAAACTTGGAATTGAAAACCTCACCTTCCAATAGCTCGTAGGAGATAACTAATGGATAGAAATCCAAAAGCTTATCAAGTATTGGCCGTTGGAAGTTGTCCAAAGGAAATAAAAACCAAACTTTGCATTAATGAACCTTTAATGAAAAACGACTACCTTACCTTCCGGGTGCAAGAAATTTCCATGGGATTGCATCCAAGCCATCACATAACATCCATACTTTGAGAAACTAAAAGTTTTAGCCAATCATCCTTTGAGGAAAAACCCTCAGAGGCTGTTTGGATACTAAGAAAATAGAAACGGGAGAGCTCTGTAAAATATTCTAAGTGTCAAACGTAATATGTATTCTATATATCTATATATCAATATTTGTTACAACGGATGCAAGGGGATATAAATAGAGAAGTTTTTCCAACCTTCCTAGCTAATAAATCTTATGATTGGTGGATTACAAGGAGAAGAATGGAAATTTATACAAAAATATCCAAAAGAAAAGATCTCGTGTGGAGTCGGCAAAAACAGAGGAAAATTCGCACCACGCATGGGCTGTGCGAATTTGGAAGGTGTTGTGCGAAATTTTCGCACAAGCCTGGAGCAGTTGTCTTCCAAAGGCCATATCTTCCTCATTTCAGCTCCAAATTATACACAGTTTGAAGCGTTGCATTCTTGACTTCCTGAGCTTTGCAATGGTATATAGCATGTAGAAAATGGACTTCGGTAAGTGCTCCAAAAGTGCCGAAGAAGACTGCAGCTGCTGTCCTCTGTTTTCCTCTTTGCTTCTTTTTGCTTCTCTTTGCTTCTCTTTGCTTTTCTCCTTTTGTTGGCTTGCTTTGGTGTAGCTAAAAGCTTGCTTTAACTTGTCCAAGTAGCTCCTCCATCATTTGGCATGCTTGAATTGATTCATAAGCTGATATAAACATGTAAACTTGCCACAAAATGGTTAAAACCAATTACTAAGGACCTTAATGAATTAATTGGGTTAAATGAATATGATTACTACTCAAAGGTGCTTAAAACCATTATAATTAGGTCTACAAAATAGTACTTTTTGGTAGTAATCACACCCCCCAACCGACTCATTGCTAGTCCCTTAGCAATGGAGGAGATAAAAACTAAGTAAACTATAATAATATACATAAAAGGGATCATGCAAATCACTCCAAAAAATGATATGAGTGGCATGATGTACATCCATGGATCAATAAAGATGTGAAACTAAACCTATAATAAGAGTTGTCAAAGCATTCGCTTGATCATAGAGTACAAAGAATGGATATTATGCAAGTTTAAGTATCAAAAGAATTTCCACTCTCAAAAGATCCAAATCAAATTCTTCCACTACAAGCTAAGTGTTAATGTGATTAGCTTCCGAGTATAGTATGGATAACTATCATCTCCCCCCAACCTAAGTCTTTCTTTAAGCTTAGCAAAATTAACCATCTCTTGATAGGCTAGGAACGCACATCTTTTTCACAATTCTTTTCACTTACTAAACTTGACCAATTCACCCATGTAACAAGCAGAGGATCAGTGACTCCCAACAAATAAAGGCTTAGGGCACCAGGCTTTAAAGGCTTTCGCCACCCCTTCGGACCATGCTCAGGTTTCAAGGCAAGCAAAGAAGTTTATTCTATATATATATATATATTTTTTCTTTTTCTTTTTCTTCTTTTCTTTTTTATTTTTTATTTTTTATTTTTTTTATTTTTTCAAAGACTCATTGGTCTTTATGAGGTGTCCCAACACTATTAAAGAGAGGTTAAAGGTGTCAAATTATGATTTCTCAAGCTTAGAGGGTGAGATAGTTTCACATCTTATAACCGAAATCTAATGTATGTGTGTGCGAATAGCTTAAGGTGGAAGAGATAAGTTTGCATGCAATGGGAGTTTCAACAATTCATCAACTTTTAGAAGAGCATAATATAAACTCTAAGACTCATGTAATCAAGTTGAAACTCGACTTCTCTCATTTAATTTTGAGAGTTAATCCTTAATATCCATGGAGAGTATTCAAAAAGAACTTTAAAAATTTTAAAAATTAAGCAAAAAGCAACTAAATTACCAAAATAACTTAGCATTAATAACAAAAATTCCTTCCTCAACTCTCCCCCCAACCAAGCTGAACATTGTCCTCAATGTTTCAAAAGTGATTAAAAAATAGAGGGAGGAAGTGGTACCTCCTGAGTGGCATGGAGTCTAAGTTGTATAGGAGAAACCACATGTTTCAAAAAAAAAAAAAGATTCAGTGAGTAGAGGAAATAGAAAAATGCCAAGTTTAAACAAAAATGATGTTTATATATTAATATGAGAAAATAGAATATAATATATGATCATGCAATACATCCAATCCCAGAATATAAAACATCAAAACATGGAATTATCTATACTAATATAATAAGTAAATACAAAAATTAAAGAGATGATCAAGTAGTGGTAGGGTCCAGTGGAGATATGGTGGCCTTCTGAATGGGTTGGGTCAGGACATTGACCTCTGCTCTGGTAGTCTCCTTAGGTGGCATAGTCTTCTCAACTGGAGCTCTCAGCTGGAGCTATGGGCTGTGATGGTTTTAGGAGGTTTAAAAATGGAGTGAGAGGCTTGGTGTGTGTGATCCCAGGGTGCATGGGGTTCTCCTCTAGTCTTGGCCATGACTGAGATGGAAAGAGGTGGTTGTTCATGATTTCCAAAGAGTTCTCAAATGGTGCACGGGGGTGTTCTCTCCTCTAATGCATGTTCCTGAGGCTTCAAATAGAGAGGGAGGGCGGAATTTGGATGGTCACATGTTTAAAAACTCTTTCAGAAGTCGAAAATGGCTTTTAGGAATGAAAAACAGAGTCTTGGGTGTTTAAAAATTGGTTTAAAAGACATTTGGACATTTTCGCACTTTTGCGCAGTCTGTCTTCAAACAGTCATAACTCCTTCGTTTCAAATCCAAATCATGCACTGTTTGAAGCACTGGATTTCTGACTTCCCAAGATTTAATTTATATATGGTATGCATAATTTGAGCTCCAAGAAGTGCTTCAAAAATGTGTCTAACAGTAGCGAAATTTGGTGCGGCTACAACATTTCCATTCAGCTTTGCATAGTTGTCTTCAAATAGCCATAACTTCTTCGTTTCAAATCCAAATCATATACTGTTTGAAGCACTGTATTCCTGACTTCCCAAGCTTCAAAACGACATATCATATGCATAATTTGAGCTCCAGGAAGTACTCCAAAAACGTGTCCAATACTAGCGAAAATTTTCACACCTTAAAATGAGAATTTCGCACCTTGAATTGTATCGTGCGAAATTTCCATACTTTGGACTGAGGAATTCGCACCTTGTTTCGCACCGTGCGAAAATTGGCTTGAGGTGTGCGAAATGGCACTCGTGTGCCAGGAGGTGGTTTCGCACGGTGCGAAAATTTTCGCACCTTGAATAGTGGTGTGCGAAACTGATGCACCTTGAACTGAGATTTTCGCACCTTGGAATGAATTTCGCACCTTGAATAGTGGTGTGCAAAATTTTCGCACCTTGATTCGCACGGTGTGAAATTTTCGTTCAGCTCAGTGCAGTTTTCTTGAAATGACCATAACTTTTTCGTTTCAACTCCGATTTGGACACCGTTTGAAGCATTGGACTCCTGACTTCCCGAGCTTCGAAACGGTATATAGTATGTATAAAATGGACTCGAGAAAGTGCTCCAAATATGTCCCGAAAGTGGCAATAGAACCAATGGCCAGAATTCTCTCTTCTCTTCCTTTCCTTTCATCATTTTTGCAAGCCCTCCTGCAATGATCACTTCAAAACTCATCTTAAAAACATATTAAAACTAAATTAAAGCTAAGAATTCAAACTAAAACATGCATAAATTTAAAGAAAGCATAGAATTTAAATGAAGTTGATAGCATGTACCCAAAAAAGAAGATGAACTATTTAGCTCATCCTTACTCACACACCCACTTCATGCTGAATTCCCCCTGGATCCCAAACAAAATTGGCATCCTTCCCATTTGGTCCAAGGGAATTCGTTTCTCTTCTCTTCCCTGGAGAAGTGGATGCTTTAAAGGGTTCAGGTAACCCCTTATCATCTTGAACCTTATGATTTTCAATGGAAGGTTGGTCCATAGAGTTGTCATAGCAATCCCCCACCAAAGTGTCGATCTTCGACACTTTTCTTGATCTTTTTGCATTGGTTCCTTGAAGGTTATGGTGGGGTTGAGGAGGAAGCTTCCTTTTCCCCTTTGCTATGTCGAGATTGGTGAGCTTCTCAATGGAGTCTTGAACTTTTTCTATCCTTAGTGATAGATCATTATAAACCCCCTCCATTCTTACATTTATTGAACTCTCCATATTATCAATCTTTTCATTAAGATGAGAGTTGATATTTTGTTGCTCACCTACAAAGTCCTCCATGACTTTGCTTATCTTCAAAATGGCTTCCTCCAATGAAGATGTACTCATTGATGGTTGAGGTTGAGGTTGGGTTGTAAGGTTGGGATGGTTTATATACTCAAATGAAGTTGGCATGGCTTGTGGTTGTGCTTCAGTATGCACATTCCTCAATTCAAACTCTTCTATCCTTCTAACCATAGATGCTAGCTTTGCCTTCATGCTCATGTCTTCATTCAAAGCATACTTACTACCCCATTGGCTTTGTTGAGCTTGCCTTTTCCCTAATTCAATCCGATCCCTCATGGATAAGTATGCAAATTTGTCCTTCTCATGATCATAATGAGAGCTTTGATCTTCATGTGGAATGTCCATTTCTAAAAAAAAAATGATATTCAACTAAGGCTCTTTTCTTCAACTTGTACCAGGGTTCCCTCTTGGTCTCGAATCCAACAAGGAATGCACAAATTGAAATTAAAACATAAATAAAAGAAAAGAGAATAAAAAAAAATTAACTAAATAAAACTAAACTAAAAAAAATTATAAGAAAACTCACCAAACTTGTAATGAAGATCACAAGTTACCCTTAATGGTTGCTTCACTGTGCTTATGGCACCTTCCCCGGCAACGGCGCCATTTGATTCGACTCATGGTAGCTTAGCTTTAAAGGCGTATCAACAAAATTTATACCTTAAATACTATTACTAAAGTAACAAGCTACTATAGCATAATGGTTCTAGGATCATTCACTGGGAAGGGTTTTCGCAAACACAAGTGATATTCAAATTAGGAAAATAGGTGATTTTCTTATGGATGTTAGCTTTAAAAGAAGATGTAAATGTTTTAGAAAGATTTAAACTAATCTAAGCTAACATTAAAGACTAAAATGAAAGGGTGTAAAAACAAGTTTCTCAAAGATAGGATAGCTATGGTCTGGCTCTTATGCAAATTGGAAATCTCAGGATAGGCTCCTCGTGTTGGGGTTGCAACTATGGTGATGCTTGCTTCCCGAACCGGTATGGATTTAGCAAATCAAGTTTTAATCCTTTAAAATGACAAAACAGATGGTAGTGAATTTCATCAATGGTTATTCACCTTAGACTTCCTTTGAATGGCTCGTAAGAGATAACTAATGGTCTAAAGCCAAAAGCTTACCAAATATTGGCAACTCAAAGTCATTCCAGGTGATAAACTCACCTTTCAATGGCCATTGAAATTGGTTCTAACGGATTAATGCAAAACTTGGAATTGAAATCCTCACCTTCCAATAGCTCATAGGAGATAACTAATGGATAGAAATCCAAAAGCTTATCAAGTATTGGCCGTTGGAAGTTGTCCAAAGGAAATAAAAACCAAACTTTGCATTAATGAACCTTTAATGAAAAACGACTACCTTACCTTCCGGGTGCGAGAAATTTCCATGGGATTGCATCCAAGCCATCACATAACATCCATACTTTGAGAAACTAAAAGTTTTAGCCAATCATCCTTTGAGGAAAAACCCTCAGAGGCTGTTTGGATACTAAGAAAATAGAAACGGGAGAGCTCTGTAAAATATTCTAAGTGTCAAACGTAATATGTATTCTATATATCTATATATCAATATTTGTTACAACGGATGCAAAGGGATATAAATAGAGAAGTTTTTCCAACCTTCCTAGCTAATAAATCTTATGATTGGTGGATTACAAGGAGAAGAATGGAAATTTATACAAAAATATCCAAAAGAAAAGATCTCGTGTGGAGTCGGCAAAAACAGAGGAAAATTCGCACCACGCATGGGCTGTGCGAATTTGGAAGGTGTTGTGTAAAATTTTCGCACAAGCCTGGAGCAGTTGTCTTCCAAAGGCCATATCTTCCTCGCGGTTTGAAGCGTTGGATTCTTGACTTCCTGAGCTTTGCAATGGTATATAGCATGTAGAAAATGGACTTCGGGAAGTGCTCCAAAAGTGCCGAAGAAGACTGCAGCTGCTGTCCTCTGTTTTCCTCTTTGCTTCTTTTTGCTTCTCTTTGCTTCTCTTTGCTTTTCTCCTTTTGTTGGCTTGCTTTGGTGTAGCTAAAAGCTTGCTTTAACTTGTCCAAGTAGCTCCTCCATCATTTGGCATGCTTGAATTGATTCATAAGCTGATATAAACATGTAAACTTGCCACAAAATGGTTAAAACCAATTACTAAGGACCTTAATGAATTAATTGGGTTAAATGAATATGATTTCTACTCAAAGGTGCTTAAAACCATTATAATTAGGTCTACAAAATAGCACTTTTTGGTAGTAATCAGGCTCCACTAAGGAATCATCGTGAGGATAGCGAATATATCATCATCTCTGCATACATCTCACCAAATAAGGATAAGCACGTGACTCCCTCATGATCTATAAATCTCGTCCGAACCGAAATATGCCCCTGTATGACATCGAAATGTATGATAGGTCGGAGATCAGATAGCAGGGAATCATCTATCCTCGAACATGTGACCTCTACGAAGATCCATAAAGATCCTCCGAAACGGAATATGCCCTAGTATGGCATCAGGTGCGCGACAGGTCCGAAGAACAAATGTCATGAAATCATCCATCGTCGCACATGTGACCTCCATGAAAGTCCGTAAATCTCATCCGAAACAGAAAATATCCCCCAGTATGGGCTCTGAACATCGATACTGAGAAGTGATGGCTCTAAACGCCGAAGCTAAAAAAGCGACGAGGATGGCTCTGAACACTGATACTGAGAAAATAATAGCTCTAGAAGCCAAATCAAAAAGCTAACTTTAAACACTAAACTAGAAGAATAATGGCTCTAGAAGCCAAACCAAAAATCTAACTCTAAATGTTAAATTGAGAAAAATAATAGCTCTGAAAGCCAAACCAAAAAGTTAACTCTAAACACTAAACTAGAAGAATAATGGCTCTAGAAGCCAAACCAAAAAAACTAACTCTAAACACTAAACTAGAAAATAAATGATAGCTTTGGAAGCCAAACCAAAAAGCTAACTCTAAATGCTAAACTGAGAAAAATAATAGCTCTGTAAACCAAACCAAAAAGCTAACTCTAAACACTAAACTAGAAGGCCAATGGCTCTGGAAGCCAAACTAGAAGGCCAATGGCTCTGGAAGCCAAACCAAAAAACTAACTCTAAATGCTAAACTGAGAAAAATAATAACTCTGGAAGCCAAACCAAAAAGCTAACTTTAAACACTAAACTAGAAGACCCATAGGTGAAGACCTACGGTGGTGATAAATCTAAAACAAAAGGGGGATGCTCTAAGCAAACTGACGGCAGGGGAAAGCCCTAAACAAGATGAAAATAGGGGGATGCCCTAAACGAAATGACAATGGGGGAATGCCCCAAACGAAATGACTATGGGGGGATGCCCCAAACGTAAATGACAGTGGGGGATGCCCCAAATGTAAATGACAGTGGGGGATGCCCCAAACGTAAATGACAGTGGGGGGATGCCCCAAACGAAAATGACAGTGGGGGGATGTCCCAAACGTAAATGACAGTGGGGGATGCCCCAAACGTAAATGACAGTGGGGGGATGCCCCAAACGAAATGATAGTGGGGGGATGCCCCAAACGTAAATGACAGTGGGGGGATGCCCCAAACATAAATGACAGTGGGGGGATGCCCCAAACGTAAATGACAGTGGGGGGGGATGCCCCAAACGAAAATGACAGTGGGGGGATGCCCCAAACGAAATGACAGTAGGGGGATGCCCTAAACAAGGTGACAATAGGGGGATGCCCTAAACAAGGCGACAATAGGGGGATGCCCTAAACAAACTGATAATAGGGGGATGCCCTAAACAAGGTGACAATAGGGGGATGCCCTAAACAAACTGACGGTAAGGGGATGCCCTAGGTGATAACTCGCAAAGATCGACAAATGCGTCTGTCAATCATGAAATCAGCACGAGACATGGCAAACCCAAAAAGAGGGGTGTATGACCCAGTAAGAAAAGCGCTAAAAGGGGGTATGCCCCGGTATGATGACTCACAAAGATCAAGAAATAGATCGAGCAGTGAGAAAGTACACAAAAGACCTGATAAACTCAAGGATATGGGGTATGCCCCAGTGTGATGACCCATAAAGATCAAGAAATAGATCGAGTAGTGAGAAAGTACACAAAAGACTTGATAAACTCAAGGATATGGGGTATGCCCCAATGTGATGACCCATAAAGATCAAGAAATAGATCGAGCAGTGAGAGAGTCTGCAAAAGATCCGATGAACTCAAGGATGGGGGTATGCCCCAGTGTAGGATAGTAACTAACATAAGACACAAAACCTCACCAACAAGACACTCCGGGACATGCTCAACGATGATGCAATGGACAAGATATACATAACCTCAATGGACAAATGCTAAAACAAGACCAAACATCACCAAAACTATGCTGACAAAGCAAAACCAAAATAATGGATCAAACAAATGCTGATCAAGACTCTTAGCCTGAAATGTAAGCAAATCAAAACACTACGTGTCAACTATCAATATGAGAACATCATCACAAATACATCAACAATCTAACAGGCCCTACCATCACGGAAGACGTTGAACCTAATGTCCAAAGGCATGTGAAAACCCAACCAGAAAGCCCGAGACTGGTCGGCATCCTCCTCTGATCTCAAGAGAAATGGATAAGGTCATGTAAGACGATGAAATATGTGGGCTCAAAAGATGTAAGGCTCCGATAAGAAGGGCGTAGGTATAACAGTGTCCAATGTAGGATGGATAGGTGTGTAACAAAGGAAAGTGGGTACCCAAATCCAACTAGGTATGCTGAGAAGACTGAGCCCAGGGTGCCAACAACTCTATAATCCATCGAGAGCAGCGATCATAAACAAGAAGTGGAGTCTCAATGTCAAAATCAGCAAGGTGGCTATGCCCTAGTATGAATGCAACATCTCAGAGTGGGTAAGCTCTCAATGCAGAATGATCTTTGGAAAGTAAGTGTTTGGTATAAACTATCATATCACAAAAATCATCGCCAAGACGAGTGGGCTATGCCCTAGTGTAAGCATCTCCAAATCAAACATCCATGAGAAGAATACAACCAATCATACATCATCTGATCAAAATGAACATCTGCTCATCAAAGCCATCGTGGTAATGTGAAGAGAATATCTGACCTCCCCCAAAGAAAGAGCATGTCCCAATGTGAACTGATATCTCTAAGATCAACCGCCAATGAAAGGGTTATGCCCCAGTATAGGGCAAACCTTGAAATGACTAAACTCCGTTGTATGCTCTCATAAGTGTCCGTGTCCTGATCCAATCATCTCAAAAATATGTCAACGATGATGAGAAGGCTATGCTCCTATGATCACATCAAATATATCAACCAATCATATCCCGTACGCCAATGTGAAATAAATCTAATCGCCTCCAAGGAACAACTATGCTTAAAAACCATCGTGGACCGAAAGGGGGTATGCCCCTGTGCAAAGTACACCAGATGAAACGCGCCAATCATGTCTCATGCTCCAATGTCAAAAAAGACATCTGATATCCTCCCAGGAAGGGACATGGCTCGAAAATCCGTCATCGACTGAGAAGAGTATGCCTCAACATAATGGCCATCCGATAATAAAACTCTCTGAGATGGCTATGCCCCAGTGTAAGGTCATATCATAACTCCCGGTCCATCACAATCAAAATGCTCTCGAATCAATCCCAAGTACCACTCACATAAGAGCTATCAAACACAATGCATGATGGGTCAAAAGAACCAGATGAGCTCAGATCACCCGTCATCGAATGCGCGATCCAATTCATCCACGTGTACAACTGAATCAGACCCATAGATCAAAGGGGCATTTCTCGGAAGGAAAACATGATGACATCAAAGCGTCGCGAAGTACAGGCCTAACTGAGTAACTCCTGAGAGGCTCCACGGAGGAAACATCGTGAAGATAGCGAATAGATCATCGTCTCGATGTACGTCTCGTAAATGGGAATAAGCTCACAACTCCTCCAAGATCCGTAAATCTCATCCAGAACGGTAATATGCCCCAGTATGACGTCGAACATATGATAGGTCGAAGATCGGGCATCATGAAATCATTTATCATCGAACACGCGACATCTATGAAGAATCATAAATCTCATCTGAAATGGAAAATATGCCCCAGTATGGGCGTCAGATGCACGATAGGTCAAAAATCGAGCGACATGAAGTCATCTATCGTCGAGCATGTAACACTGGTCGTCTGAATCCATAACTGAATCATGCACATTTATCCAAGATGCACCTCCCAGATGGCAAGGCATGATAACATCCAAGTGTCGAGAAGTGCGGACCTAGCTGGATGGATCTCGGGGGCTCCGTAAGGTAACGATCATGTCCACGTCTCAATGAGCATCCAGTAAGTGATAACGAATCGTGCAAAATCTGTGAGGATCCATAAACCTCCAAATGAAGTGGGATATGCCCCTAGTGTGGCACCAGAGGTACAATAGGTCAAAAATCAGATGACACCAAGTCAATCATCATCAAACTCATGATCCCGGTAATCCGAACACAACTGAATTAGTCCTACACATCAAAAAGGCGAATCCCAGAAGAAGAAGCATGACGATATCTAAATGTCAACCAGATCTCAATCACCTGTCCAAGTAGAGGCTGTCAAAGACGACATCTGATCCCACGGTCTCAGGGTGGTCTTAAGACACGGGACGTAACATAGGCTAAGGTGATAAGGTAATAGAAATGAAAGGAAACTAGGCCCAAATACCCGATGATCAGAAAAACATGCCCTCATATATGAAATGCAACATGTATAGTGAATCCCATGAGCCATGGACCTGAGGATGCCTAACATGAATATGATGTCGATAAGGAAACAAATAAAGCAAAATGAACCAATAGTGATATGTGTAATGATGATGCGAAGTGAGTATCAAACCCGAGATGGGTTGCTGTAAGGAGAGAATAAGATGTAAAAGGAATGAGATGAATCACAAGCAACAATAAAAACGACAGCGAAACAATGAATATGTGAAGAAAGGTGGTGATCGACTCAAATCAATCATGAAGTGAAGTCACATCAATAATAAATATAATGATGGAAAGGACAATGACTCAGAGTCCTTAGGAGAAGGTCACTCATCTCTTTCACAAGTAGATATGACAAAGCAATACAAATAACATGGGATCACAGAGAGCTCACATACGAACTCCCAATAACGAACATACTTGATAAAAATGAACCCTAGACATCAATATACATACTCAATGATCGAGAACACTATGCGCATACACATGCGCTTATTATTATTATTATTATTATTATTATTATTATTATTTTATTTTTTATTTTTTTATTTTTTTTTACATATATACAAGTACGCGTACCCTAAACATGAACAAATGAACCCCAAAGATGATATCAATAACAAACGGACACACTCCCAAGTGCTAAGGTAACAAACTCTCTCTGATGAAATGACCTTCTCAAACTAAGAATCTCTAAACCAATGTCCGTGAGATAGATGGTGGAAATGATGTGACTACCCTCCATGTGATGAATTGAGGAGGCACACCACTCAGGGTGGAGAGAATATGAAGCAAACAAATAGTAGGTAGGATAAGGAAGAAGAGAGGAATAACACAACCAACAAGATGAAATGAAAATGCAGAGGTGTAGTGATAGGAAAAGATAATGAGAAAAACGTGCTCCTAGGTCCAAGGCTCATGAGACCCCCAAACAATGCATGCATACATTAAAGGGCCCCTATCCCAGTGTGAAAATGTGAGCAAGGCGATAAGAAATAAAGGTTATAATGCGCATGCGAGGCTCAAGGGGCTAGCAACGGACTATGTATCAAAATGGAATAACAAGGTATATGGCTAACCAAAATGAGGGCCACCCATCCTGCGACCATGGTCTCAAACATAGTACCTCTTCAGCTGATTTACATTAGTTGGCTCTAAGAATCGGCTTCCATCTAAATCCATCAACCATGCAGCGCCTTCTGGGGTCAGCTCCCTGATGAAATAAGGTCCGCTCCAGTTGGGTCTGAACTTCCCTCTAAGATCATGTATCAACCGTACTCATCAGGCGAAGTAAACGGTGATCTCATCAAGCAATACTGCCCATCACAAGCCAACTCTCATCATACAATATCAATCTCTATACTCACGGCAAAATAAGTGACAGTCTCATCAAGCAATCGACCAATCCTCACATCGTAAGCCACCCAAAGATCATAAGCCAACCCTCGCCATGCCAACCCTGGGCTCAAACTCCTCATACTCTACCTGGTCGAATCAGAGAGGGGATGTGTAAAGCTAGAAAAAACCGAGGATGGGAAAGTCATATAATGGTCTCAAGGGTAGTGCTGTGCAAAGCTCACAATGGATGGATGTAGGTCAAAACAGAGTCAAAGTGCAGGAAGTGAGCAAGACACTGCTCTGATCATAAGAAGATGCGTCACAGTCTCGAACTCCCTAAGTCAAATCTCTGATCCTAGGCTAATAGGCTCAATATCCTCCATGATAGGTCAAGCCTCAAGACCACAATGTGCAAGTGAAGAGATGCCTCAAATAAAAAGAATAACACATCATATCACAAAACACAAGCATATGTCCATAAAGAAAAAGACATCCAATGGGATAATCGATGATTATATCATGCAAAAAAAGGATAACAAAGACAATACTCAAGAATCGAGTTATAGTCTCTAAAAGTCAAAAGTAAAACAAGACTAAACAAACAAAAACAAAAACAGTGACTGGTCCTGTCATCACATCGGTCGAAAATCAAACCAATGATCAAACAAAGAATAAGGTACTAAGCCCGTGATAGGTGTGTAGTGTAAAAAGATGATCAATGAACGTATCCCAAAGTATCGAGTGAGTGATAATCAAAGTGAAGGGGTGTGTCGAGCCAAGAAATGAGAACGAAAACCCTAGGGAGAAAACATGCTAAACTCGTCAAGTGAAAAAAACACGAACTAAGGCGACAAGACGAAAGGTGATCCAACCGATACTCAAACTCATACCGATCTCCGAGTACCCTCAATTGGAGACTAAAAAGAGGGAGTGTCAAATCCAAACTGTAACCATAGAGGCTCTGAAAGCCCTCAGATGCACCCACGTGTAGGGAGGGAATCCTAATCGAAGGATCTACGGCTCAACCTACAAGGTCAAGGTGGCTCTAAATGGGTATGAGTGGACTTTAAAAGATCCCTAGCAGAAGCGATCATACCCTCCGGCGGTACGCAATCCTTTGCACACCTTCGAAGAGACGGGGTGCTTCCATGCAAGGTAGTCATTACCTCCACACATGCATTACCTCGACATCCCAAGGGGTTTTCCATGGTGAAAGCTCTCACAACTCTCAGCACTCAGTAATCGACTAAAGTCCACAGTGAGTG